>NC_083869.1:92620000-93245000 GCF_032452875.1 Bos javanicus
CTGCCTGTAACACAGGAGACCCAAGTTTGACCCTTGGGTTGGGAAGATCCCTGAAGAGGGAATGACTACCCACTTTAGTAGTCTTGCCTGGAGAATCCCATGGACAGAGGAGTCCGTCAGGCTATAGTCCATTGGGTCAAAGAGTTGGAAATGACTGAGTGAGCAAGCATGAGCATGAGTGTGCTAGTGCGGGACTCGGTGGTTGCCTACAAACTCAGCTTCCCTCAAGAACATCAAGCTAATTTGAGCCTCCCAAGAACGCAGGGTAGATATTAAAATGCCATAGGTATGAGCCAGTTAAGATCTAAAGGTGTCCAAAGACAGAAAAGTAAGAAACTGGGAAAGATGGAAAATCTAGGAACACCTTGAAAGTGAAAGTTGCTCAGTTGTATCTGACTCTTTGTGGCCACGTGGACCATAGCCTGCCAGGCTCCTCTGTCCACGGAATTCTCCAGGCAAGAATACTAGAGTGGGTAACTGTTCCCTCCTCCAGGGGATCTTCCTAACCCAGGGATCGAACCCAGGTCTCCCACACTGCAGGCTGATTCTTTACCATCTGAGCCACCAGGATACCTTAGGATTTGCCATATTTCTTTGGATAAGTCACTCTCCCCCTACCACCCCACTATGTCCCCAAGCCTCTAAGGCCTCACCATGCCCTGACATCCTGCAAGATAAGCAATAAATGGCTCTCTGCTGGGGAGAGTCAGAACAGTGGCCACCACTGAGCACTCTGGGAGATTGGTGCTGACAAAGGCTGTTGGGTGTGTCAGCTGCAACTGGGTTTGGACCATATCTCTGCCACTGGCCAACTGTGAACTTGAGGAAGCTCTTGAACTCTCTGGGGCTTGGTTTCCATCAGTATAAGGGGGCGTTCATGGGATTGTTGTGAGGATAAGGTGAGCAAACGTATTTAAAATGAAGGGCCTGATGATATGAAAGATGTTATAATTAAGGTCATCAATTTAGAGAAGTTCAGAAAAATCTCTCCAAGGTTCCATCTCCCTGCTTTGTAAAATGATTTTGTAATAGCTGCTACTTTTTAAGGCTGTGGGGAGGATTAAATGAACTAGTCAATAAATGGCACCTGCAAATATTCCTGATGTTTATATCCTCCTTATTGGGCCTCCTGGTGGCTCAGCAGTAAAGAATCCGCCTGCAATACAGGAGACGTAGGAGACACAGGTTCAATCCCTGAGTCAGGAGGATCCCCTAGAGGAGGGCATTGCAACCTTCTCCAATATTCTTGCCTGGAGTATCTCATGGACAGAGGACCTGGCGGGCAACCATAGAGTCACAAAGAGTCAGACACGACTGGAGCAACTTAGCACACATGCATCTTCATTATTCATTCCCTGGACTGTTAGTCTTCCTCTCTTTACCCATCCCTCAGCATCATACTTCCTCCTATAGATATCTCTCTTTTAATATTCAGATAGGATTCCCCAAAGAGCCTTAGCAACCCTCCAGTGAACACCATGGCTCCCCAGTGGGCTAAGTTGGCTATCTCTGTCCGATAGTCAACGATGAGCTACTTTGAAGTTAACTTCTGCCTTTCCTGAGAGCAATGGCCATTAGCCAAGTAAGTAGGACATTTCAACCTTTTTGCAAAAGTGAGGAGCATGCTAAAAACATTACTGACCATTTCACAGTTAATTGGCTACTTCTTGAAGAGATGATGTGTCTCTGTCCTTGTAGGGAGTCTCGTGTTCAGTTCTTATCATTTTGTTTTGAGGGAAGGGGCACAGAGATTGAAAAATGCTGGCAAAGGGCCTGACCTCACTTAAAGGTTGAGGAAGACTGATGGACTATGAGAAGCAGCAAAGAATAGAATTAGGTAAAGATAAGGATGAATTTGATAGCAGGACTCAGCATCAAAGTCAAGTTGTCAAGTTGCTCGGTCGTGTCTGACTCTTAGAGACCCCACAGACTGTAGCTTAACAGGCTCCTCCATCCATGGGATTTTCCAGGCAAGAGTACTGGAGTGGGTTGCCATTTCCTTCTCCAGAGGATCTTTCCGACCCAGGGATCGAACCCAGGTTTCCCACATTGTAGGCAGACGCTTTACCATCTGAGCCACCAGGGAAGTCCAGGACTCAGCATGGTGAGGGTTTAATAAAAACTCTGTGGTCCCTCTTTGTCAACATAAAGCAAAATGTAAAAGCAAGTGACTGCTCCACAATCAAAGGGCAGCTAGTGAGAATCCATTCTAGGAAACACTTATTTCCATCCAGTGTTTACTTGTAGAAATCTCTATTGTCAAAGACATCTCTGTAACCAGAATTCTGTCCCCATATTTTAAAAGACTTAACAGTTTCATGCAATAAAAATATGTGATTATGCAAGTATGTCCAATATGGGTAATTAAATTTCATGCTTCAGGAGACAAATTAGTTATTGAGGGATATGTGGAAAACAGTTCTTCTGCACGTGTATCATTTCACAACCAGCCAGCTTCCCCAGTGGGGCTGTGCCTTCCTGCTGGGAAAAGAATGGGGGGGGGGGTCTGTCTCGAGGAGCATTTAATAAGACAAATTCTTTTATTTTTTTATTTTTTATTCTTAACATCTCTCACCTTCAATGTGAGTGTCTTTTACCCCTTGGAATCTGAGTCTATTCTAGGTGGATCCCAAACTAAGGGAGTTTGAAGAGACCAGGTCAGTCAGTGTATTTAGTTTTCTAGTGTTGCCTGGAAGATCTATCTAGAGGTCCTGAACTAAAATCCTGAGGTGACCCCAGGAAAATCCCATTTCCCAAGTCCTTTGGGCCTGAATGGGTCAGGCAAGGGCTGTCACTGGGGAGCTTTAGTTTGCAGGAAAGGAGGTCTGGGAAAAGAGCTGGTGATACCTGGATTGTGGACTTTCTGAAGCTCTAGTTAATTGCAGCAATGAAGATGCACATTTTCATTTAGTTATCCTTTGCTGGAAAAAATATAATTCTTCATTAAAACTGAAGAGTGAATTGGGAAGGAATTGGCAATAAGATTTTATTTCCCATGAAAGAAGACTGTATCTTTTGAGGAAGAACAATATTTTGAGAGTCTCTAAAAGAAGGCTCTTTGCAGGGGAGATAGAGCAGAGCCAAATCAGATGATGTTTGGACCAATAGATGGCATGTTTATACTACTTTATACAGATCAAATAGACATATCAAAAAGTCATAAAACATTTGAGATGATAACTTTATCTTTCTGATATCTACATTTTCATATTATTTTCCAGGGCTATAAAGGACAGAGCCATTGTCAGTTTTGAACTCACTTTTGTACTGAAGCTGAGTACTAAACTACACTTAGCTTTCAGTACCTCACTGACTTCTGTGAAACGATCTGTAGATCTAAGGAGTACTGGATCCTATCTGCTCATGATCAGATTTGCGTTCTTGACCCACTCATGTCAGCTGTTATGCTCTGTCTGCCCTGAAGTCCAGGGACACATGGTGGCTATAACCCCATGGCCATCAATGGCTCAAGGAAACTCTTGGGGGCACATCAGGGATGGTAAGAAATAATACTACACTCTGTTGGGTTAGAATCCACACCAAAACCATTTAGTTTTCACAACTGCCCACCATAATATGTATTTATATTTTGTGGATAAAAGTTAAAGCTCAGAGAGACTAAAAACCTTGGCTAGGCGCACATAGCCAGTCAATGGTAGAGAGGATATTAATTCTCATCTGAGTGGCTTCAAAGCCCATGTTCTATTCACACTCGGATCAGAGCAGAAAGAGAAAGAGACTATGGCAGATTGTAGTTTCCCAAAATGGCCACAGTAATGTTTCCAATCCCATGCGCTCTTTTATAAACTTGCCCGTGTCATCAGGGGGCAGAGTCTACATCCACTTCCCTTGGACGTGTGTGGGGCTCTGCAGTTGTCTTGATGAACAGTTGTAACAGAAGTGACACCATGAGGTTTTCAAGGTTAAAAATGGCAACCTGCATTCTTTTGTCTCCCTCTGAGTGAACCTTCAGATGATTCAGCTTGCAGTCTTTGAGCTGGCCCGGCTTACACGGCCTGGAGCAGAGATGAGTTAAACCTCACAGGCCTAAATTACAGATTGGTGGACAAAATCAGTGTCACCATTGTTTTAAGCCACTGCCATGTGTTCCGGTGGTACTAGGGGTAAAGAACCCACCTGCCAATGTAGGGAGATGTAAGAGATGCAGGTTTGATCCCTGGGTCAGGAAGATCCTCTGGAGGAGGACATGGCAACCTACTTTAGTATTCTTTCCTGGAGAATCCCATGGACAGAGGAGCCTGGCAGGGTATAGTCCAAAGGGTCACAGAGTTGGACATGACTGGAGCAACTTAGCATGTGTGCATGTTTTGAAGTATTTTGTTACACTCAGAGTAATAGTGACAATCGCAGAAAACAGATCAACTCAATACTTAGAATCATGATTTTAGCATAAAAGACAAGTTCATGCCTCTCTCTTTCTCTCTAAGCATATGCATGTGTTTGCATACATGCATCAGTTCAGTTCGGTTCAGTCACTCAGTCGTGTCCGACTCTTTGCGACCCCATGAATCGAAGCACGCCAGGCCTCCCTGTCCATCACCAACTCCTGGAGTTCATTCAGACTCACGTCCATCAAGTCCGTGATGCCATCCAGCCATCTCATCCTCTGTTGTCCCCTTCTCCTCCTGCCCCCAGTCCCTCCCAGCGTCAGAGTCTTTTCCAATGAGTCAACTCTTTACATGAGGTGGCCAAAGTACTGGAGTTTCAGCTTTAGCATCATTCCTTCCAAAGAACACCCAGGACTGATCTCCTTTAGAATGGACTGATTGGACCTCCTTGAAGTCCAAGGGACTCTCAGGAGTCTTCTCCAACACCACACTTCAAAAGCATCAATTCTTCGGCACTAAGCTTTCTTCACAGTCCAACTCTCACATCCATACATGACTACTGGAAAAACCATAGCCTTGACTAGACGGAGCTTTTTTGGCAAAGTAATGTCTCTGCTTTTGAATATGCTATCTAGGTTGGTCATAACTTTCCTTCCAAGGAGTAAGCGTCTTTTAATTTCATGGCTGCAATCACTATCTGCAGTGATTTTGGAGCCCAGAAAAATAAAGTCTGACACTGTTTCTCCATCTATTTGCCATGAAGTAATGGGACCAGATGCCATGATCTTCGTTTTCTGAATGTTGAGCTTTAAGCCAACTTTTTCACTCTCCTCTTTCACTTCCACCAAGAGGCTTTTTAGTTCCTCTTCACTTTCTGCCATAAGGGGGGTGTCATCTGCATATCTGAGGTTATTGAGATTTCTCCTGGCAATCTTGATTCCAGCTTGTGCTTCCTCCAGCCCAGCATTTCTCATGATGTACTCTGCATAGAAGTTAAATAAGAAGGGTGACAATATACAGCCCTGACGAACTCCTTTTCCTATTTGGAACCAGTCTGTTGTTCCATGTCCAGTTTTAACTGTTGCTTCCTGACCTGCATAGAGGTTTCTCAAGAGGCAGGTCAGGTGGTCTGGTATTCCCATCTCTTTCAGAATTTTCCACAGTTTATTGTGATCCACGCAGTCAAAGGCTTTGGCATAGTCAATAAAGCAGAAATAGATGTTTTTCTGGAACTCTCT
Organism: Bos javanicus; assembly: GCF_032452875.1. Lineage (NCBI taxonomy): Eukaryota > Metazoa > Chordata > Mammalia > Artiodactyla > Bovidae > Bos > Bos javanicus. The sequence continues at coordinate 92,625,588 of NC_083869.1, forward strand.
TGCTTTTTCGATGATCTACCGGATGTTGGCAATTTGATCTCTGATTCCTCTGCCTTTTCAAAAACCAGCTTGAACATCTGGAAGTTCACAGTTCACGTTTTGCTGAAGCCTGGCTTGGAGAATTTTGAGCATTACTTTATTAGCGTGTGAGATGAGTGCAATTGTGTGGTAGTTTGAGCATTCTTTGGCATTGCTTTTCTTTGGGATTGGAATGAAAACTGACCTTTTCCAGTCCTGTGGCCACTGCTGAGTTTTCCAAATTTGCTGGCATATTGAGTGCAGCACTTTCACAGCATCATCATCTTTCAGGATTTGAAATAACTCAACTGGAATTCCATCACCTCCACTAGCTTTGTTCGTAGTGATGCTTTCTAAGGCCCACTTGAATTCACATTCCAGGATGTCTGGCTTTAGGTGAGTGATCACACCATCATGATTATCTTGGTCGTGAAGATCATTTTTGTACAGTTCTTCTGTGTGTTCTTGCCACCTCTTAATATCTTCTGCTTCTGTTAGGTCCATACCATTTCTGTCCTTTATCGAGCCCATCATTGCATGAAATGTTCCCTTGGTATCTCTAATTTTCTTGAAGAGATCTCTAGTCTTTCCCATTCTGTTGTTTTCCTCTATTTCTTTACATTGATCTTTGCATGTGTGCATAAATACATGCATATGTGAAGGCTTTGAACTCGGCACTGGTCAAACTCATGACAAGGATGCACAAACCTATGCCTCCTGTGCCTTCTCTGTTCCTTGCTCATCTCAGAAATAGTTCCAGGCAGTTGAAGAGTAAACACTCTCACGCATGTGGTAGTTTGGAGCCCTTTTTTTGTCATCGTGGATAATGGCTGCAAGGGCTTTTACCTGCTCTGCATTTTGGTTTCAGGTCCCTTCTTGTTCCACTGGAGAATTCCTTTTATGTTCCGTGTGTCCTCGGGAGGTATCAGTTATGATGCCTCGTCGTTGTCCTAACATTAACACCACCTCTGTAGGATGCACAGGATCACAGGATCACTCAGGCTGACCCAGAGTTCACCATTTCCATTACAGAAATTGGTTTAGGGATGCCCACGCCCTTCAAACAAGGCCCAGTTGTGAGTACCCTGGGATGGAAAACTAAACCCTGGAAAAGAGAGATCATCTGTGGTCATCTGAATTCATTACTCCTAGTTCTTCACCTGTCTTCACACTCACCTTCTTTGCTGTGTATCTTTGCAGTTCCTCCAATTACCTTGCCCCTCCCTTTTGGACTTGATCTTATGGCTTTTGGTCAATGGAATATTAGTGAACCCACCCACTTGTATCTCTGTTTTGTCCTGAGAAGAACTTCCTTGTGGTAGCTTCTGCCTCTTTACCCTTGGCTGGAGAAGAAGCACACATGGGGCAGTATTCCTCTGGCTGCCTTATGTGAAGCAAAGTCTCTGCATGGTCAGACGTCAAACTGATAAGAAATAAATGCTTCTTGCTACTGCTACTGCTGCTACTGCTAAGTCGCTTCAGTCGTGTCCGACTCTGTGCGACCCCATAGACAGCAGCCCACCAGGCTCCCCTGTCCCTGGGATTCTCCAGGCAAGAACACGAGTGGGTCGCCATTTCCTGCTTCTTAGTGTGTGTTATTAAGATCTGTGGATCTTATGCAGCATTTTGGGAAAACAAATAGCTAACTGATATACCTTCTTTGCATGGAGTAGCTAAACCAGGAAAACATAAATTCAGATTGCTTACGGTTGTCTTGCGGAGACAGCTCAGCTGAGAATGAGGCCAGGCAGGGGCCAGAGGAGCTGAGATGGAAAGCAAAACAAATCCATTTGAGCCCATGGATCCAGCTGCTGCCTAAAGCATTTGGATCTACCGTTGGCGTTCCCCGTGACAAGGAAACAGATTCCTTCTTTTGCTTAAGAGAGTTTGAATACAGTTCCTGTCACTGGAAACAAGAATAGCCTAGGCCAGTACATGTGTCACATAGAAACCATGTCTGATGTGTTTGTTCCCTGCCAGTCGAGTTCACTAGTCCCTTCTGCCCACACTCTTTCGAGCACCTGAATAACCTGCTTTTATACAGATACTGTTCCAGAAGATATAAAAGATTTTACAGTTGAAGTGTTCTCACAAGAGTGAATTATCACATCTCTCCTCCCCTCCTCCTGTATAAAAAGTAACAGAGCCTGCCCTGCAAAGAACATGGCTTGGTGTCCACCCGCTGGGGCAGGGTTTGGGTTGTCATTTGAGAAGACTAACTGGGTTCTGACTCTGCTGGGGTCTCTGCAGGACATAAAGTTGTAGCCGAATACAGGAGACTTCAGCTTTCTCCTTCTTCCTGGAGGCAGGCAGCAGCCTACCAAATTTAGTAAACAGAACTGGCAACTTCATGCTTGATTTACAGGTTCTAACCCTACAAAGTTTATTTATGGCCCAGTGGAGTACAGTTCATGCTCCACCATGAACTTCTAGATGAAGAGGCCCCCAAAACTGTATACCTGTCTATTTCTCCCAGTTCTCTGGGTATTTTAGAAATGTAGACTATGAAAGTGAAAGTGTTAGTTGCTCAGTCATGTCTGACTCTTAGGGACCCCGTGGACTTTAGCCCACCAGGCTCCTCTGTCCATGAAATTCTCCAAGCAGGAATACTGGAGTGGGTCGCCATTTCCTTCTCCAGGGGATCTTCCTGACCCAGAGATCGAACCCACCTCTCCTGCATTGCATGCAGATCCTTTACAGTCTGAGCCACTAGGGAAGTCCTGCAGACTGTAAGGTACACCAAACAATTCACCCCTGAGTGAACAGCATGGCCATATTTGAAGGACTGCATTTTCACCATTATTCAGGCTCCCAGTTTAGTCTCAGGTTATTCTTTTCTCACAAGTCTCTTTCATCTCCTGGCCATCCCGCTCAGCTCAAGGGCTGTCTATCCTACACCTTCCCAGCAAGAGCACAAACCCAGCTTCCCATGCACATACATCTGCTCTGTATGTGAAACGGGAGGAGGGTGCGTGGACAGGCCGAGAGGAGGCCCCAGGCCCCTGCCAGCACCTGAGCCGTGTGCCGTTCCCTTGGTGGCGGCCACACCGCCTGCTAACGAGCGGTCCAGCGGGCTTGCGTTCTTTCAACTTTAATCATGAAGCAGGATTGTAATGAGGCTGCATGGCAGAGAACCGCTGTGGAGCTTGACAAGGCATTTTGTCAACATGTCACTACATTCAGACATCGGTGAGGCCGGAGGATGACGCGGGGTGCCAGCACCCATGGAGGGCTTGGCAGACCAACTCTTCCTGCGCTCCTGGGAGCACTGCCGGGGAGAGAGGCTGACCACCTTGAGCAGGAGACTCCCTGAGTGTCAGGGTGGGGTTGGGAGTGCTGATGGCAGCCCGGGTGCCTGTGGAACCCCTCAGGGTGTGCTGAGCCTCCTCCTGAACTCACGCTCCCATGTCTGCAAGAGGGATGAGGCGCCAGCCCAGTCACGTTGTGAAGGGCCCTTAGGTGCGCTGGGCTTCTACACGAACGTCTCCAGTAATCTTCACAAAGTGCTGTGAAGGAGATGGATGTGCACCCTGCCGTGGCCTCTCACATGCATCCCCCTCTGTTTTCTACCCAAAATAAGAGCAGCTTGCTATTGTTCAGGCTGACAACCTGCCAAGGAAGCCAGCTTGAAACCGCAAGCTTCCTTGCAGCTGTGGGAGACCACATCACATAACCCTGGCCGGTGAACAGTAAGTGTAAGTCTACCCAGGAGGGCTCTCAGGGGAGCTATTGTTGCCCTGACCAAAAAAATAAAAATAAAAAGACACATTCAGCTGGCATATGCTTCTAGCCTATTACCTACCCTTGCTCCTTCTTTCAGCGTGGAAGCAGATCAAGATACCTGGAGAAACAGTGGCTGTCTTGCAACCAACCAGGAGAGGATGGCAGGGCAGGAAGCTAAAAGGACCTGAGAACCCTGACGAATGCAGGAGAACTGTCATCATCTCCACCTCGTTGCTGTTTAGTCGCTAAGTGGTGTCCGACACTTGGTGACCCCATGGACTATAGCCTGCCAGACTCCCCTGTCCCTGGGATTTCCCAGGCAAGAATACTGGACTGGGTTGCCATTTCCTTTTCCAGGGGATCTTCCCAACCCAGGGATCGAACCTGTGCCTCCTACATTGGCACTTAGGTTCTTTACCACTGTGCCACCAGGGAAGCCCAATTCCTAGGATAGGGAAGCTAATTAGCAAGCATGAAGGAAAGGACATTAAGCGTGGAGGGCTCAGAGAATGCTGTCACAATAAGACTGGAAATTCCTGGCAATGCAATGAGGTTAAATAAAAGCTACCATAAAGAGAGAATGAGGGGTGTCACTCAATAGAAGTTATATGTAAATCTAAAGGAAGCAAGTGAACTCCTAATAGTGTTTTAGGAACAACAGAGAAGATTTTCCATTTCTTCCCTACCTCTTTCTTCACCCCATTAAAATGAATTTCAGAAGCACTATTAAACCAGAGAGGAAAAGAAAAAAAAAAAAAAGTTTGTGTTGAAGATACTGACTTAAAATTTTTTATTCTATTTAAAAGGTTTGACTTTCTGTGCCCTTTCTACCCAAGTGGGGGTGAAGTTATCTTGAAACATTACATTCTTATTACCTTGAAAATCGGATCTGTAAAAAAGGTGGTGGGAGGGGATCTTGTGAGGGACTTCTTTTCCTTTAATGAGCTGTGGTTTCCTGATGTAGTCTGGATCTGCTTTAAAAGTGTCTTCATTCACATGCAGTTTCACTCAAGGAGAATTAAGCAGGTCAAACCCAAACAAGTTTTTCATTTATACCAAGAATAAATGATTTTCCCCTGGAAGCGCCTGGAGAAGAAAATTCTAAGGAGAGATTTGATCCTAAACTCCAGCATCCCATGAGCCCTGAATCCAGGGATATTGTTCCTGCTTTGATCACAGGTATATGAAGGAAAAGAAGAAATAAAGACCCAATATGTTCTTAGCTATGTCTTGTCTTTAGATGAAAAAGACCATATTGAGTTTCTCCCAAGAGGTAAGAAAGACAGTGAAGTTGCTCAGTCATGTCCGACTCTTTTCGACCCTATGGACTATAGCCTACTATGTTCCTCTGTCCATGGGATTTCCAGGCAAAAGTACTGGAGTGGGTTGCCATTTCCTTCTCCAGAAGATCTTCCTGACCCAGGGATAGAACCCAGGTCTCCCGCACTGTAGGCAGACGCTTTATTGTCTGAGCCACCAGGGAAGTCCAAGAAAGACAAGCATCATTTAAAAGTAATTTCTGAAGGGATATATGGCTTAATACCAACTTTCCCCCAATTAATTAACTTAGTACCATCCTTTCACAATCATCAAAGCTGTCTACCAGCAGTTTGGGACTATCCATGAGGTGAAAAGTGAAAGTGAAAGTTGCTCAGTCGTGTCCAACTCTTTGCGACCCCATAGACTATACGGTCCATGGAATTCTCCAGGCCAGAATTCTGGAGTGAGTAGCCTATCCCTTCTCCAGGGGATCTTCCCAACCCAGGATCGAAGCGGGGTCTCCTGCATTGCAGGCGGATTCATTACCAACTGAGCTATCAGGGAAGCCTATCTATGAGGTCGGTCAGTCAGTCAGTCAGTTCAGCCACTCAGTCGTGTCCGACTCTTTGTGACCCCATGAATTGCAGCACGCCAGGCCTCCCTGTCCATCACCAACTCCCAGAGTTCACTCAAACTCACGTCCATCGAGTCGGTGGTGCCATCCAGCCATCTCATCTATATTTATCTAAATACCACAGTGCAATTGGAATAAACTCAGAGCTATAGGAAATGACAAATATCTAAAGGGATGGTTCCATATGTCAGGATTTCAAAGCCAGTCTGACCACCAGCATCATGACCAGGTTGCATGAGGTCTAGAGCAGGTCATTCCACGTGCCCCTTCTCCTTACTGTAACATTTTTATTTGGGAAAATTCAGATAAAGCCAAATACAGCCTTAAATAATAGAATGTTGAGCAAGGGCTGTAAGCAGAAGTGGCTCAGGGCCCCTGAAGCCGTCTGAGGGAAGGACACCACCCTCAAACAAAGAACAACTTGAGAACACAAAAGCTGTTGATACACAGAAGATGTCACCCGCATGCATACCACATAAGACAGTATGAGAGGCCTCAAAGGAATGAAGGCATGGCCTGGACTGATCATTTGTTCAGACATTTTAACAATAATATCAAATAGTGATTGAGTCCTTGCCTTGTGCCAGGAAATGTTTTAAAAACTTTATCTAGAAAGTGTGTTGATTTGCTTCCACATCTCAGTGGGGGTGAAATCTATGGGATTCTTATTAGATCCTTCAATAGAAGAGAACGCTAAGGCTTGGAAAAGTTGAGTAACTTGACCAAGTCACCATGGTGGTTAGTGGTTGAACCATGACTCAGATGTGGGCAGCTAGATCCCAGCTCACTAAGAATCAAACTGTCTATCACAGATAGACAGTGTCTTGGGCACTGGGAATACAAACATGATGGAAACATTTTCCCTGGCTTCCGGCCACTTTTTTATACTTAAAGATTCATATAATCTAGTTATGGCTAATTTTTTTCTACTCAAAGATTTATAAAATCTGGTTACTTCTTGAGATCTCCCAATGTTTAAAGGCTTTCCCTACCTCCTACCCCCCAATTCTGGAGCTGCTTGTGAAATTTCCTTGACCATGACTGTCTCATTAGTGGTTCTCAATTTGACTGCAAGGGACTCTGAATCACAGTTTCTGAGGGGTGTGGTCAGGGCATGGGTAATTTTTGTAAATCCCCAGGTTGTTCAATGTTTAGCCAGAGTTGGGAAGCTTTGCAGTGGTCCATGGGGTAGCAGATAATCCTCCCTTCTGACTGTGCCCCTATGTCTGTGCTAGCTTTCTGCCCTCAATCTCATTCTCTGTGGCAGAGAATAAGGCCAGATCTCCACGTAGGACCATTTTCAACTCTGGGCTGTCCATTGCTTTGCTTTCTGTTTAGGACATGGTATAGCCAGGGCCTCAATAGCAAATGTAAAGAAACTGAGGTCTGGAAAAATTAAAGAAGCGCAGTTCTTACAGTCTGGTTGCCCACAGTTGGTCTTGGTCAGGGGTGGGGTGCGGGGAGGGGGGGAGATGTCAGGTTGTTAGTAGCAACCCCAGGGTTTTGCTTCTCTTAAACCCCCTTGGGAGGAATGAAAGAGCCAGTGGAAATGAGATGACACTGTGTTAAGAGGGTCATTTACTCCCAATGATAAGATAAACAAAGTAGGTAATTGTTTCCTGACTAGAGAAAGGTCACTTGGGTGACCTTGTGAATGGGTCTTATGAATAGATACTTTTTAACCTCCATTTTGTCTTCCTTATCAATTACCTCTCATTATGAAAATAAAACTTCTACATGGCACATGTTATTTCCCTTTTACAAAAAGATTTCAGTAATGACCATACTTGGCTAAAAAAAATAAATTCAAAGAGAGGGGGAGTATTTTGGTGAAAATTACCAGCAACTAACAAGGCCACTTGGGATCATTCTGAGTTATAATCTTTGACTCTCCATGGCCCATTTACTTCTCTTCAAGTATCTTTTCCCAAACATGCCAGTGGTCTATGGACTTCAGTTTACTGGCAAGTGCCAACTGGGTCACCAACTATAGTTATTAAGTGGTTGTGCAACCTAATTTAAGACCGTTAGACCTGCTACCTACCCAGCCAACCCTAGAATGGCTAACAGATGTACAGAGTGCTTAGAAACTATCCCTAAAAGGATTTATTCCCATCGCCACATCCTTCACAAGACACTCTGACCTCATTCAAGGAACACCTGTAGCTATTTCTCAAGGAATTCAGCAAGGACATGAAATGGTCTCAAGTTCAAAGTTATCCCATAGTTTTTATTCTTTTATAGGAAGCTGCTTGACGTCTCAGTCCTATTCACCACGTGGATTTTATAATAATTACCTGCTAGGTCCATGGCTAAATATAAAATACAGGAATAAAATCGTATTTTAAATACAGGAGTATATAAAGCCTGGGCCTTCGTGAGTCCATTGTGTACTATAGTGAGGATGTAAAAAGTGAGTGAAATGTTAAATAACTAATGGCATTCTGGACCCCTCCACCCTAGAAACATTCTTCAGTGAGTCATCTCGACAGCCTTTGGAACAGTTCAGCCCAAAGAAGTCGGGTCATTGGGAACCAACAGAGATATTCAAGAAGGCTTTTGCCAAATATCCTGTTGCTATTCAAAAGGTATTTTAGCATTTAATAGACTAATTATCCATTTAGTTCCTTGAGAATGTTGGATTTCTGAGTGCCAGAGCCAGGGATACCATCAGTATTCATGTTGGGAATGAGTCTGGCCTGTATGAACAAGGTTTGGAGTTTTCTTCCCCTCTCCAGGACCCCCACCCCAAGAACAAAGGCTCACTTTTCCCCTGCTCCCACTGTCTTAACAGAAACTTTGAGTTATATGGGAGAAGGCAGAGAGACGATTAAAGGACTGGAAAATGAGACCTATGAGAAATAGTGAAAGGAGTAGGGATTATAGAACCCATGGAAGACAAGGCTGAGGGAGCCTTTAAGAGTCTGCTGCTTCTCTCTGGAATGAACTCTCACGCCAAGGAACACGGCCAGCTGTTCAGCATCTCCACTGAAGACCAACCGGGAGGAAACGAGTTCAAGCTACAGCATTAGGGATTTAGGACACAAGAAAGAATTTCCTGACTTTGAGAAATGTTTAACATCAGGAAAAGTTACCCACAAGGGTTGAAGAATCTCTTTCTCTTGGGGTGTTTTAAAATAGGAGATTTTTGTAGCTGTCTTGAATGATTTAAAGGCCCAGCCTAATACTTGGGGGATGGAAGAGATATGACCAAATAATCTCTTTCAGGGGATCTTCTGGTATGAAAAATTAAGAAGGCATTTTTAGAATTGTTTTGTAAAAAATAAGATAGTTAAATAGAGACTTATAATCTCTACTGATGCTCATTTGTCAATTTAGTATAAAATTTCTATTGAATAGTATTTAAAGAGGAGGAAACATCAGGATTTAAGGCCAAAAAAACCTTCCTCATTTACAGTTTCATCTTTTTCAGTTATTTGTGCTTGAGAAGATAGAATAATTACCTCAAGCTCAGTGTTCTCACCTGTAAATTGGAGCCCAAAATAACTGCATTGCTTACATCATGAGGTTACTTGAAGTATCAATTAAGAAATGAAAATGCGTTTCACAGCAAAAATAATTATGTTATGCAAGTGCAAAACATCATTATAAAGGTATTTTTATATAAACATCATATTTCTCTTTCTCTCTCTTTCTTTTAAGAACTGAATCAAGTCTGACAAAAGAAACCCTAAACTCTCAAGGTACAGCTGGCTGTTCTTGCCATACCCCTGACCCACTGTCAGGAGGAAAGTTAGAGAATTTCACTTTGAAGTCAGGCCTTGGAAGATTTCCTGATAGTCTGACAAACACAAGGGCTTCCAACTAGAATTTCAAACCTGGGCAAACATCTGAGCTCCCAATCAACCACTTGGCTCCGTTAGATGCAGGTGAATGGGCTGTCATCCTGCTCCAACCATTCCCAAATGATTTTCTTGCGAGTTGGGGTGGATCACATGGCTTGAAAGGCAGCTAGGGAAAATCGCCCAAGAGACCCCAGTGCAGATTCTGGAAAATGGCTCACGTTACAACATGCTGATGCCGTTTGCTTGGCTGAGAGGCTGTCAGAGGAGACCGCAGATGAGCCTCAGAGGCTCAGCCTTTTCCTCTCTCCTCTTGCGGTGTCTCCTTAATTTGGTGAGTGTCAACTAATTGGGAAAGTGTTAAGAAACCACATCCCAGCTTTCGGGTCTGTTCTCAGGAGACCTGTATTTAACACAGAAGAGCCGCCACTCTCCCACTGCTTTATGTGTTCCTGCTGCCACCTTCCCTGTCAATTTTTTTTTTAACAGTTGCTTTTTATTTACGTATTTATTTTTGGCTTTGCCAGGTGGCATGTGGGACCCTAATTCCCCAACCAGGGATGGAACCCATGGCCTCTGCATTGAAAGCACAGAGTCTTAGCCACTGGACCACCAGGGAAGTCCTTCCCTGCATTTTCCTTTTTTCAAAACTACCTCGCCTGGTGAGATAACTTCCCGGAGCGGTTGTTCTCCAGGTATCCGTTGATCTGCTGGAAGAACTTTGTTGAGAATCTACTCCAGAAAAATCCAGACTCACTTATTTTCAGGCCTTCTCCTTGCTAATAGAAAATTTATTTTATGCCCAAAATACTAAGCAAAGAGGAGAAAAAGTCTTTTAGTGGAAGGAGTTGGTTAATAGCTAGAGAACCATAATGAGAATTGCTATTAAATCTTCAAGCTCAGGAAAACTCTGCTCCCTAAAAAAATGGAATTAAAAAATGAAAAGGGCAGTATTTATTTGACAGAAACTGGGCTACATAACCCATCAAATTCAACATGTAAGCAGTCATGGGGCGAGAACATGCATAACCACATCCTGAAATAGGCAGCAGTGACCCCCAATGTCACCCACCTGCCCTCCAGTCAAAACATGCGTTTGCAGCAAAACATTGAATCTCAAAAGGGAATGCTACTGAGTATTTCCATTTGCATCCTCAGATTAGTTCAACTTTTTCTAGAGCCTGACTCTTAAGAAAAAATTTTTTTTCCTCTGTACTGGTCCCTTGACAATTTCTTAGGTGTGAGAAGGAGAACAAGAGCTAAAACAAATGCTACTTCTGGGGGAAAGCCACATTGCAGATGAATTTCTATTGTTTAGCTCATTCCCATGTTTTCCCTTCTCCCTGGGGTTGAGAGCATTTTTTTTTTTACCCCATTCTACATGCAGCAGAGTTATAACTCATCATAGTGAAACTCACACCAAACCAAGTGTGAGGGGCGTGAAACAGATTTCTTGAGTCATGCAGTTTTAACTTTCGAATTAGTACTTGCAGGGGAAGGTGGGAGGGTCCCCCTCCCCATATAGTTAGCTACCATAGCAAGTTGTTGGAAGGAAATTACATTGATGAAATGCTTAGACAGTGATTAATATGCGCCATAACTCATGACGGGATCCCTGTTTCAGCATTCTCCTCAGCACAGAGGGATGTCCAATTACTCACTATTGATCAGCGATTCCATTGCATGGAATAGAATGGCAGCCTCAATTCATTTCATCCTATTGAGTTTCAGCCAATAACAATTGATATTTGGCACATGCTTCCCAGAGACATTTGTCTGCCATCAGGGAGTTGATTAACAGGTTGGCAGTTTGGATGTTTGTGAAAAAGGGAGGAAAAGTGTAAATTCTGCTTGTGAATTTGTTCTCATACCTGATGTGAAGGAAAAGGCAGTGTTCTCCCCTCCTCGTCTAAATTTAGTCTCTACAATCAGCTGTTGGCCCCTGCCAACCTGTTCACATTCAATACTGTTCTGCCCTTATTTTTTATTGATAATCATGTGAATAATTAAAGTCCAAGTACATGAAACCCACATAAATCATCTTCAGTGGGCACGTAATGAACCTGGGCTCAGCCATTGCTCAGAGCATAAATTAAGGCCAAAACATTCACGGTGTAAACTAAGCAAGTCGTTGCCTGCTGCAGAATTCATATTGACCTGCTTGTCACTCAGAACCTATCACCTTCAAGGGAGTCAGCTAGCAAAGGACCCTCTTTTCCCCAACCGTCACCACAACCACTAACTTTTTTGGCTTCCATTTGACTCAACCATGGATGTTACATAAGCAGATGACATGCTATTTGTTTTGAAAGCCCCACTTGCTTCATTGGCCATGCTTGCTGCGGCCTTAGTGTTTGCTCCGTGCTTACTTTTTTCAAAGCCCGAGCAGCGCTGTCCAGGGCTATTAACCTCTCTCACTAATGTCATCAATCATGTGCTTGGCACCTGGGCTTTGCTAGACAAATCTAACAACATCTGCCATGCATTCTGCAACTTCCTTTTGATTCCTCACACCTTATTTTCACTTTCATCTCCTCTTGCTGGTGAGATTTATGTCTGATCCCGTTCAGATGCCAGGGAGCTGGTAACATGCCATTCCTCCACAGGGCAGCATGCCTTGTGAGAACTTGGGGCGGCCGCTAACTAGGGGCCGGCAGGTGTTCCTGTTGCCAACATCCAATAGCCACTAAAGCCTTTTACTGGAGACGCTCCTTGATTAAGAAGATGCTGCAGCCTGAGAAACAGCTCATAAGCATACACAGGAACACAGCACAATTTAAAGCATCTTTGGAAAACATTTTTCAGTTCAGACAGTAGGTTACACACTTCCTGCCCAGACGGAAGGAGCATCTAAGAGCACCATGTCGGCCAAAGCCCTGCTCTGTGTTTCTTCTGATCCCCTCCTTCACCGTCCCCATGGGCAAGTCCCACTTTATGTTTGTGACGTCATAATTCTTAAGACCAGTAGTTGCCTGGCATCACAGGGTCCTACCTGCCATCGTGGTTGTGGCGCTCACACACCTGAGATGGCACCAAGCTGTTTACTCTGATTGAAATGTTCAGGAACCCAAGATCAATAACTGAAGCTCCTCCTGGAGGTGATAATGACTCCTCATCCATTTCCTTATGGCAGACACATCCTCCAGCCAGTGTCCTTAGGACTTCCAGATCAACGATCTTCAAGGAAAAACCAAGGTCCTAAAATCTCAGGTCTCTCATTTTATTAGTCACCTTGTAAAAACTTAAATTTGCCCTCAGCCTTTTGTGGTGGAAGATAAAGAACATGCAGGAGAGAGAGACAGATTGTTAAATAAAAAATATCTGCTTTCATGAAACTGTCACTAGTAATGAAGAATGCATTCAAAGTTCTCTACAAGGCATCCAGGGCTATTTAAATGATCAAGGAAAGTGAGCACTCACACCTCAAAGATTTTTTTTTTTATTTAATATTCAGTAACTTCACTCTTGGCTTACTAAGCCTAATATTTATCTTTTTCAACAAGAATCATAAATTGTGAATCTTTTTTAAAGAAAAATACATGTTTATTTAGTTTACAAGCCCATGTGTCTTCCCTACATAAAACTTACTTTTTTATGGTAAGGCTATAAAATAAGAGATAATATTTTAAGGTCCTCCTTGTCTTAAAGAATTCAATTGCCAGTATTTGGGTGAGAGAAGGATAAGAGAGCTGATTCAGTCAATGCCAATGCAAGTGTATCTTAATTCTAAAGAGCTCTCAAGTATTTAATAAAAAAAAATTGTAATAGGCTTAAGTGAAGTAGGCAGCAAGACACACATCATCTGATGCTTGTGATAAAGAGACCTGTAATTGAGGTGGTGTGAAAGAGCGAGTGCTGCCCTCAAATACAGTGATATTACATTTTTTTCCACTTGGATGCCCTCCCCACATACATTAATCCACAGATCTGAGGGGGAATAATACACTACCATCCAATTTTCTAGGAGAATTTTTTTTTTCCTTCCTGAATGAGGCAATTTGTTCGAGAAGGAGCATAAGTATTAACTCTTTCTCAACTAGATCGTCCTCACAAAAGAAAGATTGATTCTGGCATGGGAGATTAAGGTCACCAAATCAAAATGCCTAGTCAGCTGCCCTCAATTTCTAGCCATATCCCCTCTCGTTTAGAAAAATAACCAGAGACACTGTGATTTTTCCAGGAAAGCAGAAACAAGAAAATTCACTATTGAACCCTCAAAAATCTTACAGATGAAATGGGGTAGCAGTTCAACCAGACTCTGGCTCTAAATATTTTCTACCTCTGAGACTGAGTTAGAGAAATACACACAGAGACATGCACACACCGAGGTGGTAATTTGACAAACATTTTCTATGATGCTCAATTCAAGGATCATAAAATATGAGCCTAGGTTGCTCAGAGTGTAGTCAGGGAGACACGTTAGCAAATTACAGAAAGCATGGAAATCATTAAGAACCAAGAGTTCAAAAATTATGGAAATACAGAAAGCAAGCTTGACTTAGCAGACATCAGCAAAGACTCTCTTATAGGGAAGGCAGGCATTTAGAAGGGAAGGCAAACAAGAGAAAAACAAGCATGGCACCACCAGCAGCCTCAGAGAGCAAAATCACAGTGTGGTTGACCTTCTATTATACATTATGACAGTGACTTATTTTGCAAGATCTGGTTCCCAACTCTCAGTGTAGGATCTCCGGTCCCCTCACACTCCCCACCTCACCCCCGACTCCAGTTTTTCATGGTGTCTCCATGGGGAATGGAACATGTGCCCACCTGAGAGGTCCCAGCAGTTATCACCCGCATCCACTGCCTTGACCTCCTCTTTACTCTGGCCTCCCAGGGCTGGGCAGCCTTGAGTCTGCTGGCGCTGCTGTGCTTGTTGGTACCACTGCCAGTGCTGCTGAGTTCCATGCCAGCCAGTCGCACTGTATCAATGCAACACCTCCTGATTCCCACAAGACAGTGTTGCCCCCAAGAGCCCCATGGCTGCCACTCCCCTCCTCTTCAACTACCCTAGTGTTCTCAGACCTTGGAAGTGTCAGGTCCCCAAAGCTGTGTCAAATGCTGCACAGAGACCACACTACTATGCAGTCTTGCAGAAGTCGCAGTGAAGAACTCTTTCCACTTTCATTCACAGTTCCTACTCTCTGAAGACTCCAACACGGGGGACTAGGGACAGCCTCATTGTATTCCCAGAGTCACCCCCAACCCTACCCAGGCTTTCTCACCCTCAAGTGGACTTCTCTCCCACGATGTGATTTGGCCCTTGTGCAGACACATACAGGGTAGTTCACTATGTGCCTGGTTATCTCAGTCATTGTGATGGACGTGACCCTCCAAGCTGAGACCCTCCCCCACACATGACAACAAGCAACGTGACAATGGGAAGTTCCTTTAGAAGCTCCCTCTAAATCACCACAACTAAGAAGAAAAGTCTTGTGTGTCAAAACTCTTAATTATGGGAGGTGGAAAAACTGATCTAAAATAGCTTTTTTTTAAAAAAAAAAACAGGAAATTCATTAGTTCAGGCACTTGAACAGTCAGATGGATCCACTTCTACGCAGCTTGATTCAGCCCTCAGACAATGGGGTCAGGACTCAGGTTCTCACCTTTTATTTCTAGGCTCCACTTCCTTGGCTCTGTGATCAGGCTGGTTGGTGCCAAGGTAACTGCCAGCATATCTCAGTACTGTATCATTCTCTATGTATTACAAGCAGGAAAAAGACAAGGCAGGGCTTCTTTTTCCCAGAAACCATGGCAAAATATCTTCCTGTATCTCATTGGCTTGAGCCATCATGATGGCCAGAGTAACATCATGTACTGAATGGCTTAGGAATGTGCCTCTTATTCCAGTCCTGGATCTGGAGATAGAGGCCACTCTACAGGGAAGCCCAAGACTGAGTGTGGGTAAAGGAGCAGTCTCCTGGAAGGAAAATCAGAACACTGTTTTTTACATGAGGGGGAGGATAGAAGTTAAGTGACCAAAATTTAAAAATCAGTATTTTACCACAATTTGTGTTCCTAAACTATTGTGGTTGTATTGGCACAAAGGTGATTTAGCAACCTGGAGTAGAGCATTTGCACTGTTGAAAGAGATCAATGAATATTAGATTTGGGGTTTGAGACATAGTCAAAGGTGTATGGGAATGGGCGAGAGAAGGGAGGTGGCTTGGGCAAAGAGACTCACCTGGAGTTCTGGATACCTGGGAGAATATTAGCAATGACCCGTCTTCCAGGGAATGTGGAAGGTCTAGCACCACTTGAAACAATCAGATCAGAAACCAGAGAAGAATCAGCCATGGGCCAATTAAAACACACGAGATAAAAAATAGTAGAATTTAATATGAAACATAAAAAATATTTCAAGAAAATGTAGGAGACCATATAACCTATGGGGTTTCCCAGGTGGCACTAGTGGTAAAGAATATGGCTGCCAATGCAGGAGATGTAAGAGATGCAGGTTCGATCCCTGGGTTGGGAAGTCTCCAGAGGAGGGCATGGCAACCCACTCTGGTATTCTTGCCTGGAGAATCCCATGGACAGAGGAACCTGGTGGGTTACATCTATAGGGTCACAGAGTTGGACACGACTAAAGCGACTTTAACATACATGCACACATATAACCTATGGGCTGAGAAGAACTTCCTAACCTATATTAGGAATTCAGAAGCTAGATACGAGAATAGGCATATTTGAATATATAAAAGTCAAGAGTGTTTGTATGGTGAAAGACCCAATAAAAATCACAAACAAATATCAGAATGAAAAAAAAGATGTTTGTACCAGATTTAAAAGAGGTGGTGTCTATAACATGCAAAATCTTAACATTGTCAAGAATAAGTCAAACAATCTGAGAGAAAGTCAGTAAAAGATACAAATAGACAAATCACTGAAGAACATCTAAAATGGCCAAAGGCATTTTTTAAGTGCTCAAATTCACTACTAGTTATGGAAATGCAAATTAAAGTAACAATGATATGCCATTTTATAACCATCAGATGGACAAATTAGTAAGAATCATCATGCCAAGTGATGTGGGCTGGTAGGGATGAAATGCAAGGAGTATTTGTACATACAATGGCAGAAATGTGATGTGTTACAGCTGTTTAGGAAAGCAATTTAGCAATAATTATAAAAATTGGAATTACATTTACTATTCAACTCAGCAATTCTACTCTTGAAAATTTGTTTAATAGAAACAAAAGCACCAATACATGAAGATATTTGTATGGGCCTGTATGCATACCTATGTGTCATCATCATTCAAAGTGACCAAAAATACCCTCTGGAAATAAAATAAATGTTCATCAACAAGAAAATAGCCAAAATGGCATAAAATATTCACAACACAGAGTATCACAGCTCTGGTTGGTTCACTTTACGGTTGTTTATCAGTTGACCTGGTTGATTTCATGGGCAAGTCAGAATGAGGAAGCACTTATACAATAGATTAGAGCATATAACCTATACTATATTAATACAGAGAAAAATATGGACGAGTATACTTTAGATTTTTTACATTGATAACTCAGGAAAGAAATATAGGGGTGTAGAGAGTGAAGGTAACCAATCATTCTGGTTTTCTTAGGACCGGAGGGTTTTCTGCTGAAATTGGGACAGTCTTAAGTACCCTAGGATGGAGAAGGAAATGGCAACCCACTCCAGTGTTCTTGCCTGGGGAATCCCAGGGACGGGGGAGCCTGGTGGGCTGTTGTCTGTGGAGTCGCATAGAATTGGACACAACTGAAGCGACTTAGCAGCAGCAGCAGCAAGTACCCTAGGATGGTTGGTCATCCTAGAGATGTCAATGTATACAGTGAGGAGGGGAAGGCAAGCAAAAAGAGAGAGAAATATGATTCAAATTATGTAATCATACATACATTCATGTGAAATTCTTTATCTGGGTTCATATTTGTAAAAATAAAGCTGTAAAAATACTTATTTTCACAAATCCTTATGACTTAAGGAAAAATTTAAGTCTTACTTACAGACTCCTAGGATTTTAGAGGAAGCTAAAGATACAAAGGCTAAAGTTATCTTAGATTAAGAATGATTCATTCAGTAAATACTATTAAACATCTGTTCTGTGTATTAATTTATCTGTTGTTAACACAACACATAGAAGGTGATCAATAAATGTGTTGAATGAAAAAGCAAATATCTGACCATAATTATAACACATACTATTCCAGTTGATCTTCATGCAACATGGATTTGAACTGTGCAGGTCCACTTGTACATGGATTTTTTTCAATAAATACTACAGTAGTTCATGACCTGTGGTTGGCTGAACCCAAGATGTGGAACAGTAGGTATGGAGGGCTGACTACAGACCTGAACATGACTATGGGGATCTTCACAGATGTGGCGTTTCCTGGCCCACAGATCCCAAGGCATGACTATTATAACCACAGTATAACATATATACAGCATGTTTTATAATAACAAATGCTCTAATAGAGGTAAAAAGAGAAGCCCATGAGAACACAGAGGAGGGGGCACTGATTTTGACTAGTGAAATCGTGAAAACCTTAAAAGGAAGAGCATTGAGGGTTTGAAGAAACAAGTGAGAGTTCACAGAAGGGAGAAAGGAAAATCTCGAAAGCAGGGGCACCTTGTGCAAGGCCAAGAAGCCTGCAAGAGCACGGTGTATTTGGGAAAGAATGAGAAGTTCCTGGCCTCTGTGTGTAGGGGTGAGGGAAGGTGGTGGAGCAGAGGTGAGAAGATGAGCCTACACAATTAGGGAGACGTGAGATGTGAAAGGCCCCCATACCCTGGCCAAGGAGTTTGAATTCATTTTGAAGACACTAGAGAGACAGAAGAAACCTCACACCAGGGATGAGACACAATTGGATTTCATTTTTAGGAAGATAACATGAGCACCAAGATGGCAAATTGACTTTGTGTCAAATGCCAGTTCCAATTGACTGGTCATGAGAGCAGGAAAGACAATGCTAAGAAAGACTATGTGGTCACTCATGCCTGGGCTTAGTACTTAAAGTGCCACGACTGATTAGCACTGTCTACTAGGGATTAGGGAGAAGGGAAAGAGTGACAAAGCTGCTGTGGGTGTCCTAACACTGCACCTACCCGCACCGTAGAGGAAGAACCTTATGGAAGAGATCATCATCAGGCAGAGCAGAGATTTTACTCATCTGCACAAGAGATGATAGATGTCAGTGACATCACAGAGCTAGAGCAGAGTAACCAGAGTCAGAAGAGATTTCAGAGGTGAAATCAGTAGGACGTGCTGAAGGAATTTAGGAATGGATGAGATCCAGGCACTGAGGGCATCTCTGGCCAACAAGCAAGTTTCAAAGTAGGACTGCTTTATGATTTTGGAAACAAACCCACTTGGCTTCCACGGATGCCTCATACGAGGGCATGACGACTCAGCAGTTCCGGGAGCCGCCAGGGCGCATCCAGTGATCCTTGCCACCAAATCACTTTCCGGTGTCTGTGCCCTGGCTGCTTACCCCAGCAGTCCTTGTGATTTATTCTCCAGGCAGCTCTCAGAATTTGGAAGTTCCTCCTAGAGCCAAAAAACAGGAAGCATCTCCCCTCACCTGGCCAAGGGTCCAGGAAGGAATACGTGTACTCTGACAGGCCAGCAGTGTAAGTTCCCATTATGTCAGTAATGTTTACCATCACCAGGCACTTCCTGTGACATAGCAGCACAGCTAAATGTCTTCCCCAGCAAAAAGGAAATGACTAACTACAGGAAATCATCCCGTCGCCCTCCAGCCCACCCCCTAAAATGGAGACGCTGTTGAACTTTCACTAAAAATATCAATACCATCTAAAAATAAAGTTCCTTGGCTCTGCCCTTGCCCCAGGAAATCCTGACCAAAGCTTCTCTTACATCACCACCAGCCCTTGTCAAGTAGCCTCTCAGAGTCACACCCTACCTGTTCCCTCAACTTAAAGTTCATTTGGAAATCAATCCCCACCTGCCTCCCCCACCAATGAGAGGGTGAAGAATTGCTGGTCATGACTGTATCAAACGTGTCTTCCCAAGGGATAAAAGGTCTCCCAAAATTCTTCCACAAGCCCACACACCCAAGTGGGTTTGTTTCCTGTCTGGTTGACTTCCTCCAGGCTCATTAGGGTTTCGGTGCCATTTCCCAGAGCAGGAAAGAGTGTAGGAACCAGGCCTCTAGCAGCCTGGGGTGGACACGCAGCGGCTGACCTGGAAGAGAGAGGTCTCCACGAAGCCATTTGTTAGGAAACCACTGACAGGCATATAAAGTGTTTGGTCGTGGAACAATTCCCACAGCTGGTTCCTGGGGCACCTGGTTTGCTGCAGAGCTCATATTCAGTCTTGTACCAAGAAGCCAAAGCTGAAAGTTGGTATTTGCCTTTGAGGAGAGGAGGAGAGCGTCCTGATAGGCTGTATTGATCTAGAGGCAGAGCTGGGAAGAAATGCTGCGACCCCAGTCCAAGAAGGAAGGATAGAAGAAATGAGAAAGAATTCTTGAATGCAGGATTAACCCTCAACTCCTACATTGCTGGAAGTTTCCCTAATAAATGAATTATCAGTTTTTCTTCCCAAACAAGGAGTCAGGAAGGTCTCAAATAGGGACCCTGACCCCGAGGGAAATAGCAAAGCATAGTGGACAAAGGCTTTGAAGTTAGACTCCTTGGTTTCCATTCTGTCCTCACCACGTACAGCTAGATGGTATTGAACTAGTTACTTAGGCTCTGTATGACTGCTGTTTCTCAGCTAGAAAAAAATGGGAGTTGCATGAGGATGAATTAAAACAAGAAATGAACAGTACCGCATGCACAGCCAGTGCTCCCTGGACAGTCCCTATCCCATCTCCTTACTGAGTGCCTTACCATGTGGCGCACACAGTACTAGAGAGACTCTGCAGAGGACAGGACAGGCAGGATACCATGCAGCAGGACACCGGGCATGCAATTAATGGATCAGAGTGATCCATTAGTTGATGGGAAGGGCATGTGAGCTCAGCAATGAATCTAAACTGAGAACTGTGTGGAGGAAGACATTCTTTCATTGAGTCTTCTCAATCCTGGCACCAGAGAGCCTTGGAGGAAGAGGAAGGACACGGACCTCAAGAGCCTCTAGGGAAAGGTGGGAGGGGTGCTGAGCATGTGAGACCACCCTGGGCTGGATGATATACCCTCAGACCCCCCTGTCTGCTGGAGCACTGTTTCCGGAAGGGCTCCAGGCAAGGGTTCAGTAGTCACTGCAGACCTGGCCCCTAGCAACCTGGCAGGCAAAGGGACTCCAGCCACCTCCATGGCACAGTCGCAGCGAGGGGGCATAGCCAATGCCTCTCCAAAGTGGTGATGAGGAGGGAATTACGGACTGTCAGCAGGCAGTGGAGGCGACCGGGAGGTGGTACAGAGTCCTGACACACCAGGTCTGTGGGTTCAAACAGGGCCTTTGCACCCCAGTTGCTGGTGAATTTGGTGGGGCCTCATCTTAGCAGAAGTCAGTCTGATTCTGCTGACTGCCTCATGGCACTCCTTCCACTGAGGTTTCTTTTTTTTTTTAATAATTGTATTTATTTATTTATTTTGGGCTGTGTTGGGTCTTCCTTGCTGCATAGGCTTTTGTTTAGTTGTGGCGAGCAGGGGCTGCTCTCTAGTTGCACTGCATGGGCTTCTCATGGCAGTGGCTTCTCTTGTGGAGCATGTGTTCTGGGGCACTCAGGGTTCAGTAGGAGTGGCACTCGGGCTAGGCAGTTGCGCGTGGCTCCTGGGCTCTAGAGCACAGGCTCAATAGTTGAGGCGCACGGAGTTAGTTGTTCCGTGGCATATAGGATCTTCCCAGAGCAGGGATCGAACTGGTGTCTCCTACATTGGCAGGCAGCTTCTTGACCACTGAGCCACCAAGGAGATTTCTTAAAGTTCTTCTCTGTTCCCAACTCCAGGCCTAAGACAAGGATCAGATTCCATGATGTGCTGTAGCACATTCCCCGGTAAAGATATCTACCTACCTACCTATCTACTGATGAATCCATAGATATGTATACAATTGATCCCTGAACAGCATGAGTTAATGGCACCCACAGTCCATGCAGTCGAAAATCCCTGTGTAATATATATTTGGCCCTCCCTGTATATATTACATACACAGTTCACAGTTGTTCAGGAGTCAACTGTATGTGATACTCATACTACATCAAAACAACCAATAACAAAAAAATGAACAAGAAGAAAACAAATAGGAAAGAAAAAGAAAACCCCTATTAGGTCACAAGGAGAGAGGGTTTGCCTGTGAGCTGCCTCTGAAGTACTCATGGCACACTGACTGCCCTTGTCTTTCTTTCAGCATCTCCTGGAACCACCGAAGAGGAGACAGCAGGGAGACAAGAGGCATACTCCTGAAATTAATTAGAATTCCAGATCCATGAGAGCAGGGATCTTCATCTCTGATTCAGTGAGAACCACCAAGTCCCCAACAACCATGCCTGGTACCTGTAGCCTCTCAATAATTATTTGGGGAATGCATTTCGTCATTTGCCAACTCTACCCTATTCTCCCAACGTCTTGATCTGGTGACTTTGTTGTGCGGTATAAATGTATCATTTTCATTCAGTAAATACTGTGTAGTTAAGTTTTCACTTCAAAGGTTGGTTGCCATTTCAGATGTTCATTGAAGTCAATGCCCTTATTCCTAACATTTGAAGGAATGAAACCCAGGTCATATGTATCAAATTCTATTTCACAAATCCTAGTGAGCCCCACCGTGGTGTTAGATTATTCTTTAACATTCATGCTGGCCCAGGAGTAATTTCAACGTTCTACAGACTGTCACAGTCAGAGGATCAGCCCTTTCCCTCTGAGCCAACTTCACCCACCCCCCATGCCCAGAGGTTTTTCTTGGTTTTGAGGGTCATGACAGAGTAGATCCCCTAGGGGGCAGTGTGTGCATACGTTTCAGCCAAGCAAGCCGCACATTTTATGGCTGCTGAGGCAATCGCCACAGCAACAAGAGATTTGTCTGAGAAACAAAATGCTCTGTACAAAGTTGTTCTTTAGGTAGAACAGAATAAAGGCGGCCTGAAAGAATTGCGCAGTAGAGGAAAACCTGGTGACACAGCATAAAATTAGGGGATGGTACATTTAAAGGCTCCAGCCGCTGCATTGCTTAGGGTTCAACACAGGAATGATTTGATATGCGTCTTAGCATTTGCTAAACGGTTTCTTTTTTCTTTCTTTTTAAATATTTTTATTTATTGCCTTTTACATTTCATGTTTCTGAAATCCATGCAGAATTGTGTTTCATTTTCTTATCTATTCTGGGTGGCAGTTCAAAATCAATTAAAGTTAACCATTTTTAATTGAGGAATAATAGTTCATACTGTGTCATTGAGGGCTTATAACGTTCTGAGGGTTTTACTGACATGACACGATTTAATTATTTACGTTACATGTGTAAAGCTCCCTCTATCGCTATGAGATGAAGATTCTTATTTAGTGATGCGGAAACTGGTGTGGTAGACATAACTCACTCAAGATCCCAGGCTTCAAAGCTCAGATCAGAACCCACTCTCTTAACTATTTTACCTTCTAAAGCAGTGCCTCTCAAACTTTAGTGTGTACACATATTACCTGAGGCTCTTGTTAAAATGCAGATTCTAATTCAGTAGGTCTAGATAGGGCCCCGGAGAAGGCAATGGCACCCCACTCCAGTACTCTTGCCTGGAAAATCCCATGGACAGAGGAGCCTGGTAGGCTGCAGTCCATGGGGTCGCTAAGAGTCGGACACGACTGAGCGACTTCACTTTCACTTTTCACTTTCATGCATTGGAGAAGGAAATGGCAACCCACTCCAGTGTTCTTGCCTGGAGAATCCCAGGGACGGGGAGCCTGGTGGGCTGCCGTCTATGGGGTCACACAGAGTCGGACACGACTGAAGGGACTTAGCAGCAGCAGCAGCAGCAGGTAGGGCCCAGGTGTCTGCATTTTAAGGAGCAGCAGATGTTGCCAATGCTGCTGGTCTGTGGACCACAGTTTGAGTAGCAAGAACCCAGAGGAGTGTGTGGGTGGGGGCGAGGCAGACATAAAGGCGTGTATGGCACAGTCCCTGCCCTCAAGAAGGTTAAACTAGTAGGAAAGGTTAAGACAAGGACACAAATAACAATATTGTGAGGGAACACAGATGTCACGATCTATAGAGGTGCACACGCAGAACAACTCATAGGTACCGAGTGGCAGCTAGGGTAGGACAGTGTACCCCCAGAGCTTTGGGAGAGACAAGTAGGATGATGCAGACCCAGCTCCTACCTGCAGGGCACTTGGAAGCTGCGGGGGAAGACCAATGGATACACAGAAAAACCCCACTGCTGGCACAAGTTTCCGATAGAAGTTCTCAGGAGGGCTGTTGGGACAGGAAGGGGGAAGGCCCAAGGTGAGGTTGGTAAGAATCTCAAACGTGACTGGAATTAGAAAGCAATGTATTTAAGAAGCTCAAGAAATGATGCCTTTGAGCTGGCCTTTGACCTACAGGAAGGCTTCAGAAAAGAGATAGGGTTAGAGGTAAACCGTGCAAGACAGATGGAGTTTTGATGGTCGATATAGAAGGTATTTCAGAGAGAAAAAAGGCCATTTAAGCCAAATTCTGAAAAGTTAGAGTACCAGAAGCTACACTGAGGATGAGCATGGCATCCTGTGTTCCTGTCTGGACACTGTATGGAAAGTTATTTTGGAAGCCATGTTTTAGAGCAGGGATTCTCAATTCATATTAAAAATCACTTAGAGTTGATAATGATTTTGACACTGGGGCTGCATTCCCAGAGATTCTCATTTCATTTGTCTGGTGGTAGAGCTGGGAATCAGTATGTCTTTGAAGCTTCATATTTTTAAGTACATAGTATAAATGTGCAGTCAGGTTTGAGAACTGGTACCCTTGAGAAGTGGTTCTCACAGTGTGGCTCCTGGACCAGGAACATCAATATCACCTGAAACTCATAAGAAATGCACATTTTCAGGCCCTACTCCGGACCCCTAATTCAGAAACTCTTGCAAGGTGGGGGCAGAATTTCAGTTTTAACAACATTTTCTTATAATTCTGTGTGCTGTGTTGCTTCAGCCATGTCCGACTCTTTTTGACTATGGACTGTAGCCTGCCAGGTTCCTCTGTCCATGGGATTCTCCAGGCAAGAGTCCTGGAGTAGGTTGCCATGCCCTCCTCCAGGGGATCTTCCTGACCCAGGGATTGAACCCAAGTCTTTTAGGTCTCCTGCACTGGCAGGCGAGTTCTTTACCGTTAGCGCCACCTGGGAAGCTCTCTGGCGGTTCGAATGCAGGTCAAAGTTGGGAGAATCAATATTCTAGAGCCTTGCTATTCCAAGTGTGGTCCACAGCCTCATTTACAACACTAACATCACTTGGATGCTTACTACAAATGCTGACTCTCAGGCCTCACCCCATGGCTAATTAATGAATCAGACCAGGGTTTAACAAGATGGGCATGGGTATGTAAATGTTGGTAAACCCTTTTAATTTCTGGGTGAGAAACCTAAAGTTTTTAAGATAGTAATGGGCAGCAGCTGAAGGTTATAGAGTGGTGACATAATTCATTAGGTTCTGGAAAGAACAATTTGATCATTGTGTATAGGATGGATTGACTATAACCGATCCTGCACAATACACCTTATTTGATCCTGAAAGATAATCTTAGAAAATACCTCCCTAGACTTTCTTTCCCCTATTCATTCTTCATCTTCTAGGCTCCAGCAGAGAACAGCACACTGGGGTTTTGGGTAGGAGCCTGCATCGCTGCTCAGAGCTCCTTTAATGGTGGATTCCTGCCAGCCATTGATCCAACAGTAGGAGTTATCTCAGCAGTGTGACTGCACTCAGGCCCCGATTCCAACTTGTATAATATTTCTGATAATAAGACAGCCCAAATGAAGCATCCTTTTAAGAGGCCTTCACTGTTAATTTGGCACAGGGAAAAAAGCCAGCACATTATACTGGGTTTTCCAGTCATCCTGCTTGTGCTATATAGACTCTTTGAATAGATGTCCATAATGAGATTATTCAAAATGGAATTCATTACCTGCCTTAAGATTTATTGCTTTTTAACTAGAAATACAAGGCTATACACACTGTGCTCCCAGAGTTGGCTATGTGACCACGCTGCTTCTCTGTTCCAGAACGAGTACAGGAAGTGAACACTAGGAGCACCGGGTCACAGACTGGACGAATGGAGCGAACGATGCAGCTCATTAGGACGGGGACGCAGGGGCCCCAGGCCTCTGTTGCTAAGTTCTGTTTCCACAGTCTCACCATGGGGACTGTGGATGGGCCAGTCACCTCCCCACTAGCATAATTGGAAAGACTCTAAGGGGCCCAGCAATGCTAAAGTGCTGTAAAGTAGTGGTGTTCAATTCTGATGAACATTAAAGGGAGTGTGTAGTTAATTCCTCCGCACATGCTGGTCACAAAGTCTTCCCACTGGGGGCTTTCGGCTTGGAGCATTACAGGCCCATTTGTTCTGCCTGGCTTCTCCATCAGGGCAAGAGCCTCAAGGTGAGTTAATAGGCTTGGCTTCGCAGCACTTTGTTGTAATCAGTATTTACCATTGTCATATATATTTTAACAAGCCTCTGCTGCATGGCACACCATTGAGCCCTGAACAAAACAGAGAAGAGTGGCAGGGCCTGGTCTCCTTGTCAGAGGACAGCAACTGCATCCAAGGGGGCACTGAGGATGCCCTTTCTTGCCCACTGGCTCATGATGCTGCTTGGTCCCCATGTGGTTTACCATCTGCCACATGTCTTCGTAGGCTTTTGCTTCTTTATACTGTCTTGGGCCACCTCCACCAGACTGGCAGGAGCAGAGGGAAGTCACATCAATGCAGTCTTACAACTGCAACCACTTACATTGGAACCACTGCCTATCTGAGTACCTCCATCTTCACCCCCTTTCTTCCTCAAGCACTTTCCCTTTGGCCTGCAATGCAAAAATACTGCTGATGGTGGCTCTACATGAGATAATAATCTTAAATAGATGATACTTACATGGATAATAGGATAAAGTAAAACAGGATGGGCAAATTGATAATTGCAGATTAGAAGGAAATATAATTAGCAACCCAAACAAAAGCCAAATTTAGGGGGGTAATAAGCATGATGTGTTAGAATTGTTAAGAATGAGATATTTTCATATGTCTTTATCCCTGAGGTTAAAAACCTAAGCAGCCTCTGTGTGTGTTGTGGAAGTGTATCTGATACGGTGTGTTCTATTTGTTTGTTTCAATATTTCACATTTTAAAAGCAGAAGAAGCTATTATTATGGAGATTTTGTCCTGTAGCTTTGGGAACTAACAATGGGGAAAATGTCATCATAGGTTATAATATTGCCCTGGACGATTGCAGGACAAGCCACCGGCCTGAATTCTTGTTATTATTTTAATTTGTATATAAACTTTGTCAGATATCCAGGCATATTTTTAAAATGCAAACTAATAGCCATCAGCATCTAATGTTCCTGAGACAAATATGATGATGACAAGGTGCTATTAAAGGCCATGTTTGCACTATCAAAATAATGAGACAGTGGCCCTGGCTGCCTGATCATTCCAGCTATCTTTTAGTCCATTTGAACTGTCACTTGGACAACACGATAGACAGGTCTGGGATTAGCTGTTTCTAAAACTAGAAAATGTCACATTTTTTTCTTTTTTGGTGAATGCAAGATGGTACTAGCTTCTTTGTGTCCCACAAGTGCTGACTGGGTGCTGGGATGTGCCCACGAAGTACATTTTCCCTGGCTTGAGGCCCATGACTACGGATTCTGTGACTATCCAGGGTGGTGAATTCTAGGCCCTGGATCTCCTTCTGGGAAGCCGTCCTGTGTTCTACCTCCTTTTCCAGTTCGAGTCTCTTCTGAGACGATCACACGGATGCTTTCAGGTCCTCAAGCGAATTGCTAATATTCTCACGCAGAAGTCACGGAACATTGGTCAATGAGTCCCCACATGCTCTTGCCTGGGCTGGGGGCCACTAGACTCATCAAGAGGATGTTCCCAAATGGTACATTTAGTTTATGAAATGGCTAAACAAAGATCCTAAACTTACTGATTTTCATTATTGTTTGTTGATGTTCCTGTAACATGTCACAGAACAAAACCAAGACTCTTATCTGAAAGAAGTTTTAATCATCCATGGCTGGAATATGCTTGAACTGAAGAAATTGTCTAAAGGTTGGGAAAGGGGTGGGAATTGAAAGGATTTAACAGACTTCTAAAAGAGAAAATCTCTTGTACACTAACATATCCCAGAAGTTTAAGAAAACACAAACATACTCTCGCCAGCTTACTGTGGTTGTCACAATGTCCACTCCTTTTTTTTTTTAATCCCATAAACCAATAATGAGTTCTTTCTTACTATAAAAGATCGAAACACTTAGGTAAACTTATAGAGAAAAATTTGAAAGTTGCCTTTCATTACCCCTTTGTTCTTTCTAAATTCTCACATCCTTTCCAGGAAAGCAGATGAATCCTTCCAATTCTTTTCCTATGATTGTATAATACACATGCTCAGACACCAAGTCATGTCCAACTCTTTGCAACCCTAAGGACTACATCCTACAAGGCTCCTCTGTCCATGGGATTTTCCAGGCAAAAATACTGTAGTGGGTTGTCATTTCCTTCTCCAAATATACATGTACATGCTTACATATCTTTTAAAAAAATAAATTGGATCACACCATACATACATACTGTTCTACAACTTGATTGACCATTGAATATGATTTGAAGATTTTTTTCTATATCAGTACATATGGCACTACCCCATTCTCTTTAACAGGTGCCTAATATTCCATAGGCTATCATAGGATATTTGCATATTATTCTATTAAATATTATTTATTTTTTATTTTATTTTTCTGGTTTCAAACTGAACATTTTAGAGCCAGTATACAAGTATACCTTTAGGTTTTGTCTCGGATTAGAACTGCTTTTATAATTTTTTTGCAGATTCACAGTCAGAGTACTCTTCAAATATATTCTCTTAGAGACAGTAGTCTCAGTACTTTGGAAATAGACCTGCATTTATATCTCAGTCACTTGGCTCCCTGGGCAAGCTCACCAAGCTTCAGTTTCCTTGCCTGAAAAATCAGGATAATAATTACTGATCATTGAAGGCTGTTGGGAGGATAAAGGTGATAACATCTAAAAAAATACTTGGCACTTAGTAGGTGCCTGATAAGTGATATTTATTATTTGTGAGTCCATAATCTGAATTCCATAACTTGAGACAGGTATGGAACCAGTAGTTTCCAGAAACAGAAGTCCAATCAAAAGAGCAGCAACAACAACAAAAATCAGATGAATATATAAATAGAAGCCACAGTTTGTTGATTTTGAATGTTGTCAATGTTTCCATCTCCTTGTTATTAAAACCATGAGAAGCCACTCATTGTATGAGTTTCCTCAACCTTTGATCTACATCTGTAATTCGGTCTCCAGAAGTGAACTCAGCACAGACCACATTCCCAGTTTACTTCTGGATATTTTATATGATGTGGAAGTTTATACAAGGAGTTATGCTTGGTTAATTCTAGGTTCCCAGGTTAATAGTGAGATTAGCTGGCATTCCCTGAGCACACACTGATGTAGATGTCCAACCTAATTTATCACTCTGGCTTGCAAAGAGAGCTGTCTTTCCCTGTCCCACCCCCACTGCCTCTGTGGCCAAATTTATCTGTATAATTGTCTCTAACTCAGGTTCTCAGCTTTGTATTATAGTGTGATTGTTGGCACTGGTTGCTCTTCATATTTAGGGAGAGGGAGCTTCTAAGAGAACACATTTTTAAGTTAATTTACCTCATTTGATTCCTAGCTTTCAGCTGTTTCAGCAAACCTGTTATGCACCTGATCACTCAGATTTATACAGAAATACCTGCTATATCATCCTAAGGAATAGCTAAGGCTGGGCCACTCATTTATTGCCAAGAAATCATTTAGGACTTATAAATGAGGAGGGGTTTCCAAATCCCCGTGTGCAGTAACATCCGCATTGCCCTAAGCTTTTGTTGTTATTGTTGTTGTTCAGTCACTAAGTCATTTCCAACTCTGCGACCCCATGGACTACAGCACACCAGGCTCCTCTATCCTACACTATCTCCCAGAGTTTGCTCACATTCGTGTCCATTAAGTCGGTGATGCTGTCTAACCATCTCATCCTCTGCTATCACTTATTTAATTCTTTCTCTTAGCTGCCAGCTGCCATCCACAAAGGAAAAGCAGAGGCAAATATAAAAGGATAATTACGGGAAGCCTCTTTTTTTAAAAATGGCTTTTCTTGCTTTTAAAAAGGAAGATATAAATCAAAACCAACAAAATGCAGTTCCAGCAGAACCTCTGGAAGAAGTGTGTTTTGAAAGCTTGCTAGGTCTTGGAATGGCCTGATGGAGAAGAGAGCTTCACAGCTAAAACAGTCTCTGGTCCCACTTGACCTTGCCATTGACCAGGTGGGGGGCATTGGGCATGTTACATGGCTCCTGTGTAATTCCTTCATCTCACCAATAAAATTAGGTTAATTTCAACACCTACCTTATAATGTCAATGTGAGGGTTTGATGAGTCTCAAAAATGTAAAGCACTTTGTACACCACAGAATTATATAAGTGTTGGCTATTGGTATTTGTATTTAAGAGTCCAGGGTCTGGGATAGGCTGCCTGAATTCAAATTCTTGGTCTGTTGCATCTTATCTGGGCAACCTGGAGCAGGTAATTTATCCTTTTGAATGTGCTTCTTCATTTGTTAAGTGTGGATGATAACAGTATTCAGGGGATTCTTTTGGGAAGCAATGAATAATACACAGTGTTTGACATTTAGAAGGTATTCATCAATATACAGTATCAGTTCATATTATTTTTGGTGAACTATATGACAAAATATTTGTTCTATGTCCTTAAAAAATTGTTCTGGTATGAGTGGCCATGGATTACTACACTCTCTTCTAGTTTCTCACAGAATCTGGTTTTAAAATATACCTACGTCCACAGAAAACTATCTGGAGACATGGAATGCCATTCATATTAATATGTTGGGATTTTATTGATGAGGCAACATATAACCAGCAGACCTTGGGCATCAGCCAGAGCAGTCATTACTAAAGTAACAAATGGACCTCTTTTTAAGGTGGCTTTACCTAAAAAGATCAGTCAATGCCATGGAACAGAAGGCTGGCATTATGTGAAGCTTCTGGTGTGTTATATTGCATGTCAATATTAACACAAATTCTATTACTGCTCCATGAATGGTACAGTATTTAGAAGCATCAGCTTTTTATTCTGTATTTATAAGCATGCAGGTGTGCACACACACACAGTCACACACACATGCTGTTAGCTGGGACCACTAGTCACCACAAGTCCCACCATTCTGAATGCTGACTTTGTGGCTGAGGGATTCCTATTTTTCAGGCTAGTTGCACAGCTGAAATGAGTCCTTGCTGCTTGGAAGTCTTGTTCCATAATTTCATTTGGCTGAGGCAGGAGACAAGTACCTCATTTTAATTAGAAGTTGAAGCAAACTGCATTATGTTGTTGTGTGTTATTCCAAGAGAATTTACCACATCAAGGACAGCTGTTGATGGAGTAAAGCATTCTGTTTATTCCGCCTAAGAAATAAAAATCTTTTCTTTCACTTCACAAGCTCTCTCATGATGCTGCTTCTCACACATCTCCCCAGCACAAAAAGATGTGCCCTGAGGCTCTCCAAGACAGTCAGTGTGTTAAACAAGATGCCAGGTAATAACCATAGTGCCCAAGACTAGGTGGCATCGCCATGTCATTAGTGGGCAAATTGCAGATCTTATCCTGCTCTGTCTCTGCTGGCTTGCTGCACATCGCAGAACCTTCTAAGGGATCCCCTTTCTGCCCGTTGCCCTGAGAAAGGTCCTAGCTTGTGTTGAAGAAAACTGGAGGCTGCACTGCCTTAGACCTGCAATTAAGTCCCTGCTGCTCTCCAAACCAATGAGTCCTTCCAAGTAGTAATCTGATTTATTTTTCCCATTTTCTAAGTAATGCCAGGGTAAGCACGTTCATCATTTTAGACTCGCTGATTCTAATTCCTAATTCAGACTTGTTTGTTCAGTAGAAGGTAAACAACCCCGAGCTATCACCCACTCCCATTTATTTGGAAAGAGAGAGTTTCAGTGGGAGAAGATAAATAGCATGTCAAACGTGGTTTGGAGGGGCTGTGACTGAATAATTTCTAGTTTCCTTCGCTTGTCTCCAGCTGTTGTGGCCCAGTGTGACTCTGGTGGCTGTGTGCTGGCTTGGCTGAGCCAATATTTGGTCAAATCAGATCAATACTGCTAAGTATTGTCAGATACAATATTCTTAGGCCAGTCCAGGAATTCACACATTGGACCACAAGGATGGGGATGACTTGTTTCTAGTTATCTGTCCATGAACACAAGCTCAGATGGTTGATACCTATAATCTTAAAAGCCCTTAGAAAATTAAAGGCAGGCCACTTTCAGGGGATTGGAGGACCCATGTGCCCCTGGGGATGCATCAGTTCAATTCCACAAACATTTATTGGGTGCTACTATATATATAGAAACATAGGAGATACAAAGTTCAGCAAGATGCAGCCCCAATTCTAATTCTAGAGTAAAATTTAATACCAGGTTATAAAAACATCAGTAGTTAATTAATTGTTATTTAGATTCGGCCTTGTTCCAAAAGGATCTAAGGGCTAAGAGTATTTGTAAAAATACATACAATAAGTCAAAATGAAATAAAACAGCTTGCATGAGATGGGATTGGGAAAATTAAGGAGGGGGAATTCAAGTGAAGCTGGAAGTTCAAATATTATATATGATAAGAAATAATGCTTACCAGTGATGAGCCATAAAATTGTCCTGGAGCTTTCTTGAAGCTAATACACAATCAAACAAAATTGGTTTACTGTTCCCTGGTGACTCAGGTGGTAAAGAATCTGCCTGCAATGAGGCAGACCTGGGTTCGATCCCTGGGATGGGAAGATCCCCTGGACATGGGAATGACTACCCACTCCAGTATTCTGGCCTGGAGAATTCCATGGATTGTATAGTCCATGGGGTTGCAAAGAGTTGGACACAGCTGAGTGACTTTCACTTTCACTATTGACAGTGTCTATATTGATCTTACTCAGGAAAAGAAGGACTATACCAAGTATGGAGACTACACAGATCTTGCTCATAAAAAGAGGTCTTTGGTTTGTCCTAGTGAGTATTCATGATTTACTTATAGAGAATACAGTCATGATTTTCACGGGGGGGAAGCAAGGACTGTTTGATGCTTATGTCACAGGCATTCCTTGTCACCTTCCTCCTTGCTGTAAACACCCACCCTCTCATACACCCTAGGGGCTGGAAGTACTGGATATTGGTTCTCCTAGACTCCCATGACCCAATAGTGGTAAATGAGACTGAAAGAGTAGAAAGCTGTGAAGCTCCCTACTGATAAACACCAAGTTCAATTTAGTTCAGTTGCTGAGTAGTTTCTGACTATTTGCGACCCCATGGACTGCAGCACACCAAGCCTCCCTGTCCATCACCAACTCCTAGAGTTTACTCAAACTCATGTTCATTGAGTTGGTGATGCCATCCAACCATCTCATCCTCCGTCATCCCCTTCTCCTCCTGCCATCAATCTTTCCCAGCATCAGGGTCTTTTCAAATGAGTCAGCTCTTCACATCAGGTGGCCAAAGTTTTGGAGTTTCAGCTTCATCATCAGTCCTTCCAATGAACATTCAGGACTGATCTCCTTTAGGATGGACTGGTTGGATCTCCTTGCAGTCCAAGAGACTCTCAAGAGTCTTCTCCAACACCACACTTCAAAAGCATCAATTCTTCGGTGCTCAGCTTTCTTCACAGTCCAATTCTCACATCCATACATGACTACTGGAAAAACCATAGCCTTGACTAGACGGACCTTTGTTGGCAAAGTAATGTCTCTGCTTTTTAATATGCTGTTTAGGTCAGTCATAACTTTCCTTCCAAGGAGTAAGCGTCTTTTAATTTCATGGCTGCAGTCACCATCTGCAGTGATTTTGGAGCCCCCCAAAATAAAGTCTGTCACTGTTTCCACTCTTTCTCCATCTATTTGCCATGAAGTGATGGGACTGGATGCCATGATCTTTGTTTTCTGAATGTTCAGCTTTAAGCCAACTTCTTCACTCTCCCCCTTCACTTTCATCAAGAGGCTCTTCAGTTCTTCTTCACTTTCTGCCATAAGGGTGGTGTCATCTGCATATCTGAGGTTATTGATATTTCTCCTGGCAATCTTGATTCCAGCTTGTGCTTCTTCCAGTCCAGCGTTTCTCATGATGTACTCTGCATATAAGTTAAATAAGCAGGGTGACAATATACAGCCTTGAGGTACTCCTTTTCCAAGGCTGGATGTATTTATACTTGTTCTTCAACAAATAAAGATACTTTTACAAACATTAATGAGTCTCAAGAAAGAAAATACTACAGTGTAAAAACTGGGAGCATTTAACTCAAGGCAGGTGCTCATTCTGGAAGGGATCTACTACAAGACTCAGAAGATAACACCAGGAAATCATTGGGAATCCTTGGAAGAATTCAGGAAGACAGGCCATTACAAATTAGGTGCTAAAGGTGACAAAAAGCTGAGATTAAAATTCAGTTCAATTAACAAAGATACCAAAAGATATAGAAAGGTAATGAGACGTCCACATAAAGATGCAGCTGTGAACTAACATCTCACCCCTTGCAAAACCCTTATAAAAGTACTATATGTCTATCTCTGCATATAGGTACTATATGCATGTAAGTACTATATGTATCTCTCTGTAGTGAAAAACAGAAGAAGAAAAACTGAAAAATTTGAAGCTGAGGTTTATGTGATACGGTAAAATGAAGAATCTCTAGACTCGGGGACACCAACAGGTGCCTTATAGTTCTATACCACAACCAAAAGGGTCAAGTACACATATATATATACTGATGGGCTTCCCGGGTGGAGCTAGTGGTAAAGAATCCGCCAGCCAGTGCGGGAGACTTAAGAGATGCAGGTTCAGTCCCTCGACTGGGAAGATCCCCTGGAGTAGGGCATGGCAGCCCGCTCCAGTATTCTTGCCTGGAGAATCCCACAGACAGAGGAGCCTGGCAGCCTGTTGTTCACAGGGCCACAGAGTCAGACACGACTGAAGTGACTAACACACATAATGATTGCTGAACTCTCGTCTCTTCCTCTATTGGCTCCCAAAATGCAGTTCTTCACTTTTCAAGAAAGAAATGGATGAGTCTTCCCTAGGGGATATGGCCATCCCACGTTGCTAAAAGCCCCCAGATATTAACAATGGGGACAGTAAAAACTCTTCATGGATTCACAAAGAATCAACTATACCAAGGCACTTGGAGGACACTCTATTAGCCCATTAGCACTCCCCTGTTAAATATGAGCAAACAACCAAAGTTATTTATTAGTAAAAAAAAAAAAAAAACCCACAGTGTAAAAGACTAAGGCAAAAACAAAAGACAAAAGGAAACTGGAAGAAAAAGACAATGTACAGAGAGAAGAGAACATTAAAAAAAAAAACAAAACTGTAATTAATATCACTCCAAAGATAAAAGAGTTACATATGTAAAACAAGAACAAGATGCTCTGAAAATGATTCTTAGAAGCAGAACATGTGTAAGATCCTTTGTACAATATTTTGGACAGCACAGGGAAGTATAGCCATTACTTTTAAAAACTTTAAATGGAGTATAATCTATAAAAATATTGAATCAATATAATATATATCTGAAATTAATACAATA
The DNA here is from genome assembly GCF_032452875.1 of Bos javanicus. Classification (NCBI taxonomy): domain Eukaryota; kingdom Metazoa; phylum Chordata; class Mammalia; order Artiodactyla; family Bovidae; genus Bos; species Bos javanicus. Next base: position 92,660,796 of record NC_083869.1, read on the forward strand.
TTGTAAGTCAACTATATGTCAATAAAAATAGATCTTTTGGATAAATGCAGTGAAAAAATGGAATTCACATAGCTAAAATCTGAATCATATGGTGAATCTTTGAATCAGTCATATGGAAAATGAACTTAAGAAGTTTTCCTGGTTTGCAGAAGCAAAATCAGAAAAATTAAAAGGACAGGTACCATATGTAAAATAGATAACCAGTGGGAATTTACTGTATGATGCAGGGAGCTTAGACTCGGTGATCTGTGATAACCTAGAGGAGTAGTATGGGGTGGGAGATTGGGAGGGAGTTTTAAGAGGGAGGGGATATATGTATACCTATGACTGATTCATGTCGATGTATGACAGAAACTAATACAATATAGTAAAGCAATTAGCCTCCAATTAAAAATTTTTAAAAATAGTAACCTCTATGCCCCTCCCCAAGAAAAAGGACAGATATACAATCCCTTGGACTGCAAAGAGATCCAACCAGTCTATCTTAAAGGAAATCAGTCCTGGGTGTTCATTGGAAGGACTGATGTTGAAGCTGAAACTCCAGTACTCTGGCCACCTGATGTGAAGAACTGACTCATTTAAAAAGACCCTGATGCTGGGAAAGATTGAAGGCAGGAGGAGAAGGATGAAGACAGAGGATGAGATGGTTGGATCGCATCACTGACTCAATGGACATGTATTTAGGTAGACTCCGGGAGTTGGTGATGGACAGGGAGGCCTGGTGTGCTGCGATTCATGGGGTCGCAAAGAGTTAGACACCAATGACCGACTGAACTGATGCAATAAGTGAGTGTGTGCATGCTAAGTCGCTTCAGTTGTGTCTGACTCTTTATGACCCTATGGACTGTAGCCTGCCAGTCTCCTCTGTCCATGGGGATTATCCAGGCAAGAATACTGGAGTGGGTTGCTATGCCCTCCTCTAAGTGATCTTCCCAACCCAGGGGTTGAACTGTGTCTCTTACACCTCCTGTATTGGCAGGTGGGTTCTTTACCACTAGCACCTCCTGGGAAGACCAATAAGATATTAGATACAGAAGGTATATAATGGAGAGAACGCATAGATCATTTGTTTCCCAGAAAGGAGATCAGTTTAAATAGAAGAGAAAAAATAATCAAAGTTAAAAAGAAAAATGCTTTCTTGATATGAAAAAAAAAAAAAACAAAAAAAAACCCTGTACTTGTAGGTTCAAAGCACCCATTGCATCCAAGTCAAATGGATTTTAAAAGACCCAGTCCAGGCACATTCTGGTCAACTTTGGCACTAAAAGAATGAAAGGAAGAATATGCAAGGTCCTAAGCCAGAAGAAAATATATATTGCAAAAGAATGAAAATGAGACTGGCCTCAAACATCTTTTCTATAGTTTGAGGTATTAGAAGACAAGGAATTAATGTCTACAGAATTTTAAACAGAAACAATGTCATCTCAGACATTTTGTAACCTAGACAAATTTTGTGTGAATGCAACAGAAGGAAGTTCTTTCAAAAGTGCAATACGCTATTCACAGGGACTTAAAAAAAAAAAAAAATGACGATGTGCTTCTACTACCTGAGAAAGAAAACAAAGTTTTTGAAGTTTCAAAAAGTGAAGGTGATTGTATAAAAGGGCTGGTCACAAACACCGAACCATTTAGAACTGAAAGAGATCCAAATTAATTTTTAAGTGTGGTTATAAAGTAGATGCCAACTTCAAAACTTATTTTAAAATTAGAATATATGTAATGGTTGGGAAAAAAAGGAAACAGTGACAGACTTTATTTTCTTGGGCTCCAAAATCACTGTGGATGGTAACTGCAGCCATGAAATTAAAAGACGCTTGATCCTTGGAAGGAAAGCTATGACAAACCTAGACAGCACATTAAAAACCAGAGATAACACTTTACTGACAAAGGTCTGTATAGTCAAACCTATGGTTTTTTCAGCAATCATGTATGGATGTGAGAGTTGGACCATAAATAAGGCTGAGAGCCAAAGAATTGATGCTTTGTGGTGCTGGAAAAAACTCTTGAGAGTCTCTTGGACTGCAAGAAAATCAAACCAGTGAATCCTAAAGGAAATCAACCCTGAATATTCCTTGGAAGGACTGATGCTGAAGCTGAAGCTCCAATACTTTGGCCAACTGGTACAAAGAGCCGACTCACTGGAAAAGACCCTGATTCTGGGAAAGATTGTAGGCAGGAGGAGAAGGGGACAACAGAGGATGAGATGGTTAGATGGCATTACCGACTCAATGGACATGAGTTTGGGTAAACTCAGGGAGATAGTGAAGGACAGGGAAGCCTGGTGTCCTGCATGCATAGGGTCACAAAGAGTCGGACATGACTTAGTGACTGAATAACAAAAAATGGTTTGGAGGAAAGAAGAGAGGGAACAGGAGAGGAAGGGAAGAAGGGAGACAGAGGGGCACAGAGAACTTTAGTCATTAAGAATGATATTTAAACATTAATAATGACATAAATGAGAAGGCGAGAAGGTGAGAAGTCAAATTGTGCTTAAAGTTAGTAGTTGGCAAATTTTGCTGTGTGTTGGAATCTCCTGGGACTCTATGAAACACTGATGCCTGACTTCCTCCCTCTGACATTTTTATTTAATTGGTATGGAATGCAACTAAAATCTCCTCAGCTTCTTCCAAAACACAGCAATGTTTGGGAACCAGTGGCTTGACTCATTAAATAGGAAAAAGCAAGGATGGCATCAAGATTTCAGCTTAATTTCCACTCCTGTTAATTGGCATTGACTGCCTGGGGGCTTTGTTGAGGTCATATCTGGGAAAACTGCTCTGATCTACTTAAACTATCCTCCCTGGAAGAGCAGAGAGTGACATTGCATATTTGCCATCCCTGGACTGAAGTAGATTTTCAAATGATGGTGACTATTAGTGGCTTAAAAAAACAGCACAGATCTCTTCCAAAATATGAGAGACAGTGAAAGCAAAGAAAACATAGTCATATGGTATTAATAAAAGGCAGCAAACAAAAAGAGGGGGAAAAGATAAGGAGAAAGATAGGGAAGAGGAGAAAGAGAAAGAAAAAGTAGAAGAGGACTAGGAGAAGGAAAGAAAACCCAGTGGGAGAGATCCAAAAATAAGAGGCAAAATATGACCAGATATGTTCATTACGTCTGTAACTACAACTGGGAAAATCTCCTTCATTAAAAAAGTATATCCTTAGATTCTGTAGTAAGAAGAGAAACTCTTCTGTGTGACGTTGTCTAAAGACCACCTTTAGATACAAAATTATTTAATAAAAATTTATTAAATGATTATACAATGGGCAAATATATCAGGCAAAAACATTTTTGAAAAGAATCACAATACAAATAATAAATATGATAGAAATTAAAGCAAAAATACTAACTGGAATGAAGAGGTCCTGTCAGAAAGTATATTTCACAATGAAACACAATCCAAAAAGTGAAATCTGCTATAAAGTAGGAGAAATGGACAGAAGTGAAATACTAATGGGAAGCTTTTAATAACGTTTTGGTGGCTGATAAATGTAAATCAAACTTTATACCACACAAGCATAGAATATACCTTAATTTACAATACTAATAAAACATTTCAGATCAGATCAGTCGCTCAGTCGTGTCTGACTCTTTGCAACCCCATGAATCACAGCACGCCAGGCCTCCCTGTCCATCACCAACTCCCGGAGTTCACTGAGACTCACATCCATCGAGTCAGTGATGCCATCCAGCCCTCTCATCCTCTGTCGTCCCCTTCTCCTCCTGCCCCCAATCAAGTAAATGAATAAAAAGATCACATACCAATAAAATTACAAAAGGCCAAAAGGATACAGTTTACACTCTGATTAGAGAGTAAGGAGTAAGAAAACATTACAAATAATTAGAAATTAGAAATAATTTAGAAACAACAATAGTTTAGAAATTAACAACAGTAAGAATGGTAAATAACAAAATTTATGGGATGTTCCAAAATGGGATTCAAAAAAAGTATAAGTTTAAATTATTGTTTACAGTGGAATAAAAATGGAAATAAATGCCCTATAACTGATGTGACTATGAGAATGTTTCCATCAGAGGAAAGTTAAAAGGGAGCTTTTGAGGGCCATGGTGATCTCATTATATGAGGTCTGCCCCCTGCTTCTGATGTTGTTGTCCAAAGAAAAGTTCTTCAGTTCCTATTCCAACCCTAGAGCTAGGATGATATTTCTCTCCATCTTTTTTCTGACAATCCTGCCATACGTTATTTTTTGTTAAATAAAGCTTATCAGTATATGAAAATTGTTACAAATTAAAAAGTCACTGTAGAACCATTTCTAAATCCATAACAGAAACAAATTCTCTCTGAACTCATCAGACTTCACATTAAGCTAGTCATCTTTTCTGCTTTATCCCATTTGAAGGAAGAAAAACAAACACAGAAAGAGAAATAGGCGCTGTCAAATAAATTACCATTTCCCACAAACCTAACCACCTAAAAAGAAGTTATATCATGAGCAAGTTAAGACTTTAGTAAGATTAAACATAAAACACAAAACTATACAACTTTTAGAAGAAAATGTAGGAGAAATGCACATGGTCTTGGGTTTGGTGATATGTTTTGAAATACACTATCAAAAAATATAATTCATGAAAGAAAAACCTTTACTTGGTACTTTTTAAAAAATACTTTGTATTAAAATTGAACCTCTAAAATCTGGGAATTTTATTAAAATTAAAAAATTCTGCTCTGTGATCACTGTTAATCACATGGGGGAAAAAAGCCACAGACTTAGAGAAAAATATTTGTAAAACACATATCAATAAACAACATATATCCATAATATATAAAAAATGTCTTTTAAAACTGAATAAGAAAACAGACAACATAATTTAAAAATGGGCAAAGATCTGAACAGGCTCCTTACTAGAGAAGATATACAAATGGCCAATACACATATAAAAAGATGCCCAACATTGTTATTAGACCAGATCAGATCAGTCGCTCAGTCATGTCCGACTCTTTGTGACCCCATGAATTGCAGCACGCCAGGCCTCCCTGTCCATCACTAACTCCCGGAGTTCACTCAGACTCACATCCATCGAGTCAGTGATGCCATCCAGCCATCTCATCCTCTGTCGTTCCCTTCTCCTCTTGCCCGCAGTCCCTCCCAGCATCAGAGTCTTTTCCAATGAGTCAACTCTTCACATGAGGTGGCCAAAGTACTGGAGTTTCAGCTTTAGCATCATTCCTTCCAAAGAAATCCCAGGGCTGATCTCCTTCAGAATGGACTGGTTGGATCTCCTTGCAGTCCAAGGGACTCTCAAGAGTCTTCTCCAACACCACAGTTCAAAAGCATCAATTCTTCAGCACTCAGCCTTCTTTATAGTCCAACTCTCACATCCATACATGACCACAGGAAAAACCATAGCCTTGACTAGATGGACCTTTGTTGGCAAAGTAATGTCTCTGCTTTTGAATATGCTATCTAGGTTGGTCATAACTTTCCTTTCAAGGAGTAAGCATCTTTTAATTTCATGGCTGCAGTCACCATCTGCAGTGATTTTGGAGCCCAGAAAAATAAAGTCTGACACTGTTTCCACTGTTTCCCCATCTATTTCCCATGAAGTGATGGGACTGGATGCCATGATCTTCATTTTCTGAATGTTGAGCTTTAAGCCAACTTTTTCACTCTCCACTTTCACTTTCTTCAAGAGGCTTTTGAGTTCCTCTTCACTTTCTGCCATAAGGGTGGTGTCATCTGCATATCTGAGGTTATTGATATTTCTCCCGGCAATCTTGATTCTAGCTTGTGCTTCTTCCAGCCCAGCGTTTCTCATGATGTACTCTGCATATAAGTTAAATAATCAGGGTGACAATATACAGCCTTGATGTACTCCTTTTCCTATTGTTATTAGGAAAATTTAAATTAAAACAACAAAGTAATACTAGAACATTCCTGTGACTAGATGGCAAAAATAAAAAAACCTAATTATCCTAACTGCATAGCAACAAGAACTTATCCATTGCTGGTGGAAATGAAAAATGTACAGTTGCTTTGGAAGACAGTTTGGCTATTTCTTCCAAAGCTAAATGTATACTAATACACAATATAGTAATCATGTCCTGAGATATTTACCAAACTGATTTGAAAACATATATTCATACAAAAATATGCAGGAAATGTTTACAGAAGCTTTATTCATAATCACTAAAACTAGAAGCAAACAAGATGTCCTTCAATAGGTCAACTGATAAACAAACTGTAGTACATTCACATAATGGAATATTATTCAGTGATGAAAAGGAATGAGCTATCAAATCAGGCAAAGAAGTGAGTGAACCTTAAGTCAATGTTCTAAATGGAAGAAGTCAATCTGGAGAGGTTATATACTGTTTGATTCCATTTATATGACATTCTGGAAAAGCCAAAACTCTACAGAAGAATTCCAGAAAAGCATCTACTTCTGCTTCATTGACTACACTAAAACCTTTGACTGTGTGGATCAAAACAAACTGTGGAAAACTCTTAATGAGATGAGAATACCGGACTACCTGACATGCCTCCTGAGAAACCTGTATGCAGGTCAAGAAACAACAGTTAGAACCAGACATGGAACAATGCTGCTGCTGCTACTGCTAAGTCACTTCAGTCGTGTCCAACTCTGTGCGACCCCATAGATGGCAGCCTACCAGCCTCCCCTGTCCCTGGGATTCTCCAGGCAAGAACACTGGAGTGGGTTGCCATTTCCTTCTCCAATGCATGAAAGTGAAAAGAGAAAGTGAAGCTGCTCAGTCGTGTCCGACTCTTAGCGACCCCATGGACTGCAGCCCACCAGGCTCCTCCATGGGATTTTCCAGGCAAGAGTACTGGAATGTGGTGCCATCGTCTTCTCCCACATGGAACAATAGATTGGTTCAAAATTGAGAAAAGAGTGCATCAAGTCAAGGCTGTGGTTTTTCCAGTAGTCATGTGTGGATGTGAGAGTTGGACCATAAAGAAAGCTGAGTGCCGAAGAACTGACGCTTTTGAACTGTGGTATTAGAGAAGACTCTTGAGCATCCCTTGGACTGCAAGGAGATCCAACCAGTCCATCCTAAAGGAGATCAGTCCTGAATGTTCATTGGAAGGAGTGATGCTGGAGCTGAAACTCCAATACTTTGGCCACCTGTTGCGAAGAGCTGACTCATTTGAAAAGACCTTGATGTTGGGAAAGATTGAAGGCAGGAGAAGGGGGCGACAGAGGATGAGATGGTTGGATGGCATCACTGACTCAATGGACATGAGTTTGGGTAAACTCCGGGAGTTGGTGATGGACAGGGAGATCTGGTATGCTGTGGTTCATGGGGTCGCAAAGAGTCAGACTCGACTGTATCACTGAACTGAACTCCTGTATATATACATGTGTATATATGAAATACCTGACCATTAATTCCTCAAAACTTTCAAGATTATCAAAAACACTGAACATCTGAGAAAGTCTGTCACAACCAAGAGGAGTCTAAGGAGACATAATGACTAGCTGTAATGTGACATCCTGGAACATTAGGTAAAAGCTAACAAAATCTGAATAAAATATGGGCTTTATTTAATAATTTTGCTTCAATTTTTGTTCATTAATCATGACATATACACTACACTGATAGAGGATGATAATAGGTGAAACTAGATATTAGTGAATAAGTGGACTCTGCTTTGTGCTGTGCTTAGTTGCTCAGTCATGTCTGACTCTTTGTGACCCCATGGTGGTAGCCTCTTCTGTCCATGGAGATTCTTCAAGCAAGAATATTGGAGTGGGTTGTCACGCCCTCCTCCAAGGGATCTTCCCAACCCAGAGATTGAATCCAGGTTTCCCACAATGAAGGCAGATTCTTTACCATCTGAACTACCAGGAAAGCCCAAGAATACTGGAGTGGGTAGTCTATCCCTTCTCCAGGGGAACTTTCTGACCCAGGAATCCAACTGGGGTCTCCTGCATTGCAGGTGGACTCTTTACCAGCTGAGCTACCAGGGATGTCTTCAAAAATTTTCCATAAACCTATAACTATTTGGAAATGCATCCTAAAGTAAAAAAAAAAAAATTGTTTAAGGAATCTTGGGCTTCCCAGGTGGCTCCCTGGTAAAGTAGAAGGATGTGTGCTCATCTTCTCCTGTGAGACCTGCAAAATTGCAACTAACTGCTGAAAAACCATTGACAGGAGAATGTTCGATTCCACCCCAAAAAGATACCCCATTTCCTAGGGCAAAGGAAAAACCCCCAAAAGATGGTAGGAGGGACAAAATCACATTTAGAATCAAACCCCATACCCTCCAGAGATGCTCAGAAGGCTCAAACAAAACCATGTGCTCATCAGAACCCAGGGACCCCACAAGAGACTGAGCCAGAACTGTTTTTGAGTGTTTGAGTGTCTCCTGCATGGGTCAGCAGTAGCCTGCTGTGGGGACAGGGGCTCTGGCTGCAGCAGACCTGGAAGATGTGATGTGTGAGCCCCACCATAGAGCCACTGAGCAGACAACCCACAAACTGGAGAACAATTATACCAAAAAGTTCTCACACTGTTGTGAAAGTTCTAGGACCCACAACAGATTTCCCAACTTAGGGATCTCAGTGAGACTGAGAACCCCTAGGGAATTTGACTTTGAAGGCCAGTGGGATTTGACTACAGAATTTCCACAAGACTGGGGAAACAGACTCTTGGAGGGTACAAACAAAATCTTGTGTGCATCAGGACCCAGGAGAAGGGAGCAGTAACCCCACAGGAGACTGAGCCAGACTTGCCTGTGAGTGTCCAGAAGTCTCCAGTGGAGGCGTGGGTCAACAGTGGCCTGCTGTGGGGTCAGGGGTACTGAGTACAACAGTCTTGGCATAAGTCCTTTTGAAGGAAGTCACCATTACTGCCATTACTTCTGCCAAACTTTGGTCTCAGGCCAAACTACAGGGAGGGAACACAGCCCCACCCATCAACAGAAAATTGGATTAGTGATTTACTGAGCATGGCCCTGACCATCAGGGCAAGACCCAAATTCCCCCAGAGCTCATCCCTCCCATCAAGGAGCTTCCACAAGCTTCTTACCTTATCCATCAGAGGGAGGACAGAATGGAAACCACAATCACAGAAAACTAATCCAAGTGATCACTTGGATCACAGCCTTGTCCAACTCAATGAAACTATGAGCCATGCCATGTAGGGCCACCCAAGACAGACGGGTCATGGTAGAGAGTTTTGACAAAACATGGTCCACTGGAGAAGGGAATGGCAAACCACTTCAGTATTCTTGCCTTGAGAACCTGGTGAACAGTATGAAAAGGCAAAAAGATGGGACACTGAGAGATGAACTCCCAGGTCGGTAGGTGCCCAATATGCTACTGGAGAAGAGTAGAGACATAACTCCACAAATAATGAAGAGATAGACCCAAAGCAAAAACAAGGCCCAGTTGTAGATGTGACTGATGATGGAAGTAAAGTCGGAGGCTGTAAATAATAATATTGTATATGAACCTGGAATGTTAGGGCCATGAATCAAGGCAAATTGGAAGTGGTCAAACAGGAGATGGCAAGAGTGAACATTGACATTTTAGGAATCAGTGAACTAAAAGAAACTGGAATGGGTAAATTTAATTCAGATGACCATTATATCTACTACTATGGGCAAGAATCCCTTAGAAGAAAAGGAGTAGCCCTCATAGTCAACAAAAGAATCCAAAATACAGTACTTGTGTGCAATCTCAAAAATGACAGAATGATCTCTGTTCATTTCCAAGGCAAACCATTTAATATCACAGTATTTCAAGTCTATGTCCCAAAGACTAATGCCAAAGAAGCTGAAGTTGAACGGTCTGTGAAGACCTACAAGACCTTCTAGAATGAACACCCAAAAAAAGATGTCATTTTCATCATAGGGGGCTGGAATGCAAAAGTAGGAAGTCAAGATACACCTGGAGTAACTGGCAAGCTTGACCTTGGAGTACAAAATGAAGCAGGGCAAAGGCTAACCAGTCAATCCTAAAGGAAATCAGTTCTGAATATCCATTGGAAGGACTGATGCTGAAGCTGAAGCTCAAACACTTTGGCCACCTGATGTGAAGAACTGACTCATTGGAAAAGACCCTGATGCTAGGAAGGATTGAAGGCAAGAAGAGAAGGGGGCAACAGAGGATGAAATGGTTGGATGGCATCACCGACTCCATGGACATGAGTTTGAGCAAGCTCTGGGAGTTAGTCATGGACAGGGAAGCCTCACGTGCTGCTGTCCATGGGGTTGCAAAGAGTTGGAAATGACTGAGTGACTGAACTGAACTGAAGAAATCTTTAATAAGAAGTGAAATCTAAACTTTCACAGTATAAAATTCTCTAGATTCCACTCTATTGATATTGGTTTGCTATAACCTGCCTTCTCCATTGTCACCCAGCCTGGAAAAAGCTCACCCAGGGCCCAGGCCCCAAAGTTCCAGGCTCTGAAATGGAGCCAAATAGGCTAAAAAGCCTTACTCTGCATTCGTATAATGTTTTCAATGTCCCTTGAATCATGCATGTTGAATCTCCATAAACTAAAACCAAGAAAGGCTGATGTCCTGAAATGCTGACAACTGCTCTTGCCTTGGAAAAGGAACTGGCAACCCACTCCAGTGTTCTTGCCTGGAGAATCCCAGGGACGGGGGAGCCTGGTGGCTGTGGTCTATGGGGGTCACACAGAATCGGACACGACTGAAGTGACTTAGTAGCAGCAGCAGCAGCAGCTCTTGCCTTACTCCCTCCAATCAGACCCTTCAGATGTAAACAGCAGCATGAATCAGACTCAATAGGTCGTGATGATCAGTTAATTTCCCCCATAGCCAGCTCCCTCCTCCTTCCCTGCTGGGAGCTTCTAGCATGCTGTGCTGTGTAGCCAGGGCCAGGTTACTTATGATAAAGCTGATTAACCAAATTAACCAAGTGCTTTGCTGTGCACATTTACCTCCCACTGTTTACTCTTTGGCCATTTTAGTGCTTGTAAACATACATATATCAAAGGCGGCAGCAGCAAGCAGCCTTGAGCCTTTGATATGGAACCATACATTAAGGAACACAAATATATATATGCTTGCATATGCAACAACAACAACAACAAAAAAGCCCCAGAATAAAAAAACATGAAATTGTTGAAAGGAGTTACTGTCTGCTTCCAGGAGGAAGATGGAGGAGGGGATTAGGAAGACAAGTTTGGCTGTATTCAGTGTTTGATTTTTATTTCTAGCTATAAAGACTCTTTTTACACAATTTTACACTGTCTGAACTTTTTTACAATGAAATGCTTTCTAAAATCATACTTTTAATGAAGAGTACATACTGTTGCTGTGCTTAGTCACTCAGTCATGACCCTATGGACTGTAGCCTGCCAGGCTTCTCTGTCCGTGGGGATTCTCCAGGTAAGAATACTGGAGTCGGTTGTCATGCCCTCCTTCAGGGGATCTTCCCAACCCAGGATTCAAACCCAGGTCTCCTGCATTGCAGGAGGATTCTTTACCGTCTTAACTACCAGGAAAGTCCAAGAATACTGGAGTGGGTAACCTATGCCTTCTCCAGGGGTACTTCCTGACCCAATAATCAAACTGGGGTCTCCTACATTACAGGCAGATTCTTTACTAGCTGAGCTTCTATGGAAGCCCAGAAAAGTCATATATGTAAAGTCAAAAAGAGCTGTATATCTCCCTTAGGGAAATTCCTCCAATCTATAGGAATAGGGCTCTTCAGCTGTCATGGTTCCACTCCTTCTTACTGTTATACTTAGTAACACTGTTTATTATTACTAATAAAAGGGACATTTTGTTTTTCATCACTAAGAATGATATTTGCTTCTTTTCTTTTTTGACAGATTCCCTTTGTCAGCTTGAACAAATTTCACCTCTTGGAATTTGCTGAAAGATTTTATCATGAATTTGTATTGAATTTTGTCAAAATATTTGTTTCCTGTTTCTATTGAGAAGTTCGTATGAATTTACCCTCCCTCCCTTTTATTTTGTTAGTGGTGAATTGCATTAATAGACTTTCAAATGGTAAGTCAACTTTGCTTCTTGGGATAATCCCTGTTTGGTCATGATATATTTTGCATGTAGTATTTTTGCTCTATATCAAGAATATGTCAAAGATGAGTATTGTAAACCTTAGAGAAAACACTAAAAAAAGAAATAGAACAAAGCAGCTTAGAGAATAAGACAATAGAGAAGATGCAATTGATTTTTGAAGCCATTTCTCTTCATATCTTTCTCCTCTTTAGTCCTGTCTTATAAATCCCAGGTGTCTTAGCCTGTACAAACTCTGTCTTTGTCTTTTTAATTTAGCAAGACTACTGCAGTCTGTTTGGATTTCCTTTGTGTGGGCCATGGTCTAGAAATTGCTTTCAAAGAAGGTAACCGTGATTCTTAGGTTCACCTTGTCTGCCTTCTATCATGGATTACAGTCTTGTACTATTATCCAGTGTCTGAAAATGGCCATGTACAGTGAGAAGGCAAGTCTGTACTAGCACCTGCAATATTGCAAAACATGAAAATCACAAGATTTATTGTTGTTCAGTCACTAAATCATGTCCAATTCTTTGCAACCTGTGAACTGCAGCATGTCAGGCTTCCCTGTCCTTCACTATCACTGGGAGTTTGCTCAAATTCATGTCCCTTGAATCAGTGATGCCATCCAACGGTCTCCTCCTCTGTGCCAAACATGAAAATCACAAGATAGTTACTTTTAGATGTATAGTCATTCTACAAGTGTTATTACACAAGAAGGTATTCTTAACACATAAACAGATAATGTTACTGTTTCAGGAAGAACCATATAACATCAATAATTCAGACTCTTTAGTAACAAAGGTAATAAAAAAAACATAAAAATTAACTACCTTTGCCCAGATATTGGAACCTTAGCTATAAAAGTACTGTAGGTGAAATGATGGCTTGATAAGAAAAATTCAACTCAAGATGGGGTTGCTGCTGCTGCTGCTAAGTTGCTTCAGTTGTGTCTGACTCTGTGCGACCCCATAGACGGCAGGCCACCAGGCTCCCCTGTCCCTGGGATTCTCCAGGCAAGAACACTGGAGTGGGTAAGTATCCTTTAAAAATCAGTGAAAAGAAAAATCCAGTTGAGAGAGGGAAGACGAGTAAGCCAATTAAAAACATATGCTAATCATAGAGAAACAGTGACAAAGTAGGTTTTTTTTTTTTTTTAAAGATAAAAGTAAAACAAAAATTGACTACTTTGAAGCAAGTCTCTGAGGAGAAGATGACAATCATTAGTCAGAGGACATTTAGGTTCAGGCAGAGGGTAGAGCCTCAGAGCCCTTGGGAACTTTTCTGGTTTAAGGATTCTATGATCAAAAACAAAAACTTTAAAAACCATTACATTAATAGAGTTCACTTCTAAACCATAAACTAGAGGATCACCTTATATTCTGTTTCTAGTTTTTCAGTAAAGAAAAAGTCCCTTATTTTGAAGTGAATTTATATATTGGTATCCAGGATACCAATGCAGATTGGACAGAGATACCTTCTGTAAAATATTATATAGGTCACATCATTATTATACATACTCTTATACTTTTCTTTGAGTCCCTGGTGGCTCAGATGGTAAAGAATCTGCCTGCAATGCAGGGTTTGATCCCTGGGTTGGGAAGATCCCTTGGAGAAGAGAATGTCACCCAGTCCAATATTCTTGCCTGGAGAATTCCATGGACAGAGGAGCCTGGTGGACTACAGTCCATGGGGTCTCTCATATTTCCCATATTATTAATTCTCTACTTTCCTGTATTTGAAGAAAAAGCAGAAAGTAACTTTTTTCAGAAGTTTCCATGCCCTAAATTCATACATTTTCTTTTAAAAAGCAATCACACCTGTGAGCAGAAGGTAAGCGACACATCAGTTCAGTTCAGTCGCTCAGTCGTGTCCGACTCTTCGTGACCCCATGGACTGCAGCACGCCGGCCTCCCTGTCCATCACCAACTCCCAGAGTTCACCCAAACTCATGTCCATTGAGTCAGTGATGCCATCCAGCCATCTAATCCTCTGTCATCCCCTTATCCTCCGACCTTCAATGTTTCCCAGCATCAGGGCCTTTTCAAATGAGTCCACTCTTCGCATCAGGTGGCCAAAATATTGGAGTTTAAGCTTCAGCATCAGTCCTTCCAATGAACACCCAGGACTGATTTCCTTTAGGATGAACTTGTTGGATCTCCTTACAGTCCAAGGGACTCTCAAGAGTCTTCTCCAACACCACAGTTCAAAAGCATCAATTCTTTGGCGCTCAGCTTTCTTTATAGTCCAACTCTCACACCCATACATGACCACTGGAAAAACCATAGCCTTGACTAGACAGACCTTTGTGGGCAAAGTAATGGCTCTACTTTTTAATATGCTGTCTAGGTTGGTCATAACTTTTCTTCTAAGGAGCAAGGGACACATGCTATATCCTTAAAAGGGCAAAGAGTTTAAGTCAAGGTTGTTTTACATTTGTACATTAATTTATCCTTACAATACTCTTTTCTCAGCTAGCTCAGGAATAACAAATAGATTTCATATGTACTACCATCTTCTATGGGCAAGTAGTAGCTGTTTGGAGCTCTGTATTGAGAAGGAAGATGCTCAGCCACATTGATTTTCAGTTGAGTCCAGCCCTGAGCAAAGAAGGAGGAAGCAGCACAAGGTGCATTGCCATCTCTGCACAAGTCCCCATATTCTGCTCAAGGGATACCGTGGTATGTAAAACTAGATCCTGTTTCTAAGACTAGTAGGGAGTCATTCCAGCAACAATAACTGTAATAATAACAGCGGATCAATCAGGACTCCTGGAGATTTCATGCAGGAGAATGATTAAATATAAAGCTGTTGCAAAGGCTAGAGGAAAAAAGACCAGGAAAGCTTTACCCTGATCTCATCTTTGCAAAGAGCTTTCAGAGTGAGGGAATTTCAAGAACTTTTGAAAGATGCTGGTGCTGGTCATAGCTGCCTGCAACACTGGAGAATGTGAAGCTGAGCTCCAGAGGATGGAGCCAGACTTGAACTCAGGTCTGACTTCCTTCACTAAACTTTCTGCAGCACAGCCTTGTTTCTCATTAAACTTTTTTTGTTATTGTTCTGACATATGTGCATCTTAAATCGTTTTTTTTTTTTTTTGTTGGTTTTTTTTTTTGCCAGTTGTCGCCTCTTATTTTTAAATCCTCGACATGCTTTTTTCAAAATGTTTATTTTTGGCTGTGCTGGGTCTTCACTGCTGCTCAGGCTTTTCTCTAGTTGCAGCAAGCGGGGGTCACTCTCTAGTCATGGTGTATGGATTTCTCATTGTGGTAGACAATGAGAAGAATTTAAATTGAGGACTTTTCCCCAAAAAAGATTACCGAAGATAAATTTTATCTCAATTGCCCTGTCTATATGGCCAAGAAACATCTAATTACCAAATATCTGCTCTTCTTCTTATTGTCCTGTGAATGACCCTCCTGTCCTAGGAAGCTCCAGACCCCTATGCCATTCTTCAGTTCAAGATGGCACATATACCTCATTCTACCTGTCTTGGACCCTCTCATGTATGTGGGGCCCCCTTATATACAAAATTAAATTTGACTTTTCTCCTGTTAATCTGTCAATTTAATTTTTAGAGCAGCCAGAAGTCCAGGAAGAGCAGAGAAAATTTCTCTTCCTCTCCAACCTCATTTCAAATACTAACCTATACCTACTTTTAGGGTAAAAAATGTAATTTTGCTTATGAAATTATTTGGCTACAGATAACTAATTTAATTTGAGATTGGCTAGAATTTCTTGGCAATCACTTTGCAAGGATCTTGCAAAGTGTGAAAAATTTAACTTTCAAATTGTTTTAGGTGTGATGAAATATTTAGGAGTCATAAACATGACAATTAATAAAGTTGGCCCAATGTTACAGTTTGTAGATGTTTAAACATTTATTAAATTCAATTTTGCAGTTTTCTTTTTGGAACTAATACTTTTTTTCAGCTCTGAAGTGCTGCCTCTCTAGTACTGAATAGGCAATAGCCTAGGGTTCTGTATATTCTATTCTGAGCTGCCTCTCTCTTGATACTGACAACCGCTTGGAAAAAGTGTGATCCCAATGAATGGAATGATTTCCATTATCTCCAGATTCTCTCAGCCCAGGACACATTCTTTAAGGTGAACTTTCTCATCAGTCCTTTCTTAAATCCTCTCACACCATCTGTTACCGAGTCCAACCTCACTCTGGTCACTGTATGACATGACAATGAATCAGAGATGATGAGCTTAGGGAAGGAATAGGACTTTATGTGGAAAGCAGGCTAAGCCAGCTGACTGAGAGGATGGCAGACTAATGTCTCAGAGTAACCATCTTGTCGGGGTCTGGATGCCAATTTCTTTTATAGCTCAGAGATGAGGGAAGGTGAGGAAATAAAGTAAAAAGGCCTTAATTATTCTTGCAAATATCTCCCTAGAATGGCAAGCCTCAAGCAAAGGATGTGTTAATTTCTTCCTTCCTGCCATCTACAGGTGGACAGGGTTCTTTAGTTTAACAGTCAGACAGAGGGACAGGATTCTCTGAGGCAGACCCTTATGTGTGACTACAGTAACGAAAGCAACGAGAAACACATCAAAGAAACGGTTCCAACATGGAGTCAATTGGTTTTTCCTGCAATACCTTCACTTGCTTGTAGAGTTAACCGGTCCCTCTGCTCTTATGGAAACTAAAATTTGAGAACACTTGTTTTTATGTCAGCTTTGCCTCTCAAGACAGGGATAATTTGAATTTTTGTACAAGTTTATTTTATTTATTTATTATTTTTTTTAAATTTTATTTTATTTTTAAACTTTACAATATTGTATTGGTTCTGCCATATATTGAAATGAATCCACCACAGGCTTACATGTGTTCCCCATCCTGAGCCCTCCTCCCTCCTCCCTCCCCATACCATCCTTCTGGGTCGTCCCAGTGCACCAGCCCCAAGCATCCAGTATCGTGCATCGAACCTGGACTGGCGACTCGTTTCATATATGATATGTACAAGTTTATTTTAGCACAGTGGCTCATGCTTGTGGAATCCACTACTAAAACACTGTATATTAATATAAATTCATTAACTAGCTTTTAAGCACCTCCTACATGCAAGACACCTCCGGGGTAACAAGAGAAGTTTTCATACCACCCTTTTCTTCTCGTTATCTTTAATTTTTGTTTAAAGAGTATTGACCTATGAGATAAAAAATATGCCATTTTAAATTTAGTCACGAGATCCAAAATTATGTACTTGTTGTAACTGTGAATGTCTCTGGCATATTTTCATGTGGTTTCTTTTTAAAAATTCAATTAACAATGAGTGGACAAAATAATATGGCATACTAATAATGTGTGTGGTAGGTTCTTGACTATTAAAACTTTATTAGCTTTATTGGACCCATATAAATAATGTGACAAGAGCAGAGCTGGTAATATCATCCCCATTTGACAGAAAAAGAAACAGAGGCTTTAGCAAACTAGTAAGAGGTAGGGTCAGATCTTAGATGGATAACCAATCCTAGTTTCACTCTCTCCCCTTCTCACTAAATACTTTGCCCCAGGTTCCAGAATGTTAAATTGAAGGCAGAATGGTTATAAATTAGCAAGTTGGATAATGCAACAGTGAATGTAAATGAGTTATAAGATAAATGACATTTAGTGACATTAATTAACTGATTAAATTAAACCTGATATTTCAATCAGAATTTGTTTGTGTAAAGTGCTAGATAAAATGAAATGTAGTTTAACCTAGTTACTTTAAAAATTCCAGTTACCATAACAACTTCTTGTGATTTCAATTAAAGGTGGTCTTTTCTTTATATTATTTTTAGAACTTTGGTTACCATAACAACCAGATGCCGTGTATTTGATCAGTTAAATTATTCCCAAAGAGTTAAAATATGGTGTTCTCTTGGAAACAATCAAAACATGATAAGTGATGTGTCAGGAATTAACGCCCAAATGGCGACGCAAACTCAATTTTTCAAGGAGCTCACATGTGAAATACACGACCAATGAATCTTCCTTTGTATGTTAGGCTTATGATGTTCCTCAGTTACAGAAATCAAAAAGAGATTATTTATCAATTGGAGGAAAGTGGAGATGTCAGGTTCTGCAGTAATATGAATTGTCAGAACTACAAAGAGAAATGATGTAAATGATAAATGCGTCCTCACTGGGTTTGGGGGCTTTGCAGGAAATAATATTACCAGCACTTTGGCCAAGCTGGGGGTGGGGAGAAGAGTTTGGCTCTCCACAATAGATTACATCTGAAAAGAGCTCTGCCTTTCTGTGTTTCTTTCCTACCCGCTCCCCTCCCCTCTCCCCTCTCCCTCATGTTGCAGAATGTTAAAGGAGTCTGGTCCTATCTTAAGAAACTGGTTTCCTGATATCAAGGAGAAGAACCACCGCATATTAATAAGCTCTGCAATTAGAGATTGGGGTGGGGGTGGGGAAAGTTCAGAAACAGGAGGATGGCTGACCAAGAAGTCAAGAGAGCTGGGAAAGGGTTAAGGTACAGGGTGAGGCTGACACTTGGAGGAGGGGAGGAGAGAATGAGGTGGCAGGGTAGGAAAAACAGCCTCCTCTGTAGCCAGAGGGCCCTGAGTAAGACAGAATAGGCCTAAGCTAAAAATGCTGATGGCTCTCCACCTCCAATCATGTGGAAATATTCCTGACATAACGGGCCCAAACGCTGGGCAATGGAATGTCTGGAAAATTCTCTTGCTCTAAGAAATCAAAGTCCTCACCTGCTTGAGGTAAACTGGCCCTTCCGAGTAGATGTCTTGCATTATTTGATGGGCACCCATACACAGTGGAGGTGGCTAAGGACAAAAGGCACATCTGGTTACCCTGGAGGAAGGGCCAAGTTGCCCATTAAGTGATAAATAAAGATGGCCTTGCCCTGGTCCTCGCCCTCTGCCCATAAAATGCGGAGGAGCGAGCTGCCTTTGTGCCCAAAGCTGGCGCATGAGCCACAGACAGATATAGGAGTGTCAGCCGTGGATTCCAGGTTTAATTATAGTCCTCTTGCTTAATGAGGTTTCATGAGGAGGAGGTGGGGGATTGGTGTGCGCTCCTCTGGCTGGGGGTTATTTAATTAAAAAACAATAAAGCTGCCAGCCGCCATGAGTTAACAATCTGGAACCCTCCTCATCCTCCACCCAGATAAAAGCTCGGCACCAAGAGCTGACGCCTCTCTACCTGCCCTGTACTGAGGTTCCGTTGGCAACCCCTCCTCAAACCACCTCCATTTCCTTCCCCAGCTCCTTTTGCTTGCCAAAAACATGGCTATCAGGGAATCAAACTGAGCCGAGTAACAGGGGAAAAAAGTTCTATCTAAAAAAGTTCTATCCAGAAAGAAAGTTCTATCTAAAAAAAGTTCTATCCAGAAAGAGAGTTCTGTCTTTCCAAATGTGTCTCTGAAATAGACACAGAAGAATTGAGCAGAAACTAGCATGCTCCCCCTTCTCCCCTCTCTGTGTATTCTGAAGACAGAAATGGTGGCGGATGAATCTCCTAGTTTCTTCTGAGAGGAGAAATGGGTGTCTAGTTTCCTGCTGGCAAGGCTGCTAGTTCTGATGACCCAACGATCACCCGGAGAACTGGCTTAAAACTTTATCTAGTAAACACATAGAGATATAGATGTAGCTTCCAGCTCCTCCCTGGAGATTCTAAATACGTTTGTCTCTGAATCTACTTTTAGGCTTCACTGATGGCTCAGCTGGTAAAGAATCCACCTGCAATGTGGGAGACCTGGGTTTGATCCCTGGGTTGGGAAGATCCCCTGGAAAACGGAAGGGCTACCCACTCCAGCATTCTGACCTGGAGAATTCCATGGGCTGTATAGTCCATGGGGTCGCAAAGAATCAGACAGGACTGAGTGACTTTCACTGCATCTACTTTTAATAAGTGCCTTAGCTGGTTTTCACGGCCAGGAAAGTTTGAGAAATTCTCTCTCACTGTTCATATAGGGGACAGGAGCAGGGATGGAAGAGAAGGGGGTGAAACAGAAGGGTCCCTGATGGGACAGGTGCAGCCTTGCTATATTCAGTTACAAAGGACCAACGCCTGTGTATGATCTTCACTTTCAGTGAATCCCCCATCGCCTGTCTTTAACTCAGCTAGCCAGAAAGCAATAGAACATAACCACGCTGTGTATTTCTATGGGGTAACAGCTATGTACTGATTAGGTGTGGTATCTGACATTGTTCTTATTTTCACCAGAAGCTGAAGGATTCCTGTGGCAAATTATTGACTCACTGGCATGGAACTTAAACCAGGAGGCCCCGCTTGTTAATCCGGTTCACAGCTGACATCTGGTTTCACCCCTTAGTAGGTGATAACCACCCCTATCTGTCTGGGATTGTTTGGGTTTTAATGCTGAAAATACTATTCTGGGCAACCCCTTAGACCCAGGCAACCCAGAGTATTTGGTGACTCTGCCTCAAGTAAACTAGAAACCAGCTTGCATTATTAGCACCTGTCTTGGAATTATTTAGCCATTTTTGCCAGTCCAGGTGCACCATGAACCTGGCAGGGGTGTCATGCATCCTGGGATCCTCAGCCTCATGTGTTCATTCTCTGGACTCCATATAGTACCTTGTTCTCAGTGTTCTCTTCTTTAGTGTTTATCAAAAAAGCCAGTTTATTCTCTCCCTGGCTTCCAAGCATCTAATCTCTTGCCTAGCAGTCTTACATGTCTGAAAGTCCTATATTCTCTAAATCAAAATTCTGTGACTTTTTCATTATCCTTAGCCAAATAGGCCAGACTGGGATTAAATCATCTTTGTAATTACATTGTATTTGCATTTTTAATGTACAATTTGCATGACAATTGTTTATGCCTCAGTCACATTGGTTCTGATTTTATCCACGAGTAAGGAGACTCGTGGGCTGAGCGTGGGCAGTCGTTGGCCTTGCCACAGGCAGGGCAGGTTGGTGGGCCCCTGGTGAGTGCCTTCCTGCCACCTTCCTCACCTCCTGGGTTTCTGGCTTGCTGCCAGCATCACCCCGCAATGCCCAGCTCCTTGTGTTCCCTTCCCTTGGGACTTCCCTTGTGACTCAGCTGGTAAAGAATCTGCCTGCAATGCAGGAGACCTCGGTTCAATTCCTGGGTCAGGAAGATCCCCTGGAGAAGGAAAAGTCTACCCACTCCAGTATTCTGGCCTAGAGAATTCCATGGACTGTATAGTCCACGGGGTTGCAAAGAGTCAGACACAGCTGAGCGATTTTCAAGAAGAAGGGGACTATAATAGGAAAATCCTGGGGGCTCATGGTCAGAAAAGCTGACTCCAAATTCTGGCCTTGATCTTTACATGCTCAGCAACCTTACATCAACCAGTATGATGTGACACATGGTGCTATGGGTTGAATTATGCTCAGTCATTCAGTTGTGTACAACTCTTTGTGACCCTACGGACCGTAGTCCTCCAGGTTCCTCTGTCCATGGGGTTTTCCAGGCAAGAATACAGGATACTTCCCATTTCCTGCTCTAAAGGGTTTAATTGCAATCCCCCAAATTCATATGTTGAAGTCCTAAGCCCCAACATGATGGGAATGTGATCTTCTTTGGAAATAGGGTCAATGCAGATGTAACTAGTAAAGATGAGTTTATGCTGAAGTAGAACGGGCCTCTAATCCAGTGTGACTGGTGTCATAAGAGGGAAATTTGGAGACAGGAACACATAAGGAGAATGCCATGTGAAGACTGGAGTTTATGCAATCACACATTAAAAAACTACCAGAAGGTAATTAGTGAGAGACCCGGAATAGAGTCTTTTCTAGAGCCTTCAGAGGGAGCGTGGCCCTGGTGATACGTTGATCTCGGACTTCTAGCCTCCAGAACTATGAGGCAACAAGGTTTTGTTATTTTAAGCAGCTCAGTGTGTGGTACTTCGTTATAGCAGCCGTAGCAAACTAATACAGATGGTAACATCTACTTCAGAGGATTTTTCCAATGGTTAAACATTTGATTATTCACGTGAAAGTACTTGGTATATCAGAGTCCTTAATGAATAATAGGAAAATACAGGGTGGTGGGTTACCAGGAAATTACAGCTTTCAGTGTCGGGGTTCAAACTCCTTTTCCCTCTCTGTTACAATTTAGCTGACAACAGCAAATCAATTCAACCTCTCATCTCTTTGATCCTTATTTTCTCATATGTAAAATGTACATAATGGCACAGACTTCATAGGATAGTTTCGATGATTAGGTAAAATAATGTATGAAAGTATATTAACCAGATTTATAAGCAAGGTGACATGGTTTTTGCCCTTGCAATGTAAAAGGCACAAAACTTTAAGCCTCTTCTTTCAGCAACATCCCCCACCTGTGCCTCCTTAGCCCAAAGTCTGAGGCCAAGAGTGATGACAGCTGACAGATGAATGAGCCTGAGATCCTGCCAACCCTTTGTGTTTTGGGGACCCATAAGGACTACCCTTTCCTTTCTCCCTCCCTGCCCACTCTCCCATTTGAGGACGAGTTTCTTGCTTCTTTTCCTCAGGATCAAAAGAACTATAACTCTAATAGCTAAACCCCCTTTCTTTTCTTTTTTGGAAGAAACAATTTGATAGCTATAATTATTCCTGCAGACTCGATTATTTTCACAGAAATTAAATATGTCTGTGGTAGTACTTCAATAGATCAATGTGTTTGTTACACTATCAAAATAACTTTTTCCCCCTGCTATGTTGAAGAAATGAACAATTGAGTGCCAGATTGCAGAACTGAGGTTTTGTTTAATATTTACTGCTAGCTGGCACATTTGCTCTCAGAAAAAAAAAAGAAAAAAGCACAGAGCAACGCCATTTGTATCCTATAAAACCCATGATTGCAATTCATGTGCAAACCCTCCCCCTGGATTAAGCATATAATATTGGTAATGAAATAGTAGCTCCAAAATGAATGTCTATGGCCTTAAAATATAAATGCCCTTTGACCCAGTAAATCTACTGGCAGAAATTTTTCCTGAGGAAAGAAATGTTCAAGTGTTCAACTTTGAAAAGGTTTGTATATCAAGGATATGGGCTTATCTCAGAGACACTGATGATTCAGTTCTAGATCCTGCAGTAAAGTGAGTCACATAAATTTTTTGGTTTCCCAATGCATATAAAATTTATGTTCGCATTGTACTGTAGTCTACCAATCCTGCAGTGACATTATGTCCAAAACAAACATTGCTTTTTAATATGCCATATTTGATATGCCTTAACTGATAGTTGAAGGTATATAACTTAAGTACTTTATTGCTAAAAAATGCTAACCATCATCTGAGCCTTCAGAGAGTTGTAAGCTTTTTGCAATAGTAACACGGAATATCACTGACCACAAATCACCATAATAAATGTAACTATGATGAAAAAGTTTCAAGTCTTGCACACATTATCAAAATATGACACAGAGACAAGAAGTAAGCAAATGGTGTTGGAAAAAATGGTGCCAATAGACTTGCTTGACATAGCTGCCACAAATCTTCAATTTGTAAAAAACATAGTATCTGCAAAGCTCAATAAAACAAGGTATGCCTGTGTTCAGCAGAGATTATTTGTAATATATTTTCTTAAAAGTCCTAAATTTCAGTATTGGACATTGGTCCAATACAGTGTGGTTTATCTTATTAACTGCATATTGTCTAACTATTAATAGTGGAAAAATAGATTTCTATTGAGATGAGGAAACTCTTAAGTGAGCAAGTTACAAAACAATATGTACAATATTATTCAAGTTTTCGGCTAAATGTTTAAATGTATATGGAGAGAGTATATATATGAGAAAAGAAGAAAAGGGGCATTCACTAAAATATTAATAGTAGTTCTGAGTAGAAATACTGTTTTTTATATTGCTCTTTATGGATTTCTCTTTTTATTTTTTAAGTGAGTATGCTTTATCTTTATAATCAGAAAGGATTATTAAAGCTTTATTAGCCTAGAAACCTTAAGGGGAATTAGTTTCAATCAAAGGAAGCAATAGGCTATAGCATTTCCCAAACCATGTCTTGAAATATGTGGTAGGAATTCTTCAAAGCAAGGGTTCCCTTGTGAAATAAGTTTAGAAAACATCTTTCTTGTTCCCTCTCTTTCTCTTTCTCAGTTTCACAATGAAAATTAGTAGCAGCAGCAAATAATTACCTTAACTTGATTTGATCATAAAGCATCATTTTTCTCTTGTTTCACCTCTTAGTAATATCCCCTGATAGTTAAGTGCTTTGAGACATTCAGTTTGGGTGGAAAACACTGTTTAAAGCAGGAATCTTTTTAGCTTCCATTTATCAATTTGGAGGGATAGAGGAGACATTTGCTGTTTCTGTATCTGCATGCATTCTCCATATTCCTAATTCCCAATAGCAACCAGACTCACCTTTGTAAAACCAACCTTCCCTACTAAGGGCTGTGTGAATGGGGGCCAGGGATATAAATCAGTAACATGGCATCAATCCTTTAACCACAGTGGATGAGCGATGAGTGATAATCCTTAGCCTAATCCACCCAGAGCATAGCATTTCCCCAGCCACAGTCAATGATACAGGTGAGTTCCATTGGGTCAGAAATTAGGACATTTGTTGAATAACTGTGCTAAGTATTGTGCTAACAGTCCCTGGACATGAAAACACAGAGCACCAGTGGCTCTGAGAGCAGCCATCTTGTGACCACGAGGAGCAAAGCCAGCCTTAGAAAAAATTGTATCTGATGCCTGGCACACTTCCGGCCAATAAATCTCCTTTCAGTTTGGATTTGTTTTTCTATTACTTCCAAATGAACAGCTTTTGATTCAGGAGACTCAAGAAGAACTTCAATGAAATAACTAAGGCTAATCAAATGCCTTAAAATTATAGTTCATATGGGCCCAGTTAATCTATGCCTCACTCACCTGTCCAATTCCACAGCATCCTTTCCATTATGCAAATGTTATATTTTATATCATATGTATATATTCACATTTCCTTACTTTTAATTGTCCTAGAATACATATCCACATCTCACCTTGAGATTGGGAAGTCAGGGATATCAAAGTTTCCTCACTGGTTCTCCTCCCTATGGCTGGCCAAAGCCCACATCCCTGGAATGAATCCCACCATAGTGGCAGTCCAGCAAGGAATGGTAGCCATCTCACTAGGTATTATCCTCATGCATCAGTGAAAGTGCCAGAGAGTTATAGCATCAGATCCATAAGCAATTTGCCATCCATCAGTGTCTCTTCCTATTTTTTTTTTTTTTTTTGTATTACCTACTGCTTCCTGGGCTGTTACTGAATCCATACCATGGGATGTCTGAAAAGTACAAATAATCTAATAGAAAATGAAAGTTTCAAAGGGATACACTACACTCCTTGACTTAAGTTTCTTTCCAGCAATTTCCATCTCATCAGTCAAGTGACTTCTGACACAAATGATGTCTTAAAATCACCAGGAAGAACTTGCCTGAGAATTTAATTGGAAATATCAACCAAAGAAGCATCCATATTGTACCTATAAACCATGTCCCAAAAGGCTTGAGAGCCTATCTCCTGGTAGAGTGTAAAGTTTCTATTGACAAATGGATTTTATGTACACATAAGTGTGGCTGGATATGAAAGGCTGTTTGACTCTGCATACTCTAGTAAAAGCAGTCCAGAAACAACAGATATCACCCTGGAAACAAGTCACTATAGGGTTGGGAGGAGACATATAAAGGGTGAGTCATATTCTTCATGGACTTGATATGAAGTTGAGGATAAAACCTGTGTTAATCTTTAAAAAAAAAAAAATCAAAGTAAGGGCCTTCTGATAATAAATGCATGAAATAGAGGTCAAATATCCTGGACAGGTGCTATGCTCTCAAATGCAGACATACACCACTAGTTCCCACCACCAAATAAACTTAAGCCACGGTTCTCCCTGCTCTATGAAACAGAAACAGAGTCAGAGTTTGAACATAATTTGTTTACAATCGGTGGTCACTCCAGATCAGGGTTTTTCAACCTAAAAGTGTTGACATTTCGGATAAGATAATTCTCTGCTGTGAGGGGCTGTCCTGTGCGTTCTAGGATAGTTAGCAGCATCTCTGGCTTCTGCACTAGATCCCAATAGCTTCTTCTCAATTGAGTCAACCAAAACACGTCTCTAGACATTGCCTAATGACCCCTGAAGGCAAAATACCTCAGATTGAGAATCAATACACTGTATTATTCTTATTGTGGTTGCTTTGTCCTCTCTCAATTTAGTTAACTGGGAGCTAATTCCCTCCAGAATTCCTTCTTTTGTATGTTTCCAGGTTGGGAATGAGTACAAGAGGCATTTTGCCTGAGATCTGTGAAGCCTCAGCTGTTTGGTTATGCTCTGAGGTTCTGCAGAGTGCCAGGCACTGTGACAGCCCACGCACATTGTCACTGACCTGCTGGCTCACCTTGTTGGCCTGCAGGGGACCGAGCCCCTCAGCTTCTCCAGCATGTGCCAAATCTCCTCTGTTAGCTGAGTCCTGACTGAAGGGCACCAGCTTTCCTTCCCAATCGCTAGTCTAGCTGAATTTTAGTGACTTCAGGCTTAACAGTAGCCATGAAGGCAGTGTCCTACACAAACCCCCCACTTCACCAGCTTCCACAATTGAATAAGATCTAATCCCCATAATAAATTCTTTATTCTGTGCCACTCATAGTAACTCTGCCTCTCTGATTCAACTCTGATGGATACACTTACAAGTGGGGGTCTCAGGGTGTAGCAACATTTTGGAGAAGAACTGGAAAACTTCCCAATATTCATTCCACCCCAGATAATTAGTCAAAGCCAACCCAGGTGGTTCCATCCTCTTGCCAGGGATTTGTTCAGAGGTGAACAGACTCAAGTCAGTCTAAGCCAACGGGATGCATAGCGAGGCTTGCTCTGAGATTCTGGAAATCAAAAGTCCATCTTTTTCATCCAAATAGAGATAAACACAAAAGCACGCATGCTGCATCAGTTGCTAATGGCAGCTGTCATGCGACCGTATAGGGAACCACTTTTAGGATAGAGCGGAGACATTGACAGAACACCCAAAAAGAACCTACCTAGATCTGAAAAATTCTGAGCTGTGGAATTAATAAACCCTAAAGCCTTCCCTGTTTCTGAAAGGAAGTCCTTTTGCATGAGATAATAAATAAATTTCTCTATTGTTTAAGCCAATCTGGTTGGGATTGTCACATCCTTAAAGTAGTTTTGGAGTCTGGTTTAGATCTTGGATACAAATTATTCTCACTTCGTAAAGATGATTTGACCTGATCACCCTGGGGTGAAGGCTCTATTATGCTTTCAAATGTACTCTCCTGTTCCTATTCCTCTCAGCCCTGCAAGCCTGGACAGCATTCCTTTGACGCTTCTATCAATTTCAGTTGAGTCTTCACTGCCTACTTCTCTCAATCTCAAAACTTCACCTAACACTTGATTTAAAAGGGCTTCCCTGGTGGCTCAGACAGTAAAGAATAAGCCTGCAACACAGGAGACTTGGGCTTAATCCCTGGGTTGGGAACATCCTCTGGAGAAGGGAATGGCAACCCACTCCAGTATTCTTGCCTGGAGAATTTCATAGAGAGAGGAGCCTGACAGGCTACAGTCCATGGGGTAACAAAGAGTCAGACATGACTTTTGATTTAAAAGCAATAAACAGAATTCAGCAAAAGACATTGTCCAGGAAATCTGGGCATGTATGTTTTTGCCTCTATCAGGACCAGGATACACCTGAAAACTTTGAGCTTTCTTCAACTATGATCCTCACCTAGCAATCCTAGGCCACCTACACCCAGCAGGAGACAGGCAATTATAAAGGCAATAAGTTAAAACCCTGACTAGAGCCTCAGTGCCAGAGAAGGCAATGGCACCCCACTCCAGCACTCTTGACTGGAAAATCCCATGGATGGAGGAGCCTGGTAGGCCGCAGTCCATGGGGTCACTAAGAGTCGGATAAGACTCAGCAACTTCACTTTCACTTTTCACTTTCATGCATTGGAGAAGGAAATGGCAACCCACTCCAGTGTTCTTGCCTGGAGTAATCCCAGGGACGGGGGAGCCTGGTGGGCTGCCGTCTATGGGGTCGCACAGAGTCGAACACAACTGAAGCGACTTAGCAGCAGCAGCAGCAGAGCCTCAGTGCATTCTGTTATCTGGGGCTACCTTTGTCCACTGTAAGCTTTTAGATCATTATTCTCTACACTTTGGATGCTTGGTCCATGGGGACAGAGGGACAAAATGAAGAGTCCCTCTTCATTCAGCCTCTGCTGCCAGCTGAAGGTGGATATGGTGGATAAGAAGGGTGGAGGCTGGATTTCATCTCTACTCACTCCCTGCACCTGGCACCTCTGCACCAGCACACAACTGGCAGCACCTTGAGGGATGCTCTGGACAGAAATCCTGGAATTAGACAAACTGAGGTTCAAAGCTTTGCTGCCCTTACTGGAAAATGGGCCTGTCAAGCAACCTCTTAAAATCTCATTGTCTGATTAGTAAAAGAACAGGAAAATGTCATCGCATATGGTGCATGGTGAAAGTGAAAGCTGCTCAGTTGTGTCCAACTCTTTGTGACCCCATGGACTGTAGCCCCCCAGGCTCCTCTGTCCATGGGACTCTCCAGGCAAGAATCCTGGAGTGGGTTGTCATTTCCTCCTCCAGGTGATCTTCCCAACCAAAGGACTGACCCTGCATCTCTTGCATCTCCTGCATTGCTGATGGATTCTCTACTGTCTGAGCCACCAGGGAAAGTCTCATGGAGCGTGGTGGAAACTCTATAAACACTACCCTCTTGGTGTGATCCTCTTCCACCTCTTCACTGCTTTAGCTGACATCTCTCACTCCTGCTTCCTCCTCCTAAATATCCATCAGACCCTTCAGCTTAGTGAATGGCTGGTCTGCCCACACTCTGGCAGCTGGAGGGACTTATAGTAGGAAGAGCCTACTGTCCAGGTTCAAGGCAGGCAATGAACATTTCTGGCTCTGTAAATAGAGAGTGGCACATAGCCCCTAGGACCGGGGGGTAGAAATGGAGATGTCAGGAGAACTTGCCTCATGTATCAGTATATTCATGTCATATTCACCATATATTCATGTCAGGACTGACTCAGGCACCTGACCCTAATGTTTCAACCCCACCCACACCAATCACTGTCAAGTTGGCTTATGGACTCATGGTTTGAAAGAGGTGTAATATGCACATGGCTGAGATCCAGCAACCTTGAGCTTAGTCCTGTTCTACTGTTGGTTAACTGTGTGATTTCAGAGAAACCATTTCAGCTCAGTTTCCTGCGGAACCTGATTGGGGGATTATCTCATACAATCTCAGATCCTGGATCGTCTGGGGCTGGGGATGGAGTGGGGGCATTAAGAAAATTGCCCTCCTCTGGTTTATTTTAAGGATTTGGTGTCTTTTTGACCAAATAATCCCATGAAAGTCTTAGTTTACCTCAAGCATCCGTGTTTGAGCTCACCCGCACCACAGAGGTGTTGCCCATACTTGGCTAATTGAATATCATTAGAAGCTGTGAAACTGACTCTGCATTTCAAAAAGCCTATTTCTTATTAAGAAACATATATATTTATATACACATAATCATTCAAAATTGTGCTATAAGAAAGCAGCTGCCTTAAGAATATTTCTGTGGAGGAGCCAATTGTTTGGGAATTGGGATGCATTCTGCCACTTGTGAAAAGGAGCAGAAAAAAAAAAAGGAGGAAATGAGAAAGAGAGATGCAAGGCACAAATATATTGACAGATGAGAAGAATAAATGTTTTCTTCGCGTGCATAGTGCGGAGGTGTCGCACATACCAAATTATGACATAACTGTTGGAGTAATGGCTGCAGCTGTTGCCTTTGTAAAGTGATCCACAATACCCCACTCTAATAAGTGCAGCGTGTGTCCAAGGCACTCCACACAATGAGGACAGCCTAATCCCAGGCCACGTGAGCTCTGTGCCAAGCGTGATCATATCACAGCAGCAGGAGCAAGCTGGGAATAATCATATCCTTAGGGAAAACCCCCCCTGGGTAACACACTGAAATCTCCTTTAAACAAAGCAAGCATGTGAATCTGCTGGTGAACAGGAAAATTCTGTGATGAATTGCCAAGGAAGGGCACTGGGTAAAAATTCCATATGTTGCCCCCATTTCCATAAGGTGAAAACTACTAGAAAGAAGAAGTTGACTTTGGTGAACATAGGAAGATGCTGCTGGGTTGCAGTCATTCCTTGATTTCTTCATTTATTCAACAAAAATTTCTTAAGCATGTGTGCCAGGTACCAGGCTGTGAACCAGAAATACAGAGAAAGAGGTAAACATTGAACATGTAACAAAATAAGTCATTAATTCACAGCAGTTGTGACAACTGCCTTAGGCAAAAGGACTGGATACTAGAAGGGTGAATTACAGACTATAGTTTCTCTTTAAGAGCAGGCTGAAATGTACAGATTGCAATCACTATAAGCCTAATTTGAATAATAAGAGACAATGAGTTGGTACCCAGAGAACTAGAAGTTCCATTGATTATTTTAAAAAATCCTTTTTTAAATATTTTATTTGATAGCGTGTTCCTCTCATTGAATATTCAGAATTTGGCAGTGAATGTGTCAGAATCATTTATATTAGCTCAGCAAGTGGTAAGCACTAATGGTAACTGTAGATATGGGGAAAATCCCCTTGATAAAAATATACTTCCCTATATCTGAGTTGGTTCATATCATGCCCAAGATCATAGGCTCTGGACCAACCTGCCTGGGTTCAAGTCTGTCTCTTCTGCTTGCTAGCATAGGTGTCAACTTATTTAAACTCTCTGAGCCATGGTTCCCTTATTTGTAAAAGGGGAATAACTCTTATTATTTCCTTCATAGGGTCATTGTGAGTATTGGGTAAGTAAATACACTTAAATCACGTTAAATAGTACCTGGGTTATACCAAATACTATGTTAGAGTTGTTGTTATTACTATTCCTTGGGCTTCTTGATGGCTCAGATGATAAAGAATCTGCCTGCAATTCAGGAGACCTGAGTTTGGGCCCTGGGTTGGGAAGATCCCCTAGAGAAAGGAATGGCTATCCACTCTAGTGTTCTTGCCTGGAGAATTCCATGGACAGAGGAGTCTTGCAGGCTACAGTCCATGGGGGTCACAGAGTCAGGCACAACTAAGTGACTAACACCTTTCACTATTCCTTGGACATAAATTTAGGACCCAACGCTGTAGCTAAATTATTTATGACCTCTCTAAATATTTTATTATTATCTAAGATATTTATACTTGGGTTGTTCATTGATCTCAACCCTAAATCTCTGCTTTTTCCAGATACGGAAATCTCTTGACTCTTATATCACCTCTAGTAATTTTCATCCTATCAATCAAAATATGCAGCCAGATATATAGTCTATTTCTATCCATGACTAATCATTTTCCTATTTCTCAGGTTTGACCAGGAATGATTTTGCTAAACCACTTTCTTTCTGTATGAACCAGAAGTCGCATAGCAGAGGTGCCAGTATATCTCCACAACTGCCATTAAATTGTTTAAGAATTAATATTAAGTGGAAGACTTGGCACCTGTTTCCCTAAACCTCACTCCATGCCCTAGCCACATGGCCACCTTCAAGGAATGGAAGCAACTAAGAGGAAGTTTGGAGTGGCCAAGCACCAACACACACATCCTTCATCCTTGAAGACCAGAGCAAGACACACTAAGCCCCAAAATGAAATAAAAAGTCTTAGTAAGTCAGATAGATAATAAGTTATTTGGCCTTTGACTTCCACTGTTTGTGGAGGGTAAGGGCACCTTTGACATCTCAGAAGCAGATTGATTTTCTTGAGTAGATGATGGAGAAAATTGTGCTGAGTTTTGATCATTTGTGTATTCCCAAGTTCCTCCGCACAACCAGACTGTGAAGGAAAACAACTCTAAAGACATGTAAGCACTATGGTTAATTGGGTATGCAGTAAATACAATTTACTCCTGAAGAAACAGTTTGCTGTTTATTCACTGGGAAAAAAAAATACTCAGCTTGATAATACTGACAGAACACGAATATTGTGCGGCAGGTTGAAGAAAAATCCTATTTAAAATGCTTGTAAAAGGGCGAATAAAAGCAGTCTGGTTTCTCTTCCTTTTGAAAATCTTGATTTCATTGCCTCATTTGTTCTTTGCTTTCTTTTTTCCTGCTTCCTTTTAATTTTTCCTTCTGCACTGCTGTAGAAGACTTTCCCAAAGAAAGTTTTCTGAGACATCAGTTTATTAAGTATTTTTCAACATTATTTCTATACCTGATCTCCTGGCAGCCCTACAAAATATCTTGTTGTATTCTTTATTCACCCTAGAAAGATTCTGGGAAGAGGTGATTAATTGATAAGTGAGAAAGACTACACTGTCTAGAGACACACAGAGCATATCAAAATCATTCAGAGTCAAGTTCTTGAACCCAATGCTGTTTCCCTTCCATGTACAGAAGCCCCATGGGAACCTCATACAGCTTCTGGTTCAGCAGGAAGCCTAGTTTAGGTAAAGGCAGCAGATAAACCTGTTCCACCCCTATGTGCTGTATGTTAAAAATCCACCTCTCTCATCACTTTTACTCTTAGGTTCCCCAAACAAAGTCCTGGCACCACCTGACAGGCATCACTTAGCTGAGCGGGCTGCTGCTGATTCTTCCCCACTGCTGACACTGTAAATTAGCTACAACTGGTATTTGAAGGTGAGGTCGTGCACCTGCTGCCCTCATTTGGTGAAGAGACTTGTCTTCCAAAACATACTGCCTTGCCTCTTGTCCTTCATCCACCCTAGAAACACATATTCTTTTGATTTCTGAGAGTCTTTCTGATGCAGTGTGTTGTTGGCTATTTTTCTATCCTGGTTTTCCATTTGATAAAATAATTGAAGTGACTTAGATGCTACTAGGTTGGGGGAGAGTAGATAATTTCCTTCACAGGAGTGAAAAATATACCTTCCAACTCTCTACAAGTCATAGGAAGTTATGTCTTTTTTGGTGAATTGAGGTTCTGCCCATGGTGGGTAATAAGTGTCAGCAACCACCAGCAACCACCTGGGCTACAGGTGGCTCAGTGGTTTAAAAAAAAAAAAAAATCTGCCTGCCAATGGAGGAGATGCAGGAAGAGGCAGGTTAAATCCCTTGGTCAGGAAGAACCCCTGGAGGAGGAAATGGCAACCCACAACAGTATTCTTGCCTGGAGAATTCCAGGGATGGGGAACCAGGTGGGCTGCCATCTATGGGGTCGCACAGAGTTGGACACGACTGAAGTGACTTTAGCAGCAGCAGCAGCAGCAGGGCCAACATTATGTGTCCCCTTCAAAGCTGCGTGTTTTGATAATAACAGATTCCTTTTCTATGGTGGACCCGAAACCATGACCAAAACTCACCACATGGATAAGAAACTGGATGCTTACTTGCTATGGATTGAATTCCATCATAACTATGTCTCTGGCACATTCAATGTATATTGACTCTATAGACATGCCCAACTGGCCCAAATTACTTTGTACACACACAGCATTCAGTGTTCCAACAAACTGAGCTCATCCGTTGAAGCTATAAGGGGTCCACTCTTCCAAATGTTGCTCTTCATGTGTCCACCTAGAGCAAGATGTTTCTCGTTATGGTGGTATGAAATGGGATTTTTTTCTCTCTTATGAATAATAAATACAATCATGAGAGCTAAAAAGAATATAACAGGATCCTGCAATTGGAGATGACATTTACTTAGCAGAAAGTAAAATTATGTTAAAAAAATCAATATGCTTGGTGAAACTTCCCATATTTTTAATTCACTTGCAACAGATAATTAGCTCATATATTTAAATTAGCCTGATGTATTTTATTTAGCAATTTTTTAAGGAGATCACATTCTATTTTATTCCTATATCAATTCAGCCACTAATACAGTACACAGAGACAGCTCTCCTGCACCCCTCCCCCGTAAAAGGCTGTTTAGGGCTCCGTTTCCAGCCAAATGATCTGGGGAGTTTTCTCTCAGTGCCATGTATGATTTTGCCAATGAATCTTTAACCTCTGTGAGGGAGGGGACTGAAGATAAGAGGAGGAGGGGGCAGAAAGACAAGGCCCTAAGGGAGCATTTGGAATGCAGACAGAGCTTCACCCTGTCTGACTGTGGGTGACTTCAGCTGAGTGTGCAGGCCTTATTTTTCCCTTCTTCTCCAGTGGGAACACCACACATGATGGGCACACCTTGTCAGGCAGGAATTCTTTTGGAAACATTAGCAGAAGGGGGCCTCAGAGAACATGGTGTTTTCCTTTAAGAACCAAGTTCAAGCCCAATGCATCGTGTAAATGAAAATACACCACCTTTTAGAGGGAGGAGCCGGGCTGTGTACATTTTCTTTATCTTCTTTGCTTTGTTTCTCAGAGCATCCAAGGTGGGGGAAGGTCAAGCTTACTGAGGCCTTGACCTGGCCTTTCGGTTTTACATGGGATTATAAGTTTCACGTATAAATGTCACGCCACATCTTATTCATAGGTAAGGGAATCTCCTTTCTTTTTCATTTTTTTCCTTTTGCCATTATATCTAGTGAATTTCAGATCCTTCTCTCCTGTCATCACTGTTCCTTCCTTCATCTGCAGTGTTTCTCATTCCTCAGCTGAGAGTTTGCTTTCTTGCCTTTTCTGAGACTGGTCGTTCCTTCAGGAACCATCTCCCAGCCTCAACCCATCTCTGATGAGAACATTCTTGCTGACACGTTCTCAGCAGGCTGGGCGCATCGTGACTGCATCTATATTGAGAGGGGGAGGACAAGATTGTTTACTTTCTCAGAAGGCTAAATATCTCGGCTGTGAGTCCTTGACTGTGTATTTAAGGACACAGACAGAAAGGACAAAGGCCAGCAGAAAGAGCTTCTGCCACGGTGATTTGCATCTGAGTTCAATTCAGCTCTGCTTTAAAGAGTCTCATTTGAATACACAGTACATTAGCTACACTATTGCTTCAGATCCAATATGGGAAATACGTTCATAGCTCAGTAACCTCTCCCCCACCTAGTCCAGACAGCTGGGGAAGAGGGTGGGGAGGGGCTCCAAAAACTGCAGAGAAACTGTATTTCAAATGAATGTCTTTCATCACCTGCCTATGTATCCCACAGCTGTACTCCCGATAGGAGATTTGCATATTTTTTCTGACTAATGGAAATAAATATAGGATGAAGATTTTGTTTGTCCATTTAAAAATCCTGCTTTGCCCCTCATGCTCCAGGGCTTCTAAATATGCGATAAGAAGAAACGGTTTGTCAGACTAAAGAAAATCAGAAGTTCCAGATCACATGTCTACTGTTATCATCCATGTGAAGGACTGCAGCTAGAAATCACCTCCAGAATTCCTTCTGGCAAAAAATTAGTAAGTAGATTTATAATATAAGGCTATGTGAATGTAGTTACCTAAAGAACCACTGATCTAAACTAAGTTAGCCTGCAGAGTCCTAAATTATGCACAAGGTTGAAATGACATTAAATGCACATTGTCTATTCCCTTTCTTTTTAATTTTCATGGGAGTTCAGATATACCTTGCAGTCTTTGTGTATATTTTCTTAATCCCTTGTCTTCTTTTGACCTGAGAAAGCAAAGGGCAAATGAAGGATAAGACTCGTTAAGAGTGTAAGAAGTGTGGCCTTGATGAATGTTTGAATCCTGGGATGGTTCTTTATCTAGCCAAAGTCTATAGACACAAAATGTAATAATAGTAAGATAATGATATTGACTTTTTTAACAAACATACTAGAACTTCTATATAGCCCAGACTTTTATCAATGCCTTAAAACAGTCACCTTAGGAGGCTGAGGTTTTGTTTAATTTTAGCTTTTAGTTTTTAACAGTGGTTTTGTTTTAACACAGCAGCAGGAATTGCTACTAAAGCTGCCCAGCGTTTTCTATTGAATATTGTCAGTGGAGAAAGATTTTTGTCACTCGGGGTGGGTTTGATTTTTGAAAATAGTCAAATACTATCTGGAGCCAGGGTAACTAGTGAATGGGCAGCTAAGTGTTAGTTTTTTTGTTTTT
Organism: Bos javanicus; assembly: GCF_032452875.1. Lineage (NCBI taxonomy): Eukaryota > Metazoa > Chordata > Mammalia > Artiodactyla > Bovidae > Bos > Bos javanicus. Next base: position 92,696,733 of record NC_083869.1, read on the forward strand.
TTTTTTTAATTTAAATTTATTTATTTTAATTGGAGGCTAATTACTTTACAATATTGTATTGGTTTTGCCATACATCAACATGAATCCACCACGGGTGTACACGTGCTCCCTATCCTGAACCCCTCTCCCACCTCCCTCCCCATACCACCCATCTGGGTCATCCCAGTGCACCAGCCCCAAGCATCCTGTATCCTGCATCGAACCTGGACTGGTGATTCGTTTCTTATATGACATTTACATGTTTCAATGCCATTCTCCCAAATCATCGCACCCTCTCTAAAATAACATCCACTTCCCTAAGTTCGGCTGTAGCAACACAAAATGCCTTCTGAGCTTATTAAGTGCTTGTTGGCAAATGTAAGACATGTGAAAATTCACACTGCCCCTGTGCCTTTAATCAAAGAACTGTAGCATTAGAAGAAATCTTAGAGGTTAGAAAATTCAAACCCTTAGTTGAGAGAAATAAGAAGGTCAAAATAGTGACATTTCACTTAAGACAATGCTTTTTTCTTGACTGTAGAAGTTTAAGTAATTACAATTTTGTTTAGTTCTTGAATACTGCAAACATTTGGATGTTGTGTGTATGTGATCAGTGACTGTGTCTGTATTAGTAGAACCTACTTCCAGAGTGTCTGCCCAGATCTCAGGTAATTTCCTTACTGTGCAACTGTCCTCTTGCTCCACATCTAATTCTTGAAAGCACAGATGCATGACCCTGCTGTCCATGTTGGGAGGGTAACACCTGCCCTTGGAGATGGCTGATTGGACCAGCAGTAACACCTGACCCAAGGTAGACCAGTGAAATCCTCTCTTCTGGGAATTTGAAATTGGCACTTAGGAAGTTGTTCAATACAGCTGAATCTAGAAGATACAGTGTCAGGAATTAAAATTTTCCTCCTTGACCAGAGAGCCAAGAAAGCTCATCTAGAGAGAAAGAAAAGTAATACAGAAGACATGATGAAAAAGGTAAAAATAGGATTAAGGCTCCCAGTTAGAGCCTTCCTAAAGCCTGATTGTATAATTGCCCTGAAGTCTTTGAGTTAACATTTCATCCTCAAATGATGTGGTTTAAATGTTTATTTTTAAGTTAGATTGAACTGGTTTGCTCCTTGCAGCCCACTACATCATACCCAACAGATTGCAAGTAAAAGTCATTCAATTGTGACTGACTCTATACAGTCCATGGAATTCTCCAGGCCAGAATCCTGGAGTGGGTAGCCTTTCGCTTCTCCAGAGGATCTTCCAACCCAGGGATTGGACCCAGGTCTCCTGCATTGCAGGCGGGATTCTTTATCAACTGAGCTATCAGGGAAGTCAACAGATTATGTATATATATCAATTCCCAAGAGGGAAATGAATCTGCCAGCCTCTCTCAAGAACTGAAGGTCCTTTCATGAGGATCTGATAGCTTCCCTGAGAGAAAGGGACAACTTTGAATGTGACCTGCATGAACCTGTGAAAGGTCCTATTTGATGCAGCTCTGGGGAAAGAAGGAAAAGCAACTATAACACGGCCATTCTCATGCATTCAACTCATTTAGAGGCAGCCTCCTCACCCCCATTGCTTAGAAGATAGAAACCCAAGCTCTTAAAGCAGATGCACAAGAAGTAGGGCCTGATCTCCATCTTCACTCTCCTTCCAGCACATTCATGCTTTCTGATGCAGAACCATGAAGCTACTAGCATGCCCCTTCCCCTCTGCACACCTCCATGCCTGCGTATGCCAAGTTTCCTCTGCTTGGAATGCCCTGCGTGCCCACCTCTCCTTCCCATCCTAGCTCCCCACTCCCTTAGCCTAGAAAATTCCTATTCAACTTTTCAAACTCTTTGTGACAGTCAACACTGGGAGAACTTCTCTGGCTTTTCTCTACCACAAGATGAAATCAATTCCTGTTTTTCCTGAACTACTTCAGTACCTTATAACACATTTTCACAACCCTCATCTCTTGCACTCTGTTGTAATGATTTGATGATGTTTTTTCATCAACAAACTAAATTGTTGTTTCATTTGTTAAATGAACTGCCACACTGTGAACAACGTGAAAGCAGGAACCATGTCTCATTCACTGTTTTTTTTTTAAAATATTTTTATTTATTTGGCTACATCAGGTCTTAGTTGCAGCATGCAGGATCTTCTATCTTCATTGTGGCATGCAGGACCTTTTCACTGCAGCATGCAAACTCTTAGATACGGCATGGGGGATCTAGTTCCCTGACCAGAGATAGAACCTGGGCCCCCTGCATCAGGAGTGTGGAGTCTTAGCCACTGGACCACCAAGAGGTCCCTCTCATTCACTTTTGATGTCCAACAACTAATAGTGAGTCCACAATTACTACCCTGTAGCTGGTAGCTACACATTTTGTGTGTTCAGTACACATGGAGAGAAATAAACTGAAATTATGTAGTCATTTTCTGCTGCTGCTGCTGCTAAGTCGCTTCAATCATGTCCGATTCTGTGCAACCCCATAGACGGCAGCCCACCAGGCTCCCCCATCCCTGGGGTTCTCCAGGCAAAAACATTGGAGTGGGTTGTCATTCCTTCTCCAATGCATGAAAGTGAAAAGTGAAGTTGCTCAGTCGTGTCTGACTCTTAGCGACCCCGTGGACTGCAGCCCACCAGGCTCCTCCATCCATGGGATTTTCCAGGCAAGAGTACTGGAGTGGGGTGCCATCGCCTTCTCCAGTAGTCATTTTCTACAGAGGTACTAAGATATTTGTTCTAGAGACCTCCCTCACCTTGGTGAAAATGACTTTTGAAACTTCCTGCATTCTTAACTATGCTGCCTGCTGCTTTCCCAGGAGGTTAAGTGGATGTTCTATACATGAGAGCTATTAGAAGCTATGTCACTCAAGAGGTTTATTTGTGTACAAGGGGCTCACGCTAACCCTGGGGACCATGAGCGTCCACATTTACCGTGAAGGCAAATGTCAATTATTTCTCCTTGGTTCCTATGAACCCTCCTTAATACAACTGGAAGAGGTTCTGCACTGGCATAACTCTAAAAACTCTGTGAGGCAGTAATGATATCTGTTTTCTACTCAACATTTTAGGCATATACTATACATGTATGGAATACAGATACAAATGAGGCAGTCAATAAATATGTATTAAAAATAAAGGATGGGAGGAATGGAGGGAAAGGAGGGGTGAGGGAAGGAGGAAGAGTAAAGAAAGGAGGGGGGCTTTATAAGGAAAGGTTCTAATTATTGGGAAAAACTAAATTCACCCTGTAAAACAAACCACAAAGAGCAAAATCAGTTAAGTGTAAACATTCACAGTAAATAACAAATATTGTACAGCAATAGTCCCCAGCCTTTTTGGCACCAGGGGCTGGTTTCATGGAAGAAACTTTTTCCATGGATTTGGGGAGGGGGATGATTCGGGTGGTAATACAAGCCATAGGGAGCAATAGGGCACTGCTTACCTCCTGCTGAGCAGCCCTGTTCCTAATGGACTGTCCTACAGGGGTTGGGGTTTTTGGATCCCTGTTGTAGAGAATGGTTTCATTGTTTATTATACACTATCCCTTCCAACTAGTCAAAGCTATGGTTTTTCCAGTAGTCATGCATGGATGTGAGAGTTGGACTATAAAGAAAGCTGAGTGCCAAAGAACTGATACTTTTGAACTGTGGTGTTGGAGAAGACTCTTGAGAGTCCCTTGGACTGCAAGAAGATCCAGCCAGTCCATCCTCAAGGATATCAGTCCTAAATAGTCATTGGAAGGACTGATGTTGAAACTGAAACTCCAATACTTTGGCCACCTGATGTGAAGAGCTGACTCATTTGAAAAGACCCTGACGCTGTGAAAGATTGAAGGCAGGAGGAGAGGAGGACAACAGAGGGTGAGATGGCTGGATGGCATCACCAACTCTATAGATGTGAGTTTGAGTAAGCTCTGGGAGTTGGTGATGGACAGGAAAGCCTGGCGTGCTGCAGTCCATGTTGTTGCAAAGAGTTGGACACAACTGGGCAACTGAACTGAACTGATCCCTTACCAAGGTGATGATAAAGGTTTTCCTTTAAGTGGTGGCATCAGCCTAAAATTAAGATCCCTGGGTGATCCTGTATCTCCAACCTGAGTTTCTTCCTTGAAGATCCCACCCTGGCCCTGGTATTTGGGTGTTGATTTCAAAATCTTTTCAGTTCCTCAGTTGGAATAACTGAGCAGTCTGTCCATAAGGTCCAGTCGTTCCTTATCCAGTGAACAGAGTTCAGTAACTATACTTGTGTTACTTATACAATGGCTACTTTACTCAAACTTGTTCTTCATCCAAGGGCTTCCCAGGTGACTCAGTGGAAAAGAATCTGCCTACCAATGCAGGAGACCAAGGAGATGCAATTTTGATCCCTGTGGGGAGGATACCCTGGAGGAAGAAACAGCAACCCACTCCAGTATTCTTGCCTGGAAAATCCCATGGAAAAAGGAGCCTGGCTGGCTATAGTCCATTTGACACAAATAATGAGGTTATTTTCCATACCACCTTCTCAGCTGGAATTGTCCATGATACCATTTCATGATCTAATGTGTCTGTAGCTACCACAAAACACTTAATTGGAAAAGACTTATGGCATAGTTTTATTGAATTATTATCACTTTAAACTGTTATCACTCTAAAGCTAAGGTAAGATTTAAAAGTGATTTAGGAAATAATTATAAAAGAAAGAGAATTTCAGTAAAAGGGACACTTTCAGCCTCAAAGATCTTCTTTATGGGCATGTACCCTCCGAAGCCAAGAATGTCTAAGCCACTTCTTTTGTACAAAAGCAGGAAATTTTTTAGAGAAGACAGCTCTTTGACAACTATATAGCTTTGTGGGACTCCCACTGCTCTGGTGTTACATGGTTTGAGGGAAGAATGTGCATGTGTGCTCAGTAGAGTGTAATAAGTGTGCCTACCTCAGACAACTGTTGTGCAAACTAAATGATAATGCATGTACGCAGTTAGCACAACGTCTACACATAGTAAATAGACAAAGTAGCAGAATTGTACCTTACATTGAACTTGGCCTCATCCCATGTCCTCAACAACTGATCACGAAAAAAGAGAATATAAATATTTAACTTGTGTGGTCACTAAATGAGTGTGCAACCTGAGGGGAGCAGGAGAAGGGAGCTATGACTCTGTGGGCCCTGGGTCAGTCTTAGCGCCTAAGTGCCTCTCATACCATGAGCATCTCTTGGCCCCTCAGTAGATCTTTAAAGTATGCATTTGTTCATGCCATGTACCTTAAATGTCAGCCAGCTATTTCATCTGGTGCACACACTGAAGAAACACCAATCTGCTCAGACGCTGGAAGAACAGATAGACATGTTAAGCTCGTTCAGAGTTGTGGTTTCCTGGACTCCAGAATGACTTTCTAAGAAATCAAAGAAAATTCTGATGAAATGTCATTCTTGGCTTAGGCTTTGCCTTGCTGTTCTAATTCCTTCCTTGGATACACTGGCACCTTAAACGTAGTCATCATGGTAGTTATCATCATCGTCATCACTAATGACCTGTCACAAGTCCCTATTGTCAGTCTGGAAATTCCATCTTTAGGCATTGTCCTCAGTTGTTAGCTGTTGTTGTTCAGTTGCTGAGTCACCTTCGACTCTGTGACCCCCTGGACTGCAGCACACCAGGCTCCCTTGTCCTTCACTATCTCCTGGAATTTGCTCAAATTCATTTCCTTTGAGTCAGTAATGCTATCTAACCATCTCACCCTCTGTTTCCCCCTTCTCCTGCCCTCAATCTTTCCCAGCATCAGGGTCTTTTCTAACGAGTTGTCTCTTCACATCAGGTGGTCAACGTATTGGAACTTCAGAGTTCCCCTCAAAAGATTAAAGTCTCCCCACCACACACACTGTACAAGCAGAACTCTCCCTAGAGTCTCTTGGGGTGGGATGCAGAGGGTCTTTCAGGCTCTCTTAGTTGATCAGCACGTAATTCGGGGATCAGTTCTAAGGTCCTGTGAACCTACTCAAGGCCAGGACTAGGGAGAGGCTAGTGACATCCGTCTCAAGCACAAATTCAAGGGGACACAAAATCTCAATAGGTAAATAATATCTTAATGCAATATTTTTTAAAATTAATGCAACATTTTTAAATTAAGCAAAAATTCTATAGGGAACAAAATGTTAAATAAAGACAGGATTGGTGACTTTTTTGCTTTTGCCTTGTACCCAAAATAACTTGGCCTGGCGCTGACCTTACTTTCCAGGGTCCCTCACCCTCCTCAGTACACACGCCAAAGATGTGTTGACCCTCAGAGCCCCTTTGAATGACTGTTGAATCATAAAATCAGCTCAGTTTTGTCATATACTCCATACACTGTAATTCTAAATGGAAGGCACTATTGTAGGTGCCTGCACTATCGCAGTAAAGAACCAGATAAAACTCTTGCCTCCGTGGGGCTTGCATCTAAGTTGGGGAAACAGCAAAGAAAAAAATGAAAAAAATACAAATAGTGTGTCAGGTGCAGTAGAGCAAGAGAATCAGGAGTCCTATGGGTGGAGCTAAGAAGTGAAAATTTAAATAGGATGGTCAGGAAGAGGGAGGAAGCAAGTGATAGGGTATCTGGAGGGAAGTCAGCCCATGCAGAGGGACCAGCAACTGCAAGCTTTCTGGAAATGGTTGTTCTGGGTGGGGGTCAAGGTTAAAATAGCAGCCTCCCTGCCAGAACAGAGAGCTTCATGTAGATCAGTTCAGTTCAGTTCAGTTGCGTCCGACTCTTTGCGACCCCATGAATCGCAGCATGCCAGGCCTCCCTGTCCATCACCAACTCCCAGAGTTCACCCAAACTCATGTGCATCGAGTCAGTGATGCCATTCAGCCATCTCATCCTCTGTCATCCCCTTCTCCTCCTGCCCCCAATCCCTCCCAGCATCAGGGTCTTTTCCAGTGAGTCAACTCTTCACATGGGGTGGCCAAAGTATTAGAGTTTCAGCCTCAGTCCTTCCAATGAACACCCAGGACTGATGTCCTTTAGAATGGACTGGTTGGATCTCCTTGCAGTCCAAGGGGCTCACAAGAGTCTTCTCCAACATCACCGTTCAAAAGCATCAATTCTTCGACGCTCAGCTTTCTTCACAGTCCAACTCTCACATCCATACATAAACACTGGAAAAACCATAGCCTTGACTCGATGGAAATGGTAACAATCCATGCCTGGCAGCACTGGCAATAGAGATAGCAAATTCAATGACAAAAGGAAAATCTTTCATTTGGGTGGATGGGTGGATACCTGAAAAAGAATGAGAGTTCAGAAAGGAGGAAGGGAAGTTGGTGGGCGTCTGCCTTAGGAATTCACTTTGTAATAAGAATGTGAGATGAAGTGGACTCCTAAAGCAGAGGTCCTCATATGGAGGTGATGGTGTTGACAGGGAAGGAATAAAAGAACACCATTTGAGTTTAAGGAAAACAGGAACCTCTCCTCACTTTTTTGCCCTTCTTGGTACATAGAAAGTTGTGTCAAGACAACAGTCAGAGGTAGAAAAATTTTTGGTCTGCACTTCAATCTCATAACAAGAAAACCATTAATTACTCTAATGGCTAACAGAGCTTTTCCTTGTGCATGTAACACTGGTCCTAAGATCATAGTATGGAATAATGGGCATGGAGTCCAATTGGAATATCTTGAGGCTTATATCAGCAAAATGGTTAACACAAGCAAAGCTTGTGGTTGTCATTCAAGCTTTATTTAGCTCGCTGACACCAAATTCTGAATATGTGGGTGATGTGAATTGCAGTGATCAGTGCTTAATCATTGTTCCAGACCTCTTCATAGGGTAAGGACTACAGAACCCTTCTGGTGATTAGGCTTCTGATAAATAGTCTTCTTTCTTGCTTCCAATCAAGAAATGCCATAAAGGCTGATAAAGAAACTAATATCTGAAACAGTACTGTTATACCCAGATACTTGATATTGAATTCAGTCATGGTATAATTGCTTTATATCAGTTAATAATAAACGTCCAGAATTCCATGTAGAAGTATCAGTCTACAGCACTGTCAAAGAATTTTGAAGATGTTTACAAGCTTAAAGGATCCTACATTGTTCATTTTTGCTCAAAACAATATTATAATTCTTGAGAGTTGGTTTCTTTCTTGACCCAGAAGATGAAAGAACACTGCTAAGATTTTTTCTTGGGCAAACTCTTGGGTTTGTGTTCAAAAGACAGAAACCTCTAAGCTAAAGACAAACCTTAGACTGAGGAGACAGGAGAGATCTAATAGAGAGCCTGAACCAGCGCTTCCAGCAATGGCAGAGGGCAACCTTTTGCAAAATAGCTTTTCTTCAAAAATTGTTTTGTAATGCTTAGATCCTTGGATTTAATTTTCAGTTTATATAAAATGTCATCTCATGAAATTCTAAAATCTTATTTTGTCTTACACATAATGTCTACTCTGAGATAAAAATAAAAAAGAACTCTGCCTGCCTTCTCTCCAAATTTGCTAGACTTGAGAATTATCTCAAAAATTCCCATATTATGAATCTTCTCTGAATAGGAGAGAATATTAGTCAGGATAGACTAAGTTATGATACAGTTACAAATATACCCTAAAGTCTCCATGGTTTCATTCATTCTATAAATGTTTATTTCTAGCTCTTGCCTAGTTCAATGTGTGTGAGGCAGTCTTCCTCCATCTTATCAGCATAGCATCAGGAACATGAGGGATCTAAGACCCGTATGGTCCCCATGGCAAAAGAAGAGAGAGCTGGAAAATTAGATGGCGTCATTCTACCTACTTCTAATGACCAGACCCCAGTCACATGACCCCAACCTACTAGGGAAGCTGGGGAGCAAATGCACTAGAGCTTATGCATGATATAGTGAGCACCATCAGTTCTGCTTCAGCCTGATATTTGTTTCGGGGTACCTCTTTGCTCCTTGCTCTCACACACAGAAACCATTCGCATCACCCCCACCTCCTAGAGTCAACCCTAAATCCACTACATTCAGCTTCAAGTTCAGGGTCTCTGTGCGATAGGCAATAGTTTCTATTAAGTTCGCACGTGGCTTCTCCCAGTCCAGAGACCAATGAACTTTAAAAAGATTATCTCTCTAGCCAGTGGGAATTTGCTGTATGACTCAGAGAGCTCACCCTGTGCTCTGTGACAACATAGAGGGGTAGGATGTGGTGGGGGTTGGGAGGAACGTTCAAGAGGGAGGGGATATATGTATACCTATGGCTGATTCATGTTGTTGTATGGCAGAAACCAACACAAAATTGTAAAAATCAAATTTTTACTATTAAAACATTTTAAAAATATGACAAAAAAGATAAATGAAGGAAAAAAAGATTGTCTTGTCCAAAGTACAATGGTGTAATCAAGACAAATCACCACAACAGATGCTCCTAATTCAAAAAGCAGAAGAAAGAGATACAAAGTAACCACATATCTGGGGTTCTGAAATCCTGCTGGCCAGGCTGGGGAGACTCCACGCAGGGTGAGGGTAGTTCCTTGATTAGCCCACCAACTCAATGGACATGAGTTTGGGTGAACTCTGGGAGCTGGTGATGGACAGGGAGGCCTGGCGTGCTGTAGTTCATGGGGTCGCAAAGAGTCGGACATGACTGAGTGACTGAACTGAACTGAACTGTCCTCTAAAGGGACTTGTATATCCTCTTCTCTGATCACTCCTGAAATGGGGGTGAGAAATCATCTCTTCCTCAATGCTGTGACTTTCAACATTTGCTTCTGTTCATGGAAGGCTGGGGACCAAACATCATAGAACTCAAAATACTGCTCCCTCAAAAATTCAATAGAATTTTGATCTATTTTATTCTCATCATCTCCGTGTAATAACAAATACATCCAAAGATATCTTTTAGTCATTGTTTTCAAGTCTACTCTATTTCTTTGTTTCCTCTTTCCATTCCTATCTTTTTCAACTAAATGGTGGCCACCTTTCAAGTTTGGAAAGTCACTCCTTTAATCTAATCTGTGTTCAGTCACTTTACAGTTTATTGGGTGTTTGCTCCTCAAAGCATTTTTCTGCTTCTTGCCTTTTAGAATCTAGAAGCAGTAAGCTTTTCCAATCCTACAGTGCCTCAGATTTCTGGAATCAATTTTTGTTTGTAAACTGGTCAGTTCTCTTCTGAGCTCATCTTTTCTTTATCTCTTCTTCCCCCCCAACCCCCAAAACATAGCCAATTGTAGCCAACACACAATACTATCATGCTGTTTTCCAACATTTTCTCCTAGAGATAACAGCTCACTAAGCACATGGTTTGTCTCCCAAAGTATTGCAGATGGTAAGTTTTCCAAATGTTTTGGCTCACATAACATGAATCAAGATTTTTCAAGACTGGAGGAATCAACCTGTCTGACTTCAGGCTCTACTACAAAGCCACAGTCATCAAGACAATATGGTACTGGTACAAAGACAGAGAAATAGATCAATGGAACAAAACAGAAAGCCCAGAGATAAATCCATGCACCTACAGACACCTTATCTTTGACAAAGGAGGTAATATACAATGGAGAAAAGACAATCTCTTTAATAAGTGGTGCTGGGAAAACTGGTCAACCACTTGTAAAAGAATGAAACTAGAACACTTTCTAACACCATACACAAAAATAAACTCAAAATGGATTAAAGATCTAAACGTAAGACCAAAAATTGTAAAACTCCTAGATAAAACACTCTCTGACATAAATCATGGCAAGATCCTCTATGACCCACCTCCCAGAATATTGGAAATAAAAGCAAAAATAAACAAATGGGACCTAATTAAAATTAAAAGCTTCTGCACAACAAAGGAAACTATAAGCAAGGTGAAAAGACAGCCTTCGGAATGGGAGAAAATAATAGCAAATGAAGCAACTGACAAAGAATTAATCTCAAAAATATACAAGCAACTCCTGCAGCTCAATTCCAGAAAAATAAATGACCCAATCAAAAAATGGGCCAAAGAACTAAATAGACATTTCTCCAAAGAAGACATACAGATGGCTAACAAACACATGAAAAGATGCTCAACATCACTCATTATCAGAGAAATGCAAATCAAAACCACAATGAGGTACCATTTCATGCCAGTCAGAATGGCTGCAATCCAAAAGTCTACAAGCAATAAATGCTGGAGAGGGTGTGGAGAAAAGGGAACCCTCTTACACTGTTGGTGGGAATGCAAACTAGTACAGCCACTATGGAGAACAGTGTGGAGATTCCTTAAAAAACTGGAAATAGAACTGCCACATGACCCAGCAATCCCACTGCTGGGCATACACACTGAGGAAACCAGAATTGAAAGAGTCACGTGTACCCCAATGTTCATTGCAGCACTGTTTATAATAGCCAGGACATGGAAGCAACCTAGATGCCCATCAGCAGATGAATGGATAAGAAAGCTGTGATACATATACACAATGGAGTATTACTCAGCCATTAAAAAGAAAACATTTGAATCAGTTCTAATGAGGTAGATGAAACTGGAGTCTATTATACAGAGTGAAGTAAGCCAGAAAGAAAAACACCAATACAGTATTAGATCAGATCAGATCAGATCAGTCGCTCAGTAGTGTCCGACTCTTTGCGACCCCATGAATCACAGCATGCCAGGCCTCCCTGTCCATCACCAACTCCCGGAGTTCACCCAGACTCATGTCCATTGAGTCAGTGATGCCATCCAGCCATCTCATCCTCTGTCGTCCCCTTCTCCTCCTGCCCCCAATCCCTCCAAGCATCAGAGTCTTTTCCAATGAGTCAACTCTTCACATGAGGTAGCCAAAGTACTGGAGTTTCAGCTTTAGCATCAGTCCTTCCAAAGAAATCCCAGGGCTGATCTCCTTCAGAATGGACTGGTTGGATCTCCTTGCAGTCCAAGGGACTCTCAAGAGTCTTCTCCAACACCACAGTCAAAAGCATCAATTCTTCAGCGCTCAGCCTTCTTCACAGTCCAACTCTCACATCCATACATGACCACAGGAAAAACCATAGCCTTGACTAGACAAACCTTTGTTGGCAAAGTAATGTCTCTGCTTTTGAATATGCTATCTAGGTTGGTCATAACTTTCCTTCCAAGGAGTAAGCGTCTTTTAGTTCATGGCTGCAGTCACTGTACTAACGCATATATATGGAATTTAGAAAGATGGTAATGATAACCCTGTATGCAAGACAGCAAAAGAGACACAGATGTATAGAACAATCTTTTGGACTCTATGGGAGAGGGAGAGGGTGGGATGATTTGGGAAAATGGCATTGAAACATGTATAATACCATATGTGAAATGAATCACCAGTCCAGGTTCAATGTATGATACAGGATGCTTGGGGCTGGTGCACTGGGATGACCCAGAGGGATGGGATGAGGAGGGAGGTGGAGGGGGGTGGTTCAGGATGGGGAACACATGTACACCCGTGGCAGATTCATGTCAGTGTATGGCAAAACCAATACAATATTGTAAAGTAATTAGCCTCCAATTAAAATAAATTTATATTAAAATGTAAAAAAAAAAAAAAAAGATTTTTCCAGACTTTAGTATTAATATCTTCACTGTCTGCTGATCATCCACTATTCATTGCCACATACTAATACCTTGTGACTTAACAAAAGGTGACTTAGTGATTTTTAATGACTTAACAAAATATTATTTCCAGCTCATACAGTGTATAATACATGACAGATAGCCCTCTCCTGTCTTATAGCTCTAACATCTTGATCCTGGCCTGCAAGGTCACTGGATCTGGGGGATACAAAGCCTGGATAACCACACTAGAAAACTTTAAGGGATGTTCTAGAAGTGGTTTACATTATTTCATCTCACCTTTCACTGGTCAGATCCCCATGAAAAACCCTAACCTAAGGATCATGGAAAAAGGAAGAGAGTTCCAGAAAAACATCTATTTCTGCTTTATTGACTATGCCAAAGCCTTCGACTGTGTGGATCACAATAAACTGTGGAAAATTCTGAAAGAGATGGTTATACCAGACCACCTGACCTGCCTCTTGAGAAGCCTATATGCAGATCAGGAAGCAACAGTTAGAACTGGACATGGAACAACAGACTGGTTCCAGATAGGAGAAGGAGTACGTCAAGGCTGCATATTGTCACCCTGCTTATTTAACTTATATGCAGAGTACGTCATGAGAAATGCTGGGCTGGAAGAAGCACAAGCTGGAATCAAAATTGTTGGGAGAAATATCAATAACCTCAGATATGCAGATGACACCACCCTTATGGCAGAAAGTGAAGAGGAACTAAAAAGCCTCTTGATGAGAGTGAAAGTGGAGAGTGAAAAAGTTGACTTAAAGCTCAACATTCAGAAAATGAAAATCATGGCATCTGGTCCCATCACTTCATGGGAAATAGATGGGGAAACAGTGGAAACACTGTCCGACTTTATTTTTTTGGGCTCCAAAATCACTGCAGATGGTGATTGCAGCCATGAAATTAAAAGACGCTTACTCCTTGGAAGGAAAGTTATGACCAACCTAGATAGCATATTCAAAAGCAGAGACATTACTTTGCCAACAAAGGTTCGTCTAATCAAGGCTATGGTTTTTCCAGTAGTCATGTATGGATGTGAGAGTTGGACTGTGAAGAAAGCTGAGTGCCGAAGAATTGATGCCTTTGAACTGTGGTGTTGGAGAAGATTCTTGAGAGTCCCTTGGGCTGCAAGGAGATCCAACCAGTCCATTCTAAAGGACATCAGTCCTGGGTGTTCTTTGGAAGGACTGATGCTAAAGCTGAAACTCCAATACTTTGGCCACCTCATGTGAAGAGTTGACTCATTGGAAAAGACTCTGATCCTGAAGAGATTGGAGGCAGGAGGAGAAGGGGACAACAGAGGATGAGATGGCTGGATGGCATCACCAACTCGATGGACATGAGTTTGGGTGAACTCCAGGAGTTGGTGATGGACAGGGAGGCCTAGCGTGCTGCAATTCATGGGGTCACAAAGAGTTGGACACGACTGAGTGACTGAAATGAACTGAACTGAACTGAACTGCAGAGTAAGTTAAGAAACATCATAGAGCCCACAGGTTTAGAGATGGAGCACTCTGTCACATATAGCACCAAAATACCAAATCCAAAATAACTACAAAAGAAATCTGAAGTTTGGGCAGGCTACTTTACCATTAAGTCTTTGTTCTCGTTATAAAATGAACTTTTTTTTATTTAACTATAAAAGCGCGATTGTGAATATTTAACACCGTAACATGTAAAGTTCTAGCATAATATCTGGTTAGAAGAGTGTCTCCAAAAAAGGTTTGTAAAAGCCCAATAGAGTATTTCTAGTTTGTTCTAGGTTTCATGCATTGGGATATCCTATTCTAATTCAGGACTTAGTGTCCTTTATAAAATAATTACAGAAGGCAGTTTTGACCATTGGCAGCCATGCAAGATCCCTTTCAGATGTCTGTTGACTGCAACTTTAAAACTAGGGGCTTTTCTGGTGGCTCAGTGGTAAAGAATCTGCCTGCAATGCAGAAGATGAAGGTTTGATCCCTGGGTTGGGAAGATCCCCTAGAGAAGGAAATGGCAACCCAGTCTAATATTCTTTCCTGGGAAATCCCATGGACAGAGGAGCATGGCAGGCTACAGTCCATGGGGTCGCAAGAGTCAGAGATGACTTAGCAATTAAACCACCATCACCACTTTAAGATTTAGGGGTTTTGTTGGGAATCTTGGCATTCCTCATGGTGTTGGCTTTCAAAAGCCCCAGTTTGCATGTAGTTTTGATAACTTCTGAAGGATCTGATAGGAAGGATGGACTGATGGTCCAGATGAGATGATGTTCTCTTTGGACTGGCTACTTGAGCCAAGGATAGTTTATTTGAGAGGTGACTCCAGGAAGCAGGATAAGTGAGAAGGGGACTGAGGAAGGGACTGAAGACAGTAATGGGTATGTTGTGACTGGGTTACCACAGTGGACAACGGGGAGTTCTCTGGGGCTTTCCAGGATATTGTAGAGAACACGCTAAATATATTTGTATTTATATAAATATTTTTTCCAAGAGAGCTTGAAGAACCTGGATCAACTCCAGTCTCTTAACGTTTGACGATCATTCCTGGGATGTTACTCTCCATACCTCTAGCCAGATAGCTCCCCCAGGCAGCAAGAGAGAAGACACCCTTGGAGCATCTGGGAATTGTCTGCAGGTGATCTCTGGAGTGGAAGTGGACCTGGAGATATGAGTGGGATACAAATAGCAAAGAGCGTATATTAAAATAATTCCCCTTGGAATCTCTGAATCGCCAGGCCATGTAACCACAATTCCTTACCAGCATCTCTCTCTTTTATTATTATTGATAACTCTTCGATGTATCTTAAACTTTTAAAATTACGGCTTCTCCCAAGAAATAAAGAAGTTATACATTTTAAAATTTGCTTCTTTCTCCGTGCAGGGCTCTCTTGCCGCTCTATACTGGATTTTGCCACTTTCTCCTTCTTGTTATATTTTATAAGTGCCAAATTCTCCCTTTTATCACAAAACAATGCCTTTTGTCCACAGAACAATGTTGAAGAGCTCTTGACTAGCCAGCTGGTAGGGTTACTGAGAAGAGGAGGGAATTTTTACTGGAGCTGAAGAGATGGCTACCATAAGGTAGAAAAGAAGTGAAAGCAGAGTCATAAACATAAGCCCAACAAACAAAGAGGAGGATGGGTGAGTTACAAAAACCAGAGAGGGCAGCAAGCAGCTACTTTTGAGGTAGAGTCCAGAACCCAGGATTAGGAAGACCAGAGGTGAGCAAGCATTGGTTGAGTATGAGTGGGAAGAGCGATTGCTTGGAAATGTCTGCTATCTTCAGTTTCTGTTTAGAAGTCAGGCTAAGTGAGCACCTGAGCTTAAAAGTCCAGGATGAAGCAGACAATAGAAGCCCTGATACAATTCCTAGACTTTGCCTCCCTAACCACCCAATCTCAGTCACTCCCCATTTGCCATTTTATTACATTTGAACTCATTTGTGTTATCTTATTTTTCAGTTTAAAATGTTTCCCTGGGTTAGCGTTCCCTTTTAATTCTGGATTAAAAAGTTATACTCTTCATAACTCAAACAACAACATTTTGGCAGGAAGTTAGCGGGAACATATGGGCCTCAGCATTTTGATGCCCAGACTGGCTTCTGCCAAAACATTTCTTTGCTGTCATATAGATAGCAGCAATGTTTGTGACTGTTGGGGAATCGTCCCACAGCTCGGGCTGGGGAGTGCTGCCGCCTGACAGCCTTTGTGCGTAGCTAAGGGGCTTCCTGTCCCTAAGTCTGAGCACTGTTAGGGGTGAGAGGGCAGTTGAGTCAGTCAGCATCCACTTGTTAGAGCCGCACGAGCTCCAGGCAACGTCCCCTAACTTCAGGCATCCAAAGACACTGACAGGAGGGCTGGGACAGGAACACAGAGGGTATTGGTCAGAATCCAAATCAGAAAACAAAAACCACTTTCTTCTTAAAAAGAGGGGATTTAATCAAAGTGATTGGGTATACAGGGAATGGAAGAACTAAAAGTTAACCAGGAGATAGTAAAGCAACCCAGAGATTAGCTGGAAGAGGAAGCCATTAGGAAGTGCACCTTTGAATGGACGAGTCAGTGGAGCTCAGTGGAAGCTGAAACTGTGATGGGCTTATCCAACGGGATCTGGAACCAGAGAAGAAACTCGGTGACTACAGACACCTCCTGAGGCTGCCAGGTAGAGGGAAATGTCCTGACTTCTCTGCCTCCCACACTCCTGTTTCTTCTGGTGCCTTGTACTAAATGAAACAGAAGATAGTAGGCGTGGGAACCTGGGACACTCTCCTCAGGGAATAGACCCCTTGAAATATAGAACTGAACAAAAAAGAGCTAGGGTGGATCTGAGAGCAAATAGGCCAGGACTGACTTGCATGGGGTAGGAAATTTTAATAGCTGGAATGGAATAAGCCATCCAACCCCACAGTCTAAGGTAAGTACACCCAAATCCCCACCAATTTTTCTTGGGTCAACTCAGGACTCAGAATGTCACAAAAGAAAAATAACAGTCACATCATCATCATCTGATATTTACACTAGTTATTTGATGTAACTCTTCTCTGTTCTGATATACTATTAATTCTCCAATGAGTACACTAGAAAACTCAGGCAGAGAGAAGTCATAGATTTGTCCTAGGAAGCAATGGAACCAGTGTTATGACAGAGATTGTCGAGTTGCAGAGCCCATTCTCCATCTGCTCCCTCACCTCCCCCATGCTTCCTCAACTCTTCTACCTCCAGTCAATAGAGATCTGAACCTCCTCACATACTATTCTCAGAGGGGCCTAAGGGACCATGACTTAGAAGTCTGTGAGCCCCTTCTGAGAATCCCCCATGAACAGCTATCTCAAAGTAACTTGTAGAAGTACCCGAGGATAAAATGATGTTTCTTACCTTCTTTACTTCTCTACTGCTTAAAGGTTGCTCATTCATTCCTGGCCCCTGTCCTTTGGGGGCAAAGATAAATGATAGGTTTAGTTTTTCCATTTGCTAATTATAAATCCACCTTCTGCTGCTGCTGTTGCTAAGCCGCTTCAGTTGTATCTGACTCTGTGCGACCCCATAGACGGCAGCCCACTAGGCTCCCCTGTCCCTGGGATTCTCCAGGCAAGAACACTGGAGTGGGTTTGCCATTTCCTTCTCCAATGCATGAAAGTGAAAAGTGAAAGTGAAGTCACTCAGTCATGTCTGACTCTTCCCGACCACATGGACTGCATCCCACCAGGCTCCTCCGTCCATGAGACTTTCCAGGCGAAAGCACTCGAGTGGGTTGCCATTGCCCTCTCCTAAATCCACCTTATTTTCCCTTAAAATCTATGCCAACAATTTCTATTAGATATGTACCAGCTATCCTAAACCCCCTTTATCATGATCTTTGTGTTATTTTATTTCTAAGCAACTGGGGACCCTAAACATTAATTGCCATTAAGGTAGCAATGGCAAGCTAGTAGGTGACAGAAGATACCTCTTTGAGCAGAGGTTAACTCTTGCAACTTGTAGCTAAGGGATCTCCAAGCTGAAATAAAACAAAAACAAAGCAAAGCTTGAGTCTGGAGATTATATAAGGGTTGGAGTATGGTCTACAAAGAGGCCCAATCTACCCCCCAAGGCCTAGTTCTTCAAAACACAGAAGGTCTATGTCAGTGGGTGATAAAAAGTCATGTAGGGACCATAGCAAGACTTTTTATATGATTAAACCAGGCCACAGAGGACTAGAGGGACACTGGAGCACCATGTTGAGGCTTAAAAATCCCCCCAAAAAACCAGAGTAGGCAGTCATAGTTATCAGAGTACAGAGCTCAGCTGTGGAAAATGTACTTCCTTCACCTATTTATAACCAAATTTTTTGAGGCTGGAGATGCTAAAGTCCAACTGTGCTTGCCTCTGAGGTATCTACAGTGTAACAGGGAAGGCCTGAAGAAAACACATAATCAAAAAAAAAACTACAATAAGTAACATAATAACAAAAGGTGATGAGGACATAAAAGGAGAAGCATCCTAATTCCCAGGAAGAAGCAATAATATGCTAGAAATCTCTTAGATAAGAGAGAATATGGCTTGCTTAGGAAAATGCAAATGGTAGTCATGAGAAGTGCCATTAGAGAGATGAATTGGGGGCTACTTAACTGATTAGGTTTAGAAGTCATGTTAAAGGATGTGTTTCTTTTTCCCAAAGTCAGTTGGAAAGGGTTTTAAGAAGGGGAGGCACATAAAGAAATGTGGGTTTAGAAAGACCATCCTGACACTATGACAGATGATGGATTGGACAGGAATCAGGCTAGAGGCAGGAGAGAGGTTAAGGGATTGTTGCAGTAACAGGGAAGAAATGGAAACATTCTAGAATAAGATATTAATAGTGAGAATGAATAGAAAGGGTGGATATAAGAGATTACTTAAGAATATGTAAGTGATAATCATTAGTAACTGCTTGAAAACAGGGGTGGGAGAGAATTATGATTATGGCCAACTTTCAGGCTTGAAAACTTTCAAATACTTCCATTCTCTAAACCAGACAGCACAGAAGTTGAGGTCAGTTTTGGACAGGTTGGATTTGGGCTTCTGTGAGATAATTCAAGTAGAGATCCTGCCATAAATTTAGCAGAAATATCTAAACTAGTAGTAAATATTTGGGGGAATTATTAGCATTGGTTTGGACCTCCGGAATAGAGAAACATCATCACCCAGGAAAGACATTGGCGAGAAGAATGTTGTAGTTGGCTCTTTGGGGAATACCCACATCTAAGGAGATGGGAAAAGAAAACTGAAAAGGAAGGGCCAGAATAAAAGAAGGAAGAGTTCAGTGTCACAAGAATCAAAGGGGAGAATTTTCAAAAAAAAATTTAACATGGCCAAAATACCACCAACAAGATGCTGGCTAAAGTGTTTGTTGGTTTTGATAAGTAGATCACTGACACATTTACAATTCCTCTGGACATTTCCTCATTTCCTTTGAGCTGTGTGACTTTAAGAAAGTAGTTTAATATTAATCCTACTTCACAGAGTTCTTGTGAAAATTAAGTGAAATCTCTGCCCAACTAGGACAGGCTTGTCTCTTTCTAGAATTTACCTCCTTTAGGCATATCTGCATCCACAGTGTTCCAATATGTTTTTTAAAATACATGACCTTGAAGAAAAGATAATCTTTTCAATAAATGATGCTGGAGCAACTGGACATCCACATGTAAAATTTAAATAAAAAAGAAAAACAATTTAAACGCAAACCTTGCACTCTTCACAAAAATTAACTCAAAATGGATCAAGATATAAATGTAAAATGCAAAACTATAAAACTCCTAGAAGGTAGTATAGGAAAAAATTTAGGCAACTTTGGCTATGGTGATGACTTTTTAGATAAAATACCCAGAAGGCACAACCCATGAAATAATGGATAAGCTGGACTTTATTAAAATTAAAAACATCTACTCTGAAAAAGATACTGTCAAGAGAGTGAGAAGAAAGCCACAGCCTGGGAGAAAGCATTTACAAAAGACATATCTAATAAATAATATGTCTTTGCAGAAGACATATATAATAAAGTTCTTTTGTATGTCCAAAATATACAAAGAACTCTTAACACTGAACAACCAGATTTTTTAAGTGTGCAAAAGCTTGAATAGACACCTCACCAAAGAAGATACACAGGGAAGATAAGCACAGAGAAAATTCTCAGCATCATGTCATGCTGCTGCTGCTGCTAAGTTGCTCAGTCGTGTCCGACTCTGTGCAATCCCATAGACGGCAGCCCGCCAGGCTCCCCGTCCCTGGGATTCTCCAGGCAAGAACGCTGGAGTGGGTTGCCATTTCCTTCTCCAATGCATGAAAGTGAGAAGTGAAAATGAAGTCGCTCAGTCGTGCCCGACTCCTAGCAACCCCACGGACTGCAGCCCACCAGGCTCCTCCGTCCATGGGATTTTCCAGGCAAGAGTACTGGAGTGGGGTGCCATTGCCTTCTCCGATCATATGTCATAGGAAAATACAAATTAAAACAACAATGAGATACCACTATATACCTATTATAATAGCCAAAATCCAAAGCACCAATCACATCAAATGCTCACAAGGATTTGAAGCAACTGGAACTCTCATTAATTGCTCTTGGGGATTCAAAATGGTATGGCCACTTTGGAAGACAGTATGATTTCTTATAAAACTCAGTCAAAATTGATGCTTTGAACTGTGGTGTTGGAGAAGACTCTTGTAAGTCCCTTGGACTGCAAAGACATCAAACCAGTCAATCCTAAAGGAAATTAGTCCTGAAAATTCATTGGAAGGGCTGATGCTGAAGCTGAAGATCCAATACTTTGGCCACATGATGCAAAGAGCTGACTCATTTGAAAAGACCCTGATGCTGGGAAAGATTGAGAGCAGGAGGAGAAGGGGACGACAGAGGATGAGCTGGTAGGATGGCATATCAACTCAATGGACATGAGTTTGAGCAAACTCCAGGAGATGGTGAAGGACAGGGAAGCCTGGTGTGCTGTAGTCCATGGGGTCACAAAGAGTCAGTCACAACTGACCGACTGAACAATAACAACATGGAGTCAATAAAAAGATTAGCAGTTGCCAGGAGGTGGGAGTGTGGGGAGGAGGATGAATAGGCAGAGCACAGAGTAATTTTAGGGCAGTGAAATTGTTCCGTATGGTACTACAGTGGTGAATGCATGTCATTATACATTTGTTAAAATCCACAGAATATGCACACCAAGAGTGAATGTAAATGACAGCCTTTGGTTGATTATGATGTCTAGATGGAGTTAATCAGGTATAACAAGTGCACCACTGTAGTGTTAGATGTTGAAAATGGGGGAGAGTTTGACAGGGAAGAGGACCAGAGGATATACGGGAATTTTCTGTACTTACTGCTCAATTTTGGTATGAACTTAAAAATTCTCTTTTAAAATGATGATTTTTAAAAATCATCTATTAAATATATATATAACTTAATTTTAATGTATTCTATATAAAATTTTTTTAATTTAATTTTTCATTTTCCCCCAAGAAATAATGATTTGCCAGTCTCCTATATCTCAACTGAAAGTAGAAACATAGACAGCATACATCACATTTGATAATATTGCTCCAGCTGATTTACTATATGACCCAGCACGTCTTTCCCTTAAATTTGGAAAAGTATTCAATATTTAACATGAAGTGTTATCTTGATAAATCTGATAAAATTGGAAACAAGTCAAGGACTTTCACTCTCTTTATTTCCAGTTTATGCTGGACTTGAGGTCCTGGCCAGAAGTCAAGTGGGCCTTAGAAAGCATCACTACGAACAAAGCTACTGGAGGTGATGGAATTCCAGTTGAGCTATTCCAAATCCTGAAAGATGATGCTGTGAAAGTGCTGCACTCAATATGCCAGCACATTTGGAAAACTCAGCAGTGGCCACAGGACTGAAAAAGCTCAGTTTTCATTCCAATCCCAAAGAAAGGCAATGCCAAAGAGTGCTCAAACTACTGCACAATTGCACTCATCACACATGCTAGTAAAGTAATGCTCAAAATTATCCAAGCCAGGCTTCAGCAATATGTGAACCGTGAACTTCCTGATGTTCAAGCTGGTTTTAGAAAAGGCAGACGAACCAGAGATCAAATTGCCAACATCCGCTGGATCATAGAAAAAGCAAGAGAGTTCCAGAAAAACATCTATTTCTGCTTTATTGACTATGCCAAAGCCTTTGACTGTGTGAATCACGAGAAACTGTGGAAAATTCTGAAAGAGATGGGAATACCAAACCACCTGATCTGCCTCTTGAGAAATTTGTATGCGGGTCAGGAAGCAACAGTTAGAACTGGACATGGAACAACATGGTTCCAAATAGGAAAAGGAGTACATCAAGGCTGTATATTGTCACCCTGTTTATTTAACTTATATGCAGAGTACATCATGAGAAACGCTGGACTGGAAGAAACACAAGCTGGAATCAAGATTGCCGGGAGAAATATCAATAACCTCAGATATGCAGATGACACCACCTTTATGACAGAAAGTGAAGAGGAACTCAAAAGCCTCTTGATGAAAGTGAAAGTGGAGAGTGAAAAAGTTGGCTTAAAGCTCAACATTCAGAAAATGAAGATCATGGCATCCGGTCCCACCACTTCATGGGAAATAGATGGGGAAACAGTGGAAACAGTGTCAGACTTTATTTTTCTGGGCTCCAAAATCACTACAGATGGTGACTGCAGCCATGAAATTAAAAGACGCTTACTCCTTGGAAGGAAAGTTATGACCAACCTAGATAGCACATTCAAAAGCAGAGACATGACTTCGCCAACAAAGGTTCATCTAGTCAAGGCTATGGTTTTTCCTGTGGTCATGTATGGATGTGAGAGTTGGACTGTGAAGAAGGCTGAGCACCGAAGAATTGATGTTACTGAACCGTGGTGTTGGAGAAGACTCTTTTTTTTTTTTTTACATTTTATTTTATTTTTAAACTTTACAAATTGTATTAGTTTTGCCAAATATCAAAGTGAATCTGCCACAGGTATACATGTGTTCCCCATCCTGAACCCTCCTCCCTCCTCCGTCCCCATACCATCCCTCTGGGTCGTCCCAGTGCACTAGCCCCAAGCATCCAGTATCGTGCATCGAACCTGGACTGGCAACTCGTTTCATACATGATATTATACATGTTTCAATAAAAATAAACAAATGGGACCAAATTAAACTTAAAAGCTTCTGCACATCAAAGGAAACTATTAGCAAGGTGAAAAGGCAGCCTTCAGAATGGGAGAAAATAATAGCAAATGAAGCAACGGACAAACAACTAATCTCAAAAATATACAAGCAACTCCTACAGCTCAACTCCAGAAAAATAAATGACCCAATCAAAAAATGGGCCAAAGAACTAAATAGACATTTCTCCAAAGAAGACATACAGATGGCTAACAAACATGAAAAGATGCTCAACATCACTCATTATCAGAGAAATGCAAATCAAAACCACTATGAGGTACCATTTCACGCCAGTCAGAATGGCTGCGATCCAAAAGTCTACAAGCAATAAATGCTGGAGAGGGTGTGGAGAAAAGGGAACCCTCTTACACTGTTGGTGGGAATGCAAACTAGTACAGCCACTATGGAGAACAGTGTGGAGATTCCTTAAAAAACTGGAAATAGAACTGCCTTATGATCCAGTAATCCCACTGCTGGGCATACACACTGAGGAAACCAGAAGGGAAAGAGACACGTGTACCCCAATGTTCATCACAGCACTGTTTATAACAGCCAGGACATGGAAGCAACCTAGATGCCCATCAGCAGATGAATGGATAAGAAAGCTGTGGTACATATACACAATGGAGTATTACTCAGCCATTAAAAAGAATACATTTGAATCAGTTCTAATGAGGTGGATGAAACTGGAGAAGACTCTTGAGAGTCCCTTGGACTGCAAGGAGATCCAACCAGTCCATTCTGAAGGAGATCAGCCCTGGGATATCTTTGGAAGGACTGATGCTAAAGCTGAAACTCCAGTACTTTGGCCACCTCATGTGAAGAGTTGACTCATTGGAAAAGACTCTGATGCTGGGAGGGATTGGGGGCAGGAGGAAAAGGGGACAACAGAGGATGAGATGGCTGGATGGCATCACTGACTCAATGGACGTGAGTCTGAGTGAACTCCAGGAGTTGGTGATGGACAGGGAGGCCTGGCGTGCTGCGATTCATGGGGTTGCAAAGAGTCGGACACGACTGAGCGACTGATCTGATCTGATGTATATAAATCAAGAAAAAATATGTAGAAGATATAAAACTGTTTTTGCATATGATATGATTACATACTTAGAGAATCAAAGGGAATCTACTTTCTAGTAAAATGACCAAACTGACC
Organism: Bos javanicus; assembly: GCF_032452875.1. Classification (NCBI taxonomy): domain Eukaryota; kingdom Metazoa; phylum Chordata; class Mammalia; order Artiodactyla; family Bovidae; genus Bos; species Bos javanicus. The sequence goes on from NC_083869.1 coordinate 92,721,010, forward strand.
TATAGACATCATATAATCCCAGTCAAAATCGCAGCAAACTATACATATATACATTGAGAGGTGATTTTTAAATTTAAATGAAAATTCAAAAGACTTAGAATGGCCAAGATAATCTTGAAGATGAAGAAATTTGGAGTATTTACACTGTCAGGTTCTAAGACTTCTTCTAAACCTATGCAATTAAACAGTGTGGTGTTTGGATACAAATAAATCTATGTAACAGAATACAAAGTCCAAAAATACACCAGCATGTATTTAATTTTCTTATTTTCAACAAAGGCCTCAGTGCATTTCAAAGATGAAAGAAAATTCTTTTCAATAAATGATGCTGAAGTGACTGCCTATCTCTATGCGGAAAAAATGAACTTAGACCACTAACTCACACTATACATATAAAGTAACTTGGGATGGGTCACAGACATAAATGGGAAAGTATAAACTATAACATTATAGGAAAATATCATTATAACTTTACAGTAAAGGAAGATTTCTTGGACAGAATGCAAAAAACACAAACCACAATAGAAAAAAATTAGCTGGACTTTGTCCAAATGGTCCACTTCTCATCAAGAGAAATGTTTAAGAAAGTAAAAACTGGAAGCCCAAGGCTTTGGAGAAAATATTTGCAATATGTTTGTCTAACAAATATTTGCAATATGTATGTATCAAGACTATGGAAAAAGACAAATTCCAATAGAGTAATTGGTAAAACACCAAGCATTTTACCAAAGAAGATATTCAAGTGGCCAATAAGCACATGCAAAGATACTCAGCATCAATGATCAATAGAGAACTGAAAAATAAAACCACAATGGAAAATTAAAAACACAAACACAAGAATGGCTAAAATTGTTTAAAGATGGACAAAACCAAGTTGACAAGGGTAGAGAATAATTTGAATGCTTATGTGTAGCTAGTGGAGATATAAAATGACCCACCACTTTGGAAAATTGTTTGACAGTTTCTAAAGAAGTTGATGTATACTCACTTGTGACTAGCAATTTCATTCTCATCTGTATATCCAAAATGAATGAGTGCATGTGTCCCAAAAGTTGATCTAAAAATATTCATGGAAGTTCATTCATAATATATCCAAATGGGAAACAGCCTAAACATCCTTCAGCAGAAGAATAGATAAGCTTATTTTGATACATCCATTCGCTGTGTATCCACAGCGAAATACTATGCCATAAGAAAAAAGAAGCAATTACTAAACGTGAAACAACATACACAAACTTCAAAAAATTACATGTTGAGTCAAACAAGCCAACATGAAAGTGCATGTACTATGATTTCATTTAGATGAAGTGAGAAACAAGTTGAATTCATCTATGAAGATAGAAATCAAATAATTGCTACATTTGGGGGGATGGAATACTGACTGGAAAGGTCATGAACAAATTTCTGGGAATGTCCTTGATATGAGCCAATCTGAGTCATGATTACTTCATCTCTCTGTCCCTCATACATATATACAGGCTTCCCTCGTAGCTCAGTTGGTAAAGAATCCACCTGCAATCCAGAAGACCCCGGTTCAATTCCTGGGTCAGGAAGACCCTATGGAGAAGGGATAGGCTACCCACTCCAGTATTCTTGGGCTTCCCTTGTGGCTCAGCTGGTAAAGAATACACCTGCAATGTGGGAGACCTGGGCTCTATCCCTGGGTTGGGAAGGTTGCCTGGAGAAGGGGAAAGGCTACCCATTCCAGTATTCTGGCCTGGAGAATTCCATGGACTGTATAGTCCGTGGGGTTGCAAAGAGTTAGACATGACTGAGTGACCTTCACTTTAACTTTTTTGTATATATATATATGTGCACACACACATATATATATAATAATACACTTAAGATTAATACTTTTTACTTTATGAAAAAAATTAAAATGAAGAAATAGTGCTAAAATGCATATCTCTTTTCTTCATGGTAGGAGGTTCAAGATGCAGTAATTTGTCTTTTATATTGGAGGGAGTGTCCTGGCACAGTAAGACAATTAGACCCCCTAAAAATATCACCAATGTGTGAGGTCCCTAGATCTTCATAAGATTTCTCTCTCACTGTGTTGTGCACATGTGTTTCAGAACATTCAGAGTACTTGCCACTTCCTGCTCAACAGTTTTGGCTAACGTGATAACGTTAGTATGCTGGGTCAACTTCCTATCTTTTGGAATGTCAAGACTATCAAAACTAGGAACGTATCATAACCCTGGGGCATAACTGTAAATGAACATGTACTCTTCTCATTCCCAGGTGAATCTGAACTTCTTTTGATCCTCCTTCCTGATGGGAATTGAAAAGAATGCATTCACCAGATTAATAGCTGTATTCCAAGAGCTAGAGGCTATTTTGACCTTTTTTTAGTAAAGATACTACATTTGGCACAGTAGCTGCAGCTAGGGCTCCCACTTGTTTAAGTTTGTGATAGTTTACCATCCTCTGCCATGATCCATCTGATTTTTCAGGGACCATACAGTGAATCAAAAAAGAACAGTATTCACTACCTCAGCAACCTGTAAGTCTGGAGAGGAGTACTCAGCTCTGCTATTCATCCAGGATGCAATATCGCTTTAATTTTAATTCCTTGTCGGGTGGAGAGTAGTGGTACAAATTTAAGAGCTTCTTCTATTAGTTTTCTATTGTTGCTATAACAAATTACTACAAATTTAGTGTTTAAAACAACAGACATTTATTATTTTACAGTTTTGAAGGTATAACTGTGATAAAATCAAGGTATTGAGAGAACTATATTCAGTCTGGAGGATCTGGGGAGAATCTCTTCCCTTGACTTTTCCAGTTTCTAGAGTCTTCTACATCCCTTGGTTTGTGACCTCTTCCTCTGCCTTCAAAGCCAGCATCGTATCATCTTCAGATCTCTCTTTAAATCAGATTTTCTCTTCTGCCTCTTTTTTCCATTTATAGACCCGTGATTACATTGGGCCTCCCAGATAATCTCGAATAATCTCTTTGGCCAAAGTTCAGCTGGTTAGCAACCTTAACCCTTTGCCATGTACCTTAACTTATTTGCAGGTTCCAGGGAGTAGGACATGGACATCTTTGCAAAGCCATTATCCTGCTGCCATGCTTCCACTAACTTCCTCTAACACAACACTCCTCAGTCAAGTAATGAATGTGAGGGCTCTGTCAACCTCTAGGTAAATTCAGCCTAATTATGCATTTAGGGCTTGAAAAATCATCACTGCATGGCCCACAGATCCACTGTATTCACTGTAAGATGGACTTGGGACTGCACTCTATCATATGACTTCCATAGCACTGCTAGATGATACTCTATCACTGTCATCTATAATCCAGTACCCAATCGCCCTTGGAAAATCTGCTTTTCCTGAGTGTGCCGTTATGGGGTAAATAACCATAAGTCCTTTGCGGGTAAACTGGGGAAGTAGCTACTGCTATGACATCACATGCTGCTATGTGATGTCATACTTCTGTAACATCATAGCTCCCTTCCTCCAAAGGAAATAACCTTCCCTTTAACTAGTGGATTCTGAGCCTGAGAATAGTGTGAGGGACTGTGATTTTCCAAAATACAGCATCTGACATCAGTTTTCTGTTGGCTCTCTACTGATTTTTTTGTGATATAAGTCAAGAAACACCTTCATCAGAGGCTCAATTGTCTTGCCCCTAGGAATACCTTGATCTGTTAGATATCTTCACAGATTCCTGTAGGGCATGGGCTCCTCATTGTCATTCTAGCTGTACACCCGTTATGGAAATTATATTCACCTTGCTTCTGATGGTTAAATGCTGCCACCTGGCCTCTAGTGGGCTGGAGGCTTATCATCCCCAATGATGCTAAGTAGCCCAGGTCTGTAATAACCTTCATTTCACCCTGCCTGGCTCGCAAATGATAACCACCATTAACTTCTCTCCTCCCCTATTGCAATAGTGAAGGGATATCTTCTGGACCCTCTGGGGAACATAGAGAGCTGGGTTTTATTTTTACTTTTTTATTATGTAATAAATCCATTCATAGATGTCCATATCTATGATCCTTTTGACCCTTTCCTTAATATGGTGCCAAGACAATTCTGGCATCTCCACTTTATTTACTCTCGGCCTCCAGAAAATGGGAGGCTTGTGAGTGAAGTTGCCACTGCTGCAGTAGATTAGGCTGGGCTCCAATAGCCTTGCCAGGATGTAGATCCTGCCAGCACTCCTATCAATACACTTTTCCTTATCAAACCTTATATTCCTCTCTGAACAGCCTCAAGTTGCATTCCCAAGTATGTTGCCTTGAAATTTGTTGGTATATATAAGCCCATGTGTGCATACACACGTGCTAAGTTGCTTCAGTCATGTCCGACTCTAGGTGATCCCACAGACTGTAGTCTGCCAGACTCCTCTGTCCATGGGATTCTCCAGGCAAAAAACTGGAGTGGGCTGCCATGCCCTCCTCCAGAGGATCTTCCCAACCCAGAGATCAACCCAGGGTCTGCTGCATTGCAGGCAGAGTCTTTACCATCTGAGCTATCAGGGAAGCCCCCATTTGTAAGCCCTTAGGTGAATAATTCCCCTTTTCCCATAGTGCCGGACATTGTGAGAAATTGTAATTTTCCAAGGTGGTACTTGACATGAACTTTCTACTCTCCCACTATTGATGTTCTGATCGTATAAGTCAAGCAATGGAATCATCAGATGCCCAGCTTTCTTGCCCCTAGGAATAGCGTAGTCTCTTAGATACCTTCCCAGAGCGCTGTGGTTCATGGGTCCTCATTGTCAGTCCAGCTATTTTCCTTTTTATGGAAATGACACTCATCTGATGCATGAACAGTGCTTCATGCTTGCACTATAGTAAGACTTGGCCCTAGTTTTTGTTATAGACCAGAGGTGGGTCCAAGAGGGCGCATGAGCTGGACACTGAAAGTTGCTGTAAAATTAAAGAGCAGAGCTATGCCCCTTTATGTATTATCTATGGCTATGTTCATGCCTACAATGCGGGAGACCCGGGTTCAATCCCTGGGTCTGGAAGATCCCCTGGAGAAGGAAATGGCACCCCACTCCAGTACTCTTGCCTGGAAAATCCCATAGACTGAGAAGCCTGGTAGGCTACAGTCCATGGAGTCGCAAAGAGTTGGACACGACTGAACGACTTCAAGATAGAGATGTTCATGCTACAGAGGCACAGTTTAGTAGTAGAAACAAGGGCCTTATGGTCTGTAAACCCTTAAATATTGAATTTCTGACTCTTTTAAAAAGTTTGCCAACCCTAGTCTACATCAGTTATGTCTAATAGACCTTTCTGTGGTGATGAAACCGTCTAACTGCATTGTCCAACATGGTAGCTCCTAGCCACAAATATTTACTGAGAACATGTAATATGGCTAGTGACAGAGCAAAGATTCTTGATTTTATTTTATTTGCATTAGTTTATAGTTACATGAGGCTTGTGGATGTTAAATTGGACAACACAAATGTTAAAGCAGTGAAGAAGTCCAGAAAAAGTGGAGATCTCAAGGAGGACAAACACGTCTTGAAGTCATCGTTGCAGGAAAGGACCTTGCATAGTCTTCAGAAAATACAAGACTGCTTTCCTCCAGCCAAGGGGAAAGGCTCACCTTTATTGGTCCAGGGGTCGGAGAAATCTAGGGGTTGACAGAGCTCAAGTACGTCCACCCAGAAGTCCTCATTCTAGGTCTCAAGTTGTGGATGACTTCAAGAGGCTGACTTCATAGTTCCACCACTTATATCTAAATCTCGGATCTGATTATTAGCACAGCCTTCTGGATCTTTTTAAACAATACCACTGATGCATTTGGTTTTCACACCACACCTTGAATTGATAGATTGTTGATCTGAGTCTTCTATTTTCTTCCTTCGTTTGTATGTTAACAACAGCAACTAATTTCCCAGTCCTCATATCTTTCAAGCTTTGGAGCTCCTGCATAAACCAGTACATCTCCTTCCACAGGATTCCCTTCTCAGTCCAAAATAGGTGAAATCTAAGAAACCAGTGCTTTGCCACACCAGAGGTAATCATCACCCGACTTAAGTGGGGCTAGCCCATCTTTCCCATCGGTATCTCATTCTGAGTGTCTGCTTCCTATAACAACTGTTGGTATCAATGTCCTTAGGCTGGATTCTCCCAGAAGCAGCCTCTGAACAAGGATTTGAGTGTATGTGGTTCATGGGGGGCTGATTCTAGGAGAGAGGGGTCAGGGAATGAGACAGCAAGACAGGAAAGGATAGGAAGCCAGAATAAGGTATGTTAATAAGCAAGTCACTGTGGAGTGCACCTGGGGTTCATTCCTGCTGGGACCTCTGGGAAACGTTATATAGCATATCTCAGACTTGTCCTTCTATAGCCCTGACTGAGAGATGCTCCCAATGTGTCAGTTTTCTGGCACTTCCTGCCTGTCCTATTCAGAAGATGAGATAAAAATTCTCAAGTGAAGAGTTGCAGGTGTTTGCCATCTTCATATTCAGGAATGGTGTGTGTTGGGGTGACATGAACAGGGGGGCATCAGTGACATCTGCTACAACACTGACTACGTTAAAAGATTTGTGAGTTCATAACGGAACTCAAACAAAAAGGAGTGGTCAAAGCAATAAAAGCAAAAATCAAAATGCAACACACACATACCCTCCTCCGTCCCCACTGAATGTCATCGGTATACAATACTTCACTCCGACAATTGGCAATTAAAGAGGAAAATGAAGCATTGAACCTAACTTTCCTGTATGAATTGTGTTTCAGTGTAATCAGCCCTGGTCAATGAGAAAAAAGTTAAAGAAAAATTATCATTTTCACCATTGTTTTGTGGGAGCAAAATAACATAAAGTCACTAATTCACTTTAACATGTTTCAGAATAAAAGAGGCAATGGCTGAAACAAGTAATGAGAAATGTTGATAAATGTAGAATAAATGGTGGTTCACTATACATTTTTTTTTTTTTAATTAAAAGAGAGAGAAGGTCCTTTTCTTTTCCCTTCCAGCACTGTCATTAGCCTTGGGTTGCATACACATTCTTAAAATTCTGATTACCCATTATTAAAATAAACAAAGCACTAAATAATGAACTGCAATTGACAGCTTTTTTCCTAAGATGCAAGTTCCAAATCATGGTGCCCATCCCTGCTTTGATCACACTATAACCTTCACGTTTCCCTAATGAACTGATTCACTTACACAAAAGGTGTTATGAAATCTTTGCCATGTACACATCTCATAGGTTTTTTGTGTGGATTTTATTTTGTGTGTGTGTGTGTGGATTTTAAAAACAGTGACTATGGAGCTCCCGTCAGAGCGTTTGGATCAAGGGGAAGGTCCTAAGTGTTGACACTAAATGCTTCCCACTATCTCCTCCCCTTCCCAAATTTAAGAAGGAAAAAGATCCTTTCGGTTCCTCCCAAATGTAAATATATTGCCTGAGAAGGGCACTAAGTTAACTTATTAGCACCTTTTAACACATAAGCAGAGTTTACTTTATCAGATTAACTGCAGCAAACAAAGTCCCTAGGCAATGGGACTCCAGCTGCATGAATGTCAACAAGGACAAAGCAGTGGAGAAAGGAAATAAATAAAATTCTATCTTACGTTTGTTTGTGGATACGTACTTTCTGATCTTTCCCAGACTCTGATGTTGGGAATGATTGAGGGCAAGAGGAGAAGGGGGCCACAGAGGATAAGATGGTCGGAAGGCATCAGCGACTCAATGGACATGAGTTTGAATAAACTCCAGGAGATAGTGAAGGACAGGGGAGCCTGGCGTGCTGTAGTCCATGGGGTTGCAAAGAGTTGGACACAACTGAGCGGCTGAAAAACAGCAACAATGTACTTTCTGGGTGGCTATCTCTATGATCTAAATGTTTTCAATCTCATTTAATCATCACAGACCTCTGTTTAACAGAGATGGCTACAGTTAAATCATGGTCCCAGGTTCCAAAAGCTAATAATAACTGGTAGTATGAATCTTCTGACTCTGCAGTCCAAATGAAGAGTGGCTGTCTGGAGCCCAGAATGAGAACACTGAAGAACAGCAATCAGCAGAGTGAGGGCTTCTTAAACAAACCTTGTATTTTAAAGCATATATATGGAATCAAGAAAAATGGTACAGATAAACCTATTTGCAGGGCAGAAAAAGAGGTGCAAATGTAGAGAATGAGCATGTGGACACAGAGGACAGGGAAAGGGAGGGTGGGATGAATTGGGAGATTGGGATTACATATATACACTACCATGGGTAAAATAGGTAGCTAGTAGGAAGCTGCTATGAAGCACAGGGAGCTCAGCTCAGTGCTCTGTGACCTAGAGGGGTGAGATAGGGAGTGTGGTGAGAGGGGGGCTCAAGAGGGAGGGCATATATATATACATATAGCTGATTCACATTGTTGTACAGCACAAACTAACACAACATTGCAAAGAAAAAATTTAATAAAGCTTTGTTATACTTAAGAAAGGAAGAAAAGGTGGGATATTTGCCCCCTAGACAAGGGGGTCCCCTTAGGCCTCCCTGATGTATCTGGGATTTCAGTTTCTGTATTTGTCTCAAACTCAGTTCAGTTCAGTCGCTCAGTCATGTCCTACTCTTCGCAACCCCATGAACCGCAGCACACCAGGCCTCCCTGTCCATCACCAACTCCTGGAGTTCACCCAAACCCATGTCCATTGTGTCGGTGATGCCATCCAACCATCTCATCCTCTGTCATCCCCTTCTGCCCTCAATCTTTCCCAGCATCTGGGTCTTTTCAAATGAATCAGCTCTCCGCATCAGGTGGCCAAAGTATTGGAGTTTCAGTTTCAACATCAGTCCCTCCAATGAACACCCAGGACTGATCTCCTTTAGGATGGACTGGTTGGATCTCCTTGCAGTCCAAGGGACTCTCAAGAGCATCAGTTCTTTGGTGCTCAGCTTTCTTTATAGTTCAACTCTCACATCCATACATGACTACTGGAAAATGTCTCAAACTAGTCAATCCTAAAGGAAATCAACCCTGAATATCAATGAAAAGACTGATGCTGAAGCTCCAAGATTTTGGTCACCTGATGCTAAGAGCTGACTCACTGGAAAAGACCCTGATGCTGGGAAAGATTGAGGGCAAATGGAGAATGGGGTGACAGAGGATGAGATGGTTGGATGGCATCACTGACTTGATGGACATGAGTTTGAGCAAGCTCCGGGAGTTGGTGATGGACAGGGAAGCTTGGTATGCTGCTGTCCGTGGGGTCACAAAGAGTTAGACACGACTGAGCAAACAAACTGAACAGCTAAAAGCAAAATAAGATATTTCAAAATTTCTTAAATAGCTTGCAAATTATACCTATAGAATATATTATGATTCTGAAAAAAATCTAATTTCAGTTTTTGTATTTTTGACTTCATGCATGCGTGCTCAGTCAGTTCAGTCATGTCTGACTGTTACTCTGGACTGTGGCCCACCAGGCTCCTCTGTCCATGGCATTCTCTAGGCAAGAATACTGGAATGGGTTGCAACACCCATCTCCCGGGGATCTTCCCAGCCCAAGGATCGAACCCGAGCCTCCTATGTCTCCTGCACTGCAGGCAGACTCTTTACCACCGATCTACGGAGAAAGCCCTCTTGACTTCATAAATGATATTTGAGATATCTGATTTTTTTTCTTGAAAAACTATTGATAATTACCCCTATTTTAGTCATTTGAAATCCAAGGCACTGTGAATTTTAATGGCAAAAGACTGCCTATTTTTAACATCCTTTCCTGTGGAAAACACTTTAAAAAGGAAAGATTTTTGCATATCTTGCTGATCTTATAAGCCACACATTTGTAGTTTTAAAAATTCAATCATTAGAAAAATCTATATATGAGACAGTTTCCCTCACAATCCTATTTTTCAGCAGAAACCCCAGTTAATAGCTATATGGCTCTTCTTTCAAACTTTTTATTTTGCAGAGTTTACAAAGCACTTTCACATACTTCATCTCACTGAAACCTCACAACAGCAGTATTCAATTATAAATGTGAGATTGGGGAAATTGTTTTCCAGTGAACTTTAATAACCTTCTCACAAAAGGGAGCTACCATGACTGACTACCTTCTATTCACATTTTTGCAAACCCAGGCCAGGATTTATTTACTGTGACCTTTCATGCTCCATTCATACAGCAAAGAGCAAACTGGGCGGCAGAGAGCAGAATCAATCCAAAATCTGCTAAGCGTTTTGGTTCTATCAGCTACAGCCTCAACTAAACACAAAATGTTTGCATGGATAATAGATAAAGATGAAACAGTGTTCCAAAACACCATCAAGGATGCTTCTTCAAGATCACTCTAACAAAGAAAAATCTGGGACCTGCCAGTCTAAACTGTGGTATAAAACTGAGTTCAAATTACAGTAAATTGTATCTCCTCCCAGATAGACTTAACACACTAATTACCGGTGGAGATAAAGTAACAGCTCTCAAATTAATGGAATAAAACAAGTCCCCCCAGGCTAAAGGCACAGTCTTGGGGTTAGCTGCTTAATTAGTAGGCTCTTCTAATAGATCTTTTAGACAAGATCTTGAAATCAAGTCTGGGTCATGGGGAGGAGGGTATTAGAGAGAGTTGAGAGTCTTAGGTGAATCTGGCCACCATATTTTTAAACTAGACTAATGGAAAGATAGGGACCTTGATTCCAAAAAGAGACAAAGCAATCTGATCTCTTGAATTAGTTTGTATGTAATGAACTGTTTCCTTTGGCCTAGGAAGTAGCTTCAATGAAACCATTATAATGGCAAGGACTAACCATGATTAAATTTCCCTCCAAGGACAAAGGAAAAAATAGTTAATTTTTTTTTAGTCTTAATCCATTTTCCAAATCATAAAACAAAACCGTTTACTAGATTAGTCATTTTTAGTATTGTGGCTTTAACACTTGATGCTTGTATATTTCTCTTCAACTCTTTGGTCTCAAAGGAAAGCAGCAGGAAGTGGTGCTGGAATGGATTTGATTTCCACTGAAACAAACAGGCAACAGCAAGTCTCTGAGCTCCCTGGCCTCAGAGCAAAATGTAGAGTGATCTGGAGTACTGTGACCTAGCTTGAAATGTTGTAATGGCCCTGATAGTGATTCATGTCTACACAAAACAAACAGCTATCTCTCTAACCCATCACAGCTTAGGCGGGGCCTCCACCACAGAGCTGCCTTTGGTCAGCTCTGCTGGCTTTGATGATGAGAATCTGGCAACCCATCTAAAGAAAAGACATTCAGGGAATTTTAAGTGGTTAGGCTCAGCAGTTGTCATGTACAAATGATGTTCATTTATATTTTACTAGCCAAAATCTAATGCCGCCCCAAATTGGGAAAGAAATATTTCAAATACTCATCAGGCCCAATCCTGCTTTAATGTAAAAAATGAGCTGTCCTACCTTTTTCCATCCTAGTCTCAGAAGGGAGATTTAATATTTCCTGACAGTGCTTTAAATACTTTGCTGTTCAGACTTCAATGAATCCGCAGTAATTATATCAGTTAAACCAGCTTGGTTTTTCCAAAGCTGTTTTAAGCTTAGGGTACTTTTGAACTCCTTATCATGGCATTCTTCCTTTGATATTAGGTTTACTAGAGAAAGAACCAGCACTCAGATGCGTCACTGCTTAACCATTGAACCTATTTACCTATCGGCTATCTTTTTGTTTGTTTGTTTCTTGTTTTCATCTGTCAGTTCAGAGGTCAACAATTTCCCTGCCTCCTCCTCTCCAGGAACTTAATTGCACAGACTCTAGGAGCCATACGCTATTCTCAGTGGAGGCTTTCAAGGAAGGCCCAGTGGTTTTTAATTCCCAGAAGATGAAGCAATAAAGACTTCAGTAGATTATCATTAAGAATTGACTTCACAGTTAGTGTCTAACTAAGCCTTTTATAGGAGCTTTTATTTTGTCAGTGCCATGAAGGAGACTGAAGAATTATCTTTGTTTCACAGATGGAGAAAGTGTGAGTTTTTGTTTGTTGGTTTGGTTTTGGTGAGGGAGGTCTGGGGAAGTACCAGATTCTTTAGCTGTAGCTTAATGCTACCTACTCCTCACCACTCCCTCAAGAAATCCAACAATTTCATCGTAGTTTTAGCTTCAGTTGATGTACTCATGCTTACTGAACCTCCTTCTCCAGTAAAACAAGACCTTCTCAAAATGTTTTATTGGCAATCTCCAGCCTTCACCTCCACAGCCATCAAGCAAACATAAGATCACAGTTGAGAGTGATTTACCTAAACAAGAAAAGCCAGAGAACCCTAAACACATTTACATATAGCCATGAAGCACGTGTAGGAACTGAAAGGCTTCCCCTCTGTGTGAGCTTGGCCCCTCTGGGTCTCTAGGCCCAGCTTGGAAGAAGCATAGGAATGGCAGGTGTAGACCCTCTTTATTTCTTCAGATGACCTCTGAATACCCACAGCAGAATCTGTCTTGGCTTCTTCAAAAGTATAAAGCAAGGATCCCCACCCCCTGGGCCACAGGCCAGTACTGGTCCTTGGCCTTTCAGGAACCGGGCTGTACAGCAGGAGGTGAGTGACAGAGAGCAGGAGGTGAGTGACAGAGAGCAGGAGGTGAGTGACAGAGAGCAGGAGGTGAGTGACAGAGAGCAACAAGTGAAGCCTCGTCTGTACTTATAGCCATTCCCCATCACTCGTATCCACCTGAGCATGGGTTGCTGGTTCCTTATGAGGATCATTCCAAAACCATCCCCCCACCCCCGGTCCACGGAAGAATTGTCTTCCACAAAATTGGTTCCTGGTGCCAAAAAGATTGGAGATCATTGGTGTAAACAATATCACTACAAACCAGTAATCATATTTGGGAACTCTTTGTTTGCCCAGAATTTCCTCTGAAAAAATAAATTAGAAGCCATACACAGTGTGGTCACTTATTAATAATAATAAGAAAAAACTATCAAAGAGGTTAACATAAATGGTTATGAAATCAGAGCAGGCCTGCAAAATACAGACATTGCAGTGTCAAAATAGAAGAGGGATGATAGACAAAGTTTGCTTTGAACTTCTCAGCAACATTTATCCTGTTTTCTCTTACTTTCTAATAAATGATTTGTTATGTATGCAGGTCAGGAAGCAACAGTTAGAACTGGACATGGAACAATAGACTGGTTTCGAATAGGAAAAAGAGTATGTCAAGGCTGTATATTGTCACCCTGCTTATTTAACTTACATGCAGAGTGCATCATGAGAAATGCTGGGCTGGAAGAAGCGCAAGCTGGAACCAGGATTGCCGGGAGAAATATCAATAACCTCAGATATGCAGATGACACCACCCTTATGGCAGAAAGTGAAGAGGAACTCAAAAGCCTCTTGATGAAGGTGAAAGAGGAGAGTGAAAAAGTTGGCTTAAAACTCAACATTCAGAAAACGAAGATCATGGCATCCGGTCCCATCACTTCATGGCAAATAGATGGGGAAACAGTGGAAACACTGTCAGACTTTATTTTTGGGGGCTCCAAATCACTGCAGATGGTGACTGCAGCCATGAAATTAAAAGACGCTTACTTCTTGGAAGAAAAGTTATGACCAACCTAGATAGCATATTCAAAAGCAGAGACATTACTTTGCCAACAAAGGTTCGTCTAGTCAAGGCTATGGTTTTTCCAGTGGTCATGTATGGCTGTGAGAGTTGGACTGTGAAGAAAGCTGAGGGCCGAAAAATTGATGCTTTTGAACTGTGGTGTTGGAGAAGACTCTTGAGAGTCCCTTGGACTGCAAGGAGATCCAACCAGTCCATCCTAAGGGAGATCAGCCCTGCGATTTCTTTGGAAGGACTGATGCTAAAGCTGAAACTCCAATACTTTGGCCACCTCATGCGAAGAGTTGACTTATTGGAAAAGACTCTGATGCCGGGAGGGATTGGGGGCAGGAGGAGAAGGGGATGACAGAGGATGGATGGCTGGATGGCATCACTGACTCAATGGATGTGAGTCTGAGTGAACTCCAGGGGTTGGTGATGGACAGGGAGGCCTGGCGTGCTGCAATTCTTGGGGTCACAAAGAGTCAGACATGACTGAGTGACTGAACTGAACTGAACTATTTTACATTTGACCACATCTTACAAATCTAAGCTTTCATTACCTGATGCTCTGTTTTTTTTTTTTTTTAAATTCTGCCTTAATGCCATTTACAATGATGCTCCAAGATAAACAGCAGCAACTAAATTTGCTATTTTTACTTTAAGTGGAAAAATTTTTGATAATAGGCTAACTTAGAATAGGCTACTTCTTAGGGTAATGAGTTTGGACTGTTTGTAGAATTAATGTCAAGTTGGGATGCAATAGTAGTAAGAACTTTCAAACTGGGGGGTCAGAGGAGCCAAGTCTGATTTTGTCCTTTATTAGTTATATGAGTTGCTTAATAGAATGTGTATAACTTAAACATCCTCTTTAGTTTATACGGAGTATAAAGTTAGGATATGTTAGTTAGCTTAAGCTACACTTGAAGGATGATCATTTGCCCTAATCAAAATGTCAACCCTATGTGTCATCAGTCTTCTATTAAGAAATTTCCTTCTCCAGGGGTGCTACCTAGCAAGGATTTAGTTGTCTTAGCCTTCCAACACCACCACCAGAGTATTCTTAATTAGTAGAATGTCTGTTAAAAATGGATTTTCATTGGTAAAATTAATGACTTGTCAATATGCATTAGGGATGTTAGAAATGGGTTTTAACTGGTGCAAATAGTGAATTTAAAGATATACGGATTGTATAACATATTCTAAAGACTCCCTCTCTCATTGTATAAACAGAGTAAAAATCTAGAAAACCATGTGACCTATGCCCTTAGGGCTATTGTTCCTAGATTGTCCTGTGCCTGGCCATTGGCTTAGTCTTAGTATGCCAGGGCCTGATATCTACTATGAGGTTAATGGAACTCTGCCTCTAGAAAATGGTCATTTCTGCTTCACGTGAACACTGCATGCAACCTAAAAGGCCAACTGCTGAAATTTCATTAAATTTATAAACTTGGTTATATGTGGTGTTTTGTGCCTGCTTCATAATAAATGCTAAATATATACCTTTATGTATGACTAAATTTGGTCAGAAAATTATTTTTAATCTAAACCAGTGAAGAGTTGTGTTCAACACAGTCACTGCTCATTCATCTCTAGTGGTGGTTACATTATCCGCAGAATAATCCTTGCAACATTACCCTTCACTCAGCATTGATCTCTTTTTAGCCACCAGGTAGATATTGTTAATGTCACCCAGGTATTTATTGTATAAACCTCACAGGTCTCCAGACTCTAGACCCAGAGGGAGTCAGTGGGATTCAATGGATGCACAAGCTCTCCTGGGTGAGTAGTCCCCTCAGGACTCTATGGTTTGTTCTGTACTGCATGGTCCTTGTCTCCAAGTTCCAGAGGCAATTAAGATTCCTCCACTGCCCTTATGAGAACTGAAGACCCAAGGAGTCTTAAGCAATACTTGCTGCAGATTAAGTTTCTTCCATGGAATCTTGATCAAACCCTTTGGTAATTAACACAGATGTGGACATCCTAGACCCATATAGACAGAGATGATGATGATGACGATTGTTAATACAATTTCCACAGAGCTAAAATCAATGTCATCATGGATTGTGTTAGGCTGCATGTAAAACAAAACTTCCAGATGTTCAAGCTGGATTTAGAAAAGGCAGAGGAACCAGAGATAAATTGCCAACATCTGTTGGATCATCGAAAAAGTAAAAGAGTTCCAGAAAAACATCTACTTCTGTTTTATTGACTATGACAAAGTCTTTGACTGTGTGGATCACAACAAACTGTGGAAAATTCTTCAAGAGATGGGATTACCATACCACCTGACCTGCCTCCTGAGAAATCTGTATGCAGATCAGGAAGCAAAACAATTAGAAATGGACATGGAACAGCAGACTGACTTCAAATAGAAAAAGGAGTACGTCAAGGCTATATATTGTCACCCTGCTTATTTAACTTATATGCAGAGTACATCATGAGAAACGCTGGGCTGGATGAAGCACAAGCTGGAATCAAGATTGCCAGGAGAAATATCAATAACCTCAGATATGCAGATGATATGACCATTATGGCAGAAAGTGAAGAAGAACTAAAGATCCTCTTGATGAAAGTGAAAGAGGAGAGAGAAAAAATTGGCTTAACACTCAACATTCAGAAAATGAAGATCATGGCATCTGGTCCCATCACTTCATGGGAAATAGATGGGGAAGCAATGGAAATAGTGAGAGACTTTATTTCTGGGGGCTCCCAAATCACTGCAGATTGTGACTGCAGCCATGAAATTAAAAGACACTTGCTCTTTGGAAGAAAAGTTATGACCAACCTAGACAGCATATTAAACAGCAGAGACATTACTTTACCAACAAAGGTCTGTCTTGTCAAAGCTATGGTTTTTCTAGTAGTCATGTATTCATGTGAGAGTTGGACTGTGAAGAAAGCTGAGCACCGAAGAATTGATGCTTTTGAACTGTGGTGTTGGAAAAGACTCTTGAGAGTCCCTTGGACTGCAAGGAGATCCAATCAGTCCATCCTAAAGGAAATCAGTCCATCCTAAAGGAAATCAGTCCTGAATATTCATTGGAAGGGCTGATGCTGAAGCTGAAACTTCAATAATTTGGCCACCTGATGCGAAGAACGGACTCATTGGAAAAGACCCTGTTGCTGGGAGGGATTGAAGGCAGGAGGAGAAGGGGACGACAGAGGATGAGATAGTTGGATGGCATCACCAACTCGATGGACATGGGTTTGAGTAGGTTCCGGGAGTTACTGATGGACAGGGAGGCCTGGCGTGCTGCAGTCCATGGGGTTGCAAAGAGTTGGACACGACTGAGTGACTGAACTGAACTGAAAATAAAACTCGAGGAATATTGGTTTAAACAACTAAGGTTTTTTCTTTTCATATAATACATCTAGAGTTGGGCAATCTAAAGCTGGTACTAGCCCTCAATGATGCAATCTGGGACCCAAAGCCTATCTTCCTGCTCCATTATCATTCGTTTGCGGCCCTTGCCCCCATGCTTTCAAGATGAGTGGAGTATCTCCGAGCATCTGACGGGGAAGCACAGAGAGCAAAGAGATTTCACAAAATAAGTTTTTGCCTTTTTACTCGGAAGGAAAAGTCTCTCTAGGGAATTAAACTTACATTGACTTTGGCATCCCCTAGCTGCAAGGCAGTAGGGAAATGGAGAGTGACAGGCAACTAGTAGTGCTTACTAATCTTGCTATTTACTGGTCATTTTGTCATATACTCAGGACTTCCCTGGTGGCTCAGTAGTAAAAAAAATCTGCTCATAATGCGGGAGACCTGGGCCTGATCCCTGGGTCAGGAATATCCCATGGAGAAGGAAATGGCTACCCACTCCAGGATTCTTGCCTGGAGAATTCCATGGACAGAGGATGTTGGTGGGCTACAGTCCATGGGGTCACAAAGAGTCAGACACAACTGACTAACAGTTGTCATATATTTTACATACTTACCATCTCTTACATAACCCGGTGACCATTTTCTAGACAATGAAACTGAGAGTCAAAGACTTTTCGTAACTTAACTAAGAAAATGGTGTATCAATGATTTGAATCCAGGTCAACTTGATTAATAGCAGCAACAACAACAATAATAATAATAGCTAAGATCAGCTAAATTCAATCTAATGCTTGCTATGTGTCAGATATCCCTCTATATGTTTTATATGCACTGACTTACTTCCTCCTCATAGAAACCCTCTGAGGAAAGCATTTTTATTATCTTTATTGTCATATGAGGAAACCAAGTTTCAGAGAAGTTAAGAAACTTGGGTAGAGTCACTCAGGTTATATGAAGTGAAATTGAGTTTAACCCAGTTCTGTTGTGAATCCTTAGTTTTTGACTACCCACTATGCAGCTGGTGAAAAATCAGATCCCTCAAACTGAACATTACCACCATCTTACATGGGGAATAGAGGCACCAAGCAAACAAGGCAATAGTTAAATGTCAATAAGGCAAATATCAATACTCCAACTTAGAAGAATTAAATAGAGAAGACATGTGAAAATGGAACCTGAAGATTCCAGAAATAGTAAGAAAATGAGTAAGGTCCAAGATGGTGTTTAAGCATATGCCAGAATATCCACTTAATATTTTTCCCTGATAGGAAGGCCTTCTTTCTCTACACTGGTGTGTACTCTTGATGAAGTCGCAAGGAAATATCTACCACAGGAGATGACCATTGCTCATTGCCTGCCCAACAACCATTCTCTATTCCTTACTAATGGAACTTCCCATTTTACTAAGGGCAGGAATAGGCTCAGTTAAAATGATTCACTTCCATAGACTTCCTTGCCTCTATGGGCTGGCCATATGACCCAAGATTGTCCAATGTCTTTTGCTTAGGGCTTCCTGAAAAGTTATTGATTGTTGCTAAAAAAATACAAGTTTGGGCTTGCTTTGGCAATACTAAAAATGGAACAATATGGAGAGTAGCATGGCCCTTGTGCAAGGATGACATACATATTTCTGAAGTGTTCTGTATTTTGCAGAGTTCTCAGAAGATCTGATATTTCACTGGCTAATACCAAGAGAACAAATGAGTTAAAGCACAATGGGTATACCTGTGGCGGATTCATTTTGATGTTTGGCAAAACTAATACAATATTGTAAAGTTTAAAAATAAAATAAAAAAAAAAGAATCAAATATTAAAACTGTGATTTTTTTTTTCTTCACCAAAAGGAGAGAGAGAGAAAGACAGAGGAGGAGGGAGACAAGCTCTACTGGCTCATGTGTGCATGCCTGCTCAGTCACTTCAGTCGTGTCCAACTCTTTGCAACCCTATGGACTGTTGCCCTCCATGCATTTTCCCTTTATTCATTCTTCTTCTCCCTGCCTGAATGTAGTTGTGATGTCCAGTGGGGCAGCAACCATCTCATGAGCCTGGGGATTATAAGTTCTTGCTAAGGATGGCACAGCAGAAAGATAAACAGCTGCTTAACTGTCAAGTCCCTGATAGGTTTGAGAAGTCTCTGTACCAGCCTAAGCTTGCCTATCTCTGGATTTGTGATGATTTACAAAAAATAAACTTCTATTTAATTAAGCTTCAGTAGCTTTATTGTTGCTGTTGTTATTATTACAGGAAGCTGAAGACAATACCAACTGATAGAGGTAGGCTTACTATTCTCCCCTTTGATCAGGTTTATTCTTTGTTTACTACCAAAGTTATCTTCAGCATCAGTTCAGTTCAGTTCAGTTGCTCAGTCGTGTCCGACTCTCTGTGTCCCCATGAATCGCAGCACACCAGGCCTCCCTGTCCGTCACCAACTCCAGGAGTTCACTCAGACTCACGATCATCGAGTCAGTGATGGCATCCAGCCATCTCATCCTCTGTCATCCCCTTCTCCTCCTGCCCCCAATCCCTCCCAGCATCACAGTCTTTTCCAATGAGTCAACTCTTCGCATGAGGTGGCCAAAGTACTAGAGTTTCAGCTTTAGCATCATTCCTTCCAAAGAAACCCCAGGGCTGATCTCCTTCAGAATGGACTGGTTGGATCTCTTTGCAGTCCAAGGGACTCTCAAGAGTCTTCTCCAACACCACAGTTCATAAGACGTATCATTTTCATTGACCTAGCTTCAACTGTATCAGGGACCAGGTGTGATGTTAATAAGCCTGGAAGGAGAACACTTATGGTTCTGGGACCTTGTACTAAAGAAGGCCTCAAAGTAGCAACATGACATTGTACAGAGCATGGGCTTTGGTAAATCTAAACTTCACGACAATTTTCACTCCTCCACTCTGAGCCTCAGCTTCTTCACCTCTAAAATGAAGACTGTACAGATCGACCTTCAACGTTACCTGAGAGTTGCATGGAATGCCAAACTCAAGTGTTACATATGTGGATATTTTTCATGATTATGAAGTCACCTCCCTTAATAATACAAATATGGAACAGATCATCTCACCCTCTACTACTGTTTCCTCAATGCATCCTGTATTCTTTTGATAATAAGAATGGTTTTGGGAAAAGGATATGCCCCTAGGATTTGGTCTTCGTTTTCATTTTATGTAATTTTTGAGGCTAAAGAAAAAATTGGTGGGGAAGGAAGTGGGAAGAAGAAAAAGGTCTATAGAGTTCATAACCCTAGGCATGTATGACTCTGCTTTCAGAGAGAAGAGACCCCACATGAAGAGAGCAAACATCTCCCCTTTCCTTTCATTTGGGAACTTGCCTTTTTCCCAAATGAAAAAGAGATCTGAGTTTGTGACCAGTATCTTTAAGCTCATAAAGTATAACTGTATTTTTAATTAGGGTTTTCCTTGAGAGCTAAATCTTCCAAATATGCTCTTGGTATCAAGTCATAATCATTCGTACTATATATTTGTAATATGTTCGTATATACATATCACATACATATTTATATGTAACATTAGAGTCTGTTACCATGACAACTATTACAGTACTAACAAATTAAGCATTGTGACTCCACTGTAATAAGAAAAAAAAAGAAATTCAAATGATACACTAAGCATTTGCTTAAGTACAAATAGCTTTAGCAATTAAATACACAGAGACAATACAAAAAAACCCACAAATTAATATTTAGAAGCCTTTTCCAGTGTGAAAATCAGCTTTAATGTTATTTTCCCTTTTTCATTGCACTGCATTGTACATCTTTATAAATTAAGTTTGGCATTGGGTTAATGAGAATAGATCTGCTGTGTTGGAGCCCTCACCCACCCCAAAGCTTAGCTACCATTCTGAATAGTGACACCTTCCATAGTCAGTGAGAAAGATTTTATGGCTCTCTTTATTCATCAGAAAGAGGACTTTTTAAAAAGCAAGCTTAAATGTGAAGTTGGTCTTACATCTCCTGTTTCACTCAGACAACATGTAGAACCACCCCTGGGGTTTTGAATATATTAACATCCTTTTACAATTAACCCTAATGGGACAAGTGTAGCATTTTTCCAAGTAGATATATTCAAAGCTGGAAAATACATAGTGTTTAAATAGATCTCATTATATCAGCTACACCAAATCTCTCCTCTTTATATACAGTGGATTGTACCTCTTTTCACTGTCATGCAACATTAAAATAGGAAGGCATACACAGGGATGACATGGATTTGACAAAAAATTAATGATTTGTACATCACTTTAATGCTTCAAATCTGCAATTCATGTATGCTAATTAGTTCATAATGGGCTGTTGAAGAACAGAGCTGTCATCCTGCTGCTTCACAGGTTTCTGGAAGCTCCGATTCAGCACAGACTTGCCCGGTTGGCTGCTGGATTCTGGGCTGTAACATGGCAGATCTATGAGAGCATCCCTTCCCCCCACAACACACAATACAATTGTTTCCTGGATGTGGTGCTTTAATCTATCAGAGTTATGATGGCACATCTCAAATAAGTGATTCCTGGGTGCTGCAGTACATACCAGGAGCAATAGCAGAGCATCACTATATCTAAATGATTGATTTCTGGATTTTAGGCTGTCAGGCTGTGCCTCAGAGGGCAGCTGTCAGCCTCCTAAATGTATGAAGTTGTATTATGCAGCACATTTTGAAAATGTGTGTACAACTTTTTTTTTTCTTAAACAGATAAAAAGAGCTGTAAAACTTGGGGAGAAGAAACAAAGGGGGCTAAAAAGATCAGGTGTCTTTTTTTTTTTGCTGTGAAATCATGTCTGTTTTCTCCAAAGCAAGGAAAGCAGCTTCTGGTCCCATTTTCCTTTGGTATTTGTGCTGCTAGGTGTAGACAAAGCCTGTCGCAACAGCGGGAGAGGGTGAGTTTAACTGCTTCACAGACCAAATGGAGACACTAGGGCTTGCTGGGAGCTGTGAGATTTGAAAACACGCTACTCTGTTTTTACTGGCAAGAAAACTGATTTTCCTTGACCTCATGATAGAGGCTTGATCACCTCTGCTGATCTGTGAACCCAGCTACTGTGCATGTCTGAAGACGAGTTTACATAAAGAGAACAGACATTGAATTCATCTTCAGATTTGAAGTACCAGTCAGGTTTCTGCTTGCTGAAATTTTGTCTTGAAGATTCTAAAACGAAGATGTATTTTAGTTTTTCACTGGAAAATATGAATCAGAGATGATAATGGAAGAACTGAACTAGGCTAGGAAAAGAAAAATGTTTCAAATGTAGCTGAGCTATTAAAAGATTTTTAGATGATGATGAATAGACAGTTAATAAATGTGCAAAATAACTGAAAGGGAGTTTAAAAGTGATCAAATTAATTTTTTTTCAAAATTTTTAAAACATTTTGTTTAGAGCTTTAGTTAAGGCTTTTATGCCTCCTTAAGCATGGAGGACCAAACATTTACTACTCAGAATAGATATTTAATAAATATTGAATGAATGAAGGCTACTCTTCAAATAGTGCTGTGATTTAGGAAAAATATAAAATTATATTTCAACCTAGAGGCTGTATATGGCTCTCCCATCAGCAACAGGAAACCTCACATTGACAGGAATGACAATGTCACATTGACAGAATTTTATCTATGTCAAACCTCTGAATAACACTTTCTTGTGAAGGAAACTAAACCACAGACTTGAAGCTCCCTCCAAAATTTGGGTTACCCAAATGTACAGAGCTAAAGTTGTGTCTTAGAAACTATGCAAAAGTGGGATGGCTAGGTGGTTTAGTAGATGTGTACTTAACTTCTTGAGAAACCAACAAACAGTTTTCCAAAGTGGTTGCACCATTTTACATTCCCACCAGCAGCTTTATGAGGGACGCTGTTCTTCCACATCCTCATCAACACTTCACATAGCACATCATTTTACCTGTAGACATTCTAATAGGAACATGATTATATCTTGCTGTGATTTTGATTTGCATTTTCCTAATGACTAATGATGCCATCACTTCATGGGAAATAGATGGGGAAACAGTGGAAACAGTGTCAGACTTTATGTTTTGGGGCTCCAAAATCACTGCAAATGGTGGTTGCAGCCATGAAATTAAAAGATGCTTACTCCTTGGAAGGAAAGTTATGACCAACCTAGACAGCATATTCAAAAGCAGAGACATTACTTTGCCAACAAAGGTCCATCTAGTCAAGGCTATGGTTTTTCCTGTGGTCATGTATGGCTGTGAGAGTTGGACTGTGAAGAAAGCTGAGTGCCAAAGAATTCATGTTTTTGAACTGTGGTGTTGGAGAAGACTCTTGAGAGTCCCTTGGACCACAAGGAGATCCAATCAGTCAATTCTGAAGGAGATCAGCCCTGGGATTTCTTTGGAAGGAATGATGCTAAAGCTGAAACTCCAGTACTTTGGCCACCTCATGCGAAGAGTTGACTCATTGGAAAAGACTCTGATGCTGAGAGGGACTGGGGGCAGGAGGAGAAGGGGATGACAGAGGATGAGATGGCTGGATGGCATCACTGACTCAATGGACGTGAGTCTGAGTGAACTCCGGGAGCTGCTGATGGACAGGGAGGCCTGGCATGCTGCGATTCATGGGGTCGCAAAGAGTCGGACACGACTGAGTGACTGAACTGAACTAAATGACTAATGATCAGCATTTTTTCATGTCCTTATTTGCCATCCATATAATGGCTTTCTTCCATGAAGTGACTGTTCAAATCTTTGCCAGTGTTTAACTTGGGTTGTTGGATTTTTATTTTAAATCAAGTTTTGAGAGTTCTCTATATTCTAGATATAGGCTTTTTATCAGATACACAATTTGTAAATATTTTCTCCTATTCTGAGTCTTCACTCTTCATATTCTTACACTATTTTTGGAATAGCAGGCATTCTTCATTTGGTGAAGTTCAAGATGTTATGGAAAAACCAGAATGAACTTTATGGCCAACCTAATACATACATATATACATATATACAGACACATACATATATGTGTGTGTGTGTGCCATTGGTGTTTTCTTTTCCTAATTAATCTGTCAGTCTGCTAGAAGTTTATTATTTTATTATCTTCTGAAAAATCAAATTTTTTCTTTATTAATTTTATCCATGTTTTTCTGTTTTTAATTTCATTAATTTTGGCTCTCATCTTTACTGTTTCTTTTCAAATGTTCATCATACATTTCATTTGCTTTTATTTTTCTATATCTTAAAGTGGATGCTGAGGTCATTGATTTTAAACCAAAGAGAAATGAAAACATATGTGCATACAAAGATTGTTATATAAATAGTCATTTGATTTATTTTTAATATCCAAAACCTGGAATTTGCTCAAATGCTCATCATCAGATATATAAATACATAAGTTGTGCAATGTTTATGCAATGGACTAGTACTCAGCAATAAAAAGAAAAGAAATATTATCATGCAAACTATGTGGATGCATCTGAAAATAATTATGCTAATGAAAAAAAGCTACAAAAAGATGTAATACTTATGATTTTAGGTATATAAAAGTATAGGAAATGCAAAGTAATCTATAATGACCAAGAAGATTGATAGTTGCCTGGGGATGGGCATGGAAGAGTAGTAAAGCAGTGTTCAGCAAGGGGTATCAGGAAACTGTTGATTTTGATGGAAATGTCCATTAGCTTAATTGGAATCAGTGTTTCATGGGTAGACACATATGTTGAACCTGATCAAACTGTTTATTTAAAAAATGTGGTTTGTTACATGTCCATTATATCTCAACAACGCTTTTTAAAAAGATATCATTTTAAAAATGATAAAGGTCAAGATGAGAAGAAAATATTTATAATACTTATATTTGACTTATAACTCTTACAACTTGATAATAAGGAGAGAAACAACCAATAAAACAATAGGGAAAAGATTTCAAAAGATATTTCATAAAGAAATATATATGAAGGGCCAATAAACCTATGAAAAGAGGCTCAACAATATTAATCACCAGGGAAATACAAATTAAAACTGCAACGAGATATCACTACACCAACATTAGGATGGCTAAAATTTAAGTGTGAAAATGTAAATAAATTGGCAAAAATGCAAAGGAACTGGGATTTTAACACATTGCTGGAGTGAGTATAAAATGATAAAACAACATTGGAAAAGTATTTGACTTTTTTTTTTTAAGTTGAACTTACATGATCCTTAGGACCCAGCAGTTTCTCTCCTGGATGTTGTACCCAAGAGAATTTAAAGCATGCATCCACATATTATATAAATATTCATAGCAATTTTATTCAAAATAGATCAGAACTGAAATCTCTCCTCTGCTTTGGGGATTCCAATTAGATGTATGCTTGATGTTTAAAGTTGTCCCCTCTGTCAAGTGATGCTCTGTTCATTTTATTTTTCAACTTTTAAAAAATTCTCTCAGGATTTTATTTTTCTGTTCAGTTCAGTCACTCAATCATGTCTGACCCTTTGTGACCCCATGAACACAGCATGCCTGGCCTCCCTGTCAATCAGCAACTGCTGGAGTCTACCCGAACCCATGTCCATTGAATCAGTGATGCCATCCAACCATCTCATCCTCTGTCATCCCCTTCTCCTCCTTCCCTCAATCTTTCCCAGCATCAGGGTCTTCTCAAATGAGTCAGATCTTTGCATCAGGTGGCCAAAGTACTGGAGTTTCAGCTTCAACATCAGTCCTTCCAATGAACACCTAGGACTGATCTCCTTTAGAATGGACTGGTTGGATCTCCTTGCAGTCCAAGGGACTCTCAAGAGTCTTCTCCAATACCACAGTTCAAAAGAATCAGTTCTTCTGTGCTCAGCTTTCTTTATAGTCCAACTCTCACATCCATACATGACCACTGGAAACACCATAGCCTTGACTAGATGGACCTTTGTTGGCAAAGTAGTGTCTCTGCTGTTTAATATGCTGTCTAGGTTGGTCATAACTTTCCTTCCAAAGAGTAAGCATCTTTTAATTTCATGGCTGCAATCACCATCTGCAGTGATTTTGGAGCACCCAAAAATAAAGTCAGCCAGTGTTTCCACTGTTTCCCCATCTATTTCCCGTGAAGTGATGGGACTGGATGCCATGATCTTCATTTTCTGAATGTTGAGCTTTAAGCCAACTTTTTCACTCTCCTCTTTCACTTTCATCAAGAGGCTTTTTAGTTTCTCTTCACTTTCTGCCATAAGGGTGGTGTCATCTGCATATCTGAGGTTATTGATATTTCTCCCAGCAATCTTGGTTCCAGCTTGTGCTTCTTCCAGCACAGCATTTCTCATGATGTACTCTGCATAGAAGTTAAATAAGCAGAGTGACAATATACAGCCTTGACGTACTCCTTTTCCTATTTGGAACCAGTCTGTTGTTCCATGACCAGTTCTAACTGTTGCTTCCTGACCTGCCTACAGGTTTCTCAAGAGGCAGGTCAGGTGGTATGGTATTCCCATCTCTTTCAGAATTTTCCACAGTTTATTATGATCCACACAGTCAAAGGCATTGGCATAGTCAATAAAGCAGAAGTAGATGTTTTTCTGGAACTCTCTTGCTTTTTTGATAATCCAGTGGGTGTTGGCAATTTGATCTCTGGTTCCTCTGCCTTTTCTAAAACCAGCTTGAACATCTGGAAGTTCACGGTTCACGTATTGCTGAAGCCTGGCTTGGCAAATTTTGAGCATTATTTTACTAGCTAGTGAGATGAGTGCAATTGTGCAGTAGTTTGAGCATTCTTTGGCATTGCCGTTTTTTGGAATTGGAATGAAAACTGACCTTTTCCAGTCCTGTGGCCACTGCTGAGTTTTCCAAATTTGCTGACATATTGAGTACAACACTTTCACAGCATCATCATTCAGAATTTGAAATTTTAGATAGCTTCTATTGCTATGTCAAGTTCACTAATCTTTTTTTCCTCCAGTGTTTAATCTGCTGTGTATTTTATATCAGATATGGTATAAAGTTGGCCTAAAATTTCATTTGGGTTTTTTGTAAGCTGTTAAGGAAAACTAACAAACTTTTTGGCCAACCCAATAGTTTTCCTCTTTAGAAGATAATTTCGGTCTTTTTGTGTCTTTTTTGTGACTAGTTTTCATGTGCAATCTTTCCTCTAGCCTCACTCCAGTACTCTTGCCTGGAAAATCCCATGGACGGAGGAGCCTGGAAGGCTGCAGTCCATGGGATCGTGAAGAGTTGGACACGACTGAGCGACTTCACTTTCACTTTTCACTTTCATGCATTGGAGAAGGAAATGGCAACCCGCTCCAATGTTTTTGCCTGGAGAATCTCAAGGACTAGGGAGCCTGGTGGGCTGCCGTCTATGGGATTGCACAGAGTCAGACAGGACTGAAGCGACTTAGTAGTTTGAACTTATGAGATACTGTCATAATAATTTTTTAATGTCTTATCTACAATACCAATTCTATTATATGTATACCTCTTAGATCAATTTCTATTGATTGATTTTTGACCTCATTATGGGTCATACTTGACCTCTTTTGAATGTTAATTCTGTTCATTTCTGAATGGATGTCAGACATTGTGAATTTTACCTTTTCATTGGCTGGATATTGTTGTATTTCTGTAAATATTTTTGAGTTTTGTTCTGGATGCAGTGGAGTTACTTACAAACAGTACTACTCTTTCAGAATTTGCTTTTGAGCTTTGTTATGTGGAACCAAGAGAGGATATTAAAAAGCAGAGACATTACTTTGCCAACAAAGGTCTGTCTAGTCAAGGCTATGGTTTTTCCAGTGGTCATGTATGGATGTGAGAGTTGGACTGTGAAGAAAGCTGAGTGCTGAAGAATTGATGCTTTTGACTGTGATGTTGGAGAAGATTCTTGAGAGTCCCTTGGACTGCAAGGAGATCCAACCAGTCCATCCTAAAGGAGATCAGTCCTGGGTGTTCATTGGAAGGACTGATGCTAAAGCTGAAACTCCAATACTTTGGCCACCTCATGAGAAGATCTGACTCATTGGAAAAGACCCTGATCCTGGGAGGGATTGGGGGCAGGAGGAGAAGGGGACGACAGAGGATGAGATGGCTGGATGGCATCACTGACTCGATGGACATAGGTTTGGGTAAACTCCAGGAGTTGGTGATGGACAGGGAAGCCTGGCGTGCTGTGATTCATGGGGTTGCAAAGAGTTGGACATGACTGAGCAACTGAACTAAACTGAACTGATGTGGAACTAGAGCAGACTTTATTCTAGGGTACCTTTGTCTTAAAACTTATGCTAAGACTCTGAGAACTCTACCTGATGCCCCATGAATTATGAGGTTTTCTACTCCATGTGGTGAGAACAGGAACCATTTCTGGCTTGTGTGAGTTCCTGGCACTGTTCTAATCTTTTCAGAGAGCTCCTTCCCCAAACCTTGATAGTCTCCTCACAAACCTGCACTGATCAGTACTTAGTGGAAGACTCAAGCAGGACTCTTTACAGACCTCTGTTCTCTCCTCCAACTCTCTGCCCTGCAAACTCTGTCCACACAAACTCCATCAATGTATCTCCCTGTTATCTCCTTCTCTCTGCCTCAGACAGAAACCCCCTCCAGGGAGTAAATCAGGGCGAGCAAAGGGCTTATGCATATATTTCCCATTTCTCAGGGCTCAATGTCTCTTCACTACCGTGGTGCCATATATATTGTCCAGTTTTTTAGCTGTTTCAGGAAGGAAGGTAAATCTGGTCCCTGTTATTTAGACATCACTGGAAGCAGAAATCCCATCCAATTTTGCCCCACTGCTCAATGATGTCTTTCAATGAGCAGGTTTTAAATTTTCAGTAAGTCCATTTTATTGACATTCTTTTCATCATGCTAAGGACTCGGAAGAATACAATAATAAGTAAGTAGAACACAGCATCTGCTTTTTCAAGACGCCTTCAATCATATAAAGGAGCAGGAAGCTACAAATAAATACTTTGGGGAAAAGAAGGCTCAGGTGGTCAGTTGAGATGAGTAGAGCAGGAAGAGTTAAATACAGAAATGTCTAATAACTTCCAGTTTGTATGTAGAAAAGGGTATTGTGTTTGGCAGAATAGCCTCCAGAGATGTCCAAGTTTTAATCATTGAAACTGTGACTGCATTACCTTACATGACAAAGAGGATTTTACACATGTGACTAAATTAATGATCTTGAGATGATCTGGGTTATCTGAGTGTGCCCAATGTAATCACAAGGGTCCTTATAAGAGGAAGAGAGAGACAGGAGGGTTATAAAAGGAGATGTGACAATGGATGTAGGTGTCAGAGGTGTGAGATTGCTGGAAGAGGCCATGAACGAAGGATTGTGGGCAACTTCTAGAAGCTGAAAAAGGAAATGAAATGTATTGCATTGGCCAAAAAGTTCATAACATCTTTCTTACAGAAAAAAAACCCAAATGATCTTTTTGACCAACCCAGTATTTCCTCCTAGAATCTCCAGAAACAAAGTAACTCTGCTGAAACCTTGATTTTTTTTTTTTCCCCAAAAAGACTCATTTTGGACTTCGGGACACTAGAACTATAAGATGCTAAGTCTGTGCTTTAAAACCTGTAATGGTGGGGAAATTTGTCTCCGGAGCAATAGGAAAGTAATACAGGTATTGATTAGAAGGGTTGATTTTTGCTCTAGGCACAACAAGGAGATAATGTGGGTGAGTAAACTTCTCGTATAGAGGCTTCTTCACACACTGGTGATCATTGCATACCTGTTGGTACTAAATTCAAAATGATGGTCAGTTTCTGTCAGCCTCTGTTGCTGGAATACATATTTGGACTTAAAATGATAGCTTTTTGGTAGGTACTGGTAGTAACACTGGCTTCCTATGAGTCAGGAGTCCCTCACTCTATACCCTCAGCCCTAGAAGGGATCTAATCAAATAAGGACTGAAGGGAGGCAAGACTTTACAAGACCTGGACTTAGAAATTTTATAACAGTTTTAGCACTCTAAATGCAACAGTCTTGTTCTTTTATAAAACTTGTCTATTCTTCAAACTTCTTGCTTATACTCAGAAACACAGCCTTGTGTATATGCTCTGTTATGTCTGACTCTTTGTGACCTCACAGAGTGTAGCCCACCAGGCTCCTCTGTCCATGGAATTTTGCAGGCAGGAATACTGGAGTGGATTTCCATTTCCTACCTCAGGGGATCTTTTTGACCCGGGGATTGAACCTACACCTCCCGAGTCTCCTGCATTGGCAGGCAGATTGTTTACCACTGCACCGCCTGGGAAACCCCGCATATGACTCTCTTGGCCATATTTCTCTTCATCTTGATTTCCCTTTGCTTGAAGGAATTTTCTAGTATTGATCCAGTGAAGTTCTTGTTATAATGCCTGGATACCTTTGTGCCCACTTGAGGTAAAGTCAAAATGCTTCTTTATTAATGAAAATGCCTTAATAACCAGCACAAGATGTTTGTATAAAGAGTACAAGCAAACTCAAGTCTTTTGCTCAGATAAATGCATTAGAGGGTCAGCAGCCAAGGAGATAGAATGCAGAGAGCAGATAAGTCTCCTTCCTGTCCCTGGTGGAACAGAGCCAAGGACACACGGTTGTCACTTTGGATTGTAAAAGTCCTCCCTGAGTGTGGGGATGTGCACAGACAAGCAATGAGCTGAATGTGCACAAGCATTGTATTGGATGAGAACCTTGCTCCTGGCCAAATAGCAAATAGCAGGGTGCATTGTTGAGGCTAATCCCAACTCACTTGGCCTCTCTGTGAGCAGTGAATAACAATCTGCAGCCTCATGTGTCCAGGCATTGTGCTCTGAGTCTGGGCAAGGCTGGGAGGAGACAATGGGCTTAACGACTGTGTTGCTCCATTTTCTGGGGTGCGGGGCACGGGGAACGCTTCATGAGGTCCTCGTGGAACAAGCTAAGACGAGATTTCAAACCAGAACAGGTGAAACAAGATGTTCATGAGCAGGACTAAGTTTAACAGTGTCTCAAATCTGTTTGGTTCTTTTGAATAATACTTTCAAATTGGACTGTGCCTATATAGGATCAAGACAGCTGTAAAAAAAATCTTTAGATAACCTATTTTTCCTTTCTTGATGATATGACATTGAGGAATTGGTATGACTGATAATTTTCTCTTTTTCTTTTAGTAGATCGAAAGTGTTCACTTATTTCACTTACCTACGAAAGTTTCCATTTAGAAAGGGGTTCAATATGCAGCTGTAGTGTATCCCTGCTTTAAACACACACACACACACACACACACACACACACCCCTTTCTTTCACCTCTTCTTTCCCTCTCCTGACCTGAGAGAGTCTCAATATGGCAGAAGCTAAAACAATACTCATAAAATTGAGTTTAAATTATTCTACCTTTTTGTACCATCATCTGGCCCTCAGAATAGTATTATCAAAGCCCCAAAATAATAAATTCTAGAGAGGGTGTAGAGAAAAGGGACCCTCCTACACTGTTGATGGGAATGTTAATTGGCAAAGCCACTATGGAAAACAGTATGGAGGCTCCTCAAAAAGCTAAAAATATAGTTGCCATATGATCCGACAGTCTCACTCTTGGATATATACTGGACAAGACTATAATTCAAAAGATGCATGTATTCCTGTTGTTCATTGCAGCACTATTCACAATAGCCAAGACATGAAGTGAAGTGAAGTCGCTCAGTCGTGTCCGACTCTTTGCGACCCCATGGACTGTAGCCTACCAGGCTCCTCAGTCCATGGGATTTTCCAGGCAAGCGTACTGGAGTGGGTTGCCATTTCCTTCTCCAGGGGAGCTTCCTGACTTAGGAATTGAACCCGGGTCTCCTGCATTGTAAGCAGACGCTTTACCGTCTGAGCTACCAGAGCCAAGACGTGGGAACAACCTAAATGTCCATTGACAGATGAATGGATGAAAAATATGTGCCTTATATATCATACTATGTGAAGTGAGTCAGAAAGAGAAAAACGAATACCGTATGATATCCCTTATATGTGGGATCTAAACTATGACTCAAGTGAACCTATCTACGAAGTAGAAACAGATTCACAGACATAGAGAACAGACTTACGATTGCCAAGCCGGAGACAGCATAAAGGAGGGATGAACTGGGAGTTTGGGGTTAGCAGATACCAGCTAGTATACACAGGATGGATAAACAAGGTCCTACTCTATAGTACAGAGCACTACATTCAATATCCTATAACCATAATGGAAAAGAATATGAAAAAGAATATACACACACACACACACACACACACACTCACAACAGAATCACTTTGCTGTACAGCAGAAACTAACAACATTATAAGTCATCTACAGTTCAAAAAATACATTTTAACAAAGAATACTGATATCAGGTATTCCATTTGTAGAGCTGCCAATAAAATGGTCTGCTGAGGTTGGAAATAGTGTTTGAAGAGATCTGACTTGGAGAAACACTCAGGGGCAGATGTCTCGTCGAAGCCTGTAGAGCTGGAGGATGCAAATGACTCATGCAAAATATGGCATTCATGAAGGCAGGGGAGAACACTCTTAAAGTAGGAGGAGTTCAAGGGAGTTTGGTCCTAAGTGTTAGATGAATTAGTCAAGATAATTTAAAGTAGAAAAACACTATAGATAAAAATACTGAATTACCGAGTCATGGAACCAGGTGGGTTTTAGAACAATTTTGATGTGAGGCTAGAAGGTTTAGGTAGAATGGACCCTCTTTCCTTAATGGTTACAGAGCTACAAAATACAGTCTAATCTTACAATTGGAAAGAAAACTGAAAATGGAATTCTAAAATTTAAGCCAATTGCCTGCAAGTGGCGCCAATGCTGTTACTTTGTGCAGCAAATGCATTATTTAGCACTTCAATGTGCAAGGCACCCGCTGGTAGTCCAAATGCAGCAGTGGACAAGACAGACGTGGTCCTTATCTTCAGTGGAGCTTCATATTTAGGGAGAACATGAATGTGGTAGGCCAAACAATGCCCCCCAAAGATTTCCACATCCTAATTATTGGACCTTGTAAATATGACTTGCAAAACAGTCGAAGAGACTTTGTAGATATGATTAAGTTAAGATTCTTCAGATGGAGAAATGAGCCTGGATTATCCAAGTGGGTCCAAGGTCATTTCCAGGTCCTTAGAAAGGTAAGAGGTCAAGACTCAAGAGAGATGTGATAACAAAACAGAGTTGGGAGAAAGAGAAGGGGCCACAAGCCAAGGTATGTATGTGACTTTTAGCAGCTAGAAGAGGCGAGAAAATGGATTTTCCTCTAGAGTTTCCAGAGGCAAAGCAGCCCTGATGTCACCTTGATTTCAGCCCAGGGAAACCCTTTTTTAGCTTTTTAACCTCCAGAAATGTAAGATAATAAATTTGTGTTATTTTAAGCCACTAAGGTTGTGGTAATTCATTACAGCTGCAATAGGCAAATAATCACTCTAAACCCTGTTTCACAATCCTTGTGAGGGCTCCGTAAGGGAAAGCATAGGACACCACTAGTAAGGGTAACAGAGTTGCACTCTAAAATGGGACCTAAGCCCACCTCCCTTAATCTGCACCTTCTGGAGTAGACAGAGGAGTCAGTTGAGCAAGAGAAGATGGTGAAAGTGAAAGTCACTCAGTCGAGTCCAACTCTTTGCAACCCCATGGACTATACTGTCCATGGAATTCTCCAGGTTAGAATACTGGAGTGGGTAGCCTTTCCCTTCTCCAGGGGATCTTCCAACCTAGGGATCAAACTCAGGTCTCCTGAATTTCAGGTGGATTCTTTACCAACAGAGCCACAAGTGATGCCCAAGAATATTGGAGTAGGTAGCCTACCCAAGGGGATCTTCTCAACCCAGGAATCTAACCGGGGTCTCCTGCATTGCAAGTGAATTCTTTACCAACTGAGCTATGAGGGAAACTCTTTAGAGAAGATGGTGAGTGCTGTGTTTTGGGCAGAACAACCTTGGCCAGCTCCCAGTGCATGAACAAATTTGACACTCTGGTGGGGAGGGGCCTGCATCACAGTGACCAAAGGCAGGAGCATGAAGAAGGAGAAAAGGAGCAGATTCTCTAAGGCTTGGGTAAACCCCTAAGAGTCAAACTGCTGGGTCAAGAGGGAGGGGTATTTTAACCTTTTAAGAAACCATTTCATACTCCCTTGGATGATTGATTGGATTGTGAGGGTGGTGCAAAAAAGTCAAGCCTGTTCTTTCAAACTGAACAATATGCCAAGCTCTTTACACAGCTCCTTATTGAGTGTTTCTAGAGACAAAGAGGTGAAGGTCATTATTCTATGGGCATCTTCCCTGAAATACAGAATCCCTTGTTTCCTTGTAAAGGAGGAAAAAAAGCTTCTTACATTATCACCAAGTCATTCAGGGAAATATTTTGCTTGCGAACTTGGTAGAGACTGTATTTCACCAAATCAAATACTAAGATTGGATCAGAGGCTCAAATTTCAGAAGCTAATTGCTCTTACACTATGTCAGGCAGGGAAACTGAGACCTGGAGCTGTTCGGAGATGCTGATATCCTCCTATTAGTCCGTGAAGGAGTGAAGTCACTGAAGTCTGGTCTTGATCTATACTGTGACCTATTCTGTGCACGCCTTTCTCTTTCAGACCTTCCCCACTCCTGTTTTAGCTTCCAAATGTACAAGCTCAGCCAAAGACCTCTCCCCTTTCATCATTCATCACACACTAAACAGAGTCCTTTCTGTCAGTTGTCCTTCAAATGCTCCCTCCAAAAAGGAAAGTAATCCAGCTAAGGGGTGTCATCCAAACCAAGATTTTGACAAAGAGTGTCCCACCCAGAAAGGACACTGAGATGAACAGGCTCAAATCAGGACTGTCTCAGACAAACCAGGATGCACAGCCACTGGTCTGGAAAACTAAACTGGACTACATAGTAAAGTAACAAAGGAAGGATTATGAAAGGTATACCTACTAGAATGAGAGCTGAATATGTAAAACCTTAAGGCCAAATGGACTGTGAGTTTCAAGGAAGATCTGAGAAGGAGATCACAAATGAATTACGCCCTTAAACAGTTTTGGCCTATAAGAAAACTGGAGATGCAAGAAAAAGTATCCTACAAAACGCCTTGGTGGGTTGTGAATGGATTTCTTTTTGATTGTTCTCTTACCTACGGTGTCAGAAATCTTTGAATTTAGAAGAGGTTCAATGATGGCTTCCCACCAATAGATGTGTCTACCCCAAACCTCTGGTGGGGTTATGCTGAAAAAGAGTCTTTGCAGATGTCAGTAAGTCAAGATGATCTCCAGATGAGATCATCCTGGATTATTTGAGCATGCCCGAAATCCTAAGACAAGTGTTCATATAAGAGAAAGGCAAAGAGAGAAGAGGAAAGGGCTATGCGAAGTCAGGGCAGAGGCTTGAGTTGTGTGGCTACAAGTCAGGGAATACTTGGAGCCACCAGAAGCCATAAGAGGCCATGAGGGATTCTCTCTTATACCCTTGAATGGGAGTTCAGTTCTGCCAACACCTTAGATTTCAGACTTCTGGCCTCCAGAACCATGAGAGAATGAGTTGCTGTTGGTTTTAAGCCACCCAATTTGGGGTAATCTGTTATGCAGGAAACTAACGTTGGGTGGAAGATAGATTCTTGTTCAACAGGTCTGAGGAAAGGGGGTGGAGTGAGGTAATGAATAGGTGAGTATGAATGGGTGTGAAATTCCAGATAAGTTCAGACAGGGTGGAATCTAAGGGCAGAGGCGGGGAAAAGCAGAAATTGTCTACATGGCCAGCTTCTCTTGAGGGGCCACAATGAGGGTGACCCCAGGGCAGCCCTCTCACTCCTTGTTCTTATATTATCCACCCAGCTTGGGAACAAAATCCAGTAAGAGATTGGGAGGAACCTGCTTCCCCCAGCTCTCCTGTAGGTTCCATAAGTACATGCAACTTCTTCAGTTAGTTCAGGCTCATTACCAGTAAAGCAAGACACACAATTCAGTTCTTTTAATCATTTTTCTCATTATTTTTTGTTCTCAGTTTTAGTTGTCTCATATTTCTTCACTTCTGTCAACCACTCCCTTGGTTATACATTTTTCTTGTCATTTGCCTTGGAAAAACAAAACTAAACAGCATAATTAGTATTGCTTGAATGAAAGATATGACTTTTTGTGGGGGGTGGGGGGTGGGGGGATGTTACTCTTAATTGCTGATTCACGTTGTAAACATCTTTGACTCCTGTGAGTGTACTGGATTTTTGGTGCCCACAGGCCCTTCATGGGGTCCACAGACTCTGTCCAAAATGATGACTCAGGTGTGACTGTAGCAGAGCAACCTGGACACGGGGATCCAGGGCTAAGATTAGGGTGGTATGTGGTAGGAAGAGACACCTATTCTCAGCCACCACTCCTCCAAACTGGCTGTCTATGTTTAAAACTTCAAACCCAGGATTTTAAAAAGGAGAGCATTTAATCCTGAAAAGTTAACAACTCCCTTTGAAATGTGTTCTCTTTAATCCAGTAACACTTGATGTTTGCATATGGTTTTCTTCTGCAGAGCCTAAAAAGAAAAACTTTCCTAAACCTGTCTCTTGAACCTCACCCCACCTCACCCCCCAGCATCAGAGGATTAAACTGCTAAATTTGATTCAAGTTTAAAATTGGGTTTAGAGTTGGGAAAAGTGATGTAAGGGGATGGCTAAGCCTGAGCTTCAGGTAAAGGTGGATATGTGTTTTGAAGTGCAAACATGTCCAGCTTTGAGACCTGGTCTACATGATAACAGGGAGTGGTCCCAGCAATCCCTCCTGGGCCTTCTACTGTAGCCTTTGCTATCCACTGTGCTTGGCCTCCACTGCACCAGCGCTGGGCTGTCAGGCTCTTGACTGAGATTCCCAAGGTGGTATGCAGCTTCCAGCCTCTCTGGGACCCAGCAGCCAGCCCTGTTTGAATCCCTCCTACCCTGTGCAGGTCCCTAGTGCTCTCAGGGACCATGCTCTGAGAAACTCCTTGAGACTATCCAGCATCAGGGGCCTGGAAAATGACAGATTCTCAGTTCTTCTCAGATCCAGGGAACTGTAAGGCACTGGGTACAAATCCAGGCCACCCTTCCAAGAAGGAGAAAGCATCATTTTCATCATATTCAATTGGTCAAAGAAGTTATAGACTCAGATGAGACGGAAATGCTCAAAGGCTTGGATACTGAAAGGCATGGTTCTTTGGGGTAATCAAGAAACAGTCTATCATATCTATTTTGCAGGTTCTGTTGTACTTACAAAATAATGCTAGGTCTCATGTATACTGGGCATCCCTGGTGGCTCAGATGGTAAAGAATCTGCCTACAATGCAGGAGACATGGGTTCGATCCCTGGGTTGGGAAGATTCCCTGAAGAAGGGAATGGCTACCCACTTTAGTATTCTTGCCTGAGAATTCCACTAACAGAGGAGCCTGATGGGCTACAGTCCATGTTGGACATGACTGAGCAACTTTCACTTGTGTATACTATTGAACCGAACATATATTTATGAATGCTATCAGTTTCAACTAACTATACTAAGTTTTGTTTTGGGTTTTGTTTTTATTTATGGAGTAGATGTTTGTTTCTACATTTACCCAGGGATCTCACAAGTGAACAAACAGAACAAATACACAGGTATACAAATTCCAGTGGAAGACATATTATGAACCCTTGTGATTTAAATAAATTGAAAATGAAGAAGATTTAGTGAAAAGAAAGATTATTCTGCAATATGGGATTAGGGGACAGTTCATAGAAATTGCTGAGAATATGCTTTAGAAATTATAAACCAAAATTTAAAAATATAAGATATTACCATCATAGCTATAAAACCACAGCCTCTTCAATAACTATATTTAGGAGCTCCTGATTCCTCAAAGTCTGGTGGACCAATCTGTTCACTTCTCACAAGCATACTGGTGAGGAGTTTGGGCTCTGGAGTCAGCCCACCTCGGTTGAAATCCTAACTGTCTGACCTTGGGCAAGTTATTTAACCTCTCTGTGCCTCAATGTCATGACCTTAAGGTAGAGAGAATAATGTCTTTCTCATAAGGGTTTATGTTTTAATGTGTTTGAGGTTGCTAGAATAATGCTTGGCACACAAAAAATGCTCATGTTAGTATTGTTGATGATTGTGATGGGCTGAATAAAACCCCTCCCCCAGAGATGCCCACCTCCACAGGAACCTGTGAATATGTTACCTTACATGGCAAAAGGGACTTTGCAGAGGTCACTAAGGGTCTTGAGATGGGGGAAGTGTATCCTGGATTATCCAGGTAGGCTGATGTGATGACCACAAGAGGGATGCAGGAGGGATCAGAGTCAAAGGAGATAATGTGATGATGGAAGCAGAGGTCAGACAGATGCAGAGAGTCACTGACCAAGGAAGGCTGGCAACCTGTAGAACCTGGAAACAGCAAGGGACGGATTCTCTCCTAGAGCTTCCAAAAGAAACATCCTTGCTGACCCATTTGGGACTTCTGATCTCTAAAACTACAAAATAATAAATCTGTGTTGTTTTCACCAAGTTTGGGGGGATTTGTTACAACAGCAACAGAAATTAATGTGATGATGATGGTAATGATGATGATCATCTGAAAGTCAGTGCCTCCTACACACAGTCGAGAAACAGAATCTAACCAATCAGAAAAGGTTATGCTAACACTAAGGAAAGATATTAAGTAGGGGGCTTGATAAGACTGAAGTGATTCTGTTCATTGGATTCAATCAAGCTGTCACAGTGGTTTTTTTCTCTTTAGATTTTGAAATCACTAGTTCGAACATCAAAACAATGCTATTTTCTATTTATATTTTATGATTTGTTTTTGAACATTTTCATTAATATTTTATCATGAAGTCATGAGTTTTTATTTAATGATATATTTTATAAAATTTTCATCATGCTGAAGTATGATTTTCCTATGTATTGGGACCATTTGGGGGTTCCTTTTGCCTTTGGGTTACACATCTCTAAGCACATTACAGCAGGTAAAGAGACGTGTTCAGCATTCTGAAGTTACTAACAATTCACCTCTGCAGGGCACTTTACACGTTCTTTTGTCAGCCTCATCTCACTTTCCCCTTAAACATTCCTGTGAGTGGTAAGCAAGACTTGGGAAGGTTGAGGATGAATAATGGGAATGGTATGGCTATTAAATAGTAGAGACAGGTTTTAATACAGGCCTCTTGACTCAAAGATCACTATCCCTCGGATATCTTCAAAGAGTTTAAGGAAATATTTCAGAGACTTATTGACTTGGAAAAGAGAGTTTCCCGTCTCTCCCTTCCTCTCCCCCACTGCTCATTTAGTTTGGAAGGGCCTAAAATGTTCCAGATGTGAAGATACACGCATGACATGCAATACAGCTGTCATGGTTAAGTCCAAGTTTTGAACACTGGTCCATTAAAGCATGTGTATTCCCATGATTGAAAGCAAGACTTTGGGGATTGAGTGCTAAATATTTGTTAACACTACCAATGGAAGACACATTTCTTAGGGATCTGGGAATGTGAGTGAGGGTTGTGGAGTAAAAGAAGACAATAAGACTTTTTGGCTACCAGCCAGTCTTTCAGAACCATTCTAAGTTCAATTTCAACTTAGTAAGCCAAAGCCTAAAATGTTTAATAAAAAGCTTGGCTGTTGTCTTCCAACATAGTTCCTAGTAAGGAAATCAGAATTCAGGTCTTAGCTCTTTGGATTTGGGAACAAAAAATGTTATTGATTACCATTAAGAACCCTATTAGCAATGCTGGAGATGTTTTAGGAATTTTTGATGCAACGCTTACTCAGCCTATCATATAATAGAACCTTTGGAAATAATTGTGCAGGTAGGGATTAAATAATAATTAAAAAAAAATGCAGAGGAGCCTGAAGGAAGCAGAAATAGCTTGTCGCTAAAAATAAACAGACTTAAGATAGTCCCACCAGAAAAATAAGTCTTAAATAATAATAGCAATGAAATCTCACCCCTTTCATGAAGCTTTTCCTTTGACCTTGACCAAGTATCACCTTCCAATTACAAAGTTCTGTAACGCCTACGTTCTAGCACTTTTAGAGCTGAAATGGGAATCCTAGAAAGCATCTAAGGGAAATAATCTAGCCAGCTAGCTGAATACAAAATCAAGTTAATAAAAATATAATAGTTTTGCTACAAACTAGAAAAAAACAATTTGAAAAGGCAATAGGGAAAAAATCCCACTCACAATAGAAACCAAATAATACATAGCAATAAGTTTAACAAGAATATGCAGAACTTATGTAAGTAAAACTAAAACTATTGAAATAAATATGAAAAAGCTAAATAAATATGGAAAATATAAATAAAGGTAGAACTATACTATGTTCCTAAATGGAAATGCTGAAAATTTCAAAGATTTTAATTCTTCCCAAATGAATCCATAAATTTAAAGTAATCTCACTCAAAATTCTACTGAATTTTCACAGAATTTGACAAGCTTTTTTTTTTTTTTAATTCATATGGAAGCGAAGATGGACAGAATTAACTAAGGCCTTTAAGAAAAAAACAGAGGCATTACTCTAACAGATTGCAAAACATATCGTAAATCTATAGCTGTTAAAAGAGTGTGATTTTATCATAGAAATGTATTCTAAAAATCAGTGGGGTAGCTTAAAAGTGTAGAAAGAGAATCATGTATCTATGGGCATTTGGTACTTGATATAGGTGGTGTTTAAAATTGATGAATATAAGTTATGGATGCATTCTGTAGCAAGTAACAGACACCTGAAAAATAGTGGCCTCATCATCAGGGATTCATTTTCCTCACATGAGAAGTGGAGGCTTAGAAGATCCATGTTCCCTTCAGCTTGATATTTCAGCCTCCGAACCACATGTTCTTACCTTCATGTTCATTGCCTCCAGGGAGACCAGCTGCCCAAACTTCAGTTTCATGTCTCCATTTTAAGCAGGAGTGCAAAATAAATAAATAAAAAAAACAAGGAATACTGGATGTTTCTTGATAGCAGAACTTTTCCAGAAGTCCCAGTAGGCTTCTGCCTCTACCTCATTGGTAAGAATTCTTGTCCTGCCATCACTTCAGCTTCAAGGAAAGCTAGGGCATAGAGATGCTGAACTGAGAACACTGGCACTATGAACAAAAAACCCCTGTTTTTTTCTCTATAAAGAAGAGGCTGGCTGTGCAGACATTCAGGATTTGGGTTTTCACACATGAATTTTAGGATGCACAATCTATAAAACTAGCTTAGCAATTATGCTGCTGCTGCTGCTAGGTCGCGTCACTCGTGTCCGACTCTGTGCGACCCCATAGACGGCAGCCCACCAGGCTCCCCCATCCCTGGGATTCTCCAGGCAAGAACACTGGAGTGGGTTGCCATTTCCCTCTCCAATGCATGAAAGTGAAAAGCGAAAGTGAAGTCACTCAGTCGTGTCCGACTCTTAGCGACCCCATGGACTGCAGCCCACCAGGCTCCTCCATCCATGGGATTTTTCCAGGCAAGAGTACTGGAGTGGGGTGCCATTGCCTTCTCTGAGCAATTATAGTAAAGCATAAATGGAATAAACATTCCAGTCAAAGGAAATGATTGGCAGAATGAGTTAAAAAAATGACTCAAATACATACTGTCTACAAAAAACATACTTTAGATTCAAAGACACAGATACATTGAAAGTAGAATAGTGGAAAAAGATATACTGAAGGTAAAGTATAACATAAACAATGATCATTAAGAGAGCTGAAGTGGCTGAAGATAAAAGACTTGAAGGCAAAAATTACTGCTAGAGACAAAGAAGGACATTTTATAATGATAAAAGGGTCAAGAAAATATTGCATATATATATATATGCACCATATATAGGTATTATTTATTACATACATCACATAGCTATATTATATTGTAAAAAATATATATGTGTTATATAGATGTGTATCATATATATTGCACAAATAAATGCATGCTGCTGCTCCTGCTACTGCTGCTGCTAAGTCGCTTCAGTTGTATCCGACTCTGTGCGACCTCATAGACGGCAGCCCACCAGGCTCCCCCGTCCCTGGGATTTTCCAGGCAAGAACACTGGAGTGGGTTGCCATTTCCTTCTCCAATGTAACAAGGTGAAAAGTGAAAGTGAAGTCGCTCAGTCGTGTCCGACTCTTAGCAACCCCACGGACTGTGGCCCACCAGGCTCCTCTGTCCATGGGATTTTCCAGGCAAGAGTGCTGGAGTGGGGTGCCATTGCCTTCTCCAATAAATGCATATATCTTTATATATATTATATATATATATATATATATAGTGCATGTGTATGTGTATATGTATATATAAAATGTGTGTGTGTGTATATATATATATATATATATATATATACACTTAACAACATATATGCAGGTCAGGAAGCAGCAGAATTGGACATGGAACAACAGACTGGTTCCAAATAGGAAAAAGAGTACGTCAAGGCTGTATATTGTCACCCTGTTTATTTAATTTCTATGCAGAGTACATCATGAGAAACGCTGGGCTGGAAGAAGCACAAGCTGGAATCAAGATTGCCGGGAGAAATATCAATAACCTCAGATATGCAGATGACACCACCCTTATGGCAGAAAGTGAAGAGAAACTAAAAAGCCTCTTGATGAAAGTGAAAGAGGAGAGTGAAAAAGTTGGCTTAAAGCTCAACATTCAGAAAACGAAGATCATGGCATCTGGTCCCATCACTTCATGGGAAATAGATGGGGAAACAGTGGAAACAATGTCAGACTTTATTATTTTGAACTCCAAAATCACTGCAGATGGTGATTGCAGCCATGAAATTAAAAGACGCTTACTCCTTGGAAGGAAAGTTATGACCAACCTAGATAGCATATTCAAAAGCACAGACATTACTTTGCCAGCAAAGGTCCGTCTAGTCAAGGCTATGGTTTTTCCTGTGGTCATGTATGGATGTGAGAATTGGACTATGAAGAAAGCTGAGTGCTGAAGAACTGATGCTTTTGAACTGTGGTGTCGAAGAAGATGTTTGAGAGTCCCTTGGACTGCAAGGAGATCCAGCCAGTCCATCCTAAAGGAGATCAGTTCTGGGTGTTCATTGGAAGGACTGATCCTGAAGCTGAAACTCCAATACTTTGGCCACCTCATGCGAAGAGTTGACTCATTGGAAAAGACTCTGATGCTGGGAGGGTTGGGGTCAGGAGGAGAAGGGGACGATAGAGGATGAGATGGCTGGACGGCATCACCGACTCGATAGACATGGGTTTGGGTGAACTCTGGGAGTTGGTGATGGATAAGGAGGCCTGGCCTGCTTCGATTCATGGGGTCGCAAAGAGTCCGATATCACATTGCAGGCATGACTGAGCGACTGAACTGAACAACAAAGCACCCCAAATACATGAAGCAAAAACAAGCAGAATTGAAGAGAGAATTAGACAATTCAACAATAATGGAAAACTTCAATATATCACTTTCAGTGATGGATAGTACAACTAGCCAAAAGATTAGCAAGGAATTAGGCTTGAATCAGTCTATGAAAAAACTAGCTTTAAAAGACATTTGTAGAAAACTCCACTCAATAATGGCAAAATACATATTCTTCTCAAGTGTACATGGAACATTCTTCAGGACAAGTCATAAGATAGGCCATAAATCTCAAAAAATTAAAAAGTATTGAAATAATACAAAGCATGTGTTTCCCAATCACACTGGAATGAAGTTAGAAATCAATAACAAGAAATTTGGGACATTCA
This sequence comes from Bos javanicus, assembly GCF_032452875.1. Taxonomy (NCBI): domain Eukaryota; kingdom Metazoa; phylum Chordata; class Mammalia; order Artiodactyla; family Bovidae; genus Bos; species Bos javanicus. The sequence goes on from NC_083869.1 coordinate 92,764,402, forward strand.
CAAAAATGCGGAAATTAAGCAACACACTCTCAATAACTAATGGGTCCAAGAATAAAACCACAAGGGAGATCAGAAAATACTTTGAGATGAAAGAAAATGAAAACACACTTACCAAAATTTATGGGAGGAAGTTAAAACAGTGGAGAATTTTTGCTTAAAATTCTAAAGAATGCATGCAAGGGCAATCAATTTTTTAAAGTTTGTAATTGTCGAAAGCTTGTCAATTCCTCACTTAATGGTTGGATGCCCAGTGGCTCGGAAAGGCTGAACAACTTTCTTACAGTCAGCGCTTGTCAGTGGAGACTCAGCAGAACCCAGGACCCCAAGTCCCTGCATTAATTTTGGATCATCACATATTTCTTCCTTCTCCATCACACACTTTCTTTTTTTTTTTTTCAATTGGAGGATAATGTTTTAGAATATTGTGTTGGCCTCTGCCATACCTCAACATGAATCAGCCACAGGTATACGTAAGTCCCTCCCTCCTAAGCCTCCCTTCCATGTCCCACCCCATCCCACCCCTCTAGGCTGTCACAGAGCACTGGATCGAGCTCCCTGTGTCACACAGCAAACGTATACATTGCGATGTGCAAAATATATAGCAGGTGGGAGTTTGCGTCATCACACTTCTGATATCACATTGCTAATATTCAAATCATTCTTTCTTTACTGCCACAGACTACAATTCTTTGTACATATACTTTAATCCTCTAGACTATTAATTCATCAAATACAAAGACTTCCTTGTATTTCTCTGGGTGCATTTGCATGGCACTTTGAGTAGTAATTATGAGAGCATATCTTGGACACCCACTATATTGCAGGCACTAGGCTACAAGTGTCTGCAATATAAGGCACTTTCATTGAAGAAGGCACAATCCTGTCTGCTGAGGAGATCAGTCATAGTCTAGTACATGCTCAATAAATTCTTTGCTGATAAAGAAAATGGATTATGAAGCCACCAACTGGGCCATCCTGCCTACTAAACAGCGCTTGCTAGATTTACTGAAATACTTTAAACATCATATTAAAAAGCTCAGAATGAAGAGCTACTCAGATGCTAACTTCTCCAATAATACATTAAAACCACTAGTGAGCATCTCAAGCTCAGATTTTTTCAGATCAAAACAGTCTAAAATAAGGTCTGAGGAAAGCTTTTCCCTTTCAGAAAGGTGATTTCTGCCAACGAATGAGATCATATGCTTCCAAGCAGTAGGTCCCTGGGGATAATTCCTGCACTTTGAAAAATAAACTTAAAAGAGATTTCTTTTTAAAATATTGACAGCAACAATATAAAGTGCATTCCAAGTTTGGAAGGTAAATTAAATTACAGATGCGATGTTAACATACACACACAGAGAAAGAAACCTGTAAGAAACTGGGTTGCATTGCAGACTGGATTTGGTCGGGTTCAGGTCTTTCTAAAGAGCAGTAGGTCCTGGGCCTTTCCAAGCTTTGTAACCACCGGACATACAGAAGTGCCACAGGCAGGACTGTGCCAAGGCTCTGAGGAGCTGGGCAACACTGGTTTTACTTCTCTGTGGGCTCTGAATGTCAGGCTGCTGCAAAATGTAGCCCTGGAAAGACCTGGCTAGTCTGCTTTCGGAAGTCACACTACTTCTTGATGCTTGCTGGATCTTTCCCCTCAGCGAAAAGGAAAGCTCTGTTATTGACCAGTTCAGTGATAAAGGATACAGACTAGAAAGGCAGAAAAATTCATGGGTAACAGCAGGTTTCAAAAATGGGATCTAGAATCAGAGTCAGGGTGGTCTAGAACCTAAAGAAGCATTTTCATAGCTGCTTTTTTAAAAATTAGAGTATAATCGCTTTATAATCTTGTGTTAGTTTCTGAAGTACAGTGAAGTGAATCAGCTACATGTATACATATATCCCCTCCCTCTGGTACCTCCCTCCCACCACACCCCCATTCCACTCCTCTAGGTCATCACAGAGCACCGGACTGAGCTTTCTGTGCTTTATAGCAAGTTCCCACTAGCTGTCTGTCTATTTTACACGAGGTAGTGTCTATGTCCATCCTAATCTCCCAGTTCATCCCTCCTCTTCCCCTCCTACCCCATTCCACATGTCAGTTCTCTACATCTATGTCTATTTCTACCCTGAAAATAGGTTCATCTGTACTATTTTTAAATTGATGGCTCAAATCACTGAAATCAGATTAAAAAAAAAAATCTTAACTTAGTATTTATTAGTATTTAGTGAATATTTTAGTCAGACTTGGTTAGGTTATCTTGTTCAGTTGCCAAGTTGTGTCCGACTCTTTGCCACCCATGGACTGCAGCAGCGTGCCAGGCTTCCGTGTCCCTTACCATCTCCTGGAGTTTGCCCAAGTTCATGTCCATTGAATCAGTGATGCCATCCAACCATGTCATCCTCTGTCTCCCTCTTCTCCTTCTGCCTTCAATCCTTCCCAGCATCAGGGTATTTTCCAATGAGTTGCTCTTCACATCAGGTGGCCAAAGTAGTGTAGCTTCAGCCTCAGCATCAGTTCTTCCAATGAATATTCAAGGGTTGATTCCATGTAAGATTGACCGGTCTGATCTCCTTGCTGTCCAGGTGACTCTCAATAGTCTTCTCCAGCATTACAGTTAAAAAGCATCAGTTTTTTAGCACTCAGCCTTCTTCCATACATGACTATTGGAAAGACTGTAGCCTTGACTATATGGACCTTTGTCAGCAAAGTGATGTCTCTGCTTTTTAGAACACTGTCTAGGTTTGTCTTAGCTTTCCTGCCAAGAAGCAACCATCTTCTAATTTCATGCATGCAGTCACTATCCGCAGCTATCAGATCAGTCGCTCAGTCGTTTCCGACTCTTTGTGATCCCATGAATCGCAGCACGCCAGGCCTCCCTGTCCATCACCAACTCCCGGAGTTCACTCAGACTCACGTCCATCGAGTCAGTGATGCCATCCAACCATCTCATCCTCTGTCGTCCCCTTCTCCTCCTGCCCCCAATCCCTCCCAGCATCAGAGTCTTTTCCAATGAGTCAACTCTTCGCATGAGGTGGCCAAAGTACTGGAGTTTCAGCTTTAGCATCAGTCCTTCCACAGAAATCCCAGGACTGATCTCCTTCAGAATGGACTGGTTGGATCTCCTTGCAGTCCAAGGGACTCTCAAGAGTCTTCTCCAACACCACAGTTCAAAAGCATCAATTCTTCAGTGCTCAGCCTTCTTCACAGTCCAACTCTCACACCCATAAATGACCACAGAAAAAACCATAGCCTTGACTAGACGAACCTTTGTTGGCAAAGTAATGTCTCTGCTTTTGAATATGCTGTCTAGGTTGATCATAACTTTCCTTCCAAGGAGTAAGTGTCTTTTAATTTCATGGCTGCAGTCACCATCTGTAGTGATTTTGGAGCCCAGAAAAATAAAGTCTGACACTGTTTCCACTGTTTCCCCATCTATTTCCCATGAAGTGATGGGACCGGATGCCATGATCTTCATTTTCTGAATGTTTAGCTTTAAGCCAATTTTTTCACTCTCCACTTTCCCTTTCATCAAGAGGCTTTTGAGTTCCTCTTCAATTTCTGCCATAAGGGTGGTGTCTTCTGCATATCTGAGGTTATTGATATTTCTCCCGGCAATCTTGATTCCAGCTTGGGTTTTTTCCAGTCCAGCATTTCTCATGATGTACTCTGCATAGAAGTTAAATAAACAGGGTGACAATATACAGCCTTGACGAACTCCTTTTCCTATTTGGAACCAGTCTGTTGTTCCATGTCCAGTTCTGACTGTTGCTTCCTGACCTGCATACAAATTTCTCAAGAGGCAGATCAGGTGGTCTGGTATTCCCATCTCTTTCAGAATTTTCCACAGTTTATTGTGATCCACACATCCAAAGGCTTTGGCATAGTCAATAAAGCAGAAATAGATGCTTTTCTGGAACTCTCTTGCTTTTTCCATGATCCAGTGGATGTTGGCAATTTGATCTCTGGTTCCTCTGCCTTTTCTAAAAGCAGCTTGAACATCAGGAAGTTCACGGTTCACATATTGCTGAAGCCTGGCTTGGAGAATTTTGAGCATTACTTTACTAGCGTGTGAGATGAGTGCAATTGTGCGGTAGTTTGAGCATTCTTTGGCATTGCCTTTCTTTGGGATTGGAATGAAAACTGACCTTTTCCAGTCCTGTGGCCACTGCTGAGTTTTCCAAACTTGCTGGCATATTGAGTGCAGCACTTTCACAGCATCATCTTTCAGGATTTGGAATAGCTCAACTGGAATTCCATCACCTCCAGTAGCTTTGTTCGTAGTGATGCTTTCTAAGGCCCACTTGACTTCACATTCCAGGATGTCTGGCTCTCGGTCAGTGATCACACAATCGTGATTATCTGGGTCGTGAAGATCTTTTTTGTACAGTTCTTCTGTGTATTCTTGCCATCTCTTCTTAATATCTTATGCTTCTGTTAGGTCCATACCATTTCTGTCCTTTATCGAGCCCATGTTTGCATGAAATGTTCCTTTGGTATCTCTAATTTTCTTGAAGATATCTCTAGTCTTTCCCATTCTGTTGTTTCCCTCTATTTCTTTGCATTGATCGCTGAAGAAGGCTTTCTTATCTCTTCTTGCTATTGTTTGGAACTCTGCATTCAGATGTTTATATCTTTCCTTTTCTCCTTTGCTTTTCGCTTCTCTTCTTTTCACAGCTATTTGTAAGGCCTCCCCAGACAGCCATTTTGCTTTTTTGCATTTCTTTTCCATGGGGATGGTCTTGATCCCTGTCTCCTATACAATGTCACGAGCCTCATTCCATAGTTCATCAGGCACTCTATCTATCAGATCTAGGCCCTTAAATCTATTTCTCACTTCCACTATATAATCATAAGGGATTTGATTTAGGTCATACCTGAATGGTCTAGTGGTTTTCCCTACTTTCTCCAATTTAAGTCTGAATTTGGCAATAAGGAGTTCATGGTCTGAGCCACAGTCAGCCCCTCGTCTTGTTTTTGCTGACTGTATAGAGCTTCTCCATCTTTGGCTGCAAAGAATATAATCAATCTGATTTCGGTGTTGACCATCTGGTGATGTCCATGTATAGAGTCTTCTCTTGTGTTGTTGGAAGAGGGTGTTTGCTATGACCAGTGTGTTTTCTTGGCAAAACTCTATTAGTCTTTGCCCTGCTTCATTCCGTATTCCAAGGCCAAATTTGCCTGTTACCCCAGGTGTTTCTTGACTTCCTACTTTTGCATTCCAGTCCCCTATAATGAAAAGGACATCTTTTTTGGGTGTTAGTTCTAAAAGGTCTTGTAGGTCTTCATAGAACCATTCAACTTCAGCTTCTTCAGCGTTACTGGTTGGGGCATAGACTTGGATTACTGTGATATTGAATGGTTTGCCTTGGAAATGAACAGAGATCATTCTGTCGTTTTTGAGATTGTATCCAAGTACTGCATTTCAGACTCTTTTGTTGACCATGATGGCTACTCCATTTCTTCTGAGGGATTCCTGCCCGCAGTAGTAGATACAATGGTCATCTGAGTTAAATTCACCCATTCCAGTCCATTTCAGTTCGCTGATTCCTAGAATGTTGATATTCACTCTTGCCATCTCTTGTTTGACCGCTTCCAGTTGCCTTGATTCATGGACCTGACATTCCAGGTTCCTATGCAATATTGCTCTTTATAGCATCGGACCTTGCTTCTATCACCAGTCATATCCACAGCTGGGTATTCTTTTTGCTTTGGCTCCATCCCTTCATTCTTTCTGGAGTTATTTCTCCACTAATCTCCAGTAGCATATTGGGCACCTACTGACCCGGGGAGTTTCTCTTTCAGTATCCTATCATTTTGCCTTTTCATACTGTTCATGGGCAGTTTAAAAAACAAAACAAACAAACAAAAAAACCCTCCAAATAACTAAGTGGGTTAGTGGCTATTAATAAAGTTTTATTTTGTTCTGGTAACATGTCTATTATAGGTTGGCATAAGCCTCTGCCCATTGCAGACACTCAGAATTCTAGACTAATGGAGCTGTCACGGTCTCAAACACTGCTGGTCATCATGTCAGAGAAAAGGTGGATCTGGAGGGTCTTTTTCTGGCAGATATATGATCTTGCCCAAAATGACAGATGTCCCTCCAATGACAACACATTTGGCAGAACTAGTCACCTAGCCCCACCCAACCGCAAGAAGGCAGGGAGTGCAAGCCTACCATGTATCCAAAGTCAGAGAGCCAGAAATAGTTGGTGAATAGCAATGACCTTCACAGGTAGGATAGTGATAATCAAAGCAGAACAGAGGTTCCAGCATTCCAGCTAGTAAAGCTCTCCATGTGTACCATCAACCCTTCATCAAAAACATTTCAGCTTTTACTAGGGACCAGGCTCTGTACAACTGTATTCCAGACACTTGCCCCATTATTTTGTGATTGGCCTGGACCTGTCATATTCAGCCCATCATTTATCCACCAGCAGGCAATTTGGCTCCTACCTTCTATGCTTCCATTGATTGCAGAACCCACCATGTGGATAAGCTGTGACTAAGTAATCGGTTCAACTGAAAATTGCAGGAGGAATCATTTCAGAACAGGTTCTGCTACAGTAGAATATGGGGGTTAATACGATTTGGAGTTTAATATCTGAAAAGACAGAGTTGCAAACTCCACTGCCCGCAGGGGACAGACAGGTAACATAATGGCATGAAGAGACTGGGTGTGGGAGGCGAGGTGTGGTGGGGGCTAAGCTGAAACTGGAAAGAATGTGGCCTATCTGAAAGGCGCAGAGGTTCTCATCTGGATTCTTAGGGGAAATTTTGGTTTGGGATTTTGTTCTCCCCAAAATCAATTTTTTAAAACTACACTCTATGAACCAAATAAAGCATATCATAAGCAGAATTTTGCCTGCAGGCTACCAATTTGCACTCTCCGCTGAAAAGGTTTGGGTTATTAATATGTGTCCCATGACTACACAGTGGAAGTGAGGAATAGATTTAAGGGACTAGAGCTGATAGAGTACCTGATGAACTGTGGACGAAGGTTCGTGACATTGTACAGGAGACGGGGAGCAAGACCACCCCCAAGAAAAAGAAATGCTAAAAAGCAAAATGGCTGTCTGAGGAGGCCTTCCAAATAGCTGTAAAAAGAAGAGAGGTGAAAGGCAAAGGAAAAAAGGAAAGATATAAGCATCTGAATACAGAGTTCCAAAGAATAGCAAGGAGAGATAAGAAAGGTTTCCTCAGTGATCAATGCAAAGAAATAGAGGAAAATAGAATAGGAAAGACTAGAGATTTCTTCAAAAAAATTAGAGATACCAAGGGAATATTTCATGCAAAGATGGGCTCAATAAAGGACAGAAATGGTATGGACCTAACAGAAGCAGAAGATATTAAGAAGAGATGGCAAGAATACACAGAAGAACTGTACAAAAAAGATTTCACAACCCAGATAATCACAAAGGTGTGATTACTCAAACTTACCTAGAGCCAGACACCCTGGAAAGTGAAGTCAGGTGGGCCTTAGGAAGCATCACTACGAACAAAGCTAGTGGAGGTGATGGAATTCTAGTTGAGCGATTTCAAATCCTAAAAGATGATGCTGTGAAAGTGCTGCACTCAATATGCCAGCAAATTGGGAAAATTTAGCAGTGGCCACAGGACTGGAAAAGGTCAGTTTTCATTCCAATCCCAAAGAATGGCAATGCCAAAGAATGTTCAAACTATCGCACAATGCACTCATTTCGCACACTAGTAAAATAATGCTCAAAATTCTCCAAGTCAGGCTTCAGCAATACATGAACCATGAACTTCCAGATGTTCAAGCTCGTTTTAGAAAAGGCAGAGGAACCAGAGATCAAATTGCCAACATCCGCTTGATTATTGAAAAAGCAAGAGAGTTCCAGAAAAACATCTACTTCTGCTTTATTGACTATGCTAATGCCTTTGACTGTGTGGATCACAATAAACTGTGGAAAATTCTGAAAGAGATGGGGATACCAGACCATCTGACCTGCCTCTTGAGAAATCTATATGCAGGTCAGGAAGCAACAGAACTGGACATGGAACAACAGACTGGTTCCAAATAGGAAAAGGAGTACGTCAGGCTGTATATTGTGCTCATTTAACTTATATGCAGAGTACATCATGAGAAATGCTGTGCTGGAAGAAGCACAAGCTGAAATCAAGATTGCCGGGAGAAATATCAATAACTTCAGATATGCAGATGACACCACCCTTATGGCAGAAAGTGAAGAGGAACTAAAAAGCCTCTTGGTGAAAGAGGAGAGTGAAAAAGTTGGCTTAAAGCTCAACATCCAGAAAACGAAGATCATGGCATCTGGTCCCATCACTTCATGGGAAATAGATGGGGAAACAGTGTCAGACTTTATTTTTCTGGGCTCCAAAATCACTGCGGATGGTGATTGCAGCCATGAAATTAAAAGATGCTTACTCCTTAGAAGTAAAGTCATGCCCAACCTAGACAGCATATTAAAAAGCAGAGACATCACTTTGTCAACAAAGGTCCATCTAGTCAAGGCTATGGTTTCTCCAGTGGTCATGTATGGATGCGAGAGTTGGACTGTGAAGAAAGCTGAGCGCAGAAGAATTGATGTTTTTGAACTGTGGTGTTGGAGAAGACTCTTGAGAGTCCCTTGGACTGCAAGGAGATCCAACCAGTCCATTCTAAAAGAGATCAGTCCTGGGTGTTCGTTGGAGGGACTGATGCTAAAGCTGAGACTCCAATACTTTGGCCACCTGATGCAGAGAGCTGACTCATTTGAAAAGCCCCTGATGCTGGGAAAGATTGAGGGCAGGAGGAGAAGGGCATGACAGAGGATGAGATGGTTGGATGGCATCACTGACACAATGGACCTGGGTTTGGGTGGACTCCGGGAGTTGGTGATGGACAGGGAGACCTGGCATGCTGTAGTTCATGGGTTTGCAAAGAGTCAGACATGACTGAGCCACTGAATGGAACTGAAACAAAATTTTGCCTACAGGCTACCAATTTGTACTCTCTGCTATAAAGGTTTGGGTTATTAATATGTGTCCCATGAGGTTGATTACTTCCTTTTAGGAGCCACTTCCTATTAGGCATATAGGTTCCTACTTTAGGTGCCTGCCACTGGGTTAATGAGGGAAGGGACATCTGAAGTCAGAGCTGTGAGTGAGTCTGCAGTGTTCAGTTTGAATTACTAAAAGAGAGGGGCAGAGAGGGTACAAGGTTACCTTGATGAACTAACAATCATTCACAGAAAGATCAGTCTAACAAATTGAAAGGACATTGTTTAGTAATAGCTAATATTTCCTTTTAAACACAGAATACTAAATACATATTCAAATAAACAGCATCCAGTTACAGAAAATAAGTGGCTCTCACTAAATTTCACTTCCCTGGTGGTTCAGACAGTAAAGAATCCCCCTGCAATGCAGGAGAACTGGGTTTGATCCCTGGGTTGGGAAGACCCCCTGGAGAAGGAAATGGCTACCCACTCCAGTAGTCTGGCCTGGAGAATTCCACGGACAGAAGAGACTGGCAGGAAACAGTCCATGGGGTCACAAAGAGTCGAACATGATTGAGCAACTTTCACTCACTCACAACATTTCATTATTATTAAATTGTATTGTGATAAATTTCTATTTCATCCAGTGGACCCTCTCAAGATTTTGCCCCAGGTGCCCCTTAGATTATACATGTAGGATTGTTTAATGGTGCCAGAACTTGGAGTATGGTGTCAAATTAGCCTTCATCAGCTTCATCACCTTAGCTAAGTGGCTGAACTTCTCTGTGTCTCAAATTCTTATCAGAAAAATAGGGATAATAATAGCACCTTTTTCTCTTAAATTAGTTTTTAACACTTTTTTTTTTATTAACTATAGGAAACTTCTGTGCTGTCACTCTTTACTAGGAAAAAAAAAAATGATTTTTTCTTTTCCAACAAACTCTGTTCTTGACAGCTATTCTTTGAAGGTTACTCAAAGTCTTTCAAGACAAAGAAATGTCCATACAGCTGCAGTAAAATCTTAGCACCGTGGTTCTTCTTTAGTTAGGGTTTTCATTACCATTTCACAAGCTGGTTCTGGTCAGAAAGCCCAGACCTTGTCTCTTTTACTTAGCTGGTGACTTCTATCTCACACCCCATTCCTCTGCAGAAAATTTCAAATGCACTTGAACACTATAGACCAATCATTTACAAAGTAAACAATAATTTCTTCACAGGAGACTCCTAAAGGGATCTGTGGTGTTTTGATAATTTGCAGTCATGGAAACAGCACATAAAGTCTTTGGGTCATTGGAATGCTTTTAATTCATGCTTCCTGTGGCAGAGACTACTAATTGCTTCTCAGTAGCTTTTCTCCCCTTCTTTTTAAAAGAATTTTAGCTGAGCACATTGCTGTCCTACTGAAACATTTCTCTGGCAGTTAAATGTTGCCATGTGAAAAAGTTGGCTGAAGAGCTGTAAGCAGGAATGGTGCGAGCCTTCCAGGTATTCTTAAAGGCAGAGTACCAGTCTTTTCTTCAAACTTTTCTCTATTATGACACCTTGAATATGTATATAATGGCTGGAGCTCCAGCAGCTATTTTAGATTATGAGGTTTAAGACAGTAATTCTCAAAGTGTAGACTGAGGACACATAGGCTCTCCTAAACTCTTGTGTGGGAGGTTTAAAGCCCTTTTTCCAATCACATATTTATGTGAAGCCTAGAATTTTCTTCATAGACTTCAGCCAAAGTAATACATTGCAAGGGACTGCATGCAATAATAGATATTTGATTCATATTGTATTCTAATTAAGTCAGCTGGAGATTTAAAAACATGTAAAACAATGTTATTCTTCTCAATAATTTCTTTTGTTTTTGAAAATATCATTAATGTTCAGAAATCTGTGTTATTGTTTATATGCAGTGGGTTTAGTATTATTTTAAAATAAATAAATGTGTAAAAAAATTTCTCAGTTTTCATTTTTAACATAGTAACCCACATTAAAAAAAGCTCTTTGAGAGGCCTGAGTAATTTTTAAGGGTGTTAAAGCTATCAAGGGTGCCCTAAACTTAAAAACTAAAACTATTCTAGTCCCACATTCCAGGAATGGCAGAGAAATGAGCTACAAAGAACTTGAGTTAGTTTCAATTTCCTTGTAGATGAATAAAAATTAAACTTCTATTTTGTGTAAGCCACCATCATTGAAAGCATTTCTGTTATATACAGGCAAACTAATTTTAACAGATAGATTCATACCTTCTGTTATTTCAGTCAAGACTGTGGCTAAGAACACAATAAAGCAATTAAAAGCTCAAGGTGTTTTATGAAGCACCCTTGGTTGAGAGCGCTATTTAAATAAGACAGTGTGAAGTGTGCATTCCTGGCCTTTTTTATATCTGGAATGTCACAGATACCTAACTGCAGATTTTGCTGAAGTTCTGTATCCACTAAGTCCTTCCTGTCATCAGACCTAATTAAAAAACAACAACAAAAAATCCCCTAGCTTTAAGGGAACAAAACTGACTCCAATAGCTGGGTACCAGTGTAGGCAGGGTGGGGGCAGGGAGATTCTTCTGCATCTGAAGATCAGCTTTGGTCACATGGCTGCCCCAGTGCCCTTGGCAGAGAGCCAAGTGGGGTGGAGCAGAGGTCATGCCACTGCACAAGCTGCCTTCAGTCTCCAAGGCACCTCCTCTGTGTTTCCTGCCTTCAAAATAGACGCGAAGGAAAACCCAGCAGCTGATGACTGCCAGGAAGTAACGGACACAGATTCTAGGGCCGTGGGAAAGGGGGCGGGGGCGGCGCAGGGGAGGCCCTTCCATTCTGAGCACAAACCTAAGGCGCATTGGAGAGAAAGAAAAGCAGGAGCTTCCTGTGATGTGAAACCTACTTTCTGCACGGAAATGAAGAGCCTCTGGTCTGCCATACAAAGTGCGTAGCATTCCCCTTTAGAACAGAGGACTCAGCAAGTGGGCTGTACTTCCCATAATGCACAGGGCTGAAACTCATTGTTTCTAAAATTCAGTTTGCTGCCAAAATTTAAACCTGGTTTGTGCTGAACACTGAATAGAAATAAAGCAGAATTTTCTCCATGTATTTGCAGTACATTTTAAAATCATAACTCTCTTGAGAATAATATGGCAAATTTGCTTTAAAAGGCCCACCAACCACTGTATTTTTTCCGTCTTAGATTCTCTTCACTTTCTTTACATTGTGGTGAGTCTCTCTCCGGTCTGTCTACCACTATACCTCCAGCACCTGTAATAATATTATAGGGCTGAAAATGTTGTCTTAATATCAGTTTGTCATCTACTAAAGGAGTCATTATGCTTCTACAAAAGTGTAGGGTCTTGTGAGACCCTTCAGTATATTCAATGGTCATACAAATATTATTTGGAAAAATTATTTAAACTGTACTTTGGCAGGAATTAAATATTCAAGTGTAATAGTTTAATTGATTAAGGGATTTAGTATCCCAGATGGTGTAGTAACTTAAAAATCATATTGGTGAGAATGTACTTTTAAGAATACATTTAAATAATTGATTTCCTGTATGGCTCCCCCTTAAATGGTTTTGTTCCTACTGAATGGAACCATCCAATCAAGGGCTGTGAAATCATGGAGATGTCTATGAAGAACTCAGCCAGGAAGACCTGTCCTTGTTCAAGCTGGATGCACCTCACCCGTGTGTCTAGAGCCCAGAACTGGGGACAGGGGGCTCTTCATCATTTTCTCCAGCCTCTGAGCTGATTCTCAGATGATGATGTCTGTTGTATCCATTTGTTCAAGTTGCTATCCTGCATCCCCCCAGAAAGGCCCTGGAGTGCCAACTGTGTGTGTGTGTCCATGATTTTCTGTGTTGTGCTGTATTGTATACTCAGCTGGAGAAGCAGGACTCCTAGGTTAAACAGGGATGAATCATGCTCTTGACAAGAACTTTAAAATAAATGCTAGTGGGCTCTCTGAATTCTTAAATGAAAGATTGAAAATGTCATAGTAATACTGTTGGCAATTAGAAGGAAAATGCACATGTTATCTCATAAATGAAGAAACAGAGTCCTGGAGAGGTTTCATGACTTGCTCCAAACCACACAACTAGTTAGTGATAATAGACCTAACCTGGCTCTTAACTAGTGCTCATTTCCTGTGCCACATCACTTTATTTTAAACAGTAAAGCAAAACTGTGAGGGCATTCTGAATATACTTTCTGTGTCCTTATAGCATTTATCACCATTTATTAAAATTACCTGCTGATATATTTCCTCTACCAAATTGTGAGCTACTCTAAATAAATAAATATGTATTTATTTATTAGCTTCTCCTGTGCCTAGACCCAGTGCCTTAACACATAGTAGGCACTAAATAACTTAGGAAGAAAATCCTCATTTAATTAGAATTCATCCTGACCATTCTTACGGGAAGTTACCCAAGTGGCCATACTTGAAAGATGTTTTAGTTAGGGTCCAGCTAAGGAAACAGAAACTACTGCACATGTCTATAAGGTATATATAATATAGGAAATTAGCTCCATAGCAGAGACCTGTGAAGGCAAACAGTGGATGATGAGGTGAGGATCAGAGTGTTAATGGAGGGAAATTGGGAAGAGATTGTGCTAACAGAAGTACTTAATGGTAACTGGCGTCATGAAAGGACTGGTTGTCCTGCAGGATCTGGGGTCTTTGTGGAGATGGACCCAAAACTGGAGGGGCCATAAGAAGCAGAGAGAGAGGAACAATACCTGTGTCCCTTCCTACCAGCACTTGCTTTTCAGTAAAGGGAGAAGGAAAGAGGACATGACCCCTGGGAACCTGACTCGCTCCTCCTGTGTGCTTGGTGGATCACTGCCCCCAACACAGTGGAGGTCCTTGAAGACCATCCACTTCCCCTCATGCTAAGTTAATATTCACCAAGTAGCCCTCAAACCTCAAGCCTAATTCCATTTGCCATGTTGTTATTTCAACCAAAGTGTGAAAAACTTTTTTTTTTTAATAGCTAGTCAACTGCTCTGCAAAGAGGGGAAATTGTCAATGAAAATGACTAAAATTTGTTAGTTTAGGGACTTCACTTTTTTTTGCAAATTAAAAATGAAGGACATAAAGCTTTTTGACTGATGCAACAATTAAAGCATATATTTTAGCACAACCACTGAGTGTCGATGAGAGAGGGTGGGCCAGGGCACCCCCCAGCAAGAGTCCCGGAGTGGCTTGGATTATTTTACATGGTCCATAGGAGGGTCATCTTTAACAGCTAGATGTTTCTCCTTCCTTTATTTTGGAAAAAGATAGACGTATAGCCCAGAGAAAGAAAGATATCCTGGCCTAGGATTAAGAAAAAGATGAAGAAATAAAGGAGGGAGAGCTGCAGCTACTTGATGCTGAGAACCTGCTGTAGTCTCCGGCAGTCCTGGCCCCATCCCTGAGAGTGAGCTTCCAGAGAAGCCCAGAAAGAACTCCCCTTACTCTTGACTCTCAGATACATGTGCAGTTAAATGTGTAGATCTCAACGTTTGCAGCAGAAACTGACAGATATTGACATTTAGGGAAAAAATGCTGCAGGCCAGATAAAATTTCGATTAAATCAGAGCAGCTCTGAGGGCCAAAGCTGCCCCTGCTCCCCAAGTCTGGCTGGCAAACACACTGCGTCTCTGCATGTTAGATGTTAATGGGGCACTCTTGCTAGTGTTCTTAGTCATGATACTGGTAGGGTGGTTAGAAGGAGCTTGTGCACAGTCTGCAGAAGTATATAGGGTGAAGCTTTAATGGTGTTTGCAGCTTATTTTCAAATGGTTCAGCAAAAAATGTTATAAATCTAATATGTGTATATATACATGAGTGTGTGCTCAGTCATGCCCAACACTTTGTGACCCCATGGACTGTAGCCCATCAGGCTGCTTTGTCCATGGGATTTCCCAGGCAAGAATACTGGAGTGGGGGGGATTCCCTGGTGGTCTAGAATCCTTCTTGCAATGCAGGAGACACGGATTCGCTCCCTGATCCAGGAAGATCCCACATGCCTCAGAGCAACTAAGCCCGTGCACCACAACTATTGAGTCTGTGCTCTAGAGCCTGAGAGTTGCAACTACTAAGGCTCTAGCATGGCTTAGAGCCCCTGTTTCACAAGAAGCCCTCTCACCACACCTAGACAGTAGCCCCCACTAGTGTCAGTTAGAGAAAGCTCGAGCAGCAATGAAGTCCCAGCACAGCCAATACATAAATAAATAAATATATATATTATTATATTATATATATACTATAATATATAATGGAGAAGGCAATGGCACCCCACTCCAGTACTCTTGCCTGGAAAATCCCATGGACGGAGGAGCCTGGTAGGCTGCAGTCCATGGAGTTGCTAGGAGTTGGACACGACTGAGCAACTTCACTTTCACTTTTCACTTTCATGCTGTTGGAGAAGGAAATGGCAACCCACTCCAGTGTTCTTGCCTGGAGAATCCCAGGGACGGGGAGCCTGGTGGGCTGCCGTCTATGGGGTCGCACAGAGTCGGACACGACTGAAGCGACTTAGCAGCAGCAGCAGCAGCAGCATAATATATAATATATATAAAATATCAGGGCTTCCCTGATAGCTCAGTTGGTAAAGAATCTTCCTGCAATGCAGGAGACTCTAGTTAGATTCCTGGGTCCAGAAGATCCACTGGAGAAGGGATAGGCTACCCACTCCAGTATTCTTGGGCTTCCCTTGTGGCTCAGCTGGTAAAGAATCTGCCTTCAGTGAGAAAGACCCTTTCTTTCTCACAGGTTCAGTCCCTGGGTTGGGAAGATTCCCTGGAAAAGTGAAAGGATACCCACTCCAGTATTCTGGCCTGGAGATTTCTATGGACTGTATAGTCCATGGGGTCACAAAGAGTCGGACATGACTGAGTGACTTTCACTTTCACTATATATATAAAAACAAAAGAATACTGGAGGGGGTTGCTGTTTCCTCCTCCGTGGCATCTTCCCAGTCCAGGGATTGAACATGTATCTCCTGCACCTCCTGCATTGCAGGTGGATTCTTTATGCTGAGCCAGTGGAGAAGCCCTGTATACATACATGTACACCTATAAACATAGATGGTTAAATGACGTAAAAATGGAAAAAAAAATGTTACTATTAAATCTAGGAGGTGACTATAAGGGTGTTTTGCATTTGCTAAACTTTTATGTTTGAAAATGCACAATAAAATTCTGGGGAAAATAAAACTGCTATCCATTTGGCAATTATAGTTCCTATCATCCACTATTAACATGGAATTACTTTATTAAGAAAAAATCCTTATCTCATGAGTTTGGCAAATTTGAACAAATTAACTACAGTCTAAGTGAAATAAAGAATGGATTTTCTAACCTTGGTAAGCTTTGAGTGATCAAACCCTGGACAAGATAGAGTTCACCATGATGAAACAAGAATTAATACCCTTCAAAATACTGTGAAATTCCCACTACTCTATTATGAACATCTATGGTACTTACTTTGACTTAGGGCAGTATTCTCAGCTGTTCATTGATTCGTTCAGCATTAAAGCACTTGCTATGGCCCTAAGATTGGGGAATATATGCAGTCTACTCTCTAGGAGCTCCCAGACAATAGAGGAGATGAACATGGAAACAAAGTGGGCAGTGGGGTAGGATCCATGCTATGATTCAAGGGATTACAAGGATAAGAGTGGGGCCAAAGGAAGGAGTAGGCACTTCAACTGGGGTTCAGTGAAGGACCAACGAGATGGTATTCGAAAAGGAAACTTATCAGTTAGGGAGGTTAATGAAGGGATGATTTATAAAAAAGTGGCAGTTAGGGAAAACGCATGATGGTAAACCCACCAACTGTGGAGCCATTTCCAGCTCTCAACCTAAAAGGAGCAAGAGGAAAGGGCACTACCAGGATTCAGAGAAAGCAGTTATGGCTTTTGGTTGAAGGAATACGTCAACCTGCAGTGACCCAGCAGGGAGGCTGCCCAAGAGGAAATACCCTTGTCCTGTCTTCCCTCCTAGCTCTCAGCTCAACACCAAGGCCTCCCATTGGCTCAGCCTGAATGGAAGCCAAGAGACCAGAAAGCTTGGCTGATGCAGTCCCCAGGTTCAGCCCCCAGAGGCAGAGGGCAGAGTAGAGGTCAGGACCAACGGTGTTATTTAGCAAAATGGACAACACTGAAGAAGGCCTTGAAGTAGGAGTAGGAGAAGCAGGGTGCGGGGCAGGGGGCAGGGGGAGGGTAGAGAGGTGTCCACCATGAGAAAGCAAAGAACATGTTATACAATGGGACCAGCAAGAGGCAAGGCAGAAGTTAGCCTCACATGCTCAGGAAGTGCAGGCATCTTTGAGTGAGTTTGAACTGTTTTAGGCATCTCCTTCTCTCACGGACACTCTTTTAGGATCAACTTCTACGATTTTGCCATTTTTATATATGCAAAATAAATGAGCTTCAAATTCCTTGAGAATTGTGGCTGGCACCATTCCCTTAAAAGTTATTTTGGCCTGGTGTTGTTGATTTTCATGTCATGTGTATATCCTTTGTCCTCCCCTCCGAATTTTAAGCTTCTTGAAGACAACCATAAGATTGAATTTGTCTTTGTACCTTGTACAGTGCTCTACGTATGTAAATAGTGATAGATGTTTAATGATTGTTTCATAGACAAGGTAAGACCTGCATCCATGTTCTGAGATCAGAGAAACTTAGCTCTTAGAATTAACTGTGATTAATTATAATACTAATAGATCACAGATTGACTTAAAATGTTTTCTTAATTTGTTTAAGTATGAAGATCTCCGAGTGTAGATTATTTTTGCAGTACACACACATATTAATAGGCTTCAGTTCAGTGCAGTCACTCAGTCGTGTCCGACTCTTTGAGACCCCATGAATCACAGCACGCCAGGCCTCCCTATCCATCACCAACTCCTGGAGTTCACTCAAACTCATGTGCATCGAGTTGATGATGCCATCCAGCCATCTCATCCTCTGTCATCCCCTTCTCCTGCCCCTAATCCCTCCTAGCATCAGGGTCTTTTCCAGTGAGTCAACTCTTCACATGAGGTGGCCAAAGTATTGGAGTTTCAGCCTCAGCATCAGTCCTTTCAATGAACACCCAGGACTGATCTCCTTTAGAATGGACTGGTTGGATCTCTGTGCAGGCCAAGGGACTCTCAAGAATCTTCTCCAACACCACAGTTCAAAAGCATCAATTCTTTGGTGCTCAGCTTTCTTCATAGTCCAATTCTCACGTCCATACATGACCACTGGAAAAACCATAGCCTTGACTAGACTGACCTTTGTTGGCAAAATAATATCTCTGCTTTTTAATATGCTATCTAGGTTGGTCATAACTTTCCTTCCAAGGAGTAAGAGTCTTTTAATTTCATGGTTGCAGTCACCACCTGCAGTGATTTTGGAGCCCCAAAAATAAAGTCTGACACTGTTCCCCCATCTATTTCCCATGAAGTGATGGAACCAGATGCCATGATCTTAGTTTTCTGAATGTTGAGCTTTAAGCCAACTTTTTCACTCTCCTCTCTCACTTTCATCAAGAGGCTTTTTAGTTCCTCTTCACTTTCTGCCATAAGGGTTAGTGTACAGTAATTCGTGAGTGCATGTTCAGTCGCTCAGTCACGTCTGACTCTGTGACAACATGGACTATAGCCCGCCAGGCTCCTCCGACCATGGGATTTTACAGGCAAGAATACTGGGATGGGTTGTCATTTTCTACTCAGTGATGACAAAATTGTTCTGGGTTCATATATATTTGTAATTTATTAACCAAAGCATCCACATTCATTTGAAAAATAGTTGTATGTATTATTCAATATATATTTAATGCTTGGGGTGCATGTGGATCTTTAGAAGCTTCACAATAACTCCATAGTTAAGAGTCTTCAAACTGTAACAGACTCATATTTAGCTTAATTAGCATAAGCAAAAAGGGAATTAATAACTGAGACATTCAAGAGGTGGCACAAGTTTTAAATAAAGCCCTATCCAGGCATTGAAATAATGTCACCCTGCCTTCTCTCCCTCTCTTCACCTAGCAATTTTTGCTTTCTCCTCTGTTGGCTTCAGTCTCCAGCTGATCGTCTTTAGCTGGTGGCAAAGATGGCCACAGGAAGTTCAGGGATACTTTGTCCTCACTGCCAGGGAACCAGGAAAAAAAAGAGCAGCATATTTCTCACTCAGTATTCTATCTGTTCTTCAGTGTGGAATTACATCAACCCTGATTGTGCTAAATGCCCACCTCACTCAAACATAGTAGCCAAGGAGGAAGACCTCTTTGTCATCCAAGATCAGGTGATCATGATGTGAGGGGAAAGTGGTGGAGGATGGGTAGTAGTAATAATTAGGACTGGACTACTCCCGAAAGGCAGAATGCCAAACAGACTAAAAATACAGATGGGTGATACTGTAATTTACACCATGAATAATACCCTTTCCTGCTGCTTTTTTCCCTTTTCCTCATTTATGCATGCAGCATTTTTGAAGAGTCACTTTGTATCAGGTGCTGGAAGAAGAATGAGACCCCATGAACCATGAAGCCCAGTAGGAGTTTATAATCCTTTGCTTGTTGTCGCTGTTGTTACTCTTTGTGACGATTCTTATGTTGCTTAGTCTCTAAGTCAGGTCCACCTCTTTGGTGACCCCATGGACTGTAGCCCTCCAGGCTCCTCTGTCCATGGGATTTCCCAGGTAAGACTACTGGAGTGGGTTGCCATTTTCTCCTCCAAGAGATCTTCCAGATTCAGGGATCAATCCCGGGTCTCTTGCATTGCAGACAGTTTCTTTACCACTTAACCACCAGGGAAGCCAGATGATTCATATTCCCCTCCCCACCAAATGCAAGCTCTATTATAATTCTATACTTTGTTTTACTTTCCTGCATATACATTCATTCAGCCAATAATTTATTGAACAACTAAAATGTGCTAGATAAAACAGTGAATATGAATATAAGATTTAAAATGTTTGGGTGTTTTTATTTGCCAAAATCTAAATTAAGAATTCTTTAAACAGTGAATAACATTACAACTATTCAAAATAAGTTTCCATGCATGTCTATAGCTATCTGTTGATATTAGAATATTGCTGAAGAAATAATCCATTATTTTTACCATAAGGAAAGAGAGGAAAATGATCTTTGTGTTCATTTTTAGTAATTTTTAAAAAAATATTCTGTCTGTTTTAAAATATTGAGTAGATTATTTTAACTCTTGAATAATCATGCTGTACTTTTAGACTAGTAATGAGATTTTAATACAGGGTTATAAGTAGTAATTACATATTTCGCTTATGAGCTATAGTATTTGAATTTTAATGTCTTAATTTTCTTGAATTTATAGAAAATATTTTACTCTGTTGACCTTTTTAATACTCTGCTTTCTCATTGGCTATCTATCCTAAACTTTCTTTCCATGTTAGTAGCAATTGTTGCAGGAAGAGGAGGAGTGGAAATGCCAGCCAGTCAGCAACCAGAATATTTAAAAGGTCAACATCATACAGTTTTTGGCTATAATTTGTAAAAGTATTAAACATCCAATATTTCATCTCAGGCCCAAGATTATAATAAGAGCAGAAAATGGCACAACATTAATTCATCTTCATGACAAATATTATAAGGTGAAAGGAAGTATACAAACTATGAATATTTGGTTACCATTAAAAAAAATATAATCCTTTATAATGTAATGAGAGTAAATTTATACTTCCTCAAGTTGAACTCTTTTACTAAATACCTGCTACCTTTTAAATTAATAGGACTCCTCTGGACGATACTGAAATTAGGCTTAATCCCCAAGAGAGCTACTAGTACCAGTAGTAGCTAATTAAAGACATTTATTATTTTTAAAGAATAAGTAGAAGTTTTATTTTGGCTAATAGTTCACTTTCACTGTTATTAAAGTATTTGGATATGACTAATTTGCTCATCATTTAAATTGTTACTTCATTACTACCTTTATATCAACATAATTCCCAAGTAAAGTAGTATTCCTTCATGATTAATTCTATCATGTGACATAAGTTGCACTATGTAACTAAGAACAGAAATAAGGGTTTGTATATTCAGAGTCTGAGAGAGCTCAGGCAGTAGTCAATCAATTCAAATCAGATAATATAAACCCCAAATGCATTCAACACAGTTTTGTATTTGTCTTTTCATTTGTGTGTGTGTGAGATAAAAAGGAGTAGAATCAGAGTCCTAGCTCTCTAGGACTCAGAATCCAGCTCAAATCATTAACTGAAAGGACTTATGGCAGAGCTATGAGCAGGGGTAAAGAAACCTGCAGGCAGAGACTAGCAACAGCAGAATTTCATTATTGCTGCTAGGAAGAAGGGTAGGGGAAGGAAATGTTGGCTGGAGCTCTGGATGAGAAGCTGGTACTAGGAGCTATAGCATGGAGAGATGAAGCCCCTGGCAAAAGAAAGAAGCAGAGTAGAGAGGAGAGAAGAGGAAGAAATACCTGGACCTCCCTCCTCCTAACATCCCATTGACCAAACCCAACCTAATGCCAGCTGTCAAGGAAGCCTGGGTGAAGGAGGCACCATGGCTAGGCTCTCTGGCTCAGAGGAGGAAAAATGATGGGCAGGAGTACAAATGGACAATAAACAACAGAGATGCCAAGAGGGGATTCTAAGGAGAACTTACTGGAGGCAGTATTTGAGGTCTCCTAATATCAGGAGCACAGTGGAGGGAGGTGAGAATGGCTGAATGACAATAGAAATGAATGGACAGAATGAAGGAAAAAGGAATCAAATGTACTAATAGCTGTCTGGGTCAGACTAGAATGTGGGTAAAACCATCTTTTTTAGAATATTATTTGAAAAGCTGCCTTAAATGATGTTAAATCAATCTGCCAAACAGCAGTATAGAATATCTCCTGGTGCATTCATTTTGAAATGAGAGATGATGCTGAGAGACTGTGAACTTCCATCTTTGGTATTTTTCTTTTTCTTTTATGAGAGCTTTGGACATTAAAAAAAAAAATCCTCTATGAAATCTGTCACTTCAAATTCTTTGGTATTCAACTTGTTCTTGATAGAGTGAATGCAACTAGAGTGTTGAGTGACTTGTTAAAAAGAGTATCATCACTGCTTGCCTTTTTACCATACCTTATTTACTACTAGCAAATATCATCTTGCAATGCTAAAGAGTGCCTTTCACCCACTAGATCCCGGAGTGCTTTATGAACTACGAATGCAGGAGCTGCTGAAATAGAGCTCTCTCTGGGGTGGAATAAGACAGCTGTTAGCCTTGCAGAAATGTTGCACAACAGCCTGAGTGGAAACCAGGGAAGAGTTCTCAATCTAATTGAAACTGCAAGAAGAATTTAAGTTGATGGACTAATTGCTGAGGCTGGCATTTATTCAAAAAACCAGGGTTTATTTATCTTCTCTGGTAGTGAGCAAGAAACTTCACTTAGTTCCATTTAATAGATCCTGTTGCTTCCATTTAAGAGATGAGGAAACTGAAGTTCAGGGCCGCAAACTGTGCTCAAGAGAATTGGGTTGTGATGTATGCCTTTTGAGTTTCCGGTTACTATTTATCTTTTGAGTCACATGGCAAACAAAAGCATCAGCAGGGAAGCAATGACAGTACCAACATGAGGGAGACAGTACACACAAGGTGGGCACATTTCTGCAGAGATTGGGCTGCTCTGGGAGGGTCACCATGTGATCCTGGCCCAACTTGAACCTGCATAATTCATCAACTCAGACAAGTTCCAAGAGGTAGAGGGGATATGAATGCAAAACACTCATGTCTTTAAGATACAGCAGATTGTGAGTCAATGAAACTTTAAACTGATTAGTTTCCAAGGGGTTCCTCTTGCCTCAATGCTTCTTTCATGCTGGAATGTCACATTAATTGGTTCTTAATTGAACAATGTGCTTCCAATTTTCAAAACCCAGCAGACTATAAAACAGGAAGTCAGACTCTTGCTCTTTGGAATAGAGAGTCATGGGTAAAGCTACAGTTCATAAGGATTAAACTCTCATGGATGTTGGAAGCTGTCATGCAAGCAGTTCTCTACTTAGCACTGTAAGGTATAGCCCTTCAGGTTGTTGATTTTTACATGGAACGCATTTTAATGTTACTTGTTTGCAGGAGTCTGTCATCTTGTACTTGCGCTGTAAGATGATGACAAAAATTTCCTCAGCTACTTGATTTCTGAAATACTAACATCTCTGAATGTATCAGTGTGTTCATATGACTAATTATCCCTTTCCTCTATAAACAATACTTTCTTTTAATTTGTGTATATAAAATAAGCCATCATTGGACGGTAGCTAGTTAAGTCCTAGACAAGAGTTTCTTATCTGCAATTAAATTTGGGCCAAAAGATCTACTTTCCACCTGAAATTAAAAACCTGTTTGTTCATGTTCTCACTTTGGAAATGTTCCATGTACAGGCAAGTTTATTTTTCTATTCTGAAGAAATATTATTTTTAAACAGGAGCTGTGTTCTGAATTCACATGCTATGAAAAGTCAGAGATAGAAGGAAAGTTGGTTGCTTGCAACAAATAAACCTTTGTGGGGAGGGGGACTTGTCAAGTTGCTGCACTATTTTTTCCCCCTTATATGACTGTGCCTGGGGGAGAAAATTAAGCAGAGTTCCTTAGCTTAGGATACTTAAGAGTTAGTTTGTTTTTAGTCACATCTGGATCACACTTAGGAGCAAGAGAAGGGTTTTTCTAACATTGATCATTCATCAAAGTTGGGCTGTTTCTGCCTCTTGCATCAGAAGTAGAAATTACATTCTATCTCCCCGTTACATCCTAAAATATGGTCTTATACAGCAATTAGTTAGAAATTAATAATGCAATTGATAGAGACTTTGCTTCTTCTTTCAGGGAGGTACTGGTCCCCTGGTTATTTTAAAGGTAGATAGAAAAGGGAAAAATACCCCAGGAGACAATGACATTTTAACCAGAATCTCGGATTTTACTGTGTGTGTTATGATGATATTTTGTATTAGGATGTAGTTAGATTATTATTTAAAAAAACAAACAAACAAACAAAAAAAACCCCAAAAAACCCAGACCTTCCCTGTGGTCCAGTAGTTAAGTCTTTACCTTCCAGTGCAGGGATTACATACAAGTTTGATCCCTGGTGTAGCTAAGATGCTACATGCTTCTCCACCAAAAAAACCAAACATAAAACAGAAGCAAGATTGTAATGAATTCAAAAAAGACTTTAAAACTGGTCCACATTAAAAACAATTTAAAAATAAAATATTAGTTAATTAAAAAATTCCCAAACACCATGTATCACCAAGAAATCAAATACTACTTGCTTTGTTGCTATTGCCTCTCATTAGTAAAAAATTCTTGTGGACTTGCATCTTTGAGAAACAAAGTCGGGAATAAAGGGCAACCAAAGGTGTATCTCCAGTAACCAAAGCTGAAACTCCAGTACTTTGGCCACCTCATGCAAAGAGTTGACTCACTGGAAAACACTCTGATGCTGGGAGGGATTGGGGGCAGGAGGAGAAGGGGACAACAGAGGATGAGATGGCTGGATGGCATCACTGACTCGATGGACGTGAGTCTGAGTGAACTCCAGGAGTTGGTGATGGACAGGGAGGCCTGGCGTGCTGCAATTCATGGGGTCGCAAAGAGTCGGACACGACTGAGTGACTGAACTGAACTGAAAGGTGTATCTAAGAAACACATCATGATCTCAATGAGTTAATTCGGAACATCTCCAACTGTGGAAGCCCTCTGACTCTCCAACCTTGTGGCAATTTACTGTGTTGACACCCTGATCACACATCTTCAAGCTAATTAGTCTCATTCTCTCAACACCCACTCCTTCTGCTCTAACAAGACTTCCTTAAACTTCACTGGGACCAGATCTGGTATCAGAAAAGCAAGCAGGGCAGCAACACTGCCACAAGAGATAAATGTTTCCCTGGGTACAAACTCAATAATAAGTGCAACATCTGACAAAGAAGAATGCCTTTGGCAGCCCTGTTCAATCTCTCTAAGAAATTGACACTGTAGAGTACAGGAGCAAATCCCAGATAATGACAGCTACAAAAAGCTTTTGTAAGCAAAGTCATCAGGCCCATGTCAACCATTCTCTCCTCTTATGATCTCTTGCCTGAACAGTTGGTAAAATGTGATCAATGAGATATTTTTCAACATCTATGGCAAATCATCCATCAGTATAAGGTGGGATTCAACAGCAATGACCCAACAGCAACCAAGTAGGAAAGTGTTCCCTAGAGTGAGGAGAGAGTTGCATATGGTAGATTACAACTTGCAGGACTCTTGTCACCATGGCTCACTCAGCAGCATTCATTCACTATTTTATGCAAGCAGCTATGCTCAGCTGATTTCTGTGCTCTGTTGGTGCTTACAGCATCTGTATCTTCTCTGCTTCTGGGTGTAGGGAAAGACTAAAGATTTCTCTCTTTAGTGAAATTATTGTGGGGAGTGATTTATCCTCCCCACCCACCTCCCATTGCTCCACTTGTAAAATAGAGGTACATGGTGGTTTTTGTTCAGTCGCTCAGACGTGTCTCACTCTGCAAACCCATGGACTGCAGTAACCAAAGCTGCAGTGCTTCCCCATCCTTCACCATCTCCTGGAGTTTACTCAAACTCAAACATAAATGGTTACAGGTAGAAATCATTGTTGTTGAATCCAATGATCCTCTCAATTTAGAAATCTCTCCATTAATTTAGAAATCTTCCACTTTCAATAGGTACAATGATGAGGTTCTGTGTCAGCTTCTGTGAGAGTTTGTCACTGTGAGGGTCCTTTATGAACACAAGGAGTTTTCTGTTAGAGTGGGGATAAGCACTGCTTTAGAGGATGATGAGTTCCATAATATTAGTATGATGTGTGAAGGTGATCCAAGGAGGTGTGAAGCTCCTGTGGCAGTAATTAAAAGGAATTAAGGGGAGGGGCTCCTTGGAGGCAGTGGCATTTGAGCTACGTCTCAAAGGATGCATAGAATTTTAATCTGTAGAAATAGAAAGTAAATAATGCAAATGAAAAATATCAAAGCAGAGAGGCTCCTTACTAAGATGTTTAGGGTGTTTTAGATGTTTTGGCCCAAGGGAGAGGGGTCTGGGTATGACCTGGAAGGTTATTAACAATGGATTTCTTGCTTTAACCTTTACAAAGTATTATACAATAGTCCCCTATTATTTGGTTGGGGAGGTTCAAGATCCGCCTCCCCCCAATAGATGCCTGATACTGTAGATAATACCCAACCCTATATGTACTATGTTTTTTCCTAAAATGCATACCTGCGATAAAGTTTAACTTATAAATTAAGCACAGTAAGAGATTAACAACAGTAACTAAATTTAAAATAGAACTATTATCACAACATACTGTAATAAAAGTTACGTGAGTGTGGTCTCTCTCAAAATATCTTATTTTACAAATTTTATGCTTTTCTCCGTCCTAACCACACACTTATCCTACACTCTGGCCATAACTTTTGCAGTTTGAGGCGCAACAGAAAAATTGGCACAAGTTTCTTTTTCCGTTTTCACAATTTCAAGGATAGAAGATTCTTACTGTAGCTCTTAGCAGCCTCAGCATACAATCTTTTTTTCTTTGCTTATTGGATTGAGAGTTTCCATCTTCTCACTTAAAGGAAGCACTTCATGGCTTCTCTTTGGCATAACTGATTTGTGAGCATCACTACTCTTATGCTTAGGGCCATTACTCAGTAAGATAAGGGTTATTTGATCATAAGCACTGTGATACTATGACAGTAACCAAATCACCTACTAAGTGACCAATAAGCTGGATGCTCTGGACAGAGGAGTGATTCATATTATCCCTAGCAGGATGGTGTCGGGTGGTGAGGGACTTCATCAGGCTACTCAGAGCAGTGTGAAATTTAAAACTTGGGTTATTTATTACTGGAATTTTATATTTAATATTTTCAAACAGTGGTTGACTGCAAGTAACTATTGAAATTATGGAAAGTAAAACCTCAGATAGACGGGGGACTGTTGTATCCACTCAATCTTAGAGGGGCTTGTGTGATACGGAGGTAGATATGGAGATTTGAAAGCCCTGGTGCCTAGGCTCACAGTCCAACTCCGTCACTAAACTGCTGTATGACATCATTCCCTCCACTTGATAGGGACAGAGTAAAGGGACAAAAGAAAAGAAAGAAAGAAAGTGAAATCGCTCAGTCGTGTCTGATTCTTTGCGACCCCATGGACTGTAGCCCACCAGGCTCCTCTATCCATGGGCTTTTCCAGGCAAGAGTACTGGAGTGGGGTGCCATTGCCTTCACCAGGGGATCTTCCTGACCCAAAGATTGAACCTGGGTCTCCCGGATTGTAGGCAGACACTTTATCATCTGAGCCACCAGAGAAGAGACAAAGGGACAAAGTAGGTAATTAATTAGGAGATTGTAAGTAGAAAAAATATTGGAGGCTCCTGAAGACTTTTGAGAGTCCCTGAGACTGCAACAAGATCAAACCAGTTAATCCTAAAAGAAATCAATCCTGAATATTCATTGGAAGGACTGATGCAGAAACTGAAGCTCCAGTACTTGGCCAGTTGATAAGAAGAGCCAACTCATTGGAAAAGTCCCTGATGCTGGGAAAGATTGAAGGCAAAAGGAGAAGAGGATGGCAGGGGATGAGATAGTTAGATGGCACCACCGTCTCAACGGACATGAATTCGAGCAAACTCTGGGAAATAATGAAGGACAGGGAAGCCTGGCGTGCCGCAGTCCATGGTATCGCAAAGATTCGGACACAGCTTAGCAGCTCAACGACAACCACCTGCAAATTAATGATTATTGAGAAATCAGGTTTGCTCAACCACAAAACCAAGCAAGCTTGCTTTACAACAAAACCATGCAACAGAAGCACAAGACGTACCCCAAAACAATAAAACAACAGCGGCATGAGACCCACATCCTGCCCAGCGAGCTCAGTAAGTTCATGATCCCTAGGATATGCTCTCTGCACACATAAAAAACAATTTGTGAACCTAGCTTGACCATGTAGGGACAAGAAAACTCCCCTACCCATCCTGGAGGAGGAGCTGATGTTAGAAACATGAGGTTTACTCCAGAAAGACATGAGGTGTTCTCCCCCTCCCAACTTTTCCTTTGATTATAAAACTGTAGCCCACTAAGTTCTCGGGGTGTGGCATTTCTTACCCACATGCTTGTAAGCCTCACAAGCATCCTATTCTAATAAATCACTTCTTATCTATCAGCTTTGCTCTCGCTGAATTCTTCTCTATGCTGAGACGTAAAGGACTATGATACCGGAGCTCTTTGGAGCCCCTGCAATTACAACCAAATGGTTTATGGTCCCTCAGCTCTAAAATGGGGATAATTATAGTATCTACGTCATAGACTGATAGGAGAATTAAATGAATTGATTCATCCAAAACATCTAGAACTGGCCCTAGAACACAGTAAATGTTCATTAGATAGCAATTTTCTATCCTAATTCTCACAGGACTCTGTAAGGGTAGGTACTACATAGCAGATGAGGAAACAGTATTGTTCAGAGACTATCTAAGGGACTGGCAGAGCTGGTGGTCCCATCACATCCTCTTGTCTCTCAAACATGTCTCAATATGCCCCAGCAAGCCCCAAGTGAGAGTACTTTTTTATTAAAGTGTACCTGATTTACAGTGTTGTGATCATTTCTATTGTTCAGCAAAGTAATTCAGTTATACATATATATATATATATATATATATATATATATATACACACACACACACACACATCCTTTTTCATGTTCTTTTCTATTATGGTTTATTACAGAATATGGCAGGCTACAGGCCATGGGGTTGCAAAGAGTCAGCCACAACTGAGCATGCTCCTGAGTTCACCTCACTTCATTGACTATAGTTCCCTGTGCTATACATCAGTCCTTGTTGTTTATCCATCCTATATATAATAGCTTGCATCTGCTAACCCCAAAGCCCCAATCTCTTAAACACAGTTTACAACCGCTCTCTGATTCACACTCCAGGACATGTTAACATCTACAGTGAGTACGATAGCCCCATAACCAAACCGTTTTTAGCCTCAAATTAAAATAGTGCCCACGTTAAGGAAACCTGATGTAGGCCTATCTTCATATTTAAATGTTTGAACAAGACTCCCTTTTGCACACAATACTTTGCTGAAAACTATCAAAGCCAGGGGCAAGTTGTGAAGTCAGTGAAAAACCTTAAGTGTTGATAGATCTTTAGACAGATCTTTAGTTTGATAGATCTTTTTCCTCTTGAATAGAATGCCTACATTAGAGAGTTGAGGGGGGGAATACCTAGCATTATAAGGAAAAAAAGAGCAAATCACCTGAAACCACGCTCTACTAAAAGAAACCCTAAAAAGGAAATTTCAGCTGCTATAAGAGGTACACAGTCCATGCCTTCTGCCTGCTGCCCACAGTGTTTGAAGCCTCCAGCTTCACACAGATACATACTCACAAAAATAAGTTATTTATTTCCAGCTAAAGCTCAAGGCTACCTCACCTGTCAAAGTGCTAGAGAAAAATTTGTCCCCTTCTTCCTATAGTTAATCATCATTCAATCTGTAAGTATCACTCATTCCCTTGATGGTGGCATGATTATACTTATTCTCTTTAAAAGGCCATTAAATCAAGTGTAAAAGACCCATTAATTTTCTACTATAAATAGGCTCAGAAGCACTAAATACTTCATTGTTTAAATTAGTCACTGTAGTTTACGCAGATGAAATTCTCTGCGAAGCTGTGGTTTTATGCCTTGTGTCAGCCACTCTCATCTTTCCCCAGTCCTGGGAACAATAATTCAGTTTCCAAACGCATTAAATACGTTGTAAATAGTACATGCTCCACAGCGCCACCTTGATGGACCTTGTTGCAGTGTCATAAATTTGAAGGCATCTAATAAAAGCTGCCACATGCAGCCAGACATTTTTGTTTTGAGACTCACCAGGCAGTTCAGCAAAGCAACTCACCTTGCTGATTCTTCCCTTGCCATCACTCCCATCTTTGCTCCTGGAGACACACCATTACTACATCGTAGTAACAAGAAGACGTCTAAAAATCACATTTGTGTAACATTTTCCAACATATAAAGGACATTAATGAACATTTTCTTTCATCTCCATAGCAATACTTTAAGCTTGGAGTAGCAGCTCTTATAAAATAACCCACATTTGGGTGCATAGGAGAACACTTACTACTGACTCAAGTCATATAAAAACCTCTTCCAAGACCTCAGGTCAGCTAAGACAAGCAAGACATATAGGAGATGTTCTCATGGTGGTGCACAATCTTAGCTTGGTTTCCTCCAGAAGCAGAACCTGAAACATGGATTTGTGTTTAATTGATTTGAGACATGATCCTAGGAAGTACCAGGGAGGGAGTGGGGAAAGAAGACAGGATGGGAGACAGTAAAGGTTGTCCTATGAACACGTGACCAGTGTGGCTGCTCCAGCTCAGTGCTACAGGGAGGCTCTTTGGATAGTGTGAGTGGTCCTCCCTAAAAGTGGGGAAACTGGAATATTGATGTCCCACTTCCCATCTATTATCACCTGAAGGCTGTTCTTTGGAGGGCAGATAGGATTAACACTCTGGCTCTCTGTCCAGGCTGAGAGAAAACCCTGGAGATTTAGGTGTTTGATGGAGGACATGAAGATGAGCCAATGAAAGGCTGAGTGCAGAAGGGTAGTGCTGTCCTCAAAGCCATTGGTGTCAACAGGGGTAGCACAGTGCCAAATCTGCTCAGTGAGAATGTGGAGATGGACTTTAGCTCTCTTTCTGTGCCATTGTATCCCTGCCACCTTTGTGATTGGTATCTTTTAACTGTAATAGACTCTCTCCTCTGACTTTTGAGGCTTGGTACCTTCAGACACATTTCTCCTCCACCTACTGGTAGGACATCTTCTCCTGTCTTAAAGCTTCTTCTCAGATTATGGATTTACTCAGACAGGCTTATCTCAGATTATGGATAAGCACGTATGCTTAATAACCTCAAACATCTCCCTTCTTAGACAGCAAATCAGATGAAAGTCTTAATCAACAGTAGTCCCCAAAGATGGGTCTAGGCCTATACAATGTTTGTGGTGGTGGTAGTTTAGTTGCCAAGTTGTGTCTGACTCTTCGCGACCCCATGGACTGCAACACACCAGGCTTCCCTGTCCTTCACCATCTCCCAGAGCTTGCTCAAAGTCATGTCTATTGAGTTGGTGATGCTATCCAGCCATCTCGTCCTCTGTCGTCCCCTTCTCCTCCTGCCTTCAATCTTTCCCAGCATCAGGGTCTTTTCCAGTGAGTCAGCTCTTTGCATCATGTGGCCAAAGTACTGGGGCTTCAGCTCCAGGATTAGTACTTCCAATGAATATTCAGGGTTGATTTCCTTTAGGATTGATTGGTTTGATCTCTTTGCAATCCAAGGGACTCTCAAGAGTCTTCTGCAACACCACAGTTCAAAAGCATCAAGTCTTTGGTGCTCAG
This sequence comes from Bos javanicus, assembly GCF_032452875.1. Taxonomy (NCBI): domain Eukaryota; kingdom Metazoa; phylum Chordata; class Mammalia; order Artiodactyla; family Bovidae; genus Bos; species Bos javanicus. The sequence goes on from NC_083869.1 coordinate 92,795,771, forward strand.
CCTTCTTTATGGTTCAGCTGTCACATCCACACATGACTACTGGAAAAACTGTGAAAGTGAAAGTCGCTCAGTCATGTCCGACTCTTTGTGACCCCATGGAGTATATAGTCCATGGAATTCTCTAGGCAAGAATACTGGAGTGGGTGTTCTCCAGGGGATCCTCCCAATCAGGGATCAAACCCAGGTTTCCCACATTTCAAGTGGATTCTTTACTGTCTGAGCCACCAGGGAAGCCCAAGGATACTGGAGTCAGTAGCCTATTCCTTCTCCTGGAGATCTTCCCAAACCACAGATCAAATCGGGGTCTCCTGCATTGCAGGAGGATTCTTTACCAGCTAAGCTACTGTAGCTTGGACTATACAGACCTTTGTCAGCAAAGGTTGGTTTGTCCCAATAATGGCTTTTATATTTTTAATTAGCTGCCATATTTTTTTAATTAAAATATTTCACCTAAAAATTGGAATCCCTATTTCTCCTAAAGCATCAGATGATCTGGCAACCAGACTCTGGTGAAGGACCTGCTGCAGTGGGATGGAGGCCACTGTCTAGATAAGGCATGTCTTCTCCAGTGAGCCCCACACACCCCTGCCACCCCTACATTCAGCATCTCACTCAATCCAGCCACACCTGGTTTTCCAGGCTTTTGAATTGATGTCCCTGACTTATAGCACATTTGAGAAGAGGGAAGAGATTCTTAGAGGTTACTGCTTTTATTTGTCATCTGTCTGCGTCCTTGAAATCACACTAGCCAATGATTCTCATCCTAACCTTCTAACTCTGTAAGAAAGGGTTTGTTGCAATCTTTGTACAAGGAATGACACAGGCCATTATATAAACATATATTTAATTTTCATTAGACTTGTCCTAGGTAGTGCTTGAACTTTAAATCCTATATAGTAGAAGCAAATGTGTGTTTGAAATAGAAATTGCCAGAAGAAAGAACAAGGAAGACATTTAGATAATTTCCTCTGGACGTGTGAAGTCAGAGCAAGATCCATCTTTGCATTATTTGTAAGTTGGGAGCCACCTGTTCTTCATGACTGACTGATGCTTGGAATTTGAGGCCCTGAGTTTAATTAAGTTACACGTGTGGGAGGAACAAGCTTTGTAGCAGCAGCAGTTAGATTATTAATGGACTCCTATATTGAAGTGTTCACATGTTTGAAAGGCTAATTATAATATAATTTTAGTTTTAAAATATTGCTTTGCTAAGGGTGGGAGTTGTATCATGTATTATGAAGTGGTATCTTTTTTTTTTCAATCTTAGGGGAAATACTGGTTTGGTTGTGGTTCTTTCCCTTGCTTTTGTACTTTATGCATCTAACCCTTGGAATAGAAAAATATGCTCCACGGCTGTCAAATACCAAAGACACACTGTAGTTTTTTTTTTTTTTTTTGCATGTAAAAAAGTGTTTTTAAATTGAAGTACAGTTAATTTACAGTGTTGTGTTAGTTTCAAATATAGAGCAAAGTGATTCAATTATACATACACATATCCATGCATATATATTCTTTTTCAGATTCTTTTCCATTATACATTATTATAAGATATTGAGTATAGTTCCCTGTGCTATATAGAAGGTCCTTGTTATTGATCTACTTTATATATAGTATTGCTATATGTGAATCTTAAACTGCTTAGAAATTGAGTAAACTAAATTTCATGTTTCTCTTTGCTACTTAAGACCTGTGATTTTATCAGCTGTACAATTTCACCATTTCTGGGGGAAGATTGAAGTGGCTGTCTAATGAGCTAATTCTGCAATTCATGCTACCATTACTTGGTTATGGATGCACAAGTAGGGCTCCAGCTAATTGTAATGGGAATCACATGATATTTAGATTCAAAGGCCTAATTTAGTGTTCTTGTGTTGGAAGCTCTATTTACTACATAAATGGAAATCAACACACATACCTTCTACCCGCATATCCTCCCAGTGAAAATCATGGTCACTCAGTAAAATTTCAGTTTTACCAGATCAGAGAGAATGAACCTATAGAAAATGAGGATAGTGAGTAATTAGGATTTTTACAAGTGCTGGGAAGAGCCACGGGGAGGCATCGTTCAAGCAGCACCTATTCAGAGAGGTCTTCCACTGGGGCCAGGGCTAGCAGGGTAGCTGTGTTTATCACATAGGTTGTCATCAGCACTGGGGCTTCCCAGGTGGGGCCAGTGGTAAAGAACCTACCTGCCAATGCAGGTAGACTTATGGGATGCAGGTTGGATGCCTAGGTTGGGAAGATTGCCTATAGGAGGACACAGCAACCCCTTCCAGTATTCTTGCCTGGAGAATCCCAGGGACAGAGGAGCCTGGCAGGCTGCAGTCCATAGGGTCACACAGAGTCAGACATAACTGAAGCAACTTAGCATGCACCCGTGCATGTCATCAGCATTAAAGCTTCCCCCAGCTCGGCATCTCCATGTGGCTGTCAAGACATATATTGCAGTAGCTGGCTGAATACCCTGCAATGACATGAGGTTCATTTTCCTCCCATTAAATTTTTCTGTATTTTATTTTTTTTTAAAAAATCATTCTATCTGAAGGGAGTACTAGAACTGAGGAGAAAGACCTCATGTGCTCTGGAAGATCCCTTAGGCCATTCACGTCACTCTCTTGTCTAGAGTCATACTTTCTCCTGCATGACCGGTTCCTAGCAATGAACTGGGATTCTGCCATCTAATCCTTTGTTCAGCCAAGCCCTTTTATCCTGGGAACAGAGGGGTGCCCGTAGAAACTCTACCAACATGAAGTATCCTTTTATCTCATTATTCCAAGGCCAAGGGTATTCCTACATTTTTTTTTGAGCCTGTGGCAGAAGTCCAGTCCTGCACTGCTCTTTGCTCCTTATTGCCAGTGTACTCTGGTGGAGAGCGACATTTTCATAAACCATCAAGAGCTAGTGCCATATCTTTTGGTGCAAATCTGCTCTACTGAGACAGAAAGGGAGCAAGGCACAGTCTCTAAAAGAATGACAAAGCCCGAGGACACAATATAAACTGATTAGAGCCAAACAGGTCCAAGATGGCAGACAAGTTGACTTCCACTAGACCTTGAGCCTCAGTCTACTATGATCATTGTAACACACCAGCAAGCTAAATGATACATCCACCTGCACCGTGATTATAAAGGTCAAAGAGTAGATGGTGGCCCAATTCCTGGAAATCCCCACCCCTGCCCCCAAATATCTGGAATACTCCTCCCACTCATTAGATTATGTAACCCCCACCTCCCATAAAAAATGACAACCCCATACCCTGGTGTCTCTCTTGTCTTCTGAGACAGCCCACTGTTTGTCTTCAGACTGTGTATCTTCCTGAATAAAATGTTCTTTCACTCTATTATTTCACTCTTGAATTCTTTCCTACACAAAGCCAAGAGCCTACACCTAGCAGCTGTCCTGAGGATCCGGATGTGATCTGGGATGTGACCATCCTCTCATGATAATTCTCTTTTCTGCAACACTACCCCAACTGAGGCTTCCCAGATATCTCAGTTTGTAAAGAATCCACCTGCAATGCAGGAAACCCCAGTTCGATTCCTGTGTCGGGAAGATCCCCTGGAGAAGGGAAAGCATACCCACTCCAGTATGCTGGCCTCGAGAATTCCATGTACCATATAGTCCATGGGATTGCAAAGAGTCAGACACAACTGAGCGACTTTCACTTTCGTCCCAGCTGAAACCTCTCCCAATATTGCCTACATATCTTCACTTCTAACCATAGCAATGTGTTAGCATCTCATCCCTGATTTGCTTTTACAGTTCAGCTCAGTTTAGTTCATTTCAGTCGCTCAGTCATGTCCGACTCTTTGCGATCCCATGAACTGCAGCACGCCAGGCATCCCTGTCCATCACCAACTCCCAGAGTTTACCCAAACTCATGTCCATTGAGTCGGTGATGCCATTCAACCATCTCATCCTCTTCTCCTCCCATCTTCAATCTTTTCCAGCATCAGGGTCTTTTCAAATGGGTCAGCTCTTCACATCAGATGGCCAAAGTATTGGAGTTTCAGCTTCAACATTAGTCCTTCCAATGAACACTCAGGACTGATCTCCTTTAGGATGGACTGGTTGGATCTCCTTGCAGTCCAAGGGATTCTTGGACTCTTTGCTCTTACACTTTATATTTAATCATTATAGTAAATCCAATCCTCTGATCCCTCCAGCTGTAACAGTTTAACTGCTGATAGAGGAAGGGAAGAAAAATTCGACTACTTTTGTATATCCTGTTAGCAATATTAAGAGGTTCAGAAAGAATAAAGAGTGGGAAAAATGCCAAGACTACATGCTTGTAAGAATGCCTCAAGACTGGTGAGGATATGATCATAGAAGAAGAAAAACAGCCCTTGTTATGCACTAGCTGTGGACCAGACTCTCTGATCAGGTTCTACTTGGGCTGAAATTTGGACTAGAGTTGGCTGCAGTTAAAGATGAGTCTGTGACCTTGGGAGAGAAGAAAGCCAGGTTTGGACAGAGCCTGAACTCAGAACCTTGTATGCCAGAGGTTAGAGCTGGTACTCAAGCTAGAAAATGGGGAGGTGAGCCAAGATGATTGATTTACTCAGGTCCAAGATACATGCAAGATCATGAAACAAGTGATAAAGCAAGGAATGGTTTGATATTAGGTCTCTGGGATTTTATTAGAGTTGCAGAGTTTGGGGGCACAAGAAAAAGAGGTGGCAAGTTTTTAAAAGGCTTTCTGGTTTTCAGTCTGTCTCAGGCAGAAAGTATTACCTGCAAGGGCTGCTTAATGTGTGTATAATTAAGCCTTTAAGCTCTCAAGCTCTTCAAGTCATTTTCCAATGAGGACCCTGATGATTGAGGCTCTTAAGATAAACTTCTTCACTGCCTCAGGCTCTTGGGATGTCTGACTCAGACACTCCACAAGGACCTCCTCAGGACCCTGAGGCCTCACAATTTATGGATTGACCACTACAGGAAATGAGTGATGGGTCTCTTCCTGTGTCCTCCTTCTGGTTTTAGAATTGGAGAACAGTTTGACATAATTCCTTCCTCCTCTCCTCATTCTCGATTGCACTTTTATCTCACAGTCTACACCACCAGTGGCAACCCAATCTAAGGTACTCTGTTGTTGATCAGTCGCTCAGTCGTGTCTAACTCTTTGTGACCCCATGGACTGCAGCACACCAGGCTTCCCGTCCTTCATTATCTCGTGGAGTTTTTGCGTGAATTCATGTCCATTGAGTCAGTGATGCCAACCAACCATCTCATCCTTTGTTGCCTCCTTATCCTTCCCTCAATCTTTCCCAGCATTAAGGTCTTTTCCAATGAGCCAGATCTTCCCATCAGGTGGCCAAAGTATTGCAGCTTCAGCATCAGCATCAGTCCTTCCAATGACTATTCAGGGTTCATTTCCTTTAGGATTGACTGGTTTGATCTCCTTTCTGTCCAAGAAACTCTCAAGAGTCTTCTCCAACACCACAGTTCAAAAGCATAAATTCCTTGGTGCTCAGCCTTCTTTATGATTCAGCTCTCACATCCGTACATGACTACTGGAAAAAAACATAGGTTTGACTATACGGACCTTTGTCAGCAAAGTGATGTCTTTGTTTTTGATACGCTGTCTAGGTTTGTCATAGCTTTTCTTCCAAGGAGCAAGCCTCTTAATTTCATCTTCAGTCTCCTAACGTACTAAGGTGCATTAATTAGCTCTGAGTAAGGGCAGAAGCCTCAGAGAAGGCAATGGCAACCCACTCCAGTACTCTTGCCTGGAAAATCCCATGGATGGAGGGGCTTGGTGGGCTGCAGTCCATGGGGTCGCTAGGAGTTGGAAACAACTGAACGACTTCACTTTATTTTTTCACTTTCATGCATTGGAGAAGGAAACGGCAACCCACTCCAGTGTTCTTACCTGGAGAATCCCAGGGACAGCGGAGCTTGGTGGGCTGCCGTCTATGGGGTCACACAGAGTCGGACACGACTGAAGTGACTTAGCAGTAGCAGCAGCAGCAAGGGCAGAGGCCTACATACCTATTGTGCAAAAGCCCAGGTGCCCAAGGGAGGCTTTCTGTACCTATTTGCATGTGGGCACAATGGTATGCTCAACTTTTGACAACAACTTGTCAGTATAATCCTTACCTTACATGGCTCCCATGGAATCTCTTTTCCCCTGGGCTATACTCTGTCACCACCCAAATAACTCTGAGTTGCTAGGTGATGTCCTCCAATGCATCCTTGGGAGCCATGGCTAACCTCCACCTGGCACCACTTTGAATCTGTAGTGAGCCAGGGGATTCAGGTCAAAAGATAAGAACCTTAGCTCCAGGTGCAAAGGTGTGGTTGTTTGGCTGGGTGAGAAAGAAATGAGGTCAAAGAAGGTAGGAGATTATCAGTTACATGTCATTATGCCCTCAGGACACAGGCCTTCCCGGGAAATGCCTGGGTCTTCTCAAATTCTTCTCATTCCTCCTACAACTGCTCTGCTCCCTGAGGATAGTGCAGGCCCTATGTCCCCTCAGGGAGAGGCACACATGCCTCTCTGTAGATCTTTCCTCCCCCTGTCCCCTCCCCTATCATTATGGCTTCCAAACCATTTCTCTTTCCTCCTTAGAAAACCCCACTCAGATGAAGCTCAAGGCATCTACTACCCACTTCAGCTGTTCAACCGTCACCACTCCTCCCCACATGGTTATGGAGGATTTCAACACTCAGCTCATTTGAAAAGACCCTGATGCTGGGAAAGATTGAGGGCAGGAGGAGAAGGGGACAATGGAGGATGAGATGGTTGGATGGCATCACTGATTTGATGGACATGGGTTTGGGGGGACTCCGGGTGTTGGTGATGGACAGGGAGGCCTGTCGAGCTGCGGTTCACGGGGTTGCAAAGAGTCGGACACGACTGAGCGACTGAACTGAACTGAACTGAACATCCCAAGGCCTCATTCAACAGTCCAGTCTGTGTGTGGGGAGGGGTGGGAGGTGGGGGGGCCTGTTTGGTCCCTGGCCCAGTGGTAAAGAATCTGCCCGGCAATGCAGGAGATGTGAGTTTAATCCCTGGGTCAGGAAGATCCCCTGGAGGAGGAAATAGCAACGCATTCCAGTATTCTTGACTGGAAAATTCCATGGACAGAGGAGCCTGGCAGGCTACAGTCCATGGAGCCACAAAGGTCGGGCATGACTGAGCAGGCACACGTTTGCCGCCATCACTTTCCTCCATCCGCCTCAGCCATCTCTTCACTTGGTTGCTCTGGTCTGTCGTCACTCTTTCTAGATCTCATTCTTAGTCACCATTCCCCGTCCTTCTAGGTCACTCTCTTTCTTTTTTAATTAGTTAACTCACTAATTTTGGCTGCACTGAATCTTCCTTGCTGTGCTTGGGCTGTCTCTAGTTGCAGTGTGAGGGCTTCTCATTGCAGCGGCCTCTCTTGCTGCAAAGCACTGGCTCTAGGGTGCGGGGGCTTCAGCAGTTGCAGCACATAGATTTAGTTGCCCTCCCACATGTGGAATCTTCCTGGACCAGGGATCAAACCCATGATCCCTTCATTGGCAGGTAGATTCTTAACTACTAGAACATCAGAGACGTCCTGTCACTCTCTTTTGAGAGAGCTGTGTACCTCCATTTCAACAATTCATCCATATCATGACATCTCCAATTTGTTAGACCCTCCTATTTTTAACTATTCATAGGCATTTATCCTGGTCTTCTTTCTCCAATTTATTCAGCTAGATTCCAAGGTCTTTTCCTGAATCACAGAAGCAGATATCCTAAACTTCTGCCCTGCTTGGCCTTGGTCAGACTGGAAATGGTAACATTTCAACCACCCCCTGGCTTGACACACCCCTGGCCAGCTCATTGTGACTGGAAAATATTAAACAACCAGACTAACTACTGTTGCTTTCAATTTGTGACCACTCAATTTTACTCATCAACTATATTCTTTTTCCCTAGGGATTATGGCTCATCTTTTGAGAGCATGAAACTTTCCCTACTTCTTTCATTTCTCTGCACCCAACTGCTGTCTCTTCCTTCATTCACAAAAATAAATACCATCTGAGCGAAACACCTTTATTCCCCCATCACCAAATGTACAAACCTGCCTGTTACGTTCTATTGTACAGGAAAGAGAGTCCTCGCTCGTGGCCTAGTGGGCTTCTTTCACGAGGATTCTGATACCCACCTCCTCTCACTCCTAGAAGACATCAGTCCTTAGTTATCATTTCTATTTCCTGCACCATCAAATGATTTCTGTCTCTGTTTGGTCACCAAAATATGTTTCAGCAGAGACTATTTATTTAATTTTTGGAAAGGTGATGCATTTATATCATTCAGGTTTTGAAAGGTACAAAAAGGTTTACAAAGGAGAGCCTCCCTTTCCCAAGTGTGTTCAAATTACTTCATTCTCTACTACAGAGACAGGCAGCATTTTCACCATCTAGCATATCCTTCTTGAAATACTTTATGCATAGACGTAGCTACAAATACAAATAAATATGTTCATTTTCCCCTTTTGAAAACAAAGGTAGCATACTAGAATTATTCTGCACTTGTCTTTCTCACTTAAAGGTACACGTCTCACTCATTATGTTTTACAGCTGTATAATTCTATTGTGTAGATGTATCACAATGCATTTAAACCAGTTCTGTATTAAACATCTGTTTTAAAATGGGCAAAAACTACAGGCTTCTGTGCACTTCTGTATTCCCCCTTCAGTTACCTCTCATTTCGCTGTTTCTTTTTTCACCCAAACTCCTCAAATGAGTTGCTACTCTTGCTGCACCTAGAACTTTATCTCACATTCATTCTTCACCTAACTTCAATCTGGCTTCATTTTTACTGTGATTGTTATTTTCTAGGTTACTTAATTCAAAGTCTATTTCTCTGACTTCATCTTGCTTGAATGTTCAGGATCGACGTTAATCACGTTCCCCTCTTCTTCCTAAAACAGCATATACTCATGGTTCTCTATATTCCAGTTCCTGTTGCTTTCTCTACCTATTTTTAATTTTAGGTTTTCTTCTTGTCTATCCACCCACTATTCCTAGAGGAATTCATCCTGACTTTTGGCTTTAAATTCACATGCTTATGGTCTCCTATCAATATTTCAAACCCAGACTTCATATCCACTTCCCTGTTCTTAATATCTTCACTTGGATATTAAATAGGAACCTCAGCCTAGACTTTTATGAGATGCTTTTGATCCTCTTCCTCTTCCCCAAGTCTGTTCCTCCATCAGACTTCTCACCCCAGTGCATAGCAGTGCTCTCCAGCATTACTGAAGCCAAAAACCTAGGGTTCATCCTTGATTTGTCTCTTCTAGTTGTTCAGTCCTTATCCAAGTCCTGTGAGTTTTATCTGCAAACATACTCGAGTATGCCTACTTCTCCCCATCTTCATACCATCTACCACATCAAGCTGCCATCCCCTCTGCCTTGGATGGCCCCACCAATCTCCTGGGGCTCTCTGTTTCAGCTCTTGTCCCCTCCAATACATTTTTCTCAAGGAGCCAACATAAGCCCTTAAAAATGTAAAAAGGAGCATGTAGATCAGATCTATTTATTACTCAAAATGTTCCCATGGCTTTCTTTTGCATCAGTTCCTTGTGATGGCCATAAAGATACCAGAAGAACAGGCCAGGATCTCCCTGTTGGTGGTGGTTTAGTTGCTAAGTCATGTCCAACTCTTGCGACCCCTTGGACTGTAGCCCGCCAGCCTCTTCTGTCCATGGGATTTCCTAGGCAAGAATACTGTAGTGGGTTGCCATTTCCTTTTCAGGGGATCTTCCTGACCAGGAATCAAATCCGTATCTCCTACATTGCAAGTGGATTCTTTACCACTGAGCCACTAGGGAATATTCCCCTAATTTCAGCCCCAAGTACAATGACCTCCTTTTACTACCTCTACTCACTGTTCCCTCCTCCTGGAATGTGCTTCCATCCATATGGACATTACTGGCTCCCCTGCATCCTTTAAATCACAGCATCAGTGTCACCACCTCAGAGAAGTCCTCCCTGACTACCTCCTTTGCCCACCATCCAAATCTCTCACAACATGCTGTTTATTGCCTTCATGGAAAGTATTACGTATTATCATTATCTCATGTATTTGTTTACTATTTGTTTCTGTTTTTCCCATTAGGACATAAGCTTTAAAAGGCAGGACCCATCGATCTTCTTTAGGTTTTGCCTCTGGCACAATGCCTGGAATTTCCTGGAATCTCAGTAATTCTTTGCAGGGAAAAATTTTCCCTAAACTGTAAAATTACTTCAAAATTTTGTCTAGTGTTCTGATTTTACCCAAAATCTCATAAATAGTATACATTTCATCCTACTTCTAAAAATGTTTTGTATTTTGTCTGGTAACAAAGTATTTAAGTTTAGGACCAAAAAAATACATATGACTCTTTAAAATCTATAGATTTTGCTTGATTTCAAGGCTTTTTTTTCAGAACATCATAAGCAATACTTGTCCTACAATTTCGTAAAAAAATTTAAATGTTAAAGCTTTTGACGTTTGTAATCTAATTATTTTTATATGATTTAATGAAAAAAGCATGAAATAAAGTTCTATTATTTCATAGGCACATTATTTCTCTAGAGGGGCTCGGAATTTAACAGGGGGAAAAACAATTAAAACTTTCATGGGATTGTTTAGCTAACAGTCGATCCACATGAGGCTACATCTTATCCTTAAATACATATCTATTGTGGTCATGCATTAGGAGTTCTAACCTCAGTTCTTAAAGAAACTATTGCTACTCTGTGATTAATGTTGGCCAAATCACCACTTCCAACCACTTTTCTCTCCACCCCTTGTCTGTTCCCACAAAATGTGGTATATTCTCCCCAGAGCTTTCTTAATGCAAAGTCATGCATACATGTTGGAGTTCAAACAAATAAATCTTTGTCTGTTCACTGTTTACTGTTTATAACACAAAGCTCCCACTGACCAGCTGGCACACATGAAGCCTCTAAAGGTTCCGGGGCTTGATTTATTTTGCAGTTGCTTAATTCATATGTATGATGCCACTGTTGCATATTACAGGGGCAGGGCCATCTCTTCTATAAATTATGCAATCAGTTGGAAAGCCTGATTACCCGTTAGCGAATGTGGGCCCCGTGAACATTAATCTACACACTGGGCTGCAGTCCTGGCTTCAGGCCAAGCCACCAGCGCTGGAGCACTTTGGCCTGCAAGTCAGTTTCACCAAGTCAGACAAGTGTGGAAGATGGATCGCAGAGCAGCCCTCACGGCGCTGGGAGGATGCAAAGGACAGTGGGGACTTCAGGCTGAAGAAACTTGAGAAAGACTCAGCAGAATATCTTCAAGTAGACTGTGACAACTGAGAAGCCACTGCAAAACCCAAATCTTTTTGGCAGAGGGGAATCAGAGATAGAGTGACAGAGACATCACAGGAGAGGGGCGGGCACGAGGCAAAACAGCTCTGGGTCCACAAGGAATCGGGATCTGGGAGACAGAAAGTAGTTGATTAAGGACATGTATGCTGTGCACACTGGGCCTGGAGAGATGCATGTGCATGTGTGTGTGTGTGTGTGTGTGTGTATGCACAGATGCTGTTGTTGTTTAGTCTCTAAGTCATGTCTGACTCTTTTAAAACCCCTTGAACTCTAACCCACCAGGCTCCTCTGGCCATGGGATTTCCCAGGCAAGAAAACTAGAGTAGCCTGTCATCTTCTCTAGGGGATCTTCCCAAGCTAGGGGTCAAACCTGTGTCTCCCTCTTGGCAGGCAGATTCTTTACCACTGAGCCACCTGGGAAGTCCTGTATGCACAGATACATCTACCAATGAAGCCAGCTTCCTTCCATGCTTACCCCATTTGTCAGCCATGTCATCATTTTCAAAGTCCTCCATAAATCTTAGGACTACATTTTAAAATTTTCTATAAAAATAACACATGGCCTTTTCAAAGCACACACACACACACACACAATTGTCCTGAAGTGTATAAAGAGTATAACATCAAATGCAAAGTGCCCCATTTGCCAACCCCCACCCTTCCACCTCAGCTAACTCTATTCCTTAGATGGCACCACCATGAAGAACTTCCATCCACAGGCTTTCCCTTTGTTCTCTCTCCAAGAAAGGAAACATGCATGGAACTCATGTCTGTATGAGTGAGGGGAACTCTCTAACCTTCATCTCTGCATTCACCTACTCCGCAGCCAGGACTAGAATAGTTTTCCTAGAGTACCATTTTCTCTTAGCAAAGCCCCAGCGGCTCCCCCCAGTGCCTACCATATGGAGTGCAGACCTCCATCATTGTCCTCAGCCCTCACCTTAGCCATCCTTCCCTGGCATTTCTGCCTATGCTGTTGCCCTGCCTGCCACTCCAGCACCTGTGTGCTCCATCCCACATTCCTCTTGTGAGTGTTTATCTTATCTCTTTCCATCCTCTTCTTCAACGCACAACACCACATAATTTCTCAAATGCCCACCTCACTCTCTAATTCTTCTATAAAACATGTCTGCCCCTCCAACCAGCAGCTCTTTCCTGTCCCTAAATACTTATATAGTCACAGGATTAAACATTTCTTATTTTCTAATTATTTTAGAAGTGTTAATTCTCTCTCTCCCGGTTAAAAAACAACTTTGAGGTTAGGAAACTCACCTTTACAGTCGGCTGGCCCCACAGAACCTGGTGTCACATGGATGCTTGGGAACACTCAGTGTCCCATAAATGCATAGGAAATGGGCAGATGACACAGAAAGTGTCCCTTTCATTTAAATACTCATCCCCCCACTGGTTTGTACATTGGGCTAGCTTTCAAGCCTGTAACCATCTCTTTCACATGGTCATTAAAATACAGATGAATTACCTTCAGTGCAATATAACTAATAGTTCTGATAGATTAACTGCACCTTTCCTTTCAAGGATATGAATTTTTTGTATGTGTCCTAGAAACTTAGAAAGATATTTATAGTTTCACAAAACCAGCCCTAAGAGGTACAGCAGGTAGTTAAACCCTACCTAAGGTTTGAGACCCCCTTGATTTTAACCTTAAATGTCTAATCCATATGACATTTTAACAAGTCATGAAATGCTTTCTTTGTTCTCATTTTAGTGTAGAAGAAAACTTTAAAGAAAAGGGTAAATCTTCTGCTGTATGGCATATGGAGGTCAAGATCTTACATAGATTTTCAGCATTAAGGCAGAACAAATGGACTACAAGATTACAAAGAAAACAAATTCAGAGCAGTAACCTTTTGAGAACTGCCAAATTGCTGGCAAGATGAAAATGGGGTTGCATTTCAGAAATTATGCGGTGTTGTGCTTCTCAGAGAAATGTACAGCATAGAGAAAGATATGTGTTTTCATTTGAAACTCTATTTTTAATATTCGTAATGACAGCAACTGAAACAAATCTGCCTATATGTAGAACACCCAGTAAATGGTAAATGGTGGTGATAGGGAGGGGGGAAATATAAATGGAAATAGAGGCTCTGGTGTACCAAGTATATTTTTGAAATATCAAACAGACACCTTCAGCCTGGATGCTGAAGATCACTGTGCAGGGTGAAAAAGTCGAACATTTGCCCAGAAAAAAGTCTGAAATCACAGCAAAGCAAGGGCTGGATTCTCAGCAGTTTGAAGGAAGGGAATATATGAAAGAAAATGTCTCTCTGCATATCATAAAAACAGAAAAATTTCCAGCATATGCTGCTATTTTACTTTTTTATTTTGGCAGAGCATTTGTGACTAGTTATGGGTGGGGTGATTCTCAGATGTATGTTTCAGCCAAGAATGATGAATGCTCAGACTATTTTTCCCGACCTTACATGCATGTACTTCTCTCTCTCTTTTTTTTTTCATTCCCCATGTGCCTTCTCCTAATGTTTTTATCAGATGGGGTTCCCAGGCAGCTCCATTCGGGATCACATCAGACATGTTTGGAGTAATTCCATTTAGATATAAGATTGACCCATTCCTGAAATGTGTTCCTTTAGTTCCTACATTTGTTTTGATATAACACAACTGAGCAAGCCAAGGAAAATTTAAGTAACATAAAATTAATAAAGAAGCAAAACACACACTAGTAAAATTTTAACTCCTATATCCATCTATTTTTTCTAGACTTTAAGTAAATTACACTTAAAAGTTTTTCCATAGTTCATTGTATTAGGTCTTTGGGTTGACATTATAATTCTTCTTTTCACTCACATATTTCTCTATGTTGATAAAGCTCACATATATATGTTTAATACTTGCTTGATTGTTACTTTTCTTAAGATATCACAACTTGTTTTAGCTGTTTCCCTTCTGTAGTGCATCTGAGTTACTGTCAAATTTTTATTATTATATACAGCAATACACCTGTGTAAGAGACGACTTAGTTTGGTCTCTATTAGGTTACATTTTAGGTTTTTTCCAAAACTGGAATTCCTGCATGAAAGAGAGACAAATTATGGTTCAGAAGCTCCCAAAACCTACTACCAAATTGTCCTCCAGAAAGCTGCAGTCAATCTGTTGTGCCCGTTTCTATTGAAAGTGTATCTCTTTCCCCAGATCTTTTATAAAATCGAGCTTTCTCACGTTTACTAATTTAAGAAACTAACTGAATGACTTTTCATTTGTATTTCTCTGATTTCAAAAAAGACTTCTGATTTGCTATAGTCATTTTACCTTTCAGTAGGGACTCTTAAATGGTTTAATTGTATTCAAAGTATCTGCCTTTTATGTCTAGTTACTTAAAACATCCAGCAACAGTGAAAAAAAAAAAACTGACTTAAAACTCAACATTCAAAAAACTAAGATCATGGCATCTGGTCCCATCACTTCATAGCAAATAGAAGGGGGGGAGAGTGGAAACAGTGACAGGTTTTATTTTCTTGGGCTCCAAAATCACTGTGGATGGTGACTGCAGCCATGAGATTAAGACACTTGCTCTCTGGAAGGAAAGCTATGACAAACCTAGACAGTATGTTAAAAAGCAGAGACACCACTTTGCCAACAAAGGTCAATATAGTCAAAGCTATGGCTTTTCCAGGAATCATGTAAGGGAAAAGGCGGAGCCCTGAATTGTGCTGGCAAAGACTTTTGAGAGTCCCCTGGACAGCAAGGAGATCAAACTAGTCAATCCTAAAGAAATCAACCCTGAACATTGACTGGAAGGACTGATGCTAAAGCTGAAGCTCCAGTATTTTGGCCACCTGATATGAAGAGACGACTCATTGGAAAAGACCTTGATGCTGGGAAAGATAGAAGGCAAAAGGAGAAGGGGGCAGCGGGGGGGTGAGATGGTTAGATAGCATCACTGACTCAATGGGTATGAATTTGAACAAACTCCAGGAAATAGGGAAGGACAAAGAAGCCTGCGGGCTGCAGTGCATGGGGTCCAAAGACTTAGACAGGACTTAGCGACTGAACAACAACAATCAACAGCTGCTTTCATTGATACCATACTAACTGCAAAATAATGCCGGGAATAATCAAAGTTCAGCTTGTTATACAGACTTCAAATGAAATACTTAATGTATATAAACTATTTAAGCCACAGAATATAGATTCAGAGATTGTTGTTACAATGCTAAAACCAGAAAAAAATGTGAGAAATATATTTTTAAATCTTACTTTTAACACATTATAATAAATACTGCAATGTCTGGAAGCCCCTGACTGTTTGGAAGGAGCTTTTTACTTGCCATTGCATAAGCACAGCTACAGCCTCTGTTTATCACAAAGTGCAATGACCAGCAAATGGAATATACTCCACCAACTGATACTGACAGAATTCTGTCATTGCAAGTGTCTGTTCCATTGACATTATTTGCTATTTTTCAGAGAAGTGAAGGAATAATTACAAGCCGTCTCTTTGGCTTATACGAGTTTTATACACTGATTTCTTTTTCCACCTTTTAGACAGTTCTCCAAGTTCAATAGCTGCTTCTTACTCGATGTGTATTGCTGGACATGGTGCTGGGAAAAATGAAATAAAATGAGAGCTGAATTTATCAATCATATTAGCAAAGATTCTAAGACTATGTATTATGCAGAATATATTGAATATTATGATTTGTTCATCACATTCTCCCCTATTCTTTCCTTTCAAATTTTAATTGGTGTGTTTCACTGTGGGCAAAATTTCCTGGTACTTTTGTTTTTAGTTTATATTTATTTATTTACTTTTGGCCATGCAGTGCGGCATGTGGGATCTTAGTTCTCAGATGTAGGGATCAAACCCAGGGCCCCAGCAGTAAAAGTGTCAAGTCCTGACTACTGAACCACCAGGGAATTCCCTCCCCTGGTACTTTTGAATATGTTGTTGTTTAGTTGCTAAGTTGTGTCCAACTCTTTTGCGACACCTTGGACTGTTGACTACCAGGCTCCTCTGTCCATGGGATTTCCCAGGCAAGAATACTGGACTGGGTTGCTATTTCCTTCTCCAGGGGATCTTCCTGGCCCAGGGATCAAACTTGTGTCTCCTACATTGCAGGCAGATTCTTAACTCCTGAGCCACCAGGGAAGACCCAGTTTTGAATATACATGTAGGAAATATAATGCGGGTCTTCCTGTTAGAAGGGCATCCCTCGCACCCTGAGAGACAGACTAATAAAGCTGGCACATGATGAATAAGATCAGATATATGCAAAAGTCACATGGACAGGGAAGGCACAGGCTAAAAGCAGTAAGATAAGGTCTTGGCATTGGCTAATCATGGGGTTAACATAGCCTAAGAAAATGTATGTCAACTGTGTGGAATTTGCAGCTTAGAAATCCAGAAAATGAGTGTGAGGGCCAATGTTTCAGAGTCCACGTCAGTCATCTGGGAAGAGGGGCTCATTGGGCAAAATGTGAAAGTGTATTAGAAACACCACAAGGAGCAGAGGGGTGTAGAGGGCAAAAATAGAAGGTACGCCTGTCTTCAAATCCCACTTCTTTCTTACCAGTTCGATGACTCAAACCCTCTGGGCTTGTTTTCTCACCTGTAAAATGGAGATGGTGATAATAATATTACTTACCAGTAATATCATGAATAAAATATTCATAAATAAAATATGTAAAATATGAAAGCATTCCAAACACTGCACAGCACATAAGGACTATAGAAGTCCATGATGACTAGAGCCCAATTGAGGCTGCACCTAATACATAGTAAGCACTCAACAGCTGTTTGATGATATTCATCACACATATCATTGTGCTTGGATGATATAGTCACCAACGTGACCCTCTGATGATCAAGCACCTTCCTATATACATTTGCTCAGTGGGACAGGATGTGCTGATCTAGGGAAATGATTATCCAGTCCAATGAGGTGGTTTGAGCTTTCATGGAAATTAATCATCTGGTGTAGACATCGATTTGCTATGTGTTTGATTAGTATGAATTTGGCTGAGGAAACAAGATCTGCTTTTCAGACCAGCAACCCCGAAAACCTGACTTTGGGTAGAGGTGACTCCATGGATATATTATCTATGTTATCCAGAATGACCACAGCAAGTCAGAGTCATGTCTTCTAGGAGACTATTAACGAAATTAAACTTGTGGAGCTTGCTGAGAAAGTTCTAAGGGAGCCGCAGGAAGGTTAGTTGATTGGTGAGCATATACACCCTCCAGGCTGACAGTTGAAGACCAACAAGAGTCTCAGCTGCATATAACTTTGACCCTGAGGTCAGATAAACATAAAGAATGACATGCAGTCTAAGTGCTTCCCTGTTAGTATCAGTTATGCAACGAACTGCCTATTCCAACAAAGATGTGGCATTCACAAAAATGCACAGTACTTTTTGTTCTAATAATAATATTTAAATAATTAATTTTGTTGTATCACACGTTGTATTTACTGAGTGACATTAGTTTGACAAGCGTGGCGATATGAATATCCATCAAACACCCCATGGGTTTCAGGAAGTCCTGCAAAAGGTTACTGAGTCTGCTGGAGACTTTATAGAAACTTTGGCTGGAAACCCCCACTGGGAAGATATGTTTTCTATGGTCTTATTATTTTAAAATTTAATAATTTTTCAGTATTTATGGCTTCAACAACAAGCTCCCATTGGAAAGAAAAAAAAAGTAAAAATCCTCCCTCTTATTTCAAACTCGAATAGTTTTATAGGATGCTATTGTCTGAAACCAAATGCCAGGACAATGATGTTGGAGCTGGTGAAAGCTACTGGCTGGACTCCAGGAAAAGGGCTCAAGAGTAACTTTGCTCCTTAGTCCCAGAGACCAGGCTCATTGGTAAATAATAGAAATCGACTCCAAGCACTAAGGATGCTTTCATGATTCAGAGAATCATGCCCTCATTGCATGGACAGCATCACGTGGACAGCAAGATCTGGCATTCTTCCTGGCCTTGGAGACAATGAATAGGTCCCCTACTGAATCTCTTTTCTCTTTAGGTTAGACATCCATAATTCACTTATCATCTCTCCCTCTTAAGAGATGGTTTGCGTTTCATCATCATCTTGGTAAGATTTTCCCAGAAGACCCTTCAAGGACCAGATCCTCTGTAGGTTTTAGTCCCAGAATATTGGGTATCTTTATTTCAGGAACCAAAGGAAGAAGGTTATATCACTCACACTCACTCTCAGAGTTGTCACATAAGTACTTTTCTGTGTCCATTCAGGATGTCCTCAGAAAGAAACCATGTGCTTGGGTGACTCAGCTTTGACAAAACACTCAAAACTCACCATGAACTTGTCATTCTTGAGACACAGCAAAATTGTGAGAGCATGTTTTTGAAAATTGTCAAAACACAAGGGGTCAACTTAGAGGATAATAAAAATAAGAAAGGAGTAGTAAAACTGCCAACTCCTCATTTCTCTCCAAGCTGTATTTTGGCAAAATTCTATTAGTTCTCTTACAGAAAGAAAGACTGTCAGATTTAAGGGCCCAAGCAAACAAGAAACAGGGCATGTTAATTGAAAGAATTATTGTAATCGAAGTTTGAGTGCAAAATTACATCCTTCATAATTTTATACTTATGTGAAGTATATTTCTTCCCATGCTTGTAAAGACAGAATTTTCCTCATGTCTGACACATCAAATACCAATAACCTTGTTATGCAATAACCAGAGAAGAAGGTTGAAAGAATGTGAAAGCTTACCATTTATTATAGTGAACACAGTCAGTCAGTCAGTCAGTTCAGTCACTCAGTCATGTCCGACTCTTTGTGACCCCATGAATCGCAGCACACCAGGCCTCCCTGTCCATCACCAACCCCTGGAGTTCACCCAGACTCACGTCCATCGAGTCAGTGATGCCTTCCAGCCATCTCATCCTCTGTCGTCCCCTTCTCCTCCTGCCCCCAATCCCTCCCAGCATCAGAGTCTTTTCCAATGAGTCAACTCTTCGCATGAGGTGGCCAAAGTACTGGAGTTCCAGCTTTAGCATCAGTCCTTCCAAAGAAATCCCAGGGCTGATCTCCTTCAGAATGGACTGGTTGGATCTCCTTGCAGTCCAAGGGACTCTCAAGAGTCTTCTCCAACACCACACTTCAAAAGCATCAATTCTTCAGTGCTCAGCCTTCTTCACAGTCCAACTCTCACATCCATACATGACCACAGGAAAAACCATAGCCTTGACTAGACAGACCTTTGTTGGCAAAGTAATGTCTCTGCTTTTGAATATGCTATCTAGGTTGGTCATAACTTTCCTTCCAAGGAGTAAGCGTCTTTTACTTTCATGGCTGCAGTCACCATCTGCAGTGATTTTGGAGCCCAGAAAAATAAAGTCTGACACTGTTTCCACTGTTTCCCCATCTATTTCCCATGAAGTGATGGGACCAGATGCCATGATTTTAGTTTTCTGAATGTTGAGCTTTAGGCCAACTTTTTCACTCTCCACTTTCATGTGCAAAATGCATTGTCACTCTGTTATGTAGGCATCTAGGTGTGGGATAATTGATCAAAACCCCTGAAAGTGGGACTTGAGACAACAAAGCATGTAAAAAAGAAGTGTTTTTGTTCTTAAAAAAAGCTATAAGTATATAACTTTTTATATAGTATAACCTTTTTTATATTGTATATTTAAATATTATGATCTAAAGTATTATAAAATAAATGCCAGTTAAATGAATCCAGGCGCAACTGGATAAATGTCACTGTACTCTGTGCATTTG
Source organism: Bos javanicus (assembly GCF_032452875.1). Taxonomy (NCBI): domain Eukaryota; kingdom Metazoa; phylum Chordata; class Mammalia; order Artiodactyla; family Bovidae; genus Bos; species Bos javanicus. The sequence continues at coordinate 92,815,815 of NC_083869.1, forward strand.
TGACACAATACAAAATAGGGGTCAGAAAAATATAAGGCACCGAAGTTTCTTTTAACACCTATTTTTTTTAACTGACTGGTAGATGCAATCTACATGTATTATAAAATCCTTCAAACATCAGGACTAATTCATACAACAAGGGAAAGAACTCACAAATGAACCAGAATCCCTACGTCAGCTCTGTGGATAGTGCATTACTTTTATACTAAGCACCATAAGGGCTAATGTTTCAACTGGTCCTGGATTTTTCTCTCTGTAACAGCAAAGAACTTTTCTGAGCCATCTCTATGCTTTCCTTTAGTTTATCCTATGACAAATGGCTTCAAGTAATTAAAAAGCAGAATGGCATAGTCATCAGAATGCCACAAGGACATACAGTTTCTCTATGTCAAGCTAAACAATCTTGAAGTCAGCATTCCTTAAGGTGGAGTCACACACACTTATATTAGAATCCCCTAAAAGGCATCTTGTTTATAAACAAGATTCCTAAGTTCTGTCCAAGACTTCATGAATCAGACTCTCCCCAGTCTGGGAACTGGGATCAGACCTTTTCAACAAGCTCTCCAGGTGATCACCTATACACCAAATCCAACACATTGTCTTGAGAAATAGTCCTTAAAGGAATTGCTCCAGGGACTTGGATTCAATTAGCTGTATATAAATCAGTGGTTCACATCCCTGGCTGTGCAATAGAATCATTTGTGGGAGGTTTAAAGCCACAACCATGATTGCACATAATTTCCAGAATATCTAATTTGTCTGGCCTGAGGTGATATCTAACATGTTACTCTAATAAATAACTAGAATTGCATGCTCTTAGTAGCATTATTCACAATATTCAAATATAGGGAGTAACTCAAGTGTCTATCAACAGACAAATGGATAAATAATTAAGACGTGTGTGTATATACACAGTGAAACACTATTCAACTGTAAAAAGGAATGCCATTCTGATATATGCTATAACATGAAAGAACCTTGAAAACCTTAAGCTAAGTGAAATAAGCCAGACACAAAAGAACAAATTCTGTATGATTCTTCTTACATGAAACATCTAGAATAAGCAAATTCATAGAGACATGAAATAGAAGTTACCAGGGGCTGGGGGCCGGGGGTGGTGGTGGCGAGGAAGAGAAAGGTTTAGCAGTTAGAGAGCTTCTCTTTAAGGTGGTAGAAAAGTTTCAGAAATATATAGCAGTAGTGGTTACTGATACTGTGAATGTCTTTTATTGCACACTAAATTGTACACTTAAAATAGTTACAATTATAATTAAAATTACAACTAATTTCAGTTATAAACTTCCTATTATATACATTTTACCATGATAAAAAGGTTTTTAAAAGGTAAAAGACATATGTAACTAGGATTGACAATTTCTGTACCCCAACAGAGATGAAGCAAACCACCTGTCAAAGAAACATTTGATAGGTGGTCACTGCATTAGTAGAGAAGGAAATGGCAACCCACTTCAGTATTCTTGCCTGGAAAATCCCATGGACAGAGGAGCCTGGTAGGCTACAGTCCACGGGATAGAGAAGAGTCGGACATGACTTAGCAACTCCACTTTTCACTTTCATGCATTGGAGAAGGAAATGGCAACCCACTCCAGTCTTCTTGCCTGGAGAATCCCAGGGATTGGGGAGCCTGGTGGGCTGCCGTCTATGAGGTCGCACAGAGTCGGACACGACTGAAGCGACTTAGCAGCAGCAGCAGCACTGTATTAGTTCGGAGGAGGCAATGGCACCCCACTCCAGTACTCTTGCCTGGAAAATCCCATGGACAGAGGAGCCTGGTAGGCTGCAGTCCATGAGGTCACTAAGAGTTGGACACAACTGAGCGACTTCACTTTCACTTTTCACTTTCATGCATTGGAGAAGGAAATGGCAACCCACTCCAGTGTTCTTGCCTGGAGAATCCCAGGGACTGGGGAGCCTGGTGAGCTGCCGTCTATGGGGTCACACAGAGTCGGACACGACTGAAGCGACTTAGCAGCAGCAGCAGCAGCAGCTCCCTAGACCAATGCAATCAGTTTATTTCAGAAGTGGGAACCGAGCATCAGTCATTTTTGTAAACACTCCCCAGATGATTCTAATATGCCAGCAGGGTTGGGAACCACTTCTGCTCTTGTTGCTCAGTGTGTGATCTGCTGACCAGCAACCTTGACATCATCTTGGAGTTTGTTAGAAATGCAGAATCTCAGGACTCATTTGAGACCTACTGACTCAAAACTTACATAGTAACAAGCTACATCAGTAATTTGTGTGCCCATTCAAATTTGAAAGAAAAGTTATGAACAACCTAGACAGCATATTAAAAAGCAGAGACGATACTTTGCCAACAAAGGTCTGTCTAGTCAAAGCTATGGTTTTTCCAGTAGTCATGTATGGATGTGAGAATTGGACCATAAAGAAGGCTGAGCACCAAAGAATTGATGCTTTCAAACTGTGGTGCTGGAGAAGACTCTTGAGAGTCCCCTGGACTACAGGGAGATCAAACCAGCCCATCCTAAAGGAAATCAGTCCTGAATATTCATTGGAAGGACTGATGTTGAAGCTTAAACTCCAATACTTTGGCCACCTGATTGGAAGAACTGATTTATTTGAAAAGACCCTGATGCTGGGAAAGATTGAAGGCAGGAGGAGAAGGGGATGACAGGATAAGATGGCTGGATGGCCACACCGACTCAATGGACATGAGCTTGAGTAGACTCCGGGAGTTGGTGATGGACAGGGAAGCCTGGTGTGCTGCAGTCCAGGAGGTCGCAAAGAGTCAGACACGACTTAGCAACTGAACTGAACTGAACTGAAGGCTCATCTCAGGACTTGAAGAAGCCCTCTCACAGCGACTATAGCCTTGTTAACCACACCTGCCTAAAACATACCTCTATCTATTCACTTCTCCCACTGTACTAGGATTTTGAGATCTTGCATGGATGCTAAGTCACTTCAGTCATGTCCAATCTTTGCAACCCTATGGACTGTAGACCATCAGGCTCCTCTGTCCGTGGGAATCTGGAGTGGGTTGCCATGCCCTCCTCCAGGAGATCTTCCCAAGCCAGGGATCAAACCCACATCTCTTATGTCTCCTATATTAGCAGGCAGGTTCTTTACCACTAGCACTATGTAGGAAGCTCTGAAATCTTGAGGTTGGGATAATATTTTATCTTCCTATCTCTAATACCCAGCATGGCATCTTCTATGGTAGCTTCCATAAATAGTTACTCGAACTATATTAAAATTTAAAAGCAACATGAAATCTAATAACTAGCATTTCAAAGATAATAGTAACACTCTTAAGTAAAGAGTAAGACATGACAGGAATAAAGGAACCTATGTATTGAGCAACAATTATGTTCCAAGACCTTCAAACATGGTAGGTGCAATCCTCACAACAGCTCCATGGAATAAGCATTTCCATCTATTTTATAGATGGAATAATTGCAGCTCAAACAAGAAGAAATGTGGTCACAGAGCTGATACAGGATGAGAGTGGGATTTGTCTCCAACTGTCTTATTTCACAGCCCATTTTGCTGAGCTTCTAGTAATTTAAAAACTAGCTCTTTTCAGAACCTCCTGGAGGTACCTTTATTCTCTTTTCTATTCCTATCCTTATCTGCCTCTCGTCATCTCTTCCTCTTTACCACGGACTGTGACCTTCTCACTTTGTTCCAAATACTTTCTCCTGTCTCCTTTCTAAGCCTCTGCTTTCCTCCCCCTCAATGACTTACCTGGTGTCCCTCAGCAGGAACTGAAGTACGTTTAAGACTCTCGTTTTAATTATCAAATGTATTTTCCTTTCCTAAAATTTAATATCAGGTCAATTACACTCCTCAGTAGGTGTTAAGATTTCTGATAAGTCCTCTTCTGATAGGACTTGAAGTAGGTTATAGATTAAAACACAATTTGATGGCAATTTTAATTGAAAGTAAAGGATTTTATTGTTGCTGCTCTTTGGTTTGATTTTAGGTAAAAGATATAAGCCTAAATTAAGTTGTTTTTTTTTTTTTTGAAAAGTAGGGCTCCAAGGATAACTCTTATCCTTCCTTGCCCTTCAACAGAGAAGAAACCCAATTCTACTTCACTTCTTTTTCTTCTATGTGTTAAATATCAGACTGGATAGAAACATTAATTTGAGAAACTAAATGTTTTATTATTTATCTAAATTTCATATATAAATATCTTCACTTAGAACTATAACAACTGGACACAATCCAGTTAACAAATACATATTTTTTCTTTGAAATAATTTTTTTAATAGAACACTTCAAAAACTTCCTAAGAAAAAGCAATGATAACATTAACTTATGCAAAATGTCAAGACCAAAAAAAACCCAAATTTAATATAGAACAATAATTCCTTTGTTGGAATAGAATTTGAATGGAAAAAAATAGAAGATTTATGTATAACCCAGTATATCCACATGAAGATTGGATTATTTTAAGATAAAGCCAAATGGAATAAAAGTATTTCAGGGTTGAGCCTCCACAGTGTCAAAATAACAAAGTTGCTTTGGTAATTCAATGCCAAACAGTAATGCCTATGATGTTCATTGTATCCTGTTTGAAAGTCTCCTTTATACTCGGTGAGGACTGTACTTGTTATGAAGAGTTAGCCATCACTGCAGAGTGACCAGCTTATCTGGGTTTGTCTAGAACTTTCTCAGTTTTATCTTTTGCCCCTGCCCTCAAAACCCCTCAGTCCCAGGCAAACTGTGATGGCTGATCACCCCATCTGGCAGTCATGTTGTGCCTGAACACACCCCTTCCTATTTGCCTACAGAGGAGTGAGTCTGTCACATGGCTCTCCTGGTTAATCTTCCTTTCCAAAGGTAGGTCTGAACTGAAGAGACGTAAACCAGACCTAGAGCCAGGGCACTGCGTGGTGGAGCTGGTTATGCCTTCTACTCGGGCATCACGTCTAAAGGAAGGGGGGCACCATTCACATTGTAAATGTGGTATGTTCATTTGACATTTTTTTCCAGTGGTAAAGAGTCTTATTACTACAAGATCATCATATTACGATAATTCTCTGACTGATGGAATTACAATTATTGAAGAAGGAAGCCTATTTCTAGTTGACACATACATGCAATGTGGCCTGGTGGCTGCCCTGGAGGCCACACGTTTAGTGAGATGCTTTAGGGGAATCTGTGTCAGCCACTTGGTGGAGACAAGGGAGGATGAGGAAGCCATTAATTAGTATAAGCAAAGACAAGAGCCCACGTGTGTGAAGACAGGGGAGGCTGCCTCAATTCTTCATTCTAGTTTTCTACTCCTGAGCCTGCCTGCTTCCTTGAGAAGCAGCTCAGAGACCTTATAACAAAAATCTTCTCTTTTATTTAAACCAAATGAATGGATCTTATACCTCAGGATTAACCAAGTTAATTCTGTAATTTGAATCTAAAAGTTGAAGATATGAAAATAAAGCAAATTTATCTGACAAAAATGTTTATTTTATTTATTTTCTGAAATGACCAGAAAGTTCAATAAAAATAATCTTCTTAGCACATTGCTCCATGTGGACATAGCCTCTGCAAAAAAAAAAAAAAATTAGAGAAATCCTGCTGGGAAGAACATTTTGAGTGTATGTTGCCAATTACATTTAGCAAATAATAATAAGGACATTTGGGACTGCATTATTAATAGTAAAGTACCCTTTGGATTCTCTGTAAATAGATATTATTAAATCTTAGTAATCTAACAAATTCTGTGTAAGAACTTAGGCTGATTGCGGAAGGATGTTGTTATTGGCAAAGAGATTTAAAATGAGCATCAAATTTGTTTATCTCTCCTATTCAGTGACGGGCATATAATGCCATTCTTGAGATTGTGAAATGAAGGAAGTCCTCAATTAAAGACTTGATAAGAAACTACAGAATATCCATGCCACTTCATATTCTTTTTATAATTATAAGTCTTGATATTTCCCAAAGCATATTATGTGTGCTCAATCACATGTAATATCTAGAGTCGATCACATAAAATGTAATTTAGTTGTGGGTTTAGTTGCAAGGTTTCTCTTCTGTAATATCACTCATAGCAGTGATACTACTGTGTACTTCTAGAGGGCTTTGCTTGAAAAGTACTTGAGTAAAATAGATGACCCAGGGCAAGTTCGATGCATGAAGCAGGGCACCCAAAGCTGGTGCTCTGGGTGCTCAGAGGGATGGGATGCGGAGGGATGTGGGAGGGGTTTCAGAATAGGGGGACACATGTGTACCACTGGCTGATGCATGTTTATGTAGGCAAAAACCATCACAATATTGTAATTATTCTCCAATTAAAATAAAAGAATTAATTGAAATAATAAAAGTAGTTGAGAGAATTGTCTTCCTGCTCTGTTCCAGTGAGATAGATGCAGTACTAATGCTGTGCACAGGAAAAAGGAATCTTTCTAATGTATTCTAAAGAAAGTCACTTTCTTCAAATCTTTACTTACCAATATTACGCACTCTGTGATAACAAAGTGAGCTCTGCATCTCCTGGCATAATTGAAAAGCTTATTTTTAAATGCCATATGTTGCTGTGATTCATGCTGTGTTTTAATGATTATCACACATGCAAGCAAAATGCTATATTAGTTTTATATTCATGTAATTCCTGATTATCACAAATCCACACAATGAAAGACTGAAATGATATTCGGGTGCCAGAGATGTGAAGAATCTCAAAAAGTTCTCTTAGCTAGCACCTCATCTTTCTAGACAATTGAATTTAAGTCATCCAAGACAAAGGGGAGCATTTCCTTTTTCAATTTAGTAAATGTTTTATGGAGGTCCACAATGTGAACTATGCTGTGGAGAATAAAAGTTGAAGAACCCAATTCTGTCTTGTCCTTAGGGAATACACAGTATTTTTTCCAAAGAAGTATAAAATAAGTGGAAAATAAATAATAGTATATTAGTACTGCATGTCTTGGAATGGCATATAGCACAGGTTCTCAAGTTTTAGCATGCACCAGAATCTCCTGGCAGGTTTGTTAAAACACAGATTGCTGGACTCCTGCCTCCCATTTCTGATTGAGTAGCTGGGATGGGGCCCAACAATCTGAGTTTTCAACAAGTTCCCCAGTGATACTGGTTCCTAGATGATGCTCTGGGAACCACTGCAGTAAAGCATTGGGATTAAAAGTGCAGGCTCTGGAGTTCAGGGGCAGAGTTTGAATCCTGAGTGGATCTGAGTTCAAGTCCTGCTTTATTGAACTACAATGATAGTATAAATTTACAAAGTACTTTTCCTTGGAAACAATTTTCCTTTACTTTAAAATAATATTCTTCCTAATTTGGGGTGTTGAAATATATTTATGCCCGTGAAAATAATGGTAATGGATATTGTCATTTATGTATTAGTATAATAAAACCTTGGCAATACCATAACTGTTTCCCTCCTGCATTATAATTTGGGGATAAAATTTAAAAATACATAAATAAAGGAAAACTGGGATTGGGCCCTTCCCAAGAGTGCCACCAAGACTGTGTCCTGCTGCAAGTCTCAGAAAAGGGATGGGACATTCTTTAGGAATGATACTCAGTTGTAGCATGAATAGCAGCCGTGGGAAGAGGTCAGAAGGGCAGTGTGCAAGAATGGAGTGCACAAAACACAGGCTGGTTCTGTTTGACTCACTTGATGTAACAGAACAGGGAGCTGAGATGTGCTGGGGTGGCCTCCCTGTGACCTCCCTGATAGGTCAGTTCACATGCAGGACACTCATCTCTGTTGTCATAGTAACTTTAGGGCAAACCTATCGTGAGACCTAAAGCAACAAGTCAGGGACTAGACTCTGTCCTGACCATTTGACTGATGACTTTTCTAATACAGGGTTCAATAAAGCAGGACTTGAACTCAAATCCATTCTATTCTGCCAGAGTAGGAATGCGGGAATTATCTCCTGGGCTTTGGGAATGGGCCTGGTGATGGCAGTCAGATGTTTCTATTCTTGCCACTCTGATCATTTTTCAATCATCAAGCAAAACACACTTAAGCCATATGAAGCTCTTAAAGATAAAATACAGGATTTCCTGCATATTTTAGTTTAATGTTTTGACCCGAACAGATTCTTTATGATCCCGTGGACTTCAGCACGCCAGGCTCCTCTGAGCTAGTGCTGCAGTCCATGGGCTCGCCAAGAGTCAGATATGACTTATCAACTGAACAACAACAAACCACATTCTCAAGACTTTAGAAAAAACAATTTTAAGAAAAGATTTCAAAGAAACATTTTCAGTCCCAGTCAAACCTCTTTAGGTAGAGGTCAGGAATTGAAATCAGAGAGGTGGTAGGATTCAGGTGAAGGGTAAGAGTCAGTGATACCTTTGGGGCCCACCAGTAGGTAACGACCAACCCTCTTAATGGTTCAATAATCCCATTTTGAGCATAAAAATGGCTCCCCAAATGAGCCACAGCAAAAGGACCCGCTTCAAGGTAAACAGAGTAAATGTTCTCAGTAACTAAATATCATTGAAAAGTATTGTCTTAGGGGATGGGAGAAAGTAACTGCAAATCATATATCTGATAAGGGCTTAATATTCAGAATACATAAGGGATTCATACAACTCAATAGCAAAAAAACCAACCCAGTTAAAGAATGGACAAAGGACCTGAACAGACATTTCTCCAACATATAGATGGCCAACGGCCAACAGACATATGAAAAGGTGTTCGGTATCACTCATCATCAGGGAAACACAAATGAAAACCACAATAGATATCACCTCACACCTGTCGGGATGGCTTTTCCTAAAAAATGAAAGATGTTGATGAGGATGTGAAGAAAAGGCAGTCCTGTTACTCTGTTGGTGGAGACGTAAATTGGCACAGTTGTGACTGAAAGCAGTGTGAAGTTTCCTAAAAATATTAAAAATAAAACAACCATAATATCTAACAATCCCAATTCTGGGTATTTATCCTAAGGAACTAAAATCAGAATCTAGAAATTATACCTGCATCACATGTTTATTGCAGTGCTATTCAAAATAGCCAAGAAATAGAAACAACCTAAGGCTTCCATGGTGGCTCAACAGCGAAGAATCCACCTGCCAATGCAGGAGATGCAGGTTCAATCCTCCAGGCTCGGAAGATCCCCTGGAGTAGGAAATGGCAACCCACACCAGTATTTTTGCCTGCAAAATTCCATGGACAGAGGAGCTTGGCAACGTGACTGAGCAGCAAAACAACAACAACAAGAACCAACCTAAATGTCCCATCTACAGATGAATGGATACCGAAAATGTAGTATATCTGTATATATGGAGATTTATCAAGAATGGTCATCAATGTGGCCTCCTTTGGACTTTATTCACAAGATTAGCTTGATGTCTGCAGCCTGGCTAATGCTCATGCTTCCTCTGGCATGGTTATCATAATTTTACAGTGGGTGGACAGTCCCTCATTTTAAATAAATAAATGTGGGTATGTATCCAAAGGAAATAAAACATGGATCTCAAAGAAACATTTCCACTGCCATATTCATTGTAGTATTATTCATAACAGTCATGATATAGAAATTACCACTTGTCTGTTGACAAATCAAAGGCGATGGCACCCCACTCCAGTACTCTTGCCTGGAAAATCCCATGGACGGAGGAGCCTGGTGGGCTGCAGTCCATGGAGTCACTAAGAGTCAGACACAACTGAGCGACTTCCCTTTCACTTTTCACTTTCATGCATTGGAGAAGGAAATGGCAACCCACTCCAGTGTTCTTGCCTGGAGAATCCCAGGGATGGGGGAGCCTGGTGGGCTGCCGTCTATGGGGTCACACAGAGTCGGACACCACTGAAGTGACTTAGCAACTTAGCAACAGCAAAGAAATCATAGTATGTATGTGCAATGGAATATTATTCAGCCTTTATAAAGAGGGAAAACCTACTATCTGCAATATCATGGATGGAACTGGTGGACATCATGCTAAGTGGAAAACACCAGTCACAAAAGGATAGATACTAAATAATCTCATTTATGTGTGGAATCTAAAAATCACTGGGAATTCCCTGGGGGTCCAAGTGGTTAGAACTCTGCACTTTCACTGCCAAGGGCCAGCATATGATTTCTGGTCAGGGAAATGAGGTCACACAAGCCATGTGGGGTGGCAAAAAGTAAAATAAAAAATAAAAATAAATAGTCACACTCATAGAAGCAAGGAATAGAATGGAGACTGCCAAAGGCAGAGGAATGGGGAAATGGCAATGATCAAAGGGTACAAAGGTTCAGTTGTCTTAAATAAATAAGTTCTGGAGATCTGCTGCATAACATGATACCTAGAACTAACAACTCTATAGTCGTAGTAGTAGTGTTAGTCGCTCGGTTGTGTCTGACCCTTTGTAACTCGATGAATTGTAGCCCACCACGCTCTTCTGTCCACAGAATTCTCCAGGCACGAATACTGGAGTGGGTTGTCATTTCCTCCTCCAGGGGATCTTCCAACCCCAGGGATCAAACCCAGGTCTCCTAAATTGCAAGCAGAATCTTCACTCTCTGAGCCAGCAGGGAAGTCCAAAAACATACAGTGTATACTTAGTATTTGTTAAGAGGGTAGATCTTTACACTATGTTCTTGCCACGTAAAAGGACGTGATAATGATATTCAGGTAGGGACAGGAGGAAACCCTGAGACGTAATAGATATGTCTATAACCTTGATGGTAAAAATGGTTTCATGGTTGTATACTTAGCCAAACTCAGGAGCTGTACATTAAATAGGGACAGCTTTTACATATCAATGGTACTTTTTTTTTTTTTTAAGAATGAATGAAAACCATTGTCATACTGGGGGCTTCTCCAAAAGCCAACCCTGGGACAAAGATCTGGGTGCAAGTGGTTTATTCAGGGAGGAACCCAGGAAGCATGGTGAGAGAATGAAGTGAAGCCAGGAAGGAGGAGAGCCAATGAAAGGGGGGAATTGCAGTGGGCAACTGGGGCTCATCCCTTCTGGCACGCATTGAGGATTGTGTGGAAGCCACCTCACAAGTGCCCCTGGGATTGCTGGAAGTGGGATTCCTAGATCACGCGGTAGTTGTATTGGTAATATTTTGGCGACCCTGGACAATAACTGGATTTTTATCCACTGTTGCAGTCTGGTGAACATGCCTGGCAAACCAGCTGTTCAGGCAGCTCATCGGCTGAGGGTCCAGTGGCCAGTGCTCTGAAATCTTTGCCCACGTTTGTCCTGAGGCCACACTGCTCAGGGGCTGCCCACCAGTGACTGGTTGTGGTGGGGATAAGGCAGACACATTGCCGAGGCACATGGGACTACTTTCTTGGTAACTTTGGCTTGAGGACTTCCTGGCAGCTTCGCCGAACGCTCTTTAGTTCTCATCGCTATGTAAGATGCCTCCGCCCAACTTTCTTGTAGGTTTCCTTCAGTGTCAAACTTGCATCTTCGTCTCACAGCTCTCCTAGCCTTCCATGCCTCCTCCCTGTTTGCTTTCGTAGTATTTCCACCACACAGCTTTTAAATCTTCTCTTAGTATCTGCTTCTCGGAAGACCCAACTGAACACATCCACCACCGCCCAGCCCTCCTTGGTTGAGGCTCACTCCTGGGGACATTAACTCCTCAGCCTTTCCAGTCTACCGCATGCACTGGTTCCACGTGTTCTCAGGACCAATAGGCCACCTGAGGCAGGGAGATAGGAAGCCTCCTAGGAAGGAACTGTTAGTTGGTGGCCCCAGGGTGAGCATCTGGGGAAGCCATCCCAGTGACAGTGTTTGCTACAAGGATTATAGTTCACTTACCTGCTCTAGTATGCAAATAGATTGTTGTGCTGTATGAATATAACCAGGAGAGAAGGAGGGCTCTAGGCAATAGTATTTCCAGACTACTAAGAAAAGTTGAAACTATCTCTGCAATTCAGGTTAGTTTACTTCCTTTTGCAACATATCTGGAGGTTTATTTCATTTTCTTCCTGTTATATTTCTTGTGACTTCTCAATCTGTTGGGTTGTTATTGATTAAAATGGGAAATGCTTCATGTTCAGAACATTTCTATTTCCTGGTAACCAAAAGATGTAAAAAAAGTCATAGTAGGTGTTTAACAGTGTTAGTTTTCTTTCTATTTAGCAGCCTGCGGATGAAGGACCCATATGTACAATATATAAGGTGCTGTGAGTCATACTCCTTGTGTGGCCATAAACAGGATCAAAATGATATAATTATATGAAAGCACTGCTGTAGACTGCAAAGGACAAAGAGGAGTTACTTTGGGGTCTTTGCAACTCATTATTTCATTGGTTCATATGGACCATTGTCAAGGCAAATCCTTAGAAGCAGGACACTTGGAAAGAGGAAAAGCTTCCTATAACATGGCCGGGTGCTTGTATGCTCAGTCGCTCAGTCGTATCTGACTCTTTGGACCCCATGGACTGTGGCCCACCAGGCTCCTCTGTCCATGGGATTTTTCCAGGCAAGAATACTGGAATGGGTTGCCATTTCCTCCTCCACGGGATCTTCCTGACCCAGGGATAGAACCTAGGTCTCTGGTGTTCCCTGCAATAACATGTGGATTCTTTACCACTCAGCCACTCAGCCACCTGGAAATCCCAGAACATGACTAGCATATAATATGATATGCTAAGTGGCTTCAGTTGTATCCGATTCTTTGCAACCCTATGGACTGTAGCCCGCCAGGCTCTTCTGTCCATGGGATTCTCCAGGTAAGGATCCTGGAGAGGCCCTCCTCCAGGCCCTCCTCCAGGGGATCTTCCTGACTCAGGGATCGAATCTGCATCTCTTGTGTCTCCTGCACTGGCAGACAGTTCTTTACCACTAGTGCCACCTGGGAAGCAATTATACTATAATATGTCCTTCCATATATATTATAATATGGGCTTCCCTGGTGGCTTAGATGGTAAAGCATCCTCCGGCAATGCAGGAGACCTGGGTTCAATCCCTGGGTCAGAAAGATACCCTGGAGAAGGGAATGGCAGCCCACTCCAGTATTCTTCCCTGGAAAATCCCATGAACAGAAAAGCCTGGTAGGCTAGAGTCCACGGGGTTGCGAAGAGTCGGACATGACTGAGCAACTAACACGCACACATGTCCTTACCAATGTGTATTCCACTCTATTAGCTCACTTTAAACACAACTTAAAGCTCTTTTATGATATTTAGACAAGAAAAACAAGTTTTAGCCATTGAGAAAACATTCTGTTCCATATGTTAGATGATGTAACTTCTAATTCTAGGATCCCTGAATATTCTATTGTACATTTATTTGTAATTTAAGAGAGTCAGTCTTCTGCCTTTGGGATATTATAGAACAATTTCATGTGTACCATTAAAAAATACAGTTGATATATTCTACAGCCTGACTTAGCTGCAAATGTAGAGAAATTATTGACGCTGCATGATAAAAATGAAGAAACATGAAACCTTAAGAAAAATGAAGAATCTAATTTAAAAGAACGGAAACAGCAGAGATAAAATCAGGACAGTGACTGATCCAGTACCATGCGTGAATGTATCTTTTATCCTTTCTCTTCTTAAACTGAATAATAGAGGTAGGGCAGAATTTGCATTGGTGTGAATCACTCTGATCAAGAGATAGAAGGAAGGATATACATATATTATCTGGTCAATTTTACCTGACACAGTTCAATTGCTCAATGGTCCATCTGTATTTTCCGAGCCAGATTTGAACAAAGGTGACCCTCAGAACTTGTTACAAGATCTTGTTATTTGAGAAACATTTTATTTTTGTATTTTCTTGAGACAGCCTCCAAGATTAATGTCTAAAATAAACTCGGCTGTTGAAAAATTGTAAAGATACAATCAGAAAAGTAATTCAACATGTCCCCAATGCTTTTAACTCCAGTGATGAAATTCTAGTCTGTAACAAACTTGGGGAAAAAAGCAACAACACTCTTGGGTTTTCATACCTCCTTATGTATGTCTTTCAGCTAACAATTTTAGCTTCAATTTCATCTAAGACAAATTAAACTTCACTAGAATTCTTCAGGCATCTTCCTTCTCCCCTAATCATCCCAAGGAATAGAATTGGCACAAATTAAAATAGTAAAGGTGTCCTTAAATCTATCAGAATAATGCAATGCTACCTAAGCAGAAACAAAGGAGGGGGTGGCGTGATGTGGGAAGTGCTTAACTAAGAATTCTATTCTTGGCTGTATTACTCATTTGATATTGACCCAAATTTAGCCTCAACTTAGCTATAAAATGAACAAGTTCTCTACCCTTAAGTTCTAAAATGCTAGGTCCATGTACATTTACCTTGTTTTATAATTGCTTATTATCTGTCTCATCATCAGTCTCTTTGTTCTTACACCTAGCCCAATACCTATCACATAGTAGGAAATCAATAAATATGTGTTTGTATGTAATAAATATAAATTTCTGTCTTCGTGACAGTTGCTCAGTCGCGTCCGACTCTTTTGTGACCCCATGGACTGTATAGTTCTCCAGGCCAGAATAGTGGAGTGGGTAGCCTTTCCCTTCACCAGGGGATCTTCCCAACCCAGGGATTGAACCCAGGTCTTCCACACTGCAGGTGGATTCTTTACCAGCTGAGCCAAGAGGTATGTTCACTGACTAACAGTGATAGTTTATATAACTGATGGTCACAGATACTCAACCTGCCTGGCAGCTCAGGAAACAGCATGACAAAATAAAAAGCATGTCTGGTGTCTGGGAGTCTGGGCATTGGATCCTTTTCATATATAGGCAATAAATTTAAGGGACCAGTGGTGAAATAAAGTAAGAATTCCATGCTTCTATGTTTCTGGGGCAGAAGTTCTTTCTACTGAGTGTAAATCCACAACTTGAAGGACTAACTGACTCCATTGAATTCATTAAATATTTAGAAATAGTGCAACGCTCCCTAGGAAAAGACTGGTTAAGTGCTATGTCTTGAATGTTTAATTTGACATCTTGTTGTAACATCAAAATGTTGTGCTAAGCTACCATGTGTTCTTTTGGAATAATAAATTGATAATAGAATTGAGCATCCAGATGAATTCCCAAGTTTTATAAATGTCTGCAGAAAATGACAGTGAAGTCCCACAAAAGTACATACCCTAAACTAGGAAAGAAATACTGGCCATATGCTAAATTAAAATATTTGGCCATATTTGGTGAGTACTTGTGTCTCGTGCATCATATAATTTATGTCTTTGAGCATGAATGAGATAATATTACACACAATATTAAAAGGTGATAAGATACTATTGCAGCTACTCTCCTTAAAGTCAGGGCCGTGAAACTATCCTGTTTGATACTGTAATGATAGATGGATGACATTATGCATTTGACAAAACCCATAGACAAAGACAATACCCAATACAAAGAGTAAACCTTAATGTAAGCTATGGACTTTGGTTAGTAATCAATAGTGGCTCATCAATTGTAATGAATTTGCTACACTAATATGAGTAATGGGGGAAACTGTGAGCGAGAGAGAGAGGAAGTATATGAGAACTTTGTACTATTTCCTTAATTTTCTGTAAACCTAAAATGGCTTTAAAAGTAAAACTTATTAATAAAAATAAACCACTATTGGAGCTATTCCACCTAAAGCTGTCAAGTCAGCAAATTCCTACATCAACTGTGAGCAAAATGGTTCATTATATCATGAGAGGTGATTATACCCAAAGATGATGATGATTAAAGAAGTAGTATTTTGATATGAAAAACACTTTACTGGTTCCAGAGCCTGGATTTAAAACACAAAGAGTCTTTACAAAGACCTCCATTAATCTTTAAGGCAAGTTCTTCTCACTTTGTACTTTATACTCTGCCAGGTTCTATAAAACTAAGTAATAGGATCAGAAGAGTATGCCCACAGTCCACGTCTTATCAGATATTTGGGAACTTACAAAACAAAAGCTTTATAATAATAAAGCAAAATGTCAGGACACAAAAAAAGCTAGATGGAACCAAGGAAATGGCCCAGGTCATCCTCCTCATGTTAGTTAGGCAAGAAAATATAAGGAACAACCATGAATCCCCTGTGACACGAAAAGTCCTATGGAAAAAAAATTAATCTCTGGTCAAATCGTAGGGCTACTTGAGCTATTGCCTAAGCAAATGATTGGTATTTAACTTGTGATCCACTGTGAAGTTTATGGACAATTGCATTTCTGTTTCCATTCGGCTACAAGAAAGCTCAGCCCCAAATTTGTGGCCCATTTCCAACAAGTTTATAGGTTAAACCTTACGCTTACTTATCTTGCTTTCTGACTCATCTATGCAATTTTTGGACTTACTGTATTGAATGTCTTGCTGTATTGAATGTGAGGCAGATGACCTTAAACAGTCCCTTGCCTGGCTCACTCTCTAATTTCCTTTTACTCTAATCATGAAGAAATATGTGGATCAGAAAAAAACATTTTTTTACACAGCAGAGATCAGAGAGAAATTATTGTAGAATGGTGCTATTCATATGACCCAGATGTTCTTTCACTAAGAGGTTAGATCTTACAAAGAGTGTTATTATCTTGCAAGGAATAAGATCAGAGTGATGCTAATTGTGAAATAGTCATTTCCCTTGAAATTAAGTGTGCATATACCCCCAGGTGGTATACAAGATAATCTACTAGGATATAGGAGGAAAATACATAATTTTTATTTTTGCATAATTTTTATTAAAGCTCTGCTAATAATATAAAAATGATCATGGCCCCATCATTCTGTCCATATATCAGAATTGGTGTAAGAGAAGGATTCATGAGGAATTATGAGTAAAAAGTAAGAGTTTCATGATTCATTCTTCATACTTATTACAGTTTATACAAGCCCCGCTTATCCACTCACTCTCACCAAAGGGACTTGTATAATGTACTGAACCCCTTGTATTATTGACAAGGAGAAGAGCCAATAGCAAATGAGCCAGAGATATAAATAGGCAATTTGCAGAATAGTAAAATCCAAATAACAACAAACATAAAAAAAGAAGTTCAAAAGAAGTGAGGGGAAAATGAACTGAAGCAATAATGAGAACGCATGCACTGGTTCGACAAAAAATAAGTACCATAACACCTTGGGCAAAAGGTTCTTCTTGTGCATTGCAAGTGGAAATGAGAACTATTACAAGCAAGAGGCAGGAAATTATGTGTAATATGATTCCACATTCATAAACTAATACCAAAAATGCCCCTCTGTCTATGCAGATATATTTAGTACTTAAGTGTTTAGATGTATATGAGTGTGGAGAGACATATGGAAGGATATATATATGTATATACACATATACTGGAATGTAACACAAGTAACACTTGGGGTGAGGAGGTTTAGTGTAGGAAGAATAGGAAGGGGGGGAGGAAAATCAAAAAATGAGGAAAAAAGATTATACCAAAAATAATATGTATGACATGAACACATTTTGAATTTTTGCATAATTTTATATGAAGGAACTTAAAAATAAAGTGGAAAATAAAACTTCTTAAGACTTTCAACAAGCACAGTATATATTTTCTCAAAGGAACTACAGTTGAGATGGCATTCAAAAATACAACAACTTATTTCTTTGGCAAGTCTTCCCAAGTAACAGACATCACCCAGAAGAGTGATAATCCCCACTCCTCCAGGCGAAGGTAGGGGGATAAACCCTCAGTCACATTACATGTGCATTTTATGAAAAGCAGTGAGTCCTTCTGGTATTACATTGAAGATATGAATGAAGAAGTACATGAATAGTTCAGGCTACAATGCTGACTTCTACCAGCTTCTACCAGCATCAAAATTGGGTTCTAATACACTGAATTATGGGCTCCCCTGGTGGCTCAGATGGTAAAGAATCTGCCTGCAATGCAGGAGACCTGGGTTCAACTCCTGGGTCGGAAAGATCTACTGGAGAAGGGAATAGCTGCCCACTCCAGTACTCTTGCCTGGAAAATTCCATGGACAGAGGAGGCTGGTGAGCTACAGTCGATGGGGTCACAAAGAGTTGGACACAACTGAACGACAAACACACCCACACATACACAGAATTATAGTTGTAGAGTTAGTCTAACCTCTCATGCAGGGGTTGATAGTCTCTTCTAAACCTTTGCTGAATGTGAGGATGGTTTTCTATAACAGACTCTAGGTCTGTCCCATGGAATAAAACAGAACAAATCCTTTAGCACTTCTGTGCTATAACTCTTCACAGAGTTAAAGACAGAAAAACTGTCTGCATTGGTCTTTCTCCAGATCAAAGAGCCCCAGATTTTAAAATGATGCTTCACTGGGTTTCCAGCTATGGTTTGATTTTTCAAAAAAAAAAAAAAAAAGAACCAGCAGGGAAGGACTGACTCTATTTCCATGAATTCAGCCCAAGACCACCCAAACATTGATTTTTTTTTTAAATCACATTGTTGACTCAACTTGAAGTTGTGATCAATTTTCCAGTTACTTTAAAATGAACTACTCCCATATGAGCAATTGAACTTATATAATTGATTTTAAATATCTAAAGCAGTAACTGTTTAAAACTTTCCTTATGATTTTGACCTAAATTTTAAACTGTTGGATCACTTCAACACGCCAATTCTGCTATCTGTTCTATGAGTTGATATATGGCTGTGTTGCAAAATGCTCCAAATCTTAGCAGCTTAAGAGAACAATTAACATCTAGAGTCTCATACAGTTTCTGTGAGTCAGGAATTTGAGAGCAGCTTCACTGGCTGGTTGAGGCTCAGGACCTTTCATGAGGTTTCAGTCCAGGTGTAGGTCAGAGCTACGGTCTCCTGAGGACCTCACTGGGCTGGAGGATCCATGTCCACGGTTCCTTGCTTACATGACAAGGAAGTTGGTGCTGGCTGTTGGCATGAGTACTCAGGCCATGTGGACCTCTCCATGGAGCTTAGGGTCCTCCTACTTGGTGTCTGGCTTCCCCCAGAGTGCCTGAACCAAGGGGAAAGCAAGAAGAAAGCTGCGATGCTTTGATGTGTCTTGGGAGTCTCACAGCGCTGCTGCCGAATTCTGTGGAGAGAATTATCTCCACCTTTTGAAGGGAGAGGCATCACAGAATTGTGGGTGTCCTTCAGACTGTTGTAGTGATTTATTTGCAAACTGAACAAAAGGAAAAGAGGAAGCAAAAGATCACTAAACAGGTTTGGGTTTGAAACCTGTTTCTGCTACTTCCTAGCTCTGCAGGACTTTAGGAAAGTTATTCACCTCTCTGGATTTCTTTCCTCATCTATGAAAGGAACATACAACATTGGAGTGTAGTGGCAGTTAAATAAGAAGAAATGCTTAAAATACTTAGTACAGCCTCTGCAATATAGTAGATGCTCACTGAACTATTCTTATTTCTTCATTCAGTTAATTGATAGAAATGCTGAAAGGACACAGCATTGTGGTTTGAACAAAAGACTGCTTTGCCATGTGCCACAAAATATCATAGGTGCAAGAATGCAGGACCAGATCTCTATGACTAGGGTGCTAGGTATAACAAAACAAAACAGAAACCTGGTAATTAAGACCGGGACATCAGATAAAAAGAATCAAAGCCAAAAAGATACATATTGAATTTACATGCTGAGTAAATCTTGTGTGCACCAAGTCATTTGTGTTCAAATCCTAAGTGTCCTTTATGTGTTTTGCTGAAAAACATTTATCTTTGGAGGAGTAGAAAAGTCATCGATGTTCTTTAAACACATCAAAGAGTAGTATAACAAAGTGAATTTTGTTGGAAATGGTAAGTATCCCATTATCTTTAGCACTCATTAAGAGACATAAGAGCTTCTCTAATCCCTAAGCTGTATGAAACATTTGGTAGAGTAAGTTTAGTGTTCTTTTTCTTTTCATATATAAAAAAAAAAGAAAACAAGAACATGGAATAAAATAAACTGATAATTGAACTTTACTGTATCAAAAAGAAAAATCAAAATGTAGATATCTTATAACTTGTTTTCCTTGCTTCCATAGAGTGATTGCCATTTTCAAAGTTACTTCTGAACATGAATTAATCCTTACAACACCCCAGGACTTAGAAACTTGATATCACTATCTCCATTTTATAGATGGAGAAGCTGAGATACCAAAACCAAACACGTCTCAGTTCTTCAAGAAATTAGAATTTGGGACCCAGTCAGAAATCTGGCTTTTGTACTGCTGTGTTGGCTGGGAGGCATTTATAACACCAAGCACTGTAAAATAATTTTGTGTATTCCTCGCCATTTGACAAATGGAAATGAAGGTAATAACTCTTGCATGCTTTTCAATATCCAAACTTACAGACCATTACCTAGCAGTTAAAAAAAAAAGACTCTGCCACCAGATTTATGAGGCTTTCTTGAATCGATGAAAATATAGTTTATATTCCCACCTGGATGAAAGTGCTCTGACTTTCTTCTATGGAAGATCAAGTTTAAGAGGGTCCAGGTCTACCTTCGGCATTTGACAGAGGCCTGCCAACGCTCCCAGTGTTCATAGACTGTCACTTATTCATTTATGGCTCGGCATTTACTGTGGTAACAGATCATCAGGCATTCATGACAATATTTGGCAGTTCACAGTTCACGGTGACAATGTGCTCTGAGTGATGGGGTTTACAATATCTACATGGTTATGATGATAAAATTGTGCATGGGCCAGGGAAAGAAAATAACCCAGCAGATTATATTTCAATGCACCCATTAGAGGATCAGCATGAGACACCATCAGCAGTGGAGGAATTCATCAACTCCATAGGCACCCAAGCAGTGTTAAGAGCTTTAACTTTTCTAGAAATATAACAAGTAATAAAAACAGACAAGACCTGAAATGGTCTAACGGACCTAGCACAAATGTGGCAGAAGATTAACAGCACTAAATTCTCAGGCATGGAAACCTTCCCCAATATTCAGTTAGCAGTTTCTTGAAATTCAGGGCCGTCCATACAAACTTTGGTGACAGCATAAATGGGCTAGATGGACAAACCATCTTTGGTCAATATGGTCACACTGAGTTCATATCCTTAAAAACTGTGTTCAAGTTCTTACCTTAAAGCAGTTTACCTTAATGCACTGCTGTAAATCCTTTTCAATCTATCTGTCAACATTTTATCTATCATCAATGAAAGTATTTTCTTCTTATAGATCACACTTAGATCGACGGACATCTCCCAGAGCTGTCTAGACCATTTATACTTTTATTTGAGTACTACATATTTGAGACACACAGAAAGTTATCAGAATAATATAATAAATTCCATCTCACTCACCATCTAACTAAAGAATTGTTTGTCAGTGCACTTGAACTTCTCCCAAATGCACTCACCCTTTTCTCACTCAACAAGAACTCCTTCACTGAAATTGGAATTTACAGTTCCTAATGCCGAAGAATTGATGCTTTTGAACTGTGGTGTTGGAGAAGACTCCTAAGAGTCCGTTGGACTGCAAGGAGATCCAACCAGTCCATACTAAAGGAGATCAGCCCTGGGTGTTCTTTGGAAGGAATGATGCTAAAGCTGAAACTCCAGTACTTTGGCCACCTCATGCGAAGAGCTGACTCATTGGAAAAGACCCTGATGCTGGGAGGGATTGGGGGCAGGAGGATAAGGGGACGACAGAGGATGAGATGGCTGGATGGCATCACCAACTCGATGGATGTGAGTTTGAGTGAACTTCAGGAGTTGGTTGCGGACAGGGAGGCCTGGCATGCTGCAATTCATGGGGTTGCAAGGAGTCGGACACAACTGAGCGACTGAATTGAACTGAACTGAACTGAATGCCCTCCTAATGTATAGATAGATAGTGAGTAACTAGTAAATAGATAATATATGTGTGGGGGGCTATATATGAAATGTGTGTGTGCTTAGTCGCTCAGTTGTGTCTGACTCTTTGCAACCTCATGGACTGTAGCCCAACAGGCTTCTCTGTCCATGGTGATTCTCCAGGCATGAATACTGGAGTGGGTTGCCATACCGTCCTCTAGAGGATCTTCCCAACCCAGGGATGGAACCCACATCTCCCACACTGCAGGTGGATTCTTTACTGAGCCACCAGGGAAACCCAATATATGCAACATTTAGTATCATTTTCACATTATTTTAAAGTGCTATAGAAATGGAATATTTTAAGTGTACTATAGGTACACTTTTGTAACTTGATTTTTTGCTAATTATTATTTATGTAAGACTCTTTCTCACTGATAACTCTGGATCCAGTTTGTTCATTTTCATCATATGTAACATTCTTTTCTGTTGTGATGTTAGTCGCTCAGTAGTATATGACTCTTTCCAAGCCCATGAACTATAGACCACCAGGTTCCTCTATCCAAGAGACTTCCCTGGCAAGAATTGTAATAGGTTGCCATTTCCTTCTCCAGGGGATCTTCCCAACCCAGGGATCAAACCAGAGTCTCCTGCATTGTAGACAGATTCTTTACCATCTGAGACACTAAGTGTACTATAGGTACACTTTTGTAACTTGCTTTTTCGTTAAATGTTATTTATGTAAGACTCATCTGTATTAATAATTGTGGGTCCAGTTTGTTCATTTTCATCCTATATAGCATTCTTTTTTATTGTAATACCACCACTTATTTATCCATTCCTCTGTTTTCTATTAAGCAGCTTGTGATTATCACATAAACTTCAAGCACATTTTTGTCATTTTCAGTGTGCACAAAAGCTATTTAAAAAAAATGAATGTATGAATGTTAGTGGGATATATTTTCTGGGGACAGAACTTGAATATATGTACTCCTTGTTTTTGCATGGTTTTTGCTACCCCATTTTTTTGGCTAAGCATATGATATTTGTAATGATCATATTTATTATTAATTTTGGTTATTATTACTATTTTGCTCTGAAATAGGTAGCCTATGTGTCTAAGGCAAGTGACATTGCCTTCTAGGTATTCTTAATACCTCATCTAGTGCCATATTACATCCATAAACATTCATGAATGGTCTTCATTTGAGAATAGTATTAACACTTTGTGGATTTATTTGTATGAGTCAAGGATAGCTATGGAAAGAGAAACTTCAATTCAATTCAATTCAGTTGCTCAGTCGTGTCCAACTCTTTGCAACCCCATGAACCACAGCACGACAGGCCTCTCTGTCCATCACCAACTCCCGGAGTCTACCCAAACCCATGTCCATCGAGTCGGTGATACCATCCAACCATCTCATCCTCTGTCATCCCCTTCTCCTCCTGCCCTCAATCTTTCCCAGCATCAGGGTCTTTTCAAATGAGGCAGCTCTTCGCATCATGTGGCCAAAGTACTGGAGTTTCAGCTTTAGCATCAGTCCTTCCAAAGAAATCCCAGGGCTGATCTCCTTCAGAATGGACTGGGTGGATCTCCTTGCAGTCCAAGGGACTCTCAAGAGTCTTCTCCAATACCACAGTTCAAAAGCATCAATTCTTCTTTTCCACAGTATAAACCTTCACAATAGCATGAAATATGAGAGTAGACCAAGACTAAGGAGAAAGGATGTAAGTGAGTCATATATGTAGCCTGAATCTAATTTTCTAATTCCTCCAATATATCAAACATTGGCAATTATATTATTTTCCAATACTTACATGTAACAAACACTGATAGTGCTCTTGTAATCTGCCTTCTGTTAGGTGTTTCGAAGTTAAAACATAGGCTTCTGCAAGTGACAAGACAATTGTATACGTAAAAAATGTTTAGGCAGAGACAGAATAATCATATTTCTCAGTCACAATAAATAACTTAAACAAGGGCAGTACAATTAATGCATGGCTACATAGCCACAAATGATTCCTGTCCAACATGTTACTCATTTGAAATAAAATGTATTTTCAATCAATAAGCGAAGTGCACGTTATCTTACAATGCCTCCAGGAGGACAAAGAAAAAAATCGAAAGCAAGAATCAGCCATCCATGGCATATATGATGATTCCTGCTATCTTACTATCTTCCCACATTTTTAAAAAAGATAAGTTACGTAATTCTATTTTGTGTAAAGTAATTTTCTATTACAAAAGTAATACAAGATGTGGAAAATTAAGACTATTCAAAAATTACTAATAAGAAAATAGAAATTCATTACTAATCTTATTTTTCATATATAACCACAGTTAATGTTTAAGTATATATGCATTCTCTTATCTATGCATATATATATACATTTTTTAACAGAACATGAACATGTTATAGAAGCTGTTTTATAACCTTTTTCACTAAGCAGTATATCATGTGTATTTTTGTTAGTGTTGTTTTTCTTTACCCTCATCTTCAGTAGCTCCATATTATTCCCTAACATGGATGGGCCATAATTTATTTGCCATGTCTCCATTTTTGAACATTTGTGTCTACCCTAGGAGGATGAGATGGCTGGATGGCATCACCGACTCGATGGACATGAGTTTGAGTGAACTCCGGGAGTTGGTGATGGACAGGGAGGCCTGGCGTGCTGTGATTCATGGAGTCGCAAAGAGTCGAAACGACTGAGTGACTGAACTGAACTGAACTAGGTTTTTAACCCTTATCAACCATGTTGTAGTAAGCATCCTTAATGATAAATCTTTGATACATCAATGATTGATTCTCTAACAGTAAATTCTTAGAAATGTGATAGCTAAGCCAAAAGCTACACCCATATAGAATGGTTTTCTTATGTGTTGCCAAATTGCTGTCCGAAGAAGTTGTACCAAGCTGCACTCTCACCATTACAGTTTGAGAATGCTCATTTCTTCAAACAATAGTTTTAGTATCAGTACATTTTCTTGATGACCTCAAGGTTTCGCTACTCCCTAAATCTGTACCCACTGCCCTGTGACTTTGCAGTGGACTCTGCTGTGGCTAAGGCTCAATTCCTTGCCCCTGACCTTGACCATGTGCAATTTCTCTGGACAATGTGATACTAGCAGTAATGATGAATCAGTTGAGGTCAGTTCAGTCACTCAGTCGTGTCCGACTCTTTGCAACCCCATGAATCGCAGCTCGCCAGGCCTCCCTGTCCATCACCATCTCCTGGAGTTCACTCAGACCCACGTCCATCGAGTCAGTGATGCCATCCAGGCATCTCATCCTCTGTTGTCCCCTCCTCTTCCTGCCTCCGATCCCTCCTAGCATCAGAGTCTTTTCCAATGAGTCAACTCTTTGCATGAGGTGGCCAAAGTACTGGAGTTTCAGCTTTAGCATCGTTCCTTCCAAAGAAATCCCAGGGCTGATCTCCTTCAGAATGGACTGGTTGGATCTCCTTGCGGTCCAAGGGACTCTCAAGAGTCTTCTCCAACATCACAGTTCAAAAGCATCAGTTCTTCGGTGCTCAGCTTTCTTCACAGTCCAACTCTCACATCCATACATGACCACTGGAAAAACCATAGCCTTGACTAAATGGACCTTTGTTGGCAAAGTAATGTCTCTGCTTTTCAGTATGCTATCTAGGTTGGTCATAACTTTCCTTCCAAGGAGTAAGCGTCTTTTAATTTCATGGCTGCAGTCACCATCTGCAGTGATTTTGGAGCACCCAAAAAGATAAAGTCTGACACTGTTTCCACTGTTTCCCTATCTATTTCCCATGAAGTGATGGGACCAGATGCCATGATCTTTGTTTTCTGAATGTTGAGCTTTAAACCAACTTTTTCACTTTCCTCTTTCACTTTCATCACGAGGCTTTTTAGTTCCTCTTCACTTTCTGCCATAAGAGTAGTGTCATCTGCATATCTGAGGTTATTGATATTTCTCCCGGCAATCTTGATTCCAGCTTGTGCTTCTTTCAGCCCAGCGTTTCTCATGATGTACCCTACCTAGAAGTTAAATAAGCAGGGTGACAACATACAGCCTTGACGTACTCCTTTTCCTATTTGGAACCAGTCTGTTGTTCCATGTCCAGTTCTAACTGTTGCTTTCTGACCTGCATATAGATTTCTCAAGAGGCAGGTCAGGTGCTCTCATATTCCCATCTCTTGAAGAATTTCCCACAGTTTATTGTGATCCACACAGTCAAAGGCTTTGCATAGTCAGTAAAGCAGAAATAGATGTTTTTCTGGAACTCTCTTGCTTTTTCCATGATCCAGCAGATGTTGGCAGTTTGATCTCTGGTTCCTTTGCCTTCTCTAAAACCAGCTTGAACATCTGGAAGTTCACGGTTCACGTATTGCTGAAGCCTGGCTTGGAGAATTTTGAGCATTACTTTCCTAGCATGTGAGATGAGTGAAATTGTGCAGTAGTTTGAGCATTCTTTGGCATTGCCTTTCTTTGGGATTGGAATGAAAACTGACCCTTTCCAGTCCTATGGCCACTGCTGAGTTTTCCAAATTTGCTGTCATATTGAGTGCAGCACTTTCACAGCATCATCTTTCAGGATTTGGAATAGCTCAACTGGAATTTCATCACCTCCACTAGCTTTGTTCATAGTGATCTGAGTGTCCTCAAAAAATGCTTATATCATTGGGCTTTCTCTTTTTGCCTCTGCCATCATTATGGGAAGACATTCTTTTACACATGGTTGACCAGTTTTTGCTTAGGTTAATTCACTGGTCTCAGGAAGAGAATGAGAAACAAGAAGAGCAAAACCAGCCTTCAGTCAGCTACAAAGCGTGTGATCAAGAGAGATCAGAAAATCTATTCTGTTGAGCCCAGTCATGATTAGTCAATACCCAACAGAGATGAAAACTTGTGAAAAAAATTAATTATTTTCATATTTAGTCACTGATTCTTAGAATAGTTTGTTATGCAGCAAGAGCTGACTGGCATAGCTATCCATAGTTCTCTCCCCACAACAGTTGACATTCAGATAAAAGATTACTGATTAAAAATTATTTTCATTATATTTCCTTATTCATTATTAACATAATTTTATAGATCAGAAAACCAGAGTTCAGAAGGATTATGATTTGCCCAGATACTCTCAGTTATTAAGTGGCAGAGACAGAGTTCAAACAGAGATCTTATAACCACACGTATTTCTCTATTCCAAACTTTTTCTGCAACAAACTACATAGTATATTACTTAGGTTTTGCAGATCACATGGCCTCTTGTAACTATTCAATTCTGCCAATGTAGCATAAAAGCAGCCATAGACGATATACAAATGAATGGACATGGTTGAGTTCCAATAAAACTTTATGTACAAAACCATCTTGGCCACAGGGAATATCTGTAGCTGGCACTTCCACCCCTCAAGTCAATAGGCAGCAACTGCCTCATCAGTACTAATGAAGGTGATGAAATTTTGGCACCTTATCTTCCAAAGTGAGACCATTTATCTAAATTACATATGTATAATCTAGATTTTATATATATATATATAAAAGATATAGTGAACAGTGAAGTAGCTCAGTCATGTCCGACTCTTTGCAACCCCATGGACTGTAGCCTACCAGGCTCCTCCCTCCATGGGATTCTCCAGGCAAGAGTACTGGAGTGGGGTGCCGTTTCCTTCTCCAGGGGATCTTCCTATATATATATATATATATATACACACACAAAATATAAATGATAAATATATATTAATATATGTATAATCTAAATATGTATAATTATATATATGCCTAATACTAGTATATATTAAATACTATATAGAGATATATATACATACACACACATATATATACCAAGATTTCACAGATTCAAAAGTGACAAAGATTTATCTTGCTCAATTTCATTTCAATTTTATTTGAAAACTGAAGCTACCAGGGAACTGCAGGCAAAAAAAACAACTACTGGCAATATACCTCCTTGAAAGCAATCACAGGTCTAAGGCCCACTGCTGCAAAGGAGATGATGGTTGGAAAAATGTATAAGCGGCTGCTGGTCAATCATGAAAATAGAAAATAACCGAGCAGAATCCATCAAAATAGGTGATGTGTGAAAATGAGAATTTCCCAACTTGGTTCACAAAGGAGCGATTTGAAATGAAAACCCATGAATGCATGAATGAATGAATGAGTGATTGAAGAGGTGCTTAGGGAGCTAATGTCAACCAACTCGATCTCAGTAAAGGTTAATTGAGACAAGGCAGCTGTCTCATCTGCTGGGGGGTGCAGCCCATATTGAGAGGCTTGGCAGCGGCCATCATTTGCACAATTTTAAAGTGATCAGAACCATTTTCAGTGATCTCTGGCTTTAGAAGAGCTTAGCTGTGGGACCATCCAGTGTAGAAAGGTGCAAAGGGTCACACTGAATATCAGGATAGAATCCCAGCTCTGCCATTTACTAGCTGTGTGCCCACAGGGAGGTTGTTTAGCCCCTCCTTAAGCCTCTATTAAAGAATATGTAAAATGAACACAATAATAGATGCTGTCTCCTAGGATTGTTCTGCAGATTAAATGAGGCAACACACTTAATGTGTTTCTCACAGTCCCTGGCCATATGGAAGAAATTGATAAATTATTAGCTTTCTGCTAAGGCCAGAGCTTGGTGCTGAGGATAAAACAGAATCTTTGCCCTTGCAGAGCTCAGAGTCTAGTGGGAGACACAGATCCATAAACAGGCAACTACAATGTGTAAGAAGTACCGTAACAAGAGTATTTATGGGGATCTGAGGGGAAAAGAAAAGGGAATGACAAACTCTCTCTACTGAGAGTCAGAGGTACTGTTTTCATGTGTATGTGTGAGAGAGAGAGAAAGAGAGAGATTATTATTAATGTTGTTGAGTAACCACAGTAATAAATGACAGTCACTAAACTATAATCTCCTTGAGGGTAGGGATTAAGGACTACCCCTGTAACCAGCACAGCCTTGGAGCTCGATCATAGTTTGATGACTATTTGTTGATTTATAGATTATAATAAACAAAAACATTACTTTAATAAAGAAAAAAATAATTTTATAATTCAATATTTGAAGAGGGAAAGCATCTAGTCTCTGCCATCCTTAGGGTCAAGTCCTATATTTTTGAGGCTCCACTGAGTTTATAATAGTGTTATTGGTAAGAGTTTGAGAATAAGTCAAATATGAGTTTGTATTTCCATTTCAGCCCTCATTTACTGACTGTTAGACCTGAGATACGGAGAAGGCAGTGGCACCCCACTCCAGTACTCTTGCCTGGAAAATCCCATGGATGGAGGAGCCTGGTAGGCTGCAATCCATGGGGTCACTAAGAGTCGGACACGACTGAGCGACTTCACTTTCACTTTTCACTTTCATGCATTGGAGAAGGAAATGGCAACCCACTCCAGTGTTCTTGCCTGGAGAATCCCGAGGACGGGGGAGCCTGGTGGGCTGCCATCCATGGGTCGCACTGAGTTGGACATGACTAAAGCGACTTAGCAGCAGCAGCAGCAACAGACCTGAGATAAGTCATTTATCCCCACTAGGGAAGTTTCTTCATGCATAAAATGATGTTTGGTTCAGGAATTAAGAGCATCAGCTCTGCAGCTAGGCTGCCTGGGCCCAAATCTTGACTTTGCCACAAGTTAGCTGTGCGATCATGGGCAACTTTTGGGTTCCCCACAAAAGACCCTCAAATAAGCACTTGGGTGCAGGTAGTTTATATGGAAGTTAATCCCAAGAAGCACAAGTGAAGACAGGGACAAGAAAGGAGAAAAAGCACCTCAAAGTGTGCAAATGGAAAGGTTACTGCTGAGGGTGGGGGGTCTGGGGCTTTGCATCCATGACGTTGCATGAAGAATCAGCCTGAGCTGTCCCACCAAAGGAAGAGGAAGCTGGGTCATTGGTGCACGAACTTGTGAATTTCATTAAAACCTTTTAAAATTTAAATACATTTCATATGTAACATTGTGTAAATTTGACTTACATGTTGATTTGATATACTTATTCAGCTCAGTTCAGTTCACTCGCTCAGTCGTGTCTGACTCTTTGCGACCCCATGAACCGCAGCACACCAGGCCTCCCTGTCCATCACCAACTCCCGGAGTCCACCCAAACCCATGTCCATTAAGTTGGTGATGCCATCCAACCATCTCATCCTCTGTCGTCCCCTTCTCCTCCTGCCTTCAATCTTTCCCAACATCAGGGTCTTTTCAAATGAGTCAGCTCTTCGCATCAGGTGGCCAAAATATTGGAGTTTCAGCTTTAGCATCATTCCTTCCAAAGAAATCCCAGGACTGATCTCCTTCAGAATGGACTAATTGGATCTCCTTGCAGTCCAAGGGACTCTCAAGAGTCTTCTCCAACACCACAGTTCAAAAGCATCAATTCTTCGGTGCTCAGCTTTCTTTTTAGTCCAACTCACATCCATACATGACCACTGGAAAAACCATAGCCTTGACTAAATGGACCTTTGTTGGCAAAGTAATGTCTCTGCTTTTTAATATGCTGTTTAGGTTGGTCATAACTTTCCTTCCAAGGAGTAAGCATCTTTTAATTTTATGGCTGCAGTCACCATCTGCAGTGATATTGGAGCCCCCCAAAATAAAGTCAGCCACTGTTTCCACTGTTTCCCCATCTATTTGCCAGGAAATGATGGGACTGGATGCCATGATCTTCGTTTTCTGAATGTTGAGCTTTAAGCCAACTTTTTCACTCTCCTCTTTCACTTTCATCAAGAGGCTCTTTAGTTATTCTTCTCTTTCTGCCATAAGGGTGGTGTCATCTGCATATCTGAGGTTATGGATATTTCTCCTGGCAATCTTGATTCCAGCTTGTGCTTCATCCAGCCCAGCGTTTTTCATGATGTACTCTGCATATTATTAATATATACATGTGATACATTCGTATATGGTAGTATGATTGCCATTATAGAATAGTCAGCACTCTATCTAGTCTGCACATAATTATCATTTCTATTTTGTGATGGAAATGAGATCCAGCTTATTAGCAAGTTTACTGATCATAATACAATATTGTTGTTTATATTCACTGTGCACTGCATTTGTTCTCCATTTGTCTATTCATTGCAAGTTTGTGTCCATAGACAACATCTCTCCTATTCTCTCACTCCCAGCCTCTGGTAACCACCAGTTTACTCTGTTTTAAGGAGTTTAGCTTTTTAAGATTCTACATGAAAGTTATGTCATACAGTATTTCTCTTTCTCTGCTTGACTTGTCTCACTTTGCCATAGGTCTGGAAGATCAACCCATATTGTCACAAATGGCAGAGTTTCCTTCTTTTTCATGGCTGAATAATCTTCCATGGTATAAATATACTACATCTTCTTTACCCTTTCACTCATCGATGGACCTTAAATTGTTTCTGTATCTTGGTTATTGTAAGTCATGCTGCAATAAACATGGGCATGCCTTATTCAATAACCTAGTTTTGTTTCCTCTGGAAGTATACCCAAAAGTAGAATTGCTAGATCATAGGGTGAACTTCATTGATCAAGAGTTATCCTTGGGGGGAGGATAAAGTACTCAGCTTTTCTAGCATGCTCTACTCACAGGCTGGGCAAGAGAAAGCCTGAAGGCAGTGAGCCTGAGATGATGGACACGTGAAGCAAGAAGCTGTCTTTGCACAGAAAATGTCCACAGCCACTGTAGGTGACATCGCATCTTTAGGTGAGCCAGGGGGACAGGATCAGAGCATCAAGTGTCTGATGCACACCCTGTCTTTTCTTTCTTGTTTGTCTGTATATTAGATCTATTGAGGAGACTTTCTAAATGACAGCTAAATGCAATGCATGATCTTTGATTAGATCCATGATAAAAAGTATAGCTATAAAGAACCTTATTAGGATGATTGAGGAAATCTAAGTATACATGGTCTGCCTATTAGGTAACATGATTGTATTACTATTAAATTTCTGGAGTATGATAATCATGTTGAGGCTATTTAGGAGATGATCCTTATTCTTCAGAGATACATGCTTAAGTATTTATGGGTAAAGCAGAATGATGTTTGCAGCTTGCTTTCATTTGTTTCCAAAAGGAAGAATTAAGCACACACGTGCATGCACATGGAGTGAGGGACAGAAAGAAGATGTGGCAAACAGTTGGTGAATGGAGGTAAGGGTATTCAAGTGTTCACTGTACTATTATTTTATGACTTTTGCATAAGCTTCACTTTTTTTTTTCCCAAAATAGAGCAGGAAAAATGTAAAGAGCAGACTCTGTCCCCTAGAACTGCTATGAGAATTAACTGAGGGCTCCTGTAGAGGGATGTGCAGTGTGGCTAAGAGTAAAGATTCGGTCCAGGCTGCCTGAGCCCAAACTCTGTGCCTCTCATTAGCTACCTGGGTGACCTTAGATAAGGGGCTTACTTGGGTTACCTAAGTTTCCTCACTTGCCATCTGGGACTAATAAAAGTGCCTTCTTTATGAGGTTGTTGTGAGGATTAAATGGAAAAATGCATATACAGCACTGAGAATAATGCCTGGCGTGTGGCAAATATGTAACCAATGTTACATATCATATCATCACCACAAGTGAGCATACATCCTGGTTTCCTACTATTCTCTCAAAAGGAAAAGTGTCCCAATTTAGGCAGTAAATAATACACTCACCCTATCAGTATCTTATTAATGTGCTGGAGAGCTAGTAAATAAAACTGTGTAAGAACAGTAACACTGTCCTAGCTGGTGCTGTCAGCTTTTTTTATCTTCCCCCAGAGCATGGTCTTGTCTATGTCAAGAGCAGAACTGTGTGGCACTAATTAGCAGGCTGGGAGTCAGGAAGGAGATGAGAGAACAGTGTGGTCCAATACCAGGCATGAAAAGTAGGGATGGATGCCCAACAAAAGAGAGAATACAGGATTCAACCATGGGAACCTCAAGTCCTTGAGAGAGATCCTGGACCATTGGGCAAGCCCCAGGCATACAGTGGAGGAGAAAACTGGGGCTTAGTTATTACAAATGTGACCAGAAGGTGAAGGTTGATCAAAGATGAAGCAAGGCAGATGGTGCAGTTAGTGACATGCCAGAGCATGCCAGGAGAATGGCCATCATCATGCTTACATTTCCTAGGCTCACATTAGCCCTTCAAAAGCTGGTGTGGTACAATACATCCAAAGACCTAGTTTTCAGTCCTAGCTCTGCTACTGACTTGCTGAGAGACCTTCGAACCTGATACTCACTCTCTAAGCCTTGACTTTATTATCTATAAAAATGAGGCATCAATTCCCCGCTTGCCTTCTAACCTTGAGGAGTCAGAGTAGTTAAGAGCACAGACTCTAGTATCAGATAGAATGGCTTTCACTCCACAACAACGTGGTGGTGGGCAAATCACTTGGTCCTCTAAGCCTTGATATCCTCACCTGTTACATAAGGAAAATAATTGTATCTTAGGGATGTTATCAACATTAAAAGAGCTAAAGCATCAACTCAGTGTCTGTGATGGGGACCACATGTACTATTCAGGAGTGGGCTCAGCTGTAAGTCATTGATGTACCCCCAAGTAGCACCAATATTGGACTTCCCAGGTGGCACTAGCGATGAAGAACCCGCCTGACATTGCAGGAGATGTAAAAGACACCGGTTCAGTCCCTGGGTTGGGAAGATCTCCTGGAGAAAGGCATGGCATTCCATTCCAATATTCTTGCCTGGAGAATCCCATGGACAGAGAGGCCTGGCAGACTATAGGCCATAGGGTCACTCAGAGTCAGATATGACTGAAGTGACTTAGCACTGCCCAGGGGTGATTTTAAAAGACAAGAGTTTGCTTTTCTTCCAGGTCCAAGCAGTGCACAGGTATCAGGCCAGGGGTTGAGTGGCATTCTGCCATGTTGGGCATTCAGGGACTTTCCATTGTGTCGTTCTGCCCTGAGTGACTTTCCCAAGGTCACCCACTGATTCAAGATGGGCACTGGCAAATATTATCTTTATGCGCAGGCAACCACCAATTGAAAACCAGGAGATTTTATGGAAAGAAAAGAAACATAGACCTTGAGAATAATTAGTAGTCTCCGTCACAATCTTCAGTAAGTGTTAACAGGTATTTTCGTCATTACTATAGAACTATTTGCACTGTATTATAGTATTTTGCATACATTTGTTATTGTTATTCTAATGATATTACATGTAAGAATTAAATAGCTCCAGGGTCTTGAATTAAAAGGATTAAAGATAACCACCAAAAAGATTATTATAAAAACAGATTCCCATTAGACTTTTACTTTCACCCCAGACACCGAGAAGCTTAAGGATAGAGAAATGAGTGTCACTGGCATCTGATTTCATATTTATAACAGTATACACACAACAAAATGGATTACGTCCTAAAATGAATGAGAAACTGTGGTTTGGTTGATGAACTAAAGATAATATAGAAGAGAAATCAAGCAGTCATAGGCCCTTAAATGTCTGAGAATAGTACATTTATTTTAATAGCACAAAATGGAAATCCATTCCAATTTCAAATGATGAATATATATGTGCTGGAATTAAATGCTCTTAAAATGTTTACACTTCATTTTGGCTCTAAAAGGAAGAAAAACCTGAACAGCTATATGAAAAAAATAGAGATCCATCCTTCAGTGTGGATTTTTTTAATTGGCACCATTCGAGCCAATAAGACACATGCACCATAATAAGCTAGATATTAGAAAACTGAGAAATAAGCAATAAAAATACATTACCCTAAAGATAAATGTCTAAAAAGGGAAAATATGGAATGTATATACTCAGATTCCCTTCTCTCAAGCTATGTTTAATGTTATTTGAAACTTTTCATTTGCTCACATGTACGTGAAGACCTAAACACCAGATTGGAGTGCTGATAACAAAAGTCTCCAGAGTACAGCAGATCTCCAGACTTTTTTACTTGTTAATTCCCTAATCTTTAATCATGATATAATTTTTGGTGTGTTCAGTGATTTCTCATCTATCTTCCCTTTTGCATGGTCTGACTAAATGCAACAAGGATGCTTGTGGGAAACCACTCCATCCTGCACATCCACCTGGCAGGGTATTAACATGCCATTCAGGGAGCACAAGGAACACAGGGAAACAGCCGCATAATTAAATCATGCCATCAGCCTCTGAAGTGCATTCCCTACTGTGCGGCTCCAGGTGAAAGTGCTTTTAAATACAGATCACCTAGGGGTCTCAGGAGCAAATCGAAGTCTTCCTTATATTCCATCAGAAGAAATAGAACAGGATGTAGCAGTGGAGAGGCAAAGACCCCCAGCTATTTCCTCTCAATGATTTTCAGCTCATTTTGCAAAAATATCCAGCTACCATTTATGTCTACATGATGTTAATATCTGTTTGGAAAGCGGAAAATTTATATAAACGAATCAAGTAGTGAGTCTAATCACCTATTAGCAATCAAACATCTGGTGTCTGCCTTGAGCGAATAGAATGCATTTTCTTGCTTGACCCTGTGCTCCTGTAATGGCCCAGTTCTACCATATCCTCCTTTTCTTGGCTTCTTGGACTTGTCAGTTCACCACTGTCTATACAGGCACCTCCAGAGGACTCGGATCTCAAGTGCTTTCTGTAATGATCTAGCTTTGGATTTCAGATTTCCTTTGCTTTTTAATGGCTTGTATTTTAATATCTATGGATGCCCTTGCTGCTTTCTCCACTTTTTTCTCCTCCTTTGACTTATTTTTTCCCTCCCTCTTTTCCACCCCTAGGCTCTGTCTCTCTGCCCTCATCCCCTTCCAGTATTTTCTATTTCCTTGGTGGTGACACAGAGTAAGTAATTTCCTCTCTTGTATTGTTTTCCCTCATTTCAAGGCAAGCTGCTGACTTGGGTACCCCATCACTGGATTCTTCTGCAGCTGCCAGACTTTGAGACATAGGCTGCAGTCTGTGCGATAGGAGGACATGAGCCATAGTCTCATTTTACAGGAAGGGTTAAAAGTGGCTAGAATATTTGGGAAAAGGGAAAAGAAGGGCACTGATGCATAAGGAGAAAAAGCATCTTCTCAGATCACTACATGTTTATCATTCAACACTGAAAAGCTGAGTTGTCTCTATCAGTCAAGATTCCAGCAGGAAAACAGATGACAGAACTTAGCAGGGGTCAATAAAAAGAGTTTGGTTAAGATCTGTTTACAAAGGTATAGGCATGATTCAGGGGACTCAGCAAGAAATAGTGAAGCATGCTGGAACTGGCAAAGAGTGGGAAGCCAGCACCAGCCTAGGCCTAAATTGCTAGCTGTAAGGATATTTACTCAAGTAGGAAAAGTCCATATATTCAGGAGAGGGTCACCAGATACAAGTCTGCTAGAGGTACAGGTAGAGACTGTGTGCTGTTACAGAGCCCACGCCAAACTAGAGTGCCCCAAGAGAAAGACACTCAGAAAATAACTGAAGAAATATTACCCTGACCCCTCTTACCCCCCAGTCTCCTGCTGGCCCTCCCATTGGCCAGACCAAACAGGAAGCCAGAGGGTAAGGAGGTTGATGCTG
This sequence comes from Bos javanicus, assembly GCF_032452875.1. Classification (NCBI taxonomy): domain Eukaryota; kingdom Metazoa; phylum Chordata; class Mammalia; order Artiodactyla; family Bovidae; genus Bos; species Bos javanicus. The sequence goes on from NC_083869.1 coordinate 92,851,902, forward strand.
TCCCTAGAGCATAGAAGCATAGAGGATAATTCTGGAAAGCAAAGAATATTTACTACAATAAGCTGTTTTTACGAATTTGACTTGAGCATGTAGTTTTGTGCAGTGACACTGATGATGCAAAAATATTGATGAGGATGAAGGGGACAAATGCGATGGAAGTAGTAGTGTTGGTGACTGGTAGGGGTGACATCATCCTACTTTCATAGGATACTTCTCACTTCCAAACGGCTTCTACATGCATATCTCATTGGCCCCAGGAGTAAATAAACTGTGAGGTCCTTGATTCGTTTTGTGAATGATGACGTCTTGGTAAAATGTCAGTTTGGTGGTTGATATGTAACTAAAATAGTTTTTCACTTATTATTATGATATATATTGAAAGCCTACTGTGTGCCAGTCTTCATGTTAGCTCTGAGAGAAAGGCTCCGTTTCTTCCTTCTATACTCTATACTTACCTGTGACTTTAGACAACCAGGCTCAGGTATAATACCATCCAGAGTTATTGCTCAGACTTGGGGTTAAGTATGATGTCTGCAAGCATGATAATAGGGGCTGGGTCCATCTTATACTTTGTACTCTACAGGGGTTTCTGGTTTCTCCTTGTCTTATTTTGCTTGATGTTGAATGCTGGGAGCTTTCCAGCTTAGTGGCTTAGTGGTAAATATTCTGTTTGCCAGTGCAGGAGACACAAGAGATGTGGATTCGACCCTGGGTGAGGAAGAGCCTCTGGAGTAGGAAATGGCAACCCACTCCAGTATTCTTGCCTGGAAAATTCCAAATACACAGGAATCTGGTGGAGAACAGTTCCTGAGGGCTCAAAGAGTCGGACATGACTGAACAACTGAGCGTGCACTCAGAATGCTGGGAAATGTGGAAATACCCAGTTAAAAGCAAATATAGCTATTATGTTTTGATTTTAATCCCTGGCAAAGAGCAATAGCAATATTGTTTTGTTTCGGTTTTCTGTGTTTTCAGTTTGTTAAAGACCTATAGTATCTCTTTGCTGAGGAAGTTGATTGGTGAATTAGAAAGAACATGGAACTTACAGACAGAAGATGGAAGTTTTAAGACCTGGATCTATTACAGACTAGCTCTTGGGTGTCAGACAAGTCATTTGTTTTCTCTGAGACTCAATTTCTTCATCTATAAAATTGGCATAGTAATGTTCAGCAAACAAGGTTGCTATAAGAATTAGATGAGTATATGAAATTTTTGTTGAAACTACAAAGATTGATCCAAATTTTAGTTCTTATAAGAATTGGCTGGTGAATTCACTGAAATATTCAAATAGTTTTCTGTCAAAAATTTGGATACTGAGATCCAGTTAATTTTATTTTTCATCTAGATATTTGGCATCAGGCCACATAACCACAAGAACTTTTATAAAATTTCTGTGCAAATGCATTTCCCTGCAAATGAAGAGAATTCTTTCTATGAAAGGATTATTTCTCAATAAGTTCATCTGAAGGTAACTGTTCTTTTAGAATTCAGCTATAACTTCAGCCAGTCTTCCCCTACCTCAGTCCTGCCCCTTTTCTGCTGTTCATTCAGAGGATTTTGACTTGTGCCTACCCTATAACCTACTTCTCTGAAGAATCTTCCAGAGGCTGTGATTTCAAATTAACTGGGTGAGAATGTGGTGAATCCTAGCCCCACCATTTCTGAGCTATGTGACTGGGAAATGGCTTCACCTCTTTGAGCCTCAATTTCCTCATCTATAAAATGGAGGATGCTGCTGCTGCTACTGCTAAGTCGCTTCAGTCGTGTGCAACTCTGTGCGACCCCATAGATGGCAGCCCACCAGGCTCCCCTGTCCCTGGGATTCTCTAGGCAAGAATACTGGAGTGGGTTGCCATTTCCTTCTCCAATGCATGAAGGTGAAAAGTGAAAGTGAAGTCACTCAGTCCTGTCTGACTCTGAGCGACCCCATGGACTGCAGCCTACCGGGCTCCTCCGTCCATGGGATTCTCCAGGCAAGAGTACTGGAGTGGGGTGCCATTGCCTTCTCCAAAATGGAAGATAGTTTTGGTTATTTCCACTTAGCTCTCAAAGTGGAACAAAGCCCATCGTTCTTTCTTCTCTGCCCTGGGAGTCCAACCCCTACAGATATCATCAGTGCAACTCACTTGGGTCTAGCCAATAGGATATCACTATGTAGAAGAGAGAGACGTTGGGTTATTTCTTAATCCTCTCTTACCTCTCATCATTACAACTCTGACAGTGGACACAGGCCTCCGAGATCAGCTTTGGACTTGGTACTGCCTCCATGGTGCTAGCAATCACCATCTCTGGTAACACTGGTCCTCCCCTTTCTCCTTCAGGTCAAAGCAGCTCACCCTTTGCTAGTTCCTGGTGCCTTGCCATCCATATTGGGATGTCCATATACCTGTGTATATTCTCTTCACTAAATTGTCTTCAGGATCATACATTCTCATGCTTTGAGTATTCTGCTGGGACACTTGCTGATACAGGGATTTAATAATACTGGGTACTTTCTAGGGTTATGGATTAAAGAGAAAGTAAATAAAATAAGTAGACACAGAACAAGGGCTGAGATATAAGAGGTCAATAAACATCAGCTCTTATCATCTTGCTCTCCACCCACAAAGCCTTAGTTTTCTGACTTGCTTCTCACCTCAGCCTAGAAATCAACCTTTAGGTCCCCTTCGTCCTATGCCTCAGTTCAGTTCAGTTCAGTCACTCAGTTGTGTCCAACTTTTTGCCTACCCCAGTACTAACCCCACTCTGGCCCAGCTTCTGAGACCTCATTTTTCTACATTGTCCAGTAGAGAGATTGAACAAGATCAAACATTCCTAAAAATAACTAATTTACACTCTTAAAGAAAATCAATCTAAAAAGTTACCCAAACAATTGGAAAGTACACTGAGTGGCCATGTCATTAACTATCTTTCTTGAATTATAGCTTTGGCATATGTATGTAGTGGAGTAATTTGTGGAGAAATAGATGAAAAATGAATTGTTAACAGGCGATCCATTCTCAGTAAATCATAAAGGGAGGAACAGATTGGATGATAACACAGACTAGTAATGGTAATAGCAGTAAATTTAAGTTTGTCAGATTAATTGAAGAGGTTCATAAAACACAATAAAGTCCAGTTTTAAAAAATAATTATTAGATTTTGAGGTTTTTCAAAAATAAACAAATTTAAAAGTCTCATTTTGCCAGGATACAAAATCTGCCTTTAAAAATCAGTAAGGAAGTTTGGAACATTGTAGAGAAATATAATTAAAATAACTTCTGTTTTATTTTATTTTTTAAATAGCAAACAGTCAGTGTTTCAGTGAGATTATTTCCAAACCTAAGTTGTATAATTTTAGGGGCAACTTCCATAGATATATTTTGGTACTGTACCATTTCTGGCCAGAAAACAGAGCCACTCCAAGCTGGGGCAAAGAGGGCTGGAAGCCTGCAGCTGCTCAAGAAACAGTCACAAACTACTTCCCAATCAGAGCTCTCAGGAGAGCCTTTAAATTCTGAGAACCTAGCCAGCAAAGCAAAATCACGAACTACAGTGCAGGATGTCTGAGAGGAGGTCTGCAGAGGACTGCAGAGAGGATGCTGCCATGTCTGATCTTTGTTGACACATTATAATCCAGAACCACCTGGATTTTGAAGGGAATGGTTATTGTATCGATGAGCCAGCCCCAGACAATCCACCAGAAGTACTACCAGACACCATCTTTAGGCACTTTAGAACCCTGTCTTATTTAATCAGAACCAGAATCATATGCAGTAGGTATATGTATTCCCATTTCACAGATAATTTTACAGATAAATAAACAGAGAGCTAAAAAGACATAGTAACTTGTTAATGCAAATAAGCAATATATGTACTCACACTTGTTCAGCTTTCTGTAACATCCTCCTTTTCCATATAAATTATGAAAGCCCATGATTTTCTTATCTTAATAATACAAATTACTATCAACATAGAACTAACATTTTCTATCATATAAAATTAAGCATATGAGAATGATAAGTTGGGTTAGGTTGAAAGAGTTTTGCAAATGGCTGTCAATAATTTACCAAGTTCTCTCTTTTCAGATTAGTACCCATTGTGTTCTTGTACTCTGCAGTGCACTATAAATTTTACTTCCTTGAGTTGACTTACTACTCAGTCCCAGTGAAATAATACCTTGCTTTTCAGCTGCTGGCAGACAATTTGGTTCTCCCAATGGAGAAGAGTTATGAATTAAAAACTAGTCAAGCAGAAGTCAACCTTCAGGAAGTCTAAGGCTGGGAATGAGTGGGTGTGTGCTCTTAATCAGAACCAGGATTTCATTTCCACCTGCTCACCCCAAGGCCCAAGCTGAGCCCACTCAGAAACATATTCAAACTCTGGGAATTGCCTCAGAATTTAACTAGTCTTATAGGATCAGAATTTTTTCAAATAGTATGAACCTCCCCAAACAGCTGCAATTCCATACATTTGTCTCTCAACTGTGTGTTTTCTGTATGAGGGAGATGTAGGGAAGGAAAAGGATGCCAATTTCTTCTTGGTGGTCACATAAATATGAGTCTAGAAATGAGCAAAAATTGAACAGAATATAAGCTGGCCAAGAAAGTATATTAATTCGAAGAAAAGAGAGGTTGAGATATTGAAGATCAAGGTGACAGCAAAGTGAATATTTTGACAGAGGAAAAGTAGGAAGGATGCAAATGAATGAATCATGGTTAGAGGAGAATCTTAGAAAGAGCCTCTAAAGGAAACAGCTTTAAATGAAATGGAAATCTGGGGTGCAGATTAGGTGTTAAGTTAAATTGAAGACTCAGTTCAATTCAGTTCAGTCACTCAGTTGTGTCCAACTCTCTGTGACCCCATTGACTGCAGCATGCCATGCTTCCCTGTCCATCATCAACTCCCAGAACTTGCTCAAACTCATGTCCACACAGTTAGTGATGCCAACCAACCATCTCATCCTTTGTCATCCACTTTGCCTCCTACCTTCAATCTTTCCCAGCATCAGGGTCTCTTCTAATGAGTCAGTTCTTTGCATCAGGTGGCCAAAATATTTGAGCTTCAGCGTCAGTCCTTCCAATGAACATTCAGTACTGATTTATTTTAGAATTGAGCGGTTTGATCTCCTGGCAGTCCAAGGGCCTCTCAGGAGTCTTCTCCAACACCACAGCTCAAAAGCATCAATCCTTTAGTGCTCAGCTTTCTTTATGGTCCAACTCTCATATCCATACATGACTACTGGAAAAATCATAGCTTTGACTATACAGACCTTTGTCAGCAAAGTAACAAGTTGAAGCCTGCTGCTCTGCTGCTAAGTCACTTCAGTCGTGTCCGACTCTGTGCGACCCCATAGATGGCAGCCCACCAGGCTCCCCCGTCCCTGGGATTCTCCAGGCAAGAACACAGGATTGGGTTGCCATTTCCTTCTCCAGTGCATGAAAGCGAAAAGTGAAAGTGAAGTCGCTCAGTTGTATCCGACTCTTAATGACCCCAGGGACTACAGCCCACCAGACTCCTCCATCCATGGGATTTTCCAGGCAAGAGTACTGGAGTGGGGTGCCATTGTGTTCTCCAGAGTTGAAGCCTACCAACAGGAAATTCAGGAATGGTATTGGAGAAGGGGGCGGGGAGAAATAAATATTGATCATGATGTAACTGGATCCTCTTGTTAACCATTTTAACTATACCCTTACTAAGATTCTCTGTTCTCTGGTCCCCTTCAACTCTTTCTCCCACTCACTTGCTAATCCTCAGATTGCTATTAGGAGAGACCCGTGTAACCATGTTGATGGACTCGATTGGAGATGTATAGGTTTTTCTCTTTTTATTGAAGTATAATTGCTTTACAGTCTTGTGTTAGTTTCTGCTGTACATTGAAGTGAGTCAGCTATACATATACATACATCTTCTTTCCAACCACCGCCCCCCCCATCCCACCCCTCTAGGCCATCACAAAGCATGAGCTGAGCTCCTTGTGCTACACAGTAGCTTCCCACTAGCTATTTTAGTGTATATATGTCAGTGTGATAGTGTATATATGTCAGTGCTACTCTCCCAATTCCTCCCACCCTATAGATTTTGAACTTCACTGAGTCCCTAGGTGTGCTTAGCAATCTTCAGTTGATCCTAGTTGATTCCCATTTTTATTCACAACAGCAGCTCTTTCAAAACCAAAGCTATCTACCCTTCCTGCTGGCATCCTCATTCTGAAGAGACAACCTTATCTCCAACCTCAGAGAAAACATGTAGAGGCAACTAGGCAGGAGCGTCCCTAAAATCCTTCCCTTTTATATTCAGACTTATTCATCACTTTATCTATCCTTACCTATCCTTTGTTTGCTTAATCCAATCTTTACCCAATTCCCATTAAGAATTTGCTCCACGAGGGACTTCCCTGATGGTTGAGTGGCTACACTCTGTGGAGCCAAGTTCGATCCCTGGTCAGGGAACCAGATCCCACATGCCTCAACTAAGAGTTCTCATGCTGCAGCTAGAAAATCTTGCAAGCCACAACTAAAGATTGCATATGCCATAACTAAGACCCAATGGAGTCAAATAAATAAATAAATATTTTTTTAAAAACCTGCTCCATGAAGTAGCACCCCAAGCTTATATCAAGAATATCTGTTTTTCTACTGCCTGCTTCCTCAAGACCTATAAATACGGGTAAGTCTTCTTGACACAAATATTTCCTTGCCCATGACCGCTTAAGTTGCTACTGAATCTTTTTCTATAATAGACATATTTTATGAAGCTACACTTTATCCATTTTTCACCAACCATTCACTTCCTCAATTCATTGAAATGTGCAACAAACATGTTATGACAACTAAAATCTGATTTGTATATCTAGTGCTTACCTGATACTCTACTTAAGTAGGCCACTACTAACTTACTTGCCAAGTTCAGTCCTCACCTTTCTGGTCTCTGTTAGAGCTTGTTAGCACACTTCTCCTTATTGGAATCCTCTCCTACAGTAGGCTTAGAAGCACCTCCCTCTTCATGAACTTTTCTTACTTCTCTATTCATTTCTTCATAGATTCCCTGGGGAATCCTTTCTTTCCTCCTTCCCTTGAAATGTTGATTATCTTCAGGATCCATCTTCAATCTCTCTCTCTTCTTTTTGATGTAGCTTCTTTCATGAGTTACATCAAATTCTGTGAATTCAACCATACATGTGATTCCAAAACCTATTTCTATCTCCCAAACCTCCCCTGAGCCAATTTCTCAGTTGCCTAGCAAACATTTCTATCCATTTGCCCTCTAACACTTCAAACTTAAAGCATTCAAAACAGAACTTATTAATTCCCCCATATCAGGTCCTTCACTTTTGTGAAATTTCTCCCCAGAAAAGAAGAAAGAGAAGGATTTAGGTAAAATGAAAAAACCAAGAAAGTCTCCAACATAAGGAATAGGAAAGGAGAAGGGAAAATGGTTAGTAAAAATTACAGCAACATTTTTCGCCTGGTTCTTATATGTTGGGTGCTGTGGTAGGCAGTAGTCATAGATAACATATTTATTCATTGTCTTTAGTGATTTCACAACAACTATATGATATGGTGAGACAGGAAAAATAAGAGCTCACTAAAGATGCTCATGCTATAATCCGTAGAACCTGTGAATATGTTACCTTCTGTGGCAAAACAGACTTTGCAGATGGGATTAAGTCAAGGATCTTGAAATGGGAAGATTATGATGGATTATCTGAGTAGGTCCAATAAAATCAGAGTGTCCTTATGAGAGGGAGGCAGGACTCTCAAAGTCAGAGAAGGGGATGTGAAGATGGAAGTTGTGAGCCAAGGAATGTGGGAAGCCTCCAGAAGCTGCAAAAGGCTGGCAAGGGATTTCCCCCTAGCATCTCCAGAAGGAATGGAGCCCTGCCAATACCTTGATCTTAGCCATGTGAGAACCATTTCAGACTTCTGACCTTCAGACTGAAAGAAAATAAATTTGTGTTGTTTTGCGCTACTAAGCAGCCCCATGTACATATTCAGACTTATTCATCTGAATAAGGAAATTGAAGCCCAAGGAATTTAAATAGCTGGTCTAAGTTCCCACAACTAGTTAGTGATAGAGCTGGGATCCAAGCTCAGGTAGTTTTGGCTAGCCACTCTGAGTGTTTAATTGTAACACAGGCCAGTGGGGCTGTCTGAACTGATGAGGGTAATAGGGTGGAGGTTCAAATGCAGACACCAAGAACTGAAGAAAGAGAGCTTGGAGATCAAAGGAAATAAAAGCAGGGTGTGGTGGTTTAAGAATGGTCCTGGGAAAATATCTACAATCAGCACTGCTCCCCAGGACTGGCTTAAGCTCATTCAGTGCTCATAGCTTTAGGAGAGATGGTTTTGCTTGCAGGACAAGCCAGGGTGGATTTTTGCTTTTCTCTCCATTTGGATCATCTTCATCAAGCAGTGTGCAAGCTGGGAATATTGGATTCCTTCATTCAAGAACCTTAATGAGCACTTTCTTTGTGCTAGAAGATTTGCCTGGTCCCAGAAATGAGAAATGAAATCCTACGTGCTCATAACCTTCTTTCTACTGTCTCTTCTAAAATCAGCAATTCTTCCTCTGACTTGCTGCCATATTATTGAATAATAGCATTAATTATATTGAAGTATTCAATATAATTATTGAATAATAATAATATGGCAAAATTGCCATATTATTGCCATCTCCGCATTCATACAGTTCATTACCATTATTCTACCTGACTGTGCAAGCAAAGTTAAACGTGAGACTGACTCTTTCAGGAGTTGAGGGCTTAGGGAGATGGACACTCCTATAAACTTCTGGTAGAGTATAATTTGGCATAAAGCGTTCTGAAATGTTTATGAAATGCAACACTCAGCAATTCTACTCTTAAGACTTTCTTCTATGAAAATAATCAGATTGACATATGAGGTTAGTCATTTCAATATTATGTATAACAGTGAAAAATTAGACATAATCTAAATGTTAACATTAATGGAATAGGTACACACATCTTGGTGAGTCCAAAAGATGGGAATCTATGCAGCCACTAAAAGCATGCTTTCAGATGCTATTTGGTGACATAGGGGGATGTTGATGATATCTTGTTAAATATAAAAATTAGAACCCGCAACTCTACCAATAGTATGTTAATAGTAGTTAGCTTTGGATAACAGAATTATGGGTTACTTTTATTTTCTTGCCTATAAATACTATTCTATATTTTTAGATTTTTCTACTTGAGTATTTATTGCTTTTATAATCAAGGTAAGGATATTTTCCTTTCATTTTCCTTTTGGTTAGTAATACATACAGTATTTGTAATCTATGAAAAATATAAAAAATTTAAAAGAATACCTATATAGCCAACCCCCCACTGAAAGGGATTCCTAAGACTCTATAAATAGTTTAAAAGAACATTAAAGGAATATGTTTATGTGAATTATTCTCTTACTTTCAGGATTCTCTGCCATTCCTACTTCATGCCTCAGGAGAAGCCAGCCTTCATGGACTGCATCACTAAAGTCATCCTTGCCCGTGGTGTCTAGTTGAATTTGACAAATATTAGTAAGAGGTTCTACACAAGAGAATAGAAGAGAGAAGATGGGCTATTCATTCTCTCTGCTATCTAGCACATTGAGCATCTCTAGAACCTAGTAGGTTTGGAAGTCGCTAGGCTACTTTTCCTGTGGCCGCGGATGCTGTCTTATAGCTGTTTACCATGGCTGTGGCTCTCTCTAGGATCTGGTACCCTCCTTGTCCTCTTGCAGCTTCTGGGCTTGTACCAATAGGCTTCTTGCTAACTAATCTCTAACAGTATCCCTTGTTGGGTCTTTTTACTCTGCCCACATCTGCTAGTTGTCCTTACGTTAACTCTTTTCAGTTAACCCTATGAGTGTACCATCTGTCTCCTGCCAGGTCCCTGACTGGTATGGTGTTTCAGGTGAGTATACAACAGCTGCAGAAATATAGAGAGGGAGGAATAAGCAGACGGCTGGTGTTCAGAGAGCAGAGTTAGTTGCACAATGGCAAGATCATTCTCTGGGAAAGGTAATGGAGATCTCAGTCTGGATACAAAGTGATTTGGTTGGAGACTTTCAAGAAAAGTGATGGTGTTCTCCAAAGTCAGGATTCAGGGGGATAAACAGAGTTTTGGAAGAAGTTATGCTTAATAGCATCCTAAATAAAATCTTTATTGGTAGATCTGCAACTTCTAGTAGAAAATTTGGAGAGAGAAGATAGATGGCTCCAGTTTAGAGGAGCTCATTTAGAAGACTTGTGGATGCAGAGGTACATTTGTGGACACAGTGCCTTGATCTTTTTCAGAATTGTTGCTTGCATTTGTTTGGACTCAGAGCACAACACAGCAGAGTATCTTGTCACAACTCTGGTGCTGGGTGACCTTGTACTAGGAGTAACTCTAAGCCTCTGATTCTTGGTCCTGGTCAAATTGGGTGCGTCTTGCTGTATTGACCAGAAATCTAACCCTCAATCCTAGCCAGCACCACTTTTACTTTCTGAACCAGAATTCGACATTCTGCCCTAGGTTTTGGCTTCCCTGCTCTCATCTCAGGGTTGAGAACCCTTAGGGACTCTTTCCTGCCTTTGAGCAGGTTAGACCAGGTGACAGTCACGCTTCTAAGAGACTTCCTCAAAAGCTGGACTTTGGCCTTGGAGCCTGAGTCTGTGGGCGAAGCAATTTGAGCAATAAAACCTTACATGTGCACAGTGTACTTTCTCTCAGGACTTTCAGTTCTATCCCATTTGAGTCTGGATTTTTCCCACCTGGATGAAGGTCAAGGGGGTAAAAGGCAAGGAAAGAGGCCGGAAAGCTGCCACAGAGCCAGAAGAAATTACCTGACTTCCCCAAAACTGGATATTATGGAGCAGTGTTTTCTTTTGGTCATAAAGCTGTAGGAATTTACCTACAAATAACTGTAGGTAAATAACTCCCACCCCATCCTGCACCATCCCCCCTCCCCCAGCCTCATCCCCAACAGAAAGGCAGTATTGTCCAGAGGTGATTTCCAAGAATTCCATCATGAGATACGCACAGGTTCTTAGTCTTTTGTCTACATAGAAAGCCTTATCAGTGCCCTCAAATAATGGAGTCTTGGGCAATTGACTCAAGCTAACTGAATTCACAAAAATTGACAAATATGACAAAAAGCACTGCTCTCAATTTTTTTTTTTTGTTTGTTTGTTTTAAATCTCATATTAATTCTTACAGCAATCTTGAAAGGTACATGTGCTAAGAGGCTTTGGTCATGCCTGGCTCTTTGCAATCCTATGGACTGTAGGCCACCAGGCTCCTCTGTCCATGGGATTCTCCAGGCAAAAATACTGGAGTGGGCTACCATGCCCTCTTCCAGGGGATCTTCCTGACTCAGGGATCAAACCCATGTCTCTTAAGTCTCCTGCATTGGCAAGTGGGTTCTTTTTTTACTAGCTGCTGCTGCTGCTAAGTCACTTCAGTCGTGTCTGACTCTCTGTGACCCCATAGACGGCAGCCCATGAGGCTGCCCCGTCCCTGGGATTCTCCAGGCAAGAACACTGGAGTGGGTTGCCATTTCTTTCTCCAATGCATGAAAGTGAAAAGTGAAAGTGGAGTCGCTCAGTCGTGTCCGACTCTTAGTGACCCCATGGACTGCGGCCTACCAGGCTCCTCCATCCATGGGATTTTCCAGGCAAGAGTGCTGGAGTGGGGTGCCATTGCCTTCAAGGTACATAGGTTCAATTATTTTTAAAAATTTTATTGGATATATAGTTGATTTGCAATGTTGTGTTAGTTTCAGGTGTATAGTAAAGTGATTCAGTTATACATATAAATATATTCATTCTTTTTTAGATTTTTTTTTCTCATATAGATTAACACTCCAGTACTATTGCCTGGAAAATCCCATGGACAGAGGAGCCTGGTAGGCTACAGTCCATGGGGTGGCAAAGAGTTGGACATGACTGAGTGACTTCACTTCACTTCATATAGATTATCACAGAAGATTGGGTCAAGTTCCCTGGGCTACACTGTAGGTCCTTGTTGGTTATCTATCTTGTATATCATAGTGTGTGTGTGTAATCCCAAATTCCCGATTTATCCCTCGCCACCCCATTTCCCATTAGATTATGAAAGTCTGTTTCTGTGTTGTAAAATAAGTTCGTTTGTATCTTTATAAAAAAATTAGATTCCACTTATGAGTTATATCATGTAATCTCCTTAATACAAGGAAACAAGACACATAAAGGTTGAGCAAGTTGCCTAAGATCCCACAGGTAGGAAGTGGCAGAGTCCAGCTTGGGACCCAGGCGTGCGGTTCAGCAGCCTGTACACAATGTCCTTAACTGAAGCACCCGGCTTCAAGGTGCCACTTACACTAAACATTCATGAAGTGGTGTTTGAATCTCACATTTTCTCCCTGAGGCAAACAGATGGAAATGCAACCTACAGTCAAGATTGCTTGGTGAATATTAAGTACAAACAAATGGGAATTAGATTTTCTTAATGAAGGGTTCTTCAGCTAAGAGTGCTTGAAATATATTCTTCCCCCTTGTGAGGAGAGCACCAGCGGAGGAGATGACTAGAATCTGGTGAGGGCACCTCTTTCTTGGTCACTGGTTGGGATTTACAGGCCTTGTTCTTGGTCCCCTCCTCATTTTCTGCATGCTGCCCCCCACTGAGAATTTTCCGTTAACACTTTCTTCCCTTAGATATGTTAATATCATTGTCTTTGTCACAGCTTTAAACATGATAATTGCCAGGCTCTGAAGAGAGCTATTCTCTAATCTTTTGATCGGAACTTAATCTGAAAGCTCATTAGCCAGCTCTTTCAGACTCTGGTCTTGTACTTACTGTCTCTGGCCTCATCCTTTGATTTGCTTTGTTTAACTGAGTTTTGAGGTGCTTTAATGATCATTCTTATGTATCTTCAAAACTCCCTCCTTTCTAAAGTTGGATGTTCTTACTCTTCTTTCTAATATCACCGAAATGTTCTATGTGAACAGTTCTCAAACATGCCCCCCACTGGGAAACAGACAAGGCAACTAGACCTTTGGTGCATTATTTTATTCTGATTGTTTTGCTCAAAGCTCCCTGATATCACCTGTACAGAGATGAAAGACATTTTCTTGGTGATCATAAGGAGAACATGAGGTGATATTTAAAACTCTGGGCCCTTCCATTCTAAACAAAACATAGGAAGAAGCAGTGACTTGTCCTCTTGAGCAATCTTGAAAAGTGGTACATTTTAAAAGGGGTGATATGTTGATAAGTTTGTTACAACTGTTTAAAAGATCTTAGGAAAAGAAATCTGAAAATAGGTCTTGATTTTCCACCTATTTTCTCCACCATTACCCACTACCACGTTGAGCCCGAGGACACAAGCTCGAGAAGCCAAATTTCTAACTATCTGCTCATAAATTTGTGTCAGCTACAAATCTGTGTTTGCCAAGGGCATTTGCCATCTGCCTTTGCAGAGACTGAACCATGTGCTGCTGTGGCTGTTGACCTTCAACACCCCCTGAGGGAGTTCAGGGTGGAGGGAGGCACTCTGTGCTCCAGGCAATCTGGTGGAACAGGTCTTTAAGATACTTAGATATTTTCAGGAACCCATCATGATCTCAGTCTTTGCATCTCTTCTTACCTAGAAATACTTTGGCTACCTGATGTGAGGAACACTCATTGGAAAAGACCCTGATGCTGGGAAAGACTGAAAGCAGGAGGAGAAGGAGGTGACAGAGGATGAGATGGTTGGATGACACCATCAACTCAATGGACATGAGTATGAGCAAACTCTGGGAGATAGCAAAGGACAGGGAAGCCTGGTGTGCTGCAGTCCATGGGGTCACATGAGTTGGACATGACTGAGCAACTGAACCACATACCTAGAAAAGCACTAAATCCCTTCATGATAACATCAGCTTCTCTCTGGTGACTAGCAGAAAACCTCTTGTAAAGTAAGCACTTGATTGCCCTGAACTGCCTCTTCACCAAAAACTTATATATTGACCTTCCTCCAGTAGCTGTTTGGAACAGTCTCTCAGAGCTATCTGAGGTGTTGTCTTCTTGCTGCAGTCCTCATTTTGCCCCAAATAAAACTTAACTTGCAACTCTCAAGTTGTGCATCTTTTTAGTCAGCATCTATGTCATTCATAAGTTGTTCATAGGTCTGAAACAGTTTATATATTCTATCTGACATGAGTCTAGCACTTGACTTTTATCTTTTAAATATGTATAATGTATAATAATAATACACACACACATTGCTATATATGATAGCAATGCTTAGGAAAAGTAACAATGCAAAAGTTAAGTAGAGTATAAAAAAATAGTCCCTTTCAGTTCGGTGTTCTTATTCAACTGATGATACCAATAGATGTTTTACATGAAAGTTTGGTTATTCTGCACAACAAAACTGACATCAAGAGAACAGGTAAAACATTTTGAACATCCTCAGTAATTTTTAAATTATTTAGAAAAGGTCTATCTGCTTCAATGGTAATAACTGGCTTTCTTATAAAGTGAAAGTCATGTTTTAAGAGATCAAGCCACAACAGAGTCTATGAGGCCTTGGTGCCTCAAGCAAACTTGATGGATTGGCCAACTCTAGAATGGGTAAAATATCAAAAGGGCAAGTCCACAGTCCACACTATTGCACATCCTAAAGATGCATTATTCATAGTGAAACGCTCCACTCTTTTCTACCCTACTCTTGGCTCCAAGAGTTTTACTGGCCACCCTTGCCTTCTGTCTTCCAATAGATTTGACCAATGAAATGCATCTGTGGGAGATTATTCCTCCAGCGTCCTTCCTATTACATCTCTGTGTAGGCTACTGTTCATATTTGATGTTCCTTTTCATATTACTCTGCATAGGGTTGGTACCATCTCCCATTTTACTAACTCTGAATTGCTGCACCTTCCACTATTGGTTTGCCTAAAGCTTCCCATGCCTGCAAGTTTTTCTTCTATTTAAGTCTCATCACTTAACCAGTTCAAGTGTGCTATCTGATTCTTCTTAGAACCCTGACTGATACAAACGTTAAAACTAAAAACACCAAAATTCAGTGGTTTCAGGTGAGATCATCTGTAATAAAATGAGAAGTAATTTTGAAAAGTTAGTCAGCTATCCAGATGCATACTGATTAGCTAGGAAATGATATAAGTAGATTTTTCTAATATTGGATTTTTATTTTACTCCAGAAAAGAAGAGACAGAATATCAAGACTAGGGGAGAATCTTAGAAGAGGAGAATGGATTCATTGTTCAACTTATCTTTAAGCTAAACAGTAGCTCAAAAATTTGGTTAGGTGAGCACATTTTTTTTTTTTTTTTTTTTGAGAGGGTCTTAGAATCATTACCTTCAAAGCAAAACTGTGTAAGCTCTCAGAGTTTGAGAATTGGGTAAAAAAAAAAAAAAAAGATTCGGTGGATTACCACTCTTAATTCTCAAATTTGATGACAAGTATAGATAAAGAGGATGAGATGGTTCGATGGCATCACTGACTCAATGAACATGAGTTTGAGTAAACTCGGAGTTGATGATGGACAGGGAGGCCTGGCATGCTGCAGTCCATGGGGTCGCAAAGAATCGGACACAACTGAGCAACTGAACTGAAGTGATAGATTAAGAAATGAAATAAACAATGCTCTCATCAGTCATCGTTCATCACTTAAAATATCCTTTGAGTATTTCTCTAAGGCACACATGAAATTGATGAGGATCCAAAACACTTATCAGCCATTCCATTGTCAGGAGTGACACAACCTCACAGAAGAAAGAGTTACTGAAATTTTCACAAAACAAACTATGAAAATTTGTACTAATTCCCCTCTTGGTCAAATTCTGCTGATCTTAGTCTTCTTTCCATAAAATGTAACCCCTAGGAGAGGAGAGGTGTTATATTTCTTGTTTACCACTGTATCTTGATCTGTCCAGGTGTTTGAATATCATTGACTAGGTGACTTATAAACAACAGAAATTTATTTCATTTTTCATGGTTCTGAAGGCTGGGAACTACAAGACCAAGGTGCCAGTAGATTCAGTGTCTAGTGAGAATCCACTTCCTGGTTTATAGATTATCATTTCTTGTGTTCTCACATGGTAGGAGGGATGGGGAGATCTCAGGGGTTTATTTTATAAGCAGTCCACCCACATCTCCTAAATCACCCCAAATTCAGTCCAGTTGTGAACCACCCTTACTGAATTATTATCACTGTGGTGTTGAAGCAGACTCTTGAGAGTCCCTTGGACTGCAAGGAGATCCAACCAGTCCATTCTGAAGGAGATCAGTCCTGGGTGTTCTCTGGAAGGAATGATGCTAAAGCTGAAACTCCAGTACTTTGGCCACCTCATGCAAAGAGTTGACTCATTGGAAAAGACTCTGATGCTGGGAGGGATCGGGGGCAGGAGGAGAAGGGGACGACAGAGGATGAGATGGCTGGATGGCATCACCGACTCAATGGAAATGAGTCTGAGTGAACTCTGGGAGTTGGTGATGGACAGGGAGGCCTGGTGTGCTGCAATTCATGGGGTCACAAAGAGTTGGTCATGACTGAGCGACTGAACTGAACTGAACTGAATTGAAGGTTGAGATGGTTGGATGGTGTCACTGATTCAATGGACATGAGTTTGAGCAAGTTCCAGGACATGGTGAAGGACAGGGAAGCCTGGTGTGCTGCAGTCCATGGGGTCCCAAAGAGCTGGACATGACTGAGCGACTGAACAAGTCTCTTTTGCTCCATCTTCTGCTAGTCTGCCTTTTTGATTTTTTACAATACATACTCTCTTTACTTATCCATTCACTTTAATCTTTAAATTGGTATATCAGTCATTACCTGAGTCGTCATTTACATGCAAACCATGTGTCTCTAAATTCTCAACAGAGCTCTTTTATTACATTGTGTCTTAGGTTGTGTTATTTGGAGAACACACTGTTAGATGGAGATCCACATGTAGAAATTTATTGGGGAGTATGCTCAAAATAAATTCTTGTGTGGAAATAGGAGGAAATAGGATTGTGTAGTGAAGGAAATACGATTGTGCAGAGAAACAAATTGCATAGAGATGCATTTTCAACAAAGGTCTGCTGTAAGTGGGATGACCATTCAGAGTTCACTAGTTTTAATGCAGAGTATCTGGACCTTCACACGCTACTCCCACCCCATCTCCCCATCACAGGTCACTCAATGAGTGTGGGCATGTGGGCTACACCACTATGAGACATGATTTTGGGCAGGGAGGCTCTACTCCACTGAAGAGAAGTTCTTGGACAGAAATTTAGCTGAGAGTCTCAGCTGTCAACAGTTCTAGCACCAGGAGAATAAGTGCTCAGAGTCCTAAAGGGAGATCTGTGTGATGCATCGCAGCCTACACTATTACTATAGGAAGGTTCAATGCTCTTCCAACAAATTCCTCCTAACATAGTGTTTTTCATGAACGCAGTTTCGTTGTCTCTGGGTCTGTTGGCCATATTTACAACCTTCAGATGCAGTTACTTATTTGAGACTTCAGAGGGAAACATTCATCTCTATATTCTGGAATGCAGAAAAGTCACACACTTTGACTCTGTTCTTAGGTTGGCCTTTCCCACCCAGAGTGTCCTTACAAACCCCTGCAAACTAGTGTTCATTTTTTTTTCTTCAATAAAATTTATTGAAGTATCCATGGACTGCCATGTTACTCCCATTTATAAAGCAGTTCACTGCTAGTATGCCCTGGGTTCATTCTGGCAATCATATAATTTCAGATCCTTGGGTCCATGACTCAGTGTTCATTAACTTATTGTTTATAAACTTATTTCTTCTTTAATTTATTAATATTTGTGTTCTTTGCTACAGATAATTGCTTGGTTTGGATTAAAGACTGGCCTTATTCAGAATAATATAATGAAAAAAAATTTGGACAGTAACAACCATTGTGACAATGCCTGTAGTTGGGTAGAGGTCAATGAAAAGCTGAGGCAGCTCCAAAAGTGCCTTGTCGTTTTCATGGACCACTGGGGCCTCAAGAATTGAACTGAGCTTATAAGCAGCCAACTCTCTTTGTTCTCCAGCCTACAGACTAGAAAGGAACAAGTTTCATTAGTTTTGCTAATCACCAATTACTTTACCCCTGGTATACTTACCAACTTACAATCACTTTACCAGGTATAGCTCTTACTATCAGGTTATGTCATGGGCCATCATTTAGTCTATGGATGGTTGTCCTTGAATTAGGGGCCACTCTTGGTGTAATCAGTAGCTATACTAGTTCTTCAAAGAACTTATATGAGAGATACAATAAGGGAACTGAAAGATGGAGAAGCTCTATATAGTCAGCAAAAACAAGACCAGGAGCTGACTGTGGCTCAGACCATGAACTCCTTACTGCCAAATTCAGACTTAAATTGAAGAAAGTGGGGAAAACCACTAGACCATTCAGGAATGACCTAAATCAAATTCCTTATGATTATATACTGGAAGTGGGAAATAGATTTAAGGGCCCAGATCTGACAGACAGAGTGCCTGATGAACTATGGACGGAGGTTCATGACATTGTACAGGAGACAGGGATCAAGATCATCCAAAGAAAAAGAAATGCAAAAAAGCAAAATGGCTGTCTGAGGAGGTCTTACAAATAGCTGAGAAAAGAAGAGAAGTGAAAAGCAAAGGAGAAAAGTAAAGTTATACCCATTTGAATGCAGAGTTCCAAAGAATAGCATGGAGAGATAAGAAAGCCTTCCTCAGAGATCAATGCAAAGAAATAGAGGCAAGCAATAGAATGGGAAAGACTAGAGATCTCTTCAATAAAATTAGAGATACCAAGGGAACATTTCATGCAAAGATGGGCTCAATAAAGGACAGAAATGGTATGGACCTAACAGAAGCAGAAGATTTTAAGAAGAGGTGGCAAGAATACACAGAAGAACTATACAAAAAAGATTTTCATGACCCAGATAATCATGATGGTGTGATCACTCACCTAGAGCCAGACATCCTGGAATGTGAAGTGAAGTGGGCCTTAGGAAGCATCACTACGAACAAAGCTAGTGGAGATGATGGAATCCAGTTGAGCTATTTCAAATCCTTAAAGATGATGCTGTGAAAGTGCTGCTGCCAGCAAGTTTGGAAAACACAGCAGTGGCCACAGGACTGGAAAAGGTCAGTTTTCATTCCAATCCCAAAGAAAGGCAATGCTAAAGGATGCTCAAACTACCGCACAATTGCACTCATCTCACATGCTAGTAAAGTAATGCTCAAAATTCTCCAAGCCAGACTTCAGCAATATGTGAACTGTGAACTTTTAGACGTTCAGGCTGGTTTTAGAAAAGGCAGAGGAACCAGAGATCAAATTGCCAACCTCCGCTGGATCATGGGAAAAGCAAGAGAGTTCCAGAAAAACATCTATTTCTGCTTTATTGACTATGCCAAAGCCTTTGACTATGTGGATCACAATAAACTGTGGAAAATTCTGAAAGAGATGGGAATACCAGACCACCTGACCTGCCTCTTGAGAAACCTATATGCAGGTCAGGAAGCAACAGTTAGAACTGGACATGGAACAACAGACTGGTTCCAAACAGGAAAAGGAGTAGGTGAAGCCTATATATTGTCACCCTGCTTATTTAACTTATATGCAGAGTACAACATGAGAAATGCTGGGGTGGAAGAAGCACAAGCTGGAATCAAGATTGCTGGGAGAAATATCTATAACCTCAGATATACAGGTGACACCACCCTTATGGCGAAAGTGAAGAGGAACTAAAAAGCCTCTTGATGAAAGTGAAAGAGGAGAGTAAAAAAGTTGGCTTAAAGTTCAACATTCAGAAAAGTAAGATCATGGCATCTGGTCCCATCACTTCATGGCAAATAGATGGGGAAACAGTGGAAAAAGTTTCAATGGAAACAGGCTGACTTTATTTTGGGGGGCTCCAAAATCACTGCAGATGGTGATTGCAGCCATGAAATTAAAAGACGCTTACTCTGTGGAAGGACAGTTATGACCAACCTAGACAGCATATTCAAAAGCAGAGACATTACTTTGTCAACAAAGGTCCGTCTAGTCAAAGCTTCGATTTTTCCAGTAGCCATGTATGGATGTGAGAGTTGGACTATAAAGAAAGCTGAGCACCGAAAAATTGATGCTTTTGGACTGTGGTGTTGGAGAAGACTTTTGAGAGCCCCTTGGACTGCAAGGAGATCCAACCAGTCCATCCTAAAGGATCAGTCCTGGGTGTTCATTGAAGGACTTATGTTGAAGCTGAAACTCCAATACTTTGGCCACTTGATGTGAAGAGCTGACTCATTTGAAAAGACCCTGAAGCTGGGAAAGATTGAGGGAAGGAGGAGAAGGGGACAACAGAGGTGAGATGGTTGGATGGCATCACCGACTCAATGGACATGGGTTTGGGTGAACTCCGGGAGTTAGTGATGGATAGGGAGGCCCGGTGTGCTGAGGTTTATGGGGTTGCAAAGAATCAGACATGACTGAGCAAATGAACTGAACTGAACTGAACAGCTAGAAAAAGCTCATTAAGTTTGGTAAAGATCATGACCAGCATATGCTGCTCATCATTTATACCACCATTTGGGGGTATCAAGTGCCAAAATTTTATTATGCACTTGGCAAATTGATGGAGCTTCCTAGGTGCTGGTAGTGGTAAAGATCCCTCATGCCAATGTAGGAGACAGAAGAGACGTGGTTCTATCCCTGGGTTGCAAAGATCCCTTGGAGAAGGAAATGGTAACCCACTCCAGTATTCTTGCCTGGAGAATTTCATGGACAGAGGAGTCTGGTGGTTACAGTCAATGGAGTCATAAGGAGTCAGACACGACTGACTACAACTGACACTTAACTTTACTTGGCAAATTGATAGCTCTTTTCATTTGCTGTGAAATTTATTCCTTTTGTGTCTTGTGAGGTACATTGAAGTCCATGTATAACTTATTTGTATTCTTTATTATATTTATATTCCAGTTATATAAAAAGGAGTTTGAAGATAATTGCAAAAAGTTGTAACTAATGGGTCCTAACAAGAGTACTAACATGTCCTAACAAGAGTGCACATTCTTAAAGGAAAAAAAAATTAAATCAAGTTTTCCTGATAGTATTACAATAAAAATCACTTATTATTCATGTAAACACATGGTAAAGTATTAATGGATTTCTCAGATAATTTTATACAAAGGAATCACAAGTTTAAACCCAAATAGTCTTCAAAGCTTCCATCACGAATCCATGGATTAGTGTTTAAAAAAAGCATGTAAAATAAATGAAATATTATCAGATAGCATTGTATAGTCAGACATCTTCAGTATTCAATATTAACAGGATTTTTGGATTTGCTGCTTATAGTCCTGTGTAATCAAAACTAAACTATTAATTTGAGTCTGATGACTGAGCAAGAGTAGTAATTTTTTTATTTCTTAGATGATGGAAATTAATAGTTACTCAGCAATCAAGGGAAAGCCTATACATTTCACTGTTAAAATGTAGAAGCACTTTCTCTTGAAAAAATCATGATTTTAACCTAGTTTGGGGAAAATGCTGTTTCATAAATATACCAAATTGAATTGAAATTATTATTAGCATGTTTCTTAAATCTAAAATATTTGTGAGACTTAAAACCTCTATTTATGAATTACTATAGAATCCTGCCAGGAAAGACCTTCTGGGCCAGTCATTATGTTTGCTCCCAAATATTTCCCCACCCTTCTTGCTAAAATGCTTCCAGCTTGTTCAGCAAGTGGGAGACACTAGTGGAAGCATGAAAGACAGGAGAAAGCGATCCTGGGATATGGGTATTTCTCTGTCTTTCTCCCAAATCTGTCTCTATCTCTGTCTTCTGACCATGTTTTCATGATGCAACTCCTTATAGTTCCAGGTTGCCCAGGGACGGTCCCTTTCTCAGAGCTCCCAGCTTCTTCCAGGTAGTCCCTGCTAAGGTTTTAGCTCCTGCCAGGCTGCCCAACTTCTGGATTCGGCTAAAACTAGTACCTCCTCTCTGCATCCAGCCAGTCCAAGAGAAAGAAGCTGCTTCCTGCTGTGGGGAATCTCTAAGTTGCCTTGCATTTCCTGTTTGGTTTTTCAGCCCTTCCATCAACAGTGCAATTAACTTGTATTTAATTCCCTCTGTTTGAGATAAGGTCTGTTTTTAGTTTGCCTGACTAGACTCTGAGTCATGTGGCACCCTCTGCTTCCCATGCACGGAAGAGCAGTAGGGCCGAACATTAGCAATCATATAGTCCGTTACTTTGGATAAGCATATGTACAGGTAGGGATATTCCACACTGTGTGCATATATGATGTTTCACTTCAATATAGTTTTATGCAATTTACTCCAGCATGCTTCTTTTGGATTCTCCCCAACTTTTAGTTACGTACTACGGTAATTCTTTATACAGGAAGATGTCAGAATAACAATCAAATGCTATTTTATGAACATTACACCTTTGCTCAAGCACTAAGAAGATATTTCTTTGGTGAAACAGACCCAGACTCCCTAGTCTATATGTCATAGAACGTGAAAGTGAAGTCGCTCAGTCGTGTCCAGCTCTTTGCGACCCCATGGATTGTAGCCTACCAGGCTCCTCTGTCCATGGGATTTTCCAGGCAAGAGTACTGGAGTGTTAATCTATATGAGAAAAAAAAAATCTAAAAAAGAATGAATATATTTATATGTATAACTGAATCACTTTACTATACACCTGAAATTAACACAACATTGCAAATCAACTATACATCCAATAAAATTTTTAAAAATAATTGAACCTATGTACCTTGAAGGCAATGGCACCCCACTCCAGCACTCTTGCCTGGAAAATCCCATGGATGGAGGAGCCTGGTAGGCCGCAGTCCATGGGGTCACTAAGAGTCGGACACGACTGAGCGACTCCACTTTCACTTTTCACTTTCATGCATTGGAGAAAGAAATGGCAACCCACTCCAGTGTTCTTGCCTGGAGAATCCCAGGGACGGGGCAGCCTCATGGGCTGCCGTCTATGGGGTTACACAGAGTCAGACACGACTGAAGTGACTTAGCAGCAGCAGCAGCTAGTAAAAAAAGAACCCACTTAGTGACTAAACAACAATACGCTTCAGAGAAGGAGATCACATAATGAGGGAAAACATTTAACTCGTGATCAACCCTAAATGAAACAGAACTGGAACAATTTTCTGACTTTGTGTTGGTTTGTTTATTTTGTTTTTATAAAGAGGCACTCATTTCATGATTCAGGTCTTTTCCAAGAAAACGTAAATCAAAGTAGGATATTAATATTCATAGAGTTGAATTCACTACAAGGAGGGGTGGTCTAGGTAAAACACTGTGGAAACTTACAAGTCTAGCTTATAGAAGAGGCATAAATAAGAATCTCTCAAAAGTGGATAGCCCACAATACTCTCTTTAGGGTGTAAAATATTTATGTTATAAGGAGACCTATAGAAACAGTCAACAGATGAATGCCATAAGGCATTTAGAGATAAACATCTCTTAAGAAAAACTTATTCTTGCCAAGTTAAAGAAAATAAACCAAACCCTTTGATTTTAAACATTGAAGGAAAGAATGAAAAATCATACCCATTTTTCTCTTATGCTATCAGTCTGGTACCTGCCTTAATAAGGAAGCTAAGAACATAATCTATTATATTAATTGCTCCAAGGATCTTCAGAAAAAGCTTATCTCCCATTCAATTAGTTTCTGGCAATAAATATTGCTTGTTATACATAATTTCTTGAAAGATAAAAATATTTTTTTTTTTTTTTTAATTTTTTTTTCTAATTTTATTTTATTTTTAAATTTTACATAATTGTATTAGTTTTGCCAAATATCAAAATGAATCCGCCACAGGTATACATGTGTTCCCCATCCTGAACCCTCCTCCCTCCTCCCTCCCCATACCATCCCTCTGGGTCATCCCAGTGCACTAGCCCCAAGCATCCAGTATCGTGCATTGAACCTGGACTGGCAACTCATTTCTTACATGATATTTTACATGTTTCAATGTCATTCTCCCAAATCTTCCCACCCTCTCCCTCTCCCACAGAGTCCATAAGACTGTTCTATACATCAGTGTCTCTTTTGCTGTCTCGTACACCGGGTTATTGTTACCATCTTTCTAAATTCCATATATATGCGTTAGTATACTGTATTGATGTTTTTCCTTCTGGCTTACTTCACTCTGTATAATAGGCTCCAGTTTCATCCACCTCATTAGAACTGATTCAAATGTATTCTTTTTAATGGCTGAGTAATACTCCATTGTGTATATGTACCACTGCTTTCTTATCCATTCATCTGCTGATGGACATCTAGGTTGCTTCCATGTCCTGGCTATTATAAACAGTGCTGCGATGAACATTGGGGTACACGTGTCTCTTTCCCTTCTGGTTTCCTCAGTGTGTATGCCCAGCAGTGGGATTGCTGGATCATAAGGCAGTTCTATTTCCAGTTTTTTAAGGAATCTCCACACTGTTCTCCATAGTGGCTGTACTAGTTTGCATTCCCACCAACAGTG
The DNA here is from genome assembly GCF_032452875.1 of Bos javanicus. Lineage (NCBI taxonomy): Eukaryota > Metazoa > Chordata > Mammalia > Artiodactyla > Bovidae > Bos > Bos javanicus. The sequence goes on from NC_083869.1 coordinate 92,876,344, forward strand.
TAAGAGGGTTCCCTTTTCTCCACACCCTCTCCAGCATTTATTATTTGTAGACTTTTGGATCGCAGCCATTCTGACTGGTGTGAAAGGGTACCTCATAGTGGTTTTGATTTGCATTTCTCTGATAATGAGTGATGTTGAGCATCTTTTCATGTGTTTGTTAGCCATCTGTATGTCTTCTTTGGAGAAATGTCTATTTAGTTCTTTGGCCCATTTTTTGATTGGGTCATTTATTTTTCTGGAGTTGAGCTGTAGGAGTTGCTTGTATATTTTTGAGATTAGTTGTTTGTCAGTTGTTTCATTTGCTATTATTTTCTCCCATTCTGAAGGCTGTCTTTTCACCTTGCTAATAGTTTCCTTTGATGTGCAAAAGCTTTTAAGGTTAATTAGGTCCCATTTGTTTATTTTTGCTTTTATTTCCAATATTCTGGGAGGTGGATCATAGAGGCTCCTGCTGTGATGTATGTCGGAGAGTGTTTTGCCTATGTTCTCCTCTAAGAGTTTTATAGTTTCTGGTCTTACGTTTAGATCTTTAATCCATTTTGAGTTTATTTTTGTGTATGGTGTTAGAAAGTGGTCTAGTTTCATTCTTTTACAAGTGGTTGACCAGATTTCCCAGCACCACTTGTTAAAGAGATTGTCTTTAATCCATTGTATATTCTTGCCTCCTTTGTCAAAGATAAGGTGTCCATATGTGCATGGATTTATCTCTGGGCTTTCTATTTTATTCCATTGATCAATATTTCTGTCTTTGTGCCAGTACCATACTGTCTTGATAACTGTGGCTTTGTAGTAGAGCCTGAAGTCAGGTAGGTTGATTCCTCCAGTTCCATTCTTCTTTCTCAAGATCGCTTTGGCTATTCGAGGTTTTTTGTATTTCCATACAAATTGTGAAATTATTTGTTCTAGCTCTGTGAAGAATACTGTTGGTAGCTTGATAGGGATTGCGTTGAATCTATAAATTGCTTTGAGTAGTATACTCATTTTCACTATATTGATTCTTCCAATCCATGAACATGGTATATTTCTCCATCTATTAGTGTCCTCTTTGATTTCTTTCACCGGTGTTTTATAGTTTTCTATATATAGGTCTTTAGTTTCTTTAGGTAGATATATTCCTAAGTATTTTATTCTTTCCGTTGCAATGGTGAATGGAGTTGTTTCCTTAATTTCTCTTTCTGTTTTCTCATTATTAGTGTATAGGAATGCAAGGGATTTCTGTGTGTTGATTTTATATCCTGCAACTTTACTATAGTCATTGATTATTTCTAGTAATTTTCTGGTGGAATCTTTAGGGTTTTCTATGTAGAGGATCATGTCATCTGCAAATAGTAAGAGTTTTACTTCTTCTTTTCCAATTTGGATTCCTTTTAAAATATTTTATTTTTAATAGTGCAAAACATCAGAATGGATGACTGATCAACTATATATTAAAAATTATCATTCTTCCTTCAATATATACCCAACGGTACCTGACATTTTATTTATACTTTCCATAACACAGAGCAGTTTAGTAATATCAGTCAGTATTATTGTTCTCTGCATAACACGTTTTCACAGGCTACTCCAAGGCTTGCTATGCTGTTGGATAACAAATGGGAAAATATCACACCACAGGCAATATTTACCTATCCAACAGGCAAAACAAGAAAATGGAGCCCAGACCTAGAATCCTCTAGTGTTACTCAATCAAGGCAAATTATCTATTGTCTTCTGCCCAGAAGGTCCCACGGGGCATGAAATATTGATTTAGGAATTTGCTGGGCCTGAGTTTCTGTGTGTTGCAACTATGTTCTCTTCTATCACTTCTTAATATATGATAAATCACTTCTACGTATGGTATGACAAAGTTGAATAAATTAAATATGGCTATCTAATAAACTTGAAATGTAAACACTAAAATGTTTTTATAATACTAGTTTGGATCATTAACATTTGCTCCATAGTGTGCAGGATTGTACAATGCCTTGTTCACATCTGTGCTCACCTCCACTGCACCTTCATTTCATACCTCACAACTTCTGCTGCACTCACAAGACCTGATTCCACTCTTTCTAAAAGTGGGATTTGGAGAACTTGGGTGTTCTTTGTGATTCATCTGGAGTTTCTCAAATCCCTAAGGACAGTGGATCTGGGCTCTAGATATTGAGGAAGGGCTAAAGCTGAAACTTTGTGATGGGAAGAAGAGCAGGAGCTATTCACTGAGCAGAAGAGGAGGAATCTGGAGCAAGTGTGAAGAAGAATTAAAGAAAAAAAAAAAAAGCACCATGAAGCGTAAAGAATGGTAACATGCAAGACTATTACATCAGTTAAAAACCTTTGCTCTGTACTATCCTAAGTGTCCATATAATATGCAATATTAAAACTGTCACACATGAAAGTCCTGTATTTGTATTTATTTGTTCACTGCTCATTTGGAGTTTCCCATATAAGATCAGCACAGTCGTGGCTATGAAGACTCTGGATTCAGATACCCTAGGTTCTAAACTGGTCTCCAGTACTTTCTAAGAATGTGATCTTCACCTTCCTTGGCCTCAGTTTCCTCATCTCTAAAAGGAAGATAAAAAAATATCTCCCTTCTAAGGTTATTGCAAAGAGAAATAAAATGTAGATATATAACATATGATGTATACATATACATGTATGCATATATCTGTACATATGTAATATCGATCATCTATCTACACCTAGAACAGTGCCTGCAATGTTTTTAAATCAATAATGTTCAGTAGAATTATCACATTCATTGTTGTTTTGTAATTTCTATTTAACTTCGCATCTGTAGATCTTGTTGCATCTACTATCTATGAGAACTTTGAGGGTGGGAAACAATCTTACGTTTTGTTATGGCTAATTTTTTATTTTTGTCTCATCTATTGTGGTTCACCATTCTCCTGTTCTTCTTCCGTATGATTTAGCGGCAGGTGAATCAGGCCTGGTTGATCAATGCTGCATTCATCTTGCCAGAGGGAAGGTACGTGACTTAAGCTTGGATATGTAAGTCCTCACCAGCAAAAGGCTAGTGATGTCTGGGATGGCTGCCTATCAGACTGTATAAACTTGAAACACGGGGTCTGGCCATCTTTGCCTCCTGAGGGACAGACTGTCTGAGAATGGCAACAATGCAGAGGAACACAGAGCCAGCAGATGGAGAGAGATGACCATGAGGACACTGAGTTTCTGGATTTGGTCTTGCCTCAAAGGAATGCTCTTTGGTTTTTCTGATTTTATAAGGAAATAGATCCTCTCTTTAGTTTATTTAAATTAGTTTATATTGGATTTGCAACCAAATTAATACTAATATGCATCTTCTTGTGTGTGTAATTCTTTTTAAACTTTTTACTTTGTATTGGGGTATAGTCAATTAATAATGTTGTGATAGTTTCAGGTGAACAGCGAAGGGACTCAGCCATATATATACATCTTCTTAAAATCAACTTCTTAGTCCTCATGATCCTCTTTGATCATGACATTCAAATATACGCCATTGATGTTATATAAGGCCCTGTACACAGAAGACCATGCATGCACACACACACACATATTGCATGTATGAATGAATTAAAAAATTTAAAACTGCAACCATGAAATTAAAAGACGCTTGCTTCTTGGAAGAAAATCTATGACAAACCTAGATAGTACATTAAAAAGCAGAGACATCACTTTGCCCACAAAAATCTGTACAGTCAAAGCTATGGTTTCTCCAGTAGTCATGTATGGATGTGAGAGTTGGACCATAAAGAAGGCTGAGCAGTGAAGAACTGATGCTTTCAAATTGTGCTGGGGAAGACTCTTGAGAGTCCCTTGGACAGCAAGGAGATCAAACCAGTCAATCCGAAAGGAAATCAAACCTGAATATTCATTGAAAGGACTGATGCTGAAGATGAACCTTCAATACTTTGGTCACCCGATGCCAAGAGCCAATTCATTGGAAATGACCTTGATGCTGGGAAAGGTTGAGGGTAGGAGGAGAAGGTGATGACAGAGGATGAGATTGTTGGATGACATCATTGACTCAATGGACACGCATTTGAGTAAATGCCGAGAGATAGTGAAGAACAACGAAGCCTGGCATGCTTCAGTCCATGGGATCAGAGTCAGTCAAGACTTGATGACTGAACGGTAACAAAAAGAAACTACACCACAACTTTAGAAAAGATTTTCATGCTTAATAAAACTGATAGCACTGCCTTAACGCCACCTGGTAGGCAGTGGAACAAATCTCTTTTTTAGAAAAATACATGATGTAGTCCTGACGAACTTGTTGGATGAGCTGGATTGTGAAGAAAAGTGTGGGGGAGACGAGGGATTGAGTGTTGGAAGAACGGAGTTCCTCTTAGCATAACCAACTCCATGGTCATCTCATTTCCTTAATCTTCCTGGGTACCATTCTTTATGATAAATTCGGAAGAATAATACTTTCCTTAAAGGGTAATTGTTGGCGTTCAAAGGAGCTCATTTATGTTTGAGCTAAAAATGGTACAGATGTTATCTGTCGATTTACCCCACCCCAGAGATGCCAATTTCAATTGGCAATGGATACACATCTACCAAATCATGAGCTTAAAAGTGTTGAAATTTATTTTTCTGTAGCCAAAAGTTCGACCGGAAGCGCATTTCAGAAGGATAAATGTGAACATCCATCATCATATCTGGGTCAGGGATGTGGCCTTTTGAGGGAATATTGAGTGTTCTGCCTAAAAGGAAGATTCCACTACTACGTTTTCTCCAAGAATCCCTTCACTTTTTTCCATCAAAGAGCTTTAGAAGGCAGATGTGATGCTGTGCTCAAGACTAAATTCTTAACAGGTCCTTTGGCCACCGCTGCAGCTCAATATCTGCGAACCTCCACGCCTAGAGGTGTTTTCGGTGGGCGGGGCGAGAAGCACCTGCTCCCGGGCTCTCCTCGAATCTGGCTCCAATCCCTTGGTTTTAAGGGTGTAGCTCTGCAGTCTTTCAGCTATTCCCTGGTGTGTGCTTTATGAGATCCGGTTTCAATCCCCTGGTGGGGAGCTCTGAGGTCCCGTTACAATTCCCTAGAGATCCGTGCGTGTGCGGGAGGGACAGAGCCAGGGAGAGACCGAGGGAGGGGGAGCAGTCTCCGGTCTCCGGTTACCGCCCCGCACGGCCCCCGCCCCGCGCCGCCGACTGCACGGCGGGCCCGGGGAGCGCCGCGGCCCCTTTAAGAGCCGGGCCCAGGCCGGCCCGGGGGCCGCGGGAGCCCAGAGCGCGGCGCGCGGCGGAGGAGTTGGGATCCGGCGCAAAAGTTTCCTCCCAACTCTGGCCCCGCGCGCCGCCGCCGCCGCCGCCCACTCCAGCCCGGGGCTTGGGGCCGGCCCCGCCGCCGCCAGGGCCAGGGCCAGGGCCAGGGCCAGGGCCAGGGCCAGGGCCAGGGCCAGGGCCAGGGCCAGGCCGGCAGTTTCGCTTTGGCGGGCGGGGAGCAGCCGCCTGGGCCGGGCCCGAGCCGGAGCCGGAGCCGGAGCCGGAGCAGGAGGAGCTGCCCGGCCCCCCGGCTTCCCCGGCCCCCCGCCACCTGGGAGGTAGCCCTCCCCGCTGCCTCCTGCTCTCAGATCGATTCCCGCCCGCCGGCGGCCGCCTGCCCCGGGCAGAGGGGCGCTGCTGCGAGCCCCTGATCCGGAAGGGGGGCCGGGGAGAGGCGCCCCGGGGTCTCCGCCGGCGCCCGGTGTCCCCTGAGAGTGGGGCCGCGCCCGCCGGCCCAGACACCTGTTCGGCCGGGCCCGGCGTGGTCGCCGGGGGCCAGGATGAAAGTGACCGTGTGTTTCGGCAGGACCGGAATCGTGGTGCCCTGCAAGGAGGGCCAGCTGCGCGTCCGGGAGCTCACACAGCAGGCGCTGCAGCGGTACCTGAAGACCCGCGAGAAGGTGGGCGCGGCGCTGGGGGCGCGCGGGCGGGGCGGAGGAGGGGGCGCGGCTGCGGGCTGGCTACCCGGGAGCGCTCCGCCGCCACCGCACCTGCCAGGTGCCCCGAGGACAGGGTGGCGACGCTCTGGGGACGCGGAGCACCTCGGCGACCTGATTTGTCACGACCTGTGGCCGCAACTTTTGTATGTTGCTAATATGAGGGATCTGGGCGTTTGTGGGCCTTGCTTGTTTCAGGGTGGTGGTTGGAACCGCGGCACCCGAATCACTTGTGGGCTCGTTAGAACGGCAACATCTGGTGCCCGGGTCCAAGCTCACGGCCTCAAAATCTGCTTTTCAACAAGCTCCCAGGTGATTGCAATGGCCAGTGAAGTTGGACAAGCACTGCTGTAGAAGTTGTTGGAGCGAACAGACCTCAGGGGAGCACTCGAAGGTGTTGCTCACTTCAGATGTGATTTTTGACCAGCCAAGGCCCGCCCTACTTCTAATCCTTGGGTTAGAAAGTTGATTGGTGTTAAGTAACAGATACTCGGAAGTTACAACTAGTGAGGCCCTTGGAATTTCAGCCTCTGGAGCTGGCCTCTCTCAATGACTCCAGCAGGAGGTCAGGTGGAAGGATGCTGTGTGCTGACACCAACCAGTCTACACTTGGCTATTTTTACTTTAACACCTCACTTTCTATCAGCATCTACTAAGTGTGTGGGCAGGGTCAGGTCCGGGGTGACTGTCGAAATGATGACAAAGACTGTTCCCAGCTCTGTCCCTGAAGCCAGGAACAAGTGAAATCTAAGTAAGGTTCCAGAAGTGTTTGTAAGTGTGTAAAGTGAAAGTGAAGTCGCTCAGTCGTGTCCGACTCTTTGCGATCCCATGGACTGTAGTCTACCAGGCTTCTCTGTCCATGTGATTTTCCAGGCAAGAGTACTGGAGTGGGTTGCCATTTCCTTCTCCAGGGGATCTTCCTGACCCAGGGATCGAACCCAGGTCTCCTGCATTGCAGGCAGACGCTTTACCCTCTGAGCCAGTGTGTAAGGCATACTTAAATATTCAGAAGCCGTAGCTAGACTCTAGAACTCATATTGAGTGTTTGGGTAACATGCTGGGCCTGTTTCTTCTTTAAAGAAAAAAGTTTCAATGAAAACTTAAATGAAGTCCTCCAGGGGCATCTTTTTTTTTTTTTTTTTTTTGAATCCTCCAAAAGGATATCTTGTTTGCCCCAAATCTTCTCAAATAGGACAAATCATAAACTTTTAATTTAGAGGCCAGTGGTTCTCTTAATGTTTGTCCTCATGCTGTGAGAACTGTAGAAATAGTATGTTGGCCAATTTCATGGTGGAAAGATGTAGTTTATTTTAATGTCATCTTGGTTATCCAAGGCATGAAAGCAATTGTGTTTTCTAAATATATATAGCTGAGGCATTTAAGAAAATCTCTGCATCTCTGTGCCTCCACTTGGAATTATTATACAGGAAAAAATTCCACTCTGGATAAATGCATGTGCATATTTCCTTGAACAGTCAAGAGCTAAAGATGAGCGTAGAGAATGGTCTGTTAATATATTAAATATAATCTCTAAAGCTGGACTTTTTACTAATGGAATTGAGGCAGAGAGAGAAAGTAATCAAAGTAGCCTATATAACTATATAAGTATCTGCCTAATGCTTTTTCCTTTGTTACCATAGTGCCTGCTGTTTATATTGTGTAATTCAGTTAAAAATGAAAAGTAACACAAGTAACCAGTTGTCCTTAAAATCCTATTTCCCTAACTTCTGAAAGTAGTCTAAGGTTAAACCTAACCATGCTATTCTAGACAAATTATTAAAGCAAATTTCACAGGGAGGTTGTTTTATTGAGATGATAAACTTATTTTTATTATTTTAAACATTGTGAAAAATAATTTAATTCTAAAACCTTGACTATTTAGAAATTCGATACATGGAACTGTCCAGGTAATAGAAGTAAGCTATAAGCTTATAAATAGCACACAGGGAATTTAACTATAGGATATTTAATGCATTATAATTTGATCTTAAGAGGTGTTAAAAAACTATCAATATTCTGTACTGAAAGCATAATTTATAATATCACAGATCCCATAATGTAATTGTATTGATCAGTTTACCATTATTACCAGACATTACATTTTTCTGTGTTTACATTTATATATTAGTGAATGTGACATTTAAAGGTCACTTGCAACTAATAAATTCTCCCTCCCTTCTTTGGCTTTTAAAATCTCAATTTAATAACTGGAGAGTGATATTTTTCTCCTCCCAAAATACTCCTCTCTCATAGTTTCGTTTTAAATAGCATTGTAATCATAACAAGGCTTTAACTAATATTATATTCCTAATGGAACTAAAATGTCACAAAATACTCTGATAAAGTCCATGCTTTTATCCATTGAATTTAGAAAATGATGGGAAAAGACCAGAAATATCAAAATTCAATTTCAAAAACAACTTGGCTAAATTCAATTTCTTTAAATTAGTGAAAGGTTTAAACGGTTTGTTTCTCTGGACAGCGAGGTTTTAATCCCTCGTGTGTTACTCCGTTGGTCGTGTCTGACTCTTTGCAACCCAGTGGACTGTAGCCTGCAAGGCTCCTCTGTCCATGCCATTTTCCAGGCAAGAATATTGAAGTGGGTTGCCATTTCTTCCTCCAGAGGCTCTTCCCCGACCCAGGGATCGAACCTGGATCTCCCGCATTGGCTGGTGGATTCTTTACTGTCTGAACCACCAGGGAAGCACAGACTTAATGAGGGCCGCAGAAGCTGCAAGCCGATGAGGATGGGCTTACTCAGTAGTAATAACACAACCACTGAGAGGAATTGTACTTACTTGGCGCAGGCAGTGTTCTAGGTGCTTTGCTGCTGCTGCCAAGTCACTTCAGTCGTGTCTGACTCTGTGCAACCCCATAGATGGCAGCCTACCAGGCTCCTCCATCCCTGGGATTCTCCAGGCAAGAACACTGCAATGGGTTGCCATTTCCTTCTCCAGTGCATGAAAGCGAAAAGTGAAAGTGAAGTCGCTCAGTTGTGTCAGACTCTTCGCCACCTCATGGACTGCAGCCTACGTATATCAAATGACTAACTCTGTGAATGAGGTACTAATATCCCCATTTTACAGATTGGGGAAAAGCACAGAAGTATGACTAGTATGTGGTAGAATTGAGATTTGGAAACCCAGGAACTGTGTTTCCAGGTCTTTACTCTCAGTCATTAATATGGAGCCTAGTAAGTCATTATGCAGTGGAACTTATCCATCTTATTAATTTGTATACAGTTTGTTTTTAAAAAAATTCCATCTATAAACTGCTACAATAATATATCAACCCAATGATAGCAATAGCTATTGTGTTTCTCGCAAAAGGAGGCTTGCGTACATGCTCAGTCGTGTCCAACTCTTTGTGACCCCATAGTCTATAGCCTGCCAGGCTCCTCTGTCCATGGGATTTCCCAGGCAAGAATACTGGAGTAAGTTGCCATTTCCTTCTCTTCCCAACACAGGGATCAAACCTGGTCTCTTGCGTCTCCTCCATTGTCAGCAAATTCTTTACCACTGAGCCACCTGGGAAGCCTTCAAAGTGTTGAGGCATCCTCACACTCCTTTCAATTCTATCTGTTACAGTATAGGTCTGTATGTTACAGGGGGAAGTCTGATTTCTGTGAAAAAAATTGCAGGATTTGCAAATCAAGTCTGAAGAATCTTCTTCAGTCTAATTACAAATTGAAAAATTGGGCATGATCTCTGAGATATCTGGGTAGAGAGGTAAGGAGGTAAAGAAACATGTTAAGTGGGAACATAAATGTAAATGAAGCCTGTTTCTTCCGGAGCCCTGAATAATTTAGATGGGAGAAAGGCAGATTTCAAGATTGAGGAGAGAGTTGGGGTTTCTACAGTTTGAAGGGTACATGAAGCCCAAGGAGGACAGTCTGGGTTTTGTGAGCAGAAGAAAACTGGCCACCTCCAACTGAGAAAAACAAAAGAAGCTGGTATTTGTGGAATGTGGGAAGCCAGCTTAATCAGCATCAGATAAGGCTAGAAGTAGGTAAGATACTGAAGAAACTGAGGGAGCTTTGGGGAAGGCTTTAATTATGTTCTGAATTCTCTCAGACTTTGAGGTTCCTGTGGCCTCCCTGATCCCTGTCCTTTGATAACCTCTACTAGGGAGGTGAGCTGACCAAGGGGCAAGAATTAAGGGATTGCTTGTCTTTGGATCCTGGTAGTTTATCATCATCTGAGGCTTTAAATCCAGTTCAGTTAAGTAGTTAGTGGAGAGGGGATTGTCTTCAGTAGTAAAGGTGGGGATCATTGAGTAATTAGTTAATCATCAAAATTACATGTCACAGGTGAATGGCTAATTGAACCATATCCTGCAGGGCTCTCAACTTTGGTTGATCATTAGTTACCTCTAATTTTAACATTTTAAATAATATATGTTTCAGTCCTTTTCTTCCATGGATTTGGAGTGAAACCTGGGCATAGGTATTAAAAAAAGATACTTCAGATGATACAAATGCCCAGTTAGAATTGAGAACCACTAATCTACTACTACTACATCTTTTGGTGTCACTGAACTAAATTGATTTTTAAAATCATTTGACAGCAGATAATTATGTCTTAGACACCTACGGACCAACTTGTTATTAGCAACTATCTTTCTACTCCTACCGTGAGTGAATTCTCCCAGCAGGTGTTCAAAGAACTTATTAAATTGAGCATTGATTTTATATATAAGTAAATAAGGGGAAGTACTTGTTCAGTAACAAAAGTACAAATAAGAGTGTATAGTGTGTACATGTGTGTGAGTTCAGGAGTCAAATAGTATGAACACTGAGTTTATGGGGTAGTGGGTATGATAGAATTTTTAGGAAGATTTGCAGATCTTTATGTATGAGGATAGTGTTTTTTTTTTTTTAAAAAAGAAACATCTGATTGACTTTCAAAATGAATCTCTTCTGTATTCAGATATTTGGAATAATTTATTGGTTTTACAAGTTGAGATCAGCTTCATAGATTGGAATTAGTTAAGAGCAATGGACTCTCCTGATTGACTGTGAGATCAGTTTTAGAATTTGTACAATGACAAGAATCAACTGGAAGAAAACATTAGAACTCTTGAATTCCTGAAATTTTCAGCTTTTGATGTCTTGTTTCCAGAGGATAAGTTTCCTTTATGCATAAGCTAGGACCACACTGAATTCCCCAAATGCTTTTCAGTTTATTGGGCAGTGACTGACTTGAGTGCTTTATTTCCTATTCAGTTCTCTCCTCTCCCAATGTGTGAACTAGATGCTCTTTCCAGCATGTAGACAGGACTGACTCACCATCAGCAAGGCACATGCTTCTAACTTGGTTTTGGTTCTGTTACTTGACTTGCATTGAGCAGCCTCTAAGTTTGCAAACACAGGGCTCATGGGGTCTGCTATGACCCACAGAAGTGTTTTTTAAGTTCTGCTCAGTGTTACATTTTGACTTTTGCCATGTTTAAATAATATTGAGATTTCATGCAAAACTCCAGATTTCTGTCTTTTAGGGAAAAAAGAATCAGAAGCTCTGAGACTACTGGGCTTTACTTTCCCACATGGCAGCCTTCAGTTGGAGCTGAGGTTAGACACCTCTTTAGAAGGAATCATTATCCTCTAGTCCCCATTATTACCATCCCAATAGATGAGTGTAAGTTGTTAAGTGAGAGTGCTCTTAACAAGGTTATCAGGATATGACAGCTAAGAGCCATGGTTACTTTTCAGTCCTTATTTTTTATGATATCTCACCTTTTAAAACTCTCTCTACCCAGAATTTCTAGACATGTCTCTGTCTTCTGTGTCTTTGTAGGTGCATCCAATACAGTTTCCCTTGTGTGCTGGTGCCTCGGGGTTCTTTCCTTTATTTCAGTTGGATCTCATCCATTCCATGGCTTCAGCTTCCCTCAGGCACACACCTCTAGCCTTGAACTTGCTATCGACCTCAATATCCAGCAGCTTTGGGACTTCACCACCTTGATGTCCCATACATAGTTCAAGCCCAGCTTGTTCTCTATCTGTCTGCATGTCCCCATCCTCCTGTCCTGGTGGTTCAGATAGTAAAGAATCTACTTGCAGTGAGGGAGACCTGGGTTCAATCCCTGGGTTGGGAAGATCCCCTGGGGGAGGAAATGGCAATCCACTCCAGTATTCTTGCCTGGAGAATCCCCACAGACAGAGGAGCCTAGCGAGCTACAGTTCATGAGGTCGCAAAGAGTTGGACACAAATGAGCGACTAAACACATACACATCCTCCTGTAGCCTCTTCATTTCTGGTACCACCATTCACCTGGTTGTCTAATTCAGAAACCGGAAATCCTTCGTTCCTTGATGACCTCTCATCCTCCATATTCTATTACTTGTCTGGTTGGTCAGAAAAGTCCTTTGATGCTTCCATGTGGTATTTCTTAGATCTGCTTCCTCCTTTCTGCCCCACACCAGTTCTTTCTCATTCCTACTGTGGGGAACTGCAGCAGACCCGTAATTGGCCTTTCTGCCATTCAGTTCAGTTTAGTCGCTCAGTCATGTCTGACTCTTTGTGACCCCATGAACCACAGCACGCCAGGCCTCCCTGTCCATCACCAACTGCAGCACGCCAGGCCTCCCTGTCCATCACCAACTCCCGGAGTCCACCCAAACCCATGTCCATTGAGTCGGTGATGCCATCCAACCATCTCATCCTCTGTCGTCCCCTTCTCCTCCTGCCCTCAATCTTTCCCAGCATCAGCGTCTTTTCCAGTGAGTCAGTTCGCATCAGGTGGCCGAAGTATTGGAGTTTTAGCCTCAACATCAGTCCTTCCAATGAACACCCAGGACTGATCTCCTTTAGGATGGACAGCTTGGATCTCCTTGCAGTCCAAGGGACTCTGAAGAGTCTTCTCCAATACCACAGTTATCTCCCAATTCTTTCAAACTGTTCTCCATTGAGGACCTTACAGCTGTAGATCTGATCCTGTCTGGAGTATTGCTGGGATGTGTAAATGGCTCTTCACTGCTATTATGTGAAAACCCACTTTGCTTCCGGGTCCAATATCTTCTCTATTCCTTTATACCCTTTAAATTTGCTCATGTGACATAAACTTTCACATTTTCCCCCACCCCAAGTGAATCCTGCTCATCTTTTGGGATGAAACTCCAACTGCCTCTTCTCTAGGAAGTCCCTTCCTCCCTTTTCCCTCACCATCACTTAGGGGCTTCATACTTGTGTTCCTATAACTCCCTGTGCAGTGTTTTCATTTTGAAAACCATATCTTACATTATACTGTCTACTCATCAAGGTCTACTAACCTAACAGACAATTCCCAAAGGACAGTGGTTTATTGCTTTCTCAGGGGGAGATGGGGTCTATGACCCATGCAGCCACCTACTGCTGTTCCTTTTGGTTTTGGGGTTTTTTGTAGATTCCCTGTCCTGTGCCAACTGGTGAGCAAGGAGAGTGTGGAGGATGCCACAGAAGCCTGGGGGCTTGGCCTGGAAGTGGCAGACATCACTTGTGCCAGCATTCCACTGGTCAGACTGGCCATGTGTGCTGTCTAGATGCAGTGGGCCTGGGAAAGAAGTCCACGTGAATGCAGGAGAGGAACTGGCTGGGCTTGACCACAGAGTGCAACCATTCTGTCTTCTCCACTCTAAGTTGAACTATTTAAGAACAAAGAATGAGTCTTATTTATTCTCCTATCCCTGTTTTTAGCACAGTACCAGATATATAGTATGTATACCAGAAATGCTTGTTAAATTGTATCACCTTTCACATTGCTTTCTTTGGTAAAAGTGAGAATGACCTCATATTCAACACTATGCTTTGTATGAAATCTTTATATGTGGTATAGTTTTATAAAGAAAGTCTAAATGCAGTTTTTCTCTTGATTATCTTCAAATACCTCATCAAATCCACATGTGCTGTAGGCAGTAGTTGAGTGGCCCATTATATCTGCCGCACTGATTGTCTTAAATAACAGCTTCAAATTTTGATAGGTTGACTCCCTTCGCAGATTTTTGAGGCTAGGTGCTCTGCAGTTCTGGATTTTTAGCAAAGGAACATCATAATGTTTTTGTTTCATGGAGATTTGTACAATGCTGCCCTTTACATTTGAACAGTGTTTGATTTTCAGTGCCTTATTTATTAATTTCATGTTGATTTAAAAAATGATTCTGGACTATCTCCATTTGGGTGGATCCTTTATTTTTGAAAGGCACTGTAACTGCATCTTGGGGCTGCCAGATTAGCTCTGTCTCCCCTCTCGGGCGCTACCATTCTTTTGATTGCTGGACTCTTTCTCTGTGGATTGCAACGAGACAGAATTGCAGGATACCAAGAGACAGGATGGGTAAAAAGGTTTCACTCTCAATTCAGTCTCTGTCAGATTCAGTACTAAGTATCATGCAGGTAAATACACCCTGTACTGTTCTTGTCCTTTACATCAAGGAAAGGACATATTAAACTTATCAAGAGGTCCTGGGCCCCAGAGGAGGAGCTGGTGGGGCCATTTGGTGATGGAGGCAGATAACAGAAGAGATGTCTGCAACTCTCAGCTAAGCCACCATCAGCATGACTAGAGACCCACACTGGCAGGAGAAGTGATCAGACCCAATCTAACAGCTTCACTTGAGACAGAAATTAAGGGTATGTGGGGGAGCTCTGACAGTACACTTCTGATACCTTTTTTAGGGGGATTTAGAGTGAGTCTTGCTACTATTCTTTATTTGTAGAGACATAAACCCTAGAAAGAGTGACCACTAGGCAAAGATGGGCTTCTGACAAGGGATGTATAGACAGGGTTTGTACTCCTCCCTGTTTATAGATAGGTGGCCTGTATTGGGAAAGAGGTGGAGAGAGAGTGGGGCACCTGATTTAAGAATGGTGGGTGAAAACTACATCTGTTAATGCCATCTACATCCCATGAAAAAGTATGTCACATATGCAGTGAGACCTTGGTCTGACCCCCAGGTAGTGGATGCTTTGCTACGGTTGCTTTTGATGATCTGACAATCCAAAGGCCATTTCCGTTACTTCAGAGAAGATTGATGAAGAGTGACGTTGGGTCAAACATTCTGTTTTACACTGGGATTATAGAATAAAATAAGACATGTGCCCTGCCTCCATCAGGCTAATAAATTAATATGGCAGAGAAAGGAATGTAGATAAGTAACACGGTGTACTAGATGGGTTTGGAGTGGTAGATGGAAGAGAGTGGTCACCTTTGACTTTAGAGCAGGTAGAGATGAGGAAGTCGTGCCGATTTCACCAGGAGTTACATGTGGGCAGGGTTTAGAAGACAGAATGGCCAATTGCTGGGCAGTAAGGGACGGGAGGGCGTTGGAAAGAGGGAGAGTGAGACGCTGCCTGCCTCTGACTGAGGATCGGTTCAGTTCAGTTGCTCAGTCATGTCCGACTCCTTGTGACCCCCTGGACTGCAGCACACCAGACCACCCTGTCCATCACCAACACTTGGAGTTTACTCAGACTCATGTCCATGAGTCGGTGATGCCATACAACCACCTCATCCTCTGTCGGTCCTTTTCGGGAGGACTTCAATCTTTCCCAGCATCAGGGTCTTTTCAAATGAGTCAGTTCTTTGCATCAGGTGGCCAAAGTATTCGCATTTCAGCCTCAACATCAGTCCTTCCAATGAATATTCAGGACTGATTTCCTTTAGGATGGACTGTTTGGATCTCCTTGCAATCCAAGGGACTCTCAAGAGTCTTCTCCAACACCTCAGTTCAAAAGCATCAGTTCTTCGGCGCTCAGCTTTCTTTATAGTCCAACTCTCACATCCGTGCATGACTACTGGAAAAACCATAGCCTTGACTAGATGGACCTTTGTTGGCAAAGTAATGTCTCTGGTTTTTAATATGCTGTCTAGATTGGTCATAACTTTTCTTCCAAGAAGTAAGCGTCTTTTAATTTCATGGCTGCAGTCACCATCTGCAGTGATTTTGGAGCCCCCAAAAATAAAGTCTGACACTGTTTCCACTGTTTCCCCATCTATTTCCCATGAACTGATGGGACTGGATCCCATGATCTTCGTTTTCTGAATGTTGAGCTTTAAGCCAACTTTTTCACTCTCCTCTTTCACTTTCATCAAGAGGCTCTTTAGTTCTTCTTCACTTTCTGCCATAAGGGTGGTATTATCTACATATCTAAGGTTATTGATATTTCTCCTGGCAATCTTGATTCCAGCTTGTGCTTCATCCAGCCCAGCGTTTCTCATGATGTACTCTGCATATGTGTTAAATAAGCAGGTGACAATATACAGCCTTGATGTACTCCTTTTCCTATTTGGAACCAGTCTGTCGTTCCATGTCCAGTTCTAACTGTTCCTTCCTGACCCACATACAGATTTCTCAAGAGGCAGGTCAGGTGGTCTGGTATTCCCATCTCTTTCAGAATTTTCCACAGTTTATTGTGATCCACACAGTCAAAGGCTTTGGCATAGTCAATAAAGCAGAAATATATGTTTTTCTGGAACTTTCTTCCTTTTTTTGGTGATCCAGCGAGTGTTGGCAATTTGATCTCTGGTTCGTCTGCCTTTTCTAAAACCAGCTTGAACATCTGGAAGTTCTTGGTTCATGTATTGTTGAATCCTGGCTTGGAGAATTTTGAGCATTAGTTTACTAACTAACGTGTGAGTTCAGTGCAATTGTGCAGTAGTTTGAGCATTCTTTGGCATTGCCTTTTTTTGGAATTGGAATGAAAACTGACCTTTTCCAGTCCTGTGGCCACTGCTGCATTTTCAAATTTGCTGGCATAGTGAGTGCAGCACTTTCAAAGCATCATCTTTCAGGATTTGAAATAGCTCAACTGGAATTCCATCACCTCCACTAGCTTTGTTCGTAGTGATGCTTCTTAAGGCCCACTTAATTTCACATTCCAGGATGTCTGGCTCTAGGTGAGTGATCACACCATTGTGATTATCTGGGTCATGAAGATCTTTTTTGCATAGTTCTTCTGTGTATTCTTGCCACCTCTTCTTAATATCTTCTGCTTCTGTTAGGTCCATACCATTTCTGTCCTTTATTGAGCCCATCTTTGCATGAAATGTTCTCTTGGTATCTCTAATTTTCTTGAAGAGATCTCTAGTCTTTCCCATTCTGTTGTTTTCCTCTATTTCTTTGCATTGATCGCTGAAGAAGGCTTTCTTATCTCTCCTTGCTATTCTTTGGAACTCTGCGTTTGGGTGCTTATATCTTTCCTTTTCTCCTTTGCTTTTCACTTCTCTTCTTTTCTCAGCTATTTGTAAGGCTTCCTCAGACAGCCGTTTTGTTTTTTTGCATTTCTTTTTCTTGGGGAGGGTCTTGATCCCTGTCTCCTGTACAATGTCGTGAACCTCTGTCCATAGTTCATCAGGCATTCTGTCTGTCAGATCTAGGCCCTTAAATCTTTTTCTCACTTCCACTGTATAATCATAAGGGATTTGATTTAGGTCATACCTGAATGGTCTAGTGGTTTTCCCTACTTTCTTCAATTTAGGTCTAAATTTGGCAGTAAGGAATTCAAGATCTTAGTCACAGTCAGCTCCCATTCTTGTTTTTGCTGACTGTATAGAGCTTCTCCAGCTTTGGGTGCAAAGAATATAATCAGTCTGATATCAGTGTTGACCATCTGATGATGTCCATGTGTAGAGTTTTCTCTTTTGTTGTTGGAAGAGGGTGTTTGCTATGACCAGTGCGTTTTCTTGGCAAGACTTTGTTAGCCTTTGCCCTGCTTCATTCTATACTCTAAGGCCAAATTTGCCTTAGAGTATTTGTTACTCCAGGTTTCTTGATGTCCTAATTTTGCATTCCAGTCCTCTATAATGAAAATAACATCTTCTTTGGGTGTTAGTTTTAGAAGGTCTTGTAGGTCTTCATAGAACCGTTCAACTTCAGCTTCTTCAGCATTACTGGTCGGGGCATAGACTTGGATTACCATGATAGTGAATGATTTGCCTTGGAAACGAACAGAGATCATTCTGTCATTTTTGAGATTGCATCCAAGTACTGCATTTAGGACCGTTTTGTTGACTATGATGGCTATTCCATTTCTTCTAAGGGATTCCTGCCCACAGTGGTAGATATAATGGTCATCTGAGTTAAATTCACCCATTCCAGTCCATTTCAGTTCACTGATTCCTGAAATGTCGACGTTTACTCTTGCCATCTCCTGTTTGAGCACTTCCAATTTGCCTTGATTCATGGACCTAACATTTCTGGTTCCTATGCAATATTGGTCTACAGACCAGCATGGGACCTTGTTTCCATCACCAGTCACATCCACAAGTGAGGATAGACAAGGTTTTTTGGAGGTATGGCAAGAGAACAACAATATGGAAAGTTTCCTAAAGCTGATTGTGAGAGGGAAAAGTAGGAATGAGGCTGTAAGAAGAAGCCAGAGTCCAAGCTAGGGGCCCTTTGGTATGACTGTCTAAAGAGCATGAACAGTCAGTGGAACATTCTGGGCAGCGTGGAGATAGTGTTTTTCTTTTTTTCTATCGATTGTCCTAGAGGATGGAGGCAGAGAGAGCTGGGAATGGAGGTGGAAAACTGGTCCGTGTCCTGGCTGTAGGAGTGCAGATTAGACATACAGAAGCAGAAGAGGAAATGGGCTTGGGAATTTCAGGGGCAAAGAAATCAGACTCAGTATTTGACCCTCTATGGCAGGGGTCTCTGACATCTGGGATCTAATGCCTGATGATCTGAGGTAGAGCTGATGTAATAATAAAAAAATAAGTTCACAATGAATATAATGTACTTGAATCATCCTGAAACCATTCCTCCCTCTACCTCCGCTTCCCCTGCTCCACATCTGCCCCCCACTCCCCACCCCTTATTCGTGGAAAAATTGTCTTCCATGGAAGTAGTCCCTAGTGCTAAAAAGGTTAGGGACCACTGCTTTGTGGTATGGGAGGCATGGGTACAACTGAGGGAGAGGGAGCCCTCTGAGGTTTACGTCTTCATGGTTTACAGACCGCCCCGTGACCACACCTGTGTTCTAGACATTGCAGCTTGGGGCTCCAGAGATGAGTGAAGCATGGTCTGTGCCCTCCAGGAGCCCCACAGGTGGGGGCTAGGAGAGGCGGGAGGCTGAGGATGGATGAAAGACTTGCCGGGGAGTGTTTGAGGGCGTAGCTGAGATCATAAATCATGAGTTCATAAAGGCGCCAATCTTTTGCATCAGCTTTTTGGCATTGGGTTAGAGCCTTGATTCAAGATTGGGATTGGGCGCAGATGTGGAAAAAATGTGGCGTCCAGAAATAAAAGTGATCAGAGTGAGTTGATGAAGGTATGAACTGTATTGGTGGCTTTCAGCCTTCTGTTTGCCCCTTGAGACGCACTCCTGTGACCTGGGAGGCTGAGTGGTGTGGACTGTCTTGCTCTGCGATGTCCAGTTGGCATCAGCCATGGGAGGAGTCCCAGCAGGAGGCAGCTCCCTTCTGTTGGGTTACCATGGGCTGGCTGCCTCCCTTTACTGAAGGACACAACTTCCATCAGGTAGCCCTCCCTGCATACCTGTCTGCACTCCATTCCCTGGCCCCTTGGGTACCAGATGGTAGCGACCTCACTACTTAGGAGTGCTCTCCCTTAATGTTTTTCCTTAATCCTGGGGAAACCTTTATAAATAGGTTCTTTATTCAACTCCTAAGCGCCCAATTTGGGTGAACCATCTATTTCTGCCAGAACTTGGATTGATAAATAAAGTAGTAATAAGTTTTCCTTTATGACACAGTACCCACAACACACATATACAAATGAAGTCAGGAGGATGGTAACCCTTACTTAACCCTAATGATACCCTCTTATTTTTTATTCTACTCTTTTTTTAAAGTAGTTGGAATATACTAAATTTATTTCACTGCTCACTGATGGATTAGGCCCATAGTTAGAAAACCAATGGGATTACCTGATGTATAGGGGGCATTGAATGGATCGTCAAGTTAGATGGCTCTAGAAATTTTCACAGGTCCAAGATCCCATTGTTTTTTTTATTGATTGAGGTAAAGTGTGAAGCTGAAGGTAAATTCCTAACAGGTATGCATTACAAGGGTTTAAATTGCAGTCTATGGATTTTAAGGCCAAGTATCTTATATGGAGAACACTTAGGTCTTCACCTTTCTGAATAGCCAGCACATGAGCTCGGAGTCATCTTGGCCCAGACTTTCAGGTGGCTTGATAAAATCTTGGAGAAAATGAAAGAGTTTCACTTGTGATCCCATATTTCTTTCATCATGACATAGTCATAGTATTGGTAACTTTAATGTTAGGTTCTGGATTACTTCCTTTTGTAGCAAAGAACTGAGGAAATGCAAGATGGATAAATAATCCTTGTCTGTATTTATAGGCACATTTATAGAGACTCAGTGGGCTTGAGTTTTGACAGCAGTGTTTGATCAGAGACATTTTCTCAGAACCTTAAAAAAAACAAAACTGCAGTTCAGAAATCTCTAGTTAAAAAAAAAAAAAACAAAAAAAACCTTTTTTGTTTGTTTGTTTGTTTTTCATTAGAAAGAAAGAAAGTGAAGTCACTCAAGTCACGTCCAACTCTTTGCGACCCCATGGACTGTAGCCTACCAGGCTTGTCCATTCATGGAATTTTCAGGCAAGAATACTGGAGTGGGTTGCCATTTCCTTCTCCAGGGGATCTTCCCCACCCAGGGATTGAACCCAGGTCTCCCGCATTGCAGGCAGATGCTTTACTGTCTGAGCTGCCAGGGAAGCCATTTTTTCATTGCTGCTAACTAAATTTGCATTTCAGGTCTTTCTACCTTCCCTTTTACTTTTGTCTGTGGGTGAAGAGAGCTGTGTGGGACTGTGACCATGGATAGCGAAGTATGGTCAGTTGTGTCTGAGTCTGTGCAACTACCCCATGGACAGTAGCCCACCAGGCTCCTCTGTTCATGAGATTTCTCAGGCAAGGAGACTGGAGTGGGTTGTCATTTCCTACTCCAGGGGATCTTCCCTATCCAGGGATTGAACTGTGTCTCTTGCGTCTCCTACATGGGCAGGCGGATTTGTGCCACCTGGGAAGTCCTTATGGATAGTGAGGAGCCCTCTGTTGCTGTGTTAGTTTCCTAGGACCACAGTGACAAAGTATCATGAGCTGGGTAGCCACAATGGGTGGCTTAAAACATAATTTTTTCACAGCTCTGAAGGCTAGAGGTTCAAAATTAACATGTTGGCAGGCTCATGCTCCCTTTGAAGCCTCCCAGAGAACCTTCCTTGCCCCTTCCAGCTTCTTTTGTGCCTAGACATTCCTTAGCTTGTGGCAGTGTAACTCTAGTCTCTGCCTCCGTTTTTACATGGCCATCTTCCCTCTGTGTCTTTCTCGTCATATAAAAACAAATACATATGTGTGTGTGTGTGTGTGTGTGTGTGTGTGTGTATGTATGTATGTATGTATGTATGTATAGGTGTGTGGCTGAGTCCCTTTGCTGTCTACCTGAAACTATCATGACATTGTTAATATGCTATACTCCCAACATAAAAAGTTAAATAAACAATGCACGGTGCTTGTTAAAAAAATAGTGTTCAAACATTATAAAAGGCACAAAAAACCCAGATCACATCAGGTTAGGACTTACCCCAATAACCTTACTTAAGATGTTTACATCTGTGAAGACCCTGTTTCTGAATAAGGTTGCATTCACAGGTACAAAGGGTTAGGACTTCAGCATATCTTTTGTGGGGACAGTTCAACTCCTAACAATTGGTATTCAGTTCAGTGCCTTTTTCCTATTTTTAGAGTAAGAGACTTTGAGAAAATTCTGTGAATTCTTCATTACTTTCCCCACAATGTTACTCTTTATTCCTCAAGTTTTTGCTCCAAAATGATCCACAGATAACTTGCTTCCTGTTTTATTGAGAAATAAAGGTCTTATGGTCTGATATCACTTACTGTTACCTTCTGTACTTGTGCATTTTGGCATCTGTGCCCTTGTTCTCAGCTGAGTCTTCAGATGACCTCGTTGAGACACACATTTGTCCTAAATTCTGCCTCATTCCAGGTCTTTTGTGGTCTGGCTTCCTTGAGCAATTGATTGAAGTCCTGGGACTTGTTTGAATTGATCCTCTAAAGTCTATAATTAAGTTAGTGTTTTTGAGCACCTATGCTGTCCCATACACAGTCCCTTTCCTTCACGGCTTCCCAATTTAGTTGGAGAGACACACATACTTACTGAAAACAGAGCAACAGCCAGGTGCCAGATGAGTTCTCCAGGCATTAAGGAGGGAGAGAGCTCACAGTTGCCAAGTGTGAAAAATGGGTAAAATCTAGATAAATGAAAGAAGGGAAGCAGGAAGTATCATTGGCAGAGATAAATAAAATAGGCACATTGCAACAGTTCTCAGACTTACTGGTCTCAACAGCCTTCTTTACTCTTCCATTTTAGAGGACCAGAAAGGGCTTTTCTATGCAGATCGTATCTATCCATATTTACCATATCAGAAAAACTGAGAAATTAAAAATATATATTTAAATGATTTAGAATAACCAGTCCATAACCAGGTCACCTGTTGTCATGAAAATGACTATATTTTTCAAAGCAAAAGAAAGACAATCAGTGAAAAGAGTGACCGTGTGTAACATTGATGCCGTTCTCTTTGCTGCCTGCTTGTTAGACAGTTGGATTCTCAAATGTGCCTGCTTGCTTATTCAGTCTGTTGCAGTGTATTGTTTTGGTTGAAATACTTGAAGGAAATCCTGCCTCACATAGATATGTAACTGGAAGAAGGAGCAGCATTTTAGAAGTTTTTTCAAATAACTGTAGATAAGCTTTTGTATGTTACATGCAGATCCAACAAGTGATGGTTTTACCAGTAGTCATGTATGGATAGATATGAGAATTGGACCATATAGAAGGTTGAGCACCAAAGAATTGATGCTTTTGAACTGTGGTGTTGGAAAAGACTCTTGAGAGTCCTTTGGACTGCAAGGAGATCAGAGCAGTCAATCCTAAAGGAAATCAATCCTGAATATTCATTGGAAGGACTGATGCTGAAGCTCCAAAACTTTGGCCACCTGCTGTGAAGAGCCAACTCATTGGAAAAGACCCTGCTGGGAAACATTGAGGGCAGGAGGAGAAGGGGATGACAGAGGATGAGATGGTTAAATGGCACTACTGATTCAATGGACATGAGTCTGAGCAAGCTCCGTGAGTTGGTGATGGACGGGGAAGCCTGGCATGCTGCAGTCCATGGAGTCGCAAAGAGGTGGACATGACTGAACAACAACAGCAACAGCTGGAGGCCACTCGCAGAGGTCACCTTGCTTTCCTGGTGGTCACTTACAGTTCTATATTATGTGGAACTTACCCAGACTTATTACTTCATCAAGCCAGCAAGTAGGATCTCTAAAGTTGGAATCTTATATAACATAATTATGGGAGTGAATCTTAATAAGGATTGCTTTCTTAAAGATTAATTGAAAAGTGGAATCTGATACCATACTAGTAAAATTTTCATACTCTGTTATGTTATAACCCATTCCTTTGTGTTGTATTTTGAATAAATCTTCTATCCTTCTGTGATGTTCTAACATCATACATTGGTTATTTGGAAAACACTTGTTCATTGGGTTATACCAGTCTTCCAAATATTGATACATTTCATTATACAATATCAAAAGCCACATACATTGATATTATCATCAATTTCATCAGGTGAAGGTATTGTGAAACTATCAAGCTCACAGTGGTGGATACAGTTTTCTAAAATTTTAATTTTTACTTTGTTATTGGTAACAAATTTTGTCTTTTCTTTTCCATGAAGTACCCAGGTTCACATCATTCATTTTGATGTGAAAAATGTCAAAAGCTCAGGTATAAATAATCCTAGTTTGTCTGTCATGCATTCTTTGAAATGAAAATGGTGTTCCATGAAAAAAAACAGTGAATTCAGCTCAACTCCATCAGTCACAGGAGTGCTTTTGCCTGAGGTGTCCACTGGTGACCGGTATGAAGAAGTACTTTCTGTGGACTTTCTAATCTTCACATACAATGTCAGAAAAATGTGAAGTCAAGGGTCAAAAATTAATGTGTTTTTTGTTTTTTTTTTTGCTTCATTAAGGGTATTCTTAAGTTCAATTGACCGTCTTTAAAAATGCAGATGAGTAGCACTAAAGAATACAGTGATTTCTAGTATAGTTTATTGCCTTGATTGAAACTAAGGCACTGGCAATTTTACCCACCACTGCTTCTGCACTGGGAATGCAAATGTCAGCACACTTGTTCCCGGGGTGAACCATGAGAGTCCAAAAAATTATTCAACATGTTGACTATTTAAGTGCCCGTGTTTATTATTTGCATTCACATACAAAAAGCAATTCTTCAGTCAGTGTCAGCCCCAAGTAGTCATCTCATAGAAAAGAAACAGCAAGTTCAGTTTCATCTGTAGATGAATCCAGGAGTAAGGCAAAAGTACAGTTCTACAGTAGGGATATTAACTCAGTCTTCACATTTGTCACCAGATGTTTCATTTGAGGAGTTCCAGTATCATTGGAAAGTAGCACTGTCATGCCATTTTTTTTTAACTGACTTATCATGTAGCAGGCATTCAGCTATCTCAATTGTACAAGGCTTTCTTAGTCTGTTATAGTGTGCACTTCAGCTAATGCAATACAGTAGCTTAGCCTTCAAGGTACTTCAGTTGCTTCTTTCATTTCTAGTTTGAAAAGCTGTAATAATGTTTGACTTTTGAAGTGTTCATTACATCTGCATTTTAAAATATTCACTTCCTTGTTCTTCAAATTTTTACTGATTAATTTCAACATGATGCTACAACTTAACTTTTTGAAAATGTTCATTGCATTAGATACAGTAATGTAAATGACCAATTATTATGGTCAAAGAAATGAAAACTTTCATGTCTTTGTCTATTCACAGTTTTACTCCCATTTTTTTTTTTTTTTTGGTAGAGTTTTCCCTTCCATGAATCAGAGACCTCTGCTGTGTCAGTTTCATCTTTTTTTAAAAGTATCCTTAAATTTTGGTGGGCTTCCTTTGTGGCTCAGCTGGTAAAGAATCCACATGCAGTGCAGGAGACCTGGGTTGGGAAGATCCCCTGGAGAAGGGAAAGGCTACCCACTCTAGTATTCTGGCCTGGAGAATTCCATGGACTGTATAGTCCATGGGGTTGCAAAGTGCCGGACACAACTGAGTGACTTTCACTTTAAATTTAGGTAGTGAAGCTGTGATGGATTGAGGAAGCAGATTTTTCTAACCCTCCATTTTTATATGTTGAATTTCTTATTGTGGTAAAATATTCCTACTGTAAATTTACCATTTTAACTGTTTGTGAGTATTCAGCTCTGTGGCATGGAGTGCATTGACACTGTTGTGCATCCATCATCCTCCACACCAGGACCTTTTCATCTTCCCAAACAGAAACCTCATTCCTAGTAAACATGAACTTCCTATTTTCCCTTTTCCCCCAGTCCCTGGTAATCACCCATTCTACCTCCTGTCTCAATGAATTTTACATTTAGGTGAAACATACATTTACCCTTTGAGACTGGCTTATTTCATTTAGCAGAATGTCTTTGAGTTTATCTATGTTGCAGCCCATGTTAGAATTTCCTTCCTTTTCAGGTTTAAGTGATAGTCCATTGTAGGTTTATACCATATACGATATTATTTTTGCTTCTTGATTTTTTAAATTTAACTATAGTTGATTTACAGTACTGTGTTAGTTTCAGTTGTACAGCTTTAGATTCTTTTCCACTCTAAGTATATACAACATTTATCCATTGTATATCCATTCATCTAAACAACTTGAGTTGCTTCCATCTTTTGGCTGTTTTGAATAGTGCTCTATGAACATGGGCATACTGCAGATTTGTGAGAGGACAAATGAAATATGTAAATACTTTTCTGGCTTTGGCCTTGTGGACCTCCTTAAAGGTCTTGAGGCCCCCAGGGTTTCACAGTCCTCACTTAAGAACTGTTCACTGGAGTGCAATATTGGGAGATGTCTTCACAGTGAGTTTAGGCATTTGGGGCATTCTGTTATTAGTATAAGACTTCCCTGGTGGCTCAATGGTAAGCAACCCGCCTGGAAATGTAGGAGATGTAAGAGATGCAGGTTTGATCCCTGGGTCAGGAAAATCCCCTTGAGAAGGAAATGGCAACTCAGTGTAGTTTCTTGCCTGGGAAATCCCATGGACAGAGGAGCCCATGGGGTCGCTAAAGAGTCAGACAGGACTTAGCCACTGAGCAACAACAGAAAACAACAGCTGGTATGCTTACGATAGGAAACAGGAAGGCAGTCTTCCTGGATTACATGATTTCAAGAAGTGATTGAAATTTGCTTAACAAAAAAAATGACAACAAAAGCATGGGACGTTATTTTGTGTTCTATAACCTGAACATGTCACTATTTAGAATGACATTCCCAAAATATCAGTATTGAAATGGTATTATTTCCATCAGCCATCCGTTGGGAGTGGTGCTGCTTAATTGGAGCTTCACCTGAGTTCAGTGCAGCCTCACGTTTTTGTTTTCATTGCACAGTTTATATATTTAGGCTCTCTTAAAGGGAGCTTCTTTAAACATCATTAATTATCTCCATGTATATAGCTCATGTCTTTTGTTTTTTAAAAAAAAGCCAAAGGTGGTGGTCATTCATCTTTACTTTATAGTAGGACATCTCTTTGCTATGATTTACATGCTGTTTAAAAATCAATCCCAATGCCCTTCTTTAAACTCTGATTCATGGAGAGTAGATTTGTTATATTTAAGTAATATTATACATAAATAATAACATATAGGTTGAGAGGATAAGACAAGATGTGGAGTAGAGCTGTGATCATCAGATGATAGACACCCATGTGATTATTAACTGGAGAATGTGCACCATGGACCTTAGTACAAACTGAACATCTGCATTCAGGTAGCAGACAGTCTTGGGTGGTATGCCTGGCTTTCTTGGTTATGATTATGTTGTTTAGATGGATGGTTGCATAATAAGATATTTAGTATATGTCTTTGTGACATGAGAGAAATTTTAGCTTTTATATCATGAGGAATATAGTTTTGAATATAACTTTAGATTGTTCTGTGGTGATGAAAATGAATTGGGAAGGGGGAGCAAGTGGGAACACTAAGAAAACTACACATTTGGGTGAAAAGTACACATTTGGGTGACGTGATGCTTATTGTGGGAGTGCTTCTGTGAGCCTTGGGCCCCTTGCTGCTGCAGCCTTGAAGATCAGGAAACTAAGCATCATCATTGTGACATAAAAAAACAAAACCTTTTTCCTGTGTGTTTGCCATGATTTTCCATTGTTGGGCCTGTGATGTTGAGTTGAGATTTTAAAGCGTGAGATTTTAAAATGTGTGGTGGACTTCCCTGGTGGTCCAGTGATTAAGAATCTGCCTGCTAATTGCAGGGGTCATGGATTCAATCCCTGGCCCGGGAAGATTCCACATGCTGTGGAGCAGCTAAGTTTGTGTGCCACAACTCCTGAGCCCAGGAGCTGCAGCTACGGAGCCCGCATGCCTTAGAACCCGTGCTCCACAAGAGAAGCGACTGCAATGAGGAGAAGCCTATGCACCACAGCTAGAGAGTGGCCCCTGCTCACCACAGCTAGAGAAATCCCACATCCGGCAGCAAAGACCCAGCACAGCCAAAAATAAATAATGCAATTGTTAATAAAAGTTAAATGTGTAGTAAAGTTTATAATGGCAAACTTGATGAGTTCATTTCTCCCATGAGGTGATGGAGGTGGGAAGTAGAAACGCTTTGGCTGTGTTTATTAGGTAGGGCCAGACTGTATTCTACCATTAGGGTTGATATTTGGAAGACAAATACACAGCTTTGTGCCTCCTTTTATGATTAGCTTGGCAAAGAACGGTGGGTAGAGTGAAGTCTGACAGTTTCTTTGTCATCCTGATCAGGATTATTTCCATCTGACTGGAATAGCGGGAGTCCCATTTCCAAGGACAGGTAGTTGAGACCAGTGTGGCTTTAGAAACTTTGAGAATACTGAGTCTTGATTGCCTGAATGGAAGCTTCTGTCAAAGACAAGAGAAAGCAGTGATCACAACGTGGTAAAGACAGTCTTTTCAGTGAATTGACCAGGGTCCAGTGTACAGGATGGATTAGAACAGGAACTGAAGGTCAGACAGTTAACTTTTATAACTGAGACACTTAAATCCTGTTGGTCTGAGCTCTGATTTCTGTATGATTTGTTTCTACTTCTTCAGGCAATATTTGGAGTAGAAAATCTAATTTAGACTGGCTGCCCAAGAAAGTTAAATAGATCGATCCAGTGTGGGCTTTTGGGAGAAGCACTGTATTCGGTGTCTGAGGCCCAGGGTATAGCCCAGCACTTCTGTGGACATGAACTACCTCTGAAACCATGGGCAAGGCCCTTGAACTCTCTAGACCTTGGATGAAGAGGAGCTTATTTCTAAGGCTCCTCCGTAGTTAATTTTTTTAAGTGTCTCATTTATTACTTGCAAGTATACATTTCTAAGTACTCACTTCTACATGTTGCCAAGGAGTGGTCTTTGAGGGGCCTCTTATGATGAAGTATGATGAATAAATGATTCATGAACAATTAACAGTGTATATTTCCATTCAGACAATTTTGGAGCTGTAACTCTCTCATAATAGTTTTCACTCCTTTAAGTAGAGTTAAGCCCTTGAAATTCTGTTTGCATCCTTAATTTATTTGAAAAATGAATTTTTCTGAGAGAACATAACTCATCTTCCCTAATTAGATTGTAACCTCCTTGAAAGCAAAATGCTTTGTTCTGTTCTGCTTGCTTGTTTGTTTTAATCCATCATAATGCCTTAAAGAGCACTAAGCATACAGAAAGCACTTAATAAAGCACATGAGTGAACGAGTAACTGGAGCATGAATTTCCATTCAAATCAAATTATTATAAACTCTTGAAATATTGAAATGTGAATTAATAAAGGTTTAGGCCCGTGATATTTTATTACTTCCCTGAATTAAATAATGTGTTTGTAATTATCATTGCTGTGGTTCCATGTAGGTGTGACTAAGTGGTCAGGCTGAAGCCAGGAAAGGTCTTCACAGTGGACAGCTCTAGGACGGGTTGGTAGGAGTTAGTTCATAATTATATAATTTTTGTTCTCTATGAAGAAAGAAAATATCATTTTCCAGAAATCAATCTTTGGATACCCTCATGGATCTAGCGCAGTTGGGGAGGGAGCAATAAAGTGGAGTTTAAAAGTGACAGAGGTCAGTTATGGAGAGAACAAAACACTTTGTCAGTTTTCTGGCCAGAAGGAGAACACTTCTTGACTAGAGATGATTTTTCAGATGAAATCTTTTTAAGACATAGGTTGCCTGGCATCTTCATTTGGTTTCTATGGGAGTCAGAGACAAGATGACCAAAAGAAAAGGATGAAGAGGAGGATGCCTGCAGTGGTGATGGAGGGAGGTTAGCAGATATTGTTAGGGGAAGGTGGGAGAGGAAACAGCCCAGCTGGAGGGGCTCCTCACTGTGGGAAGAAACTGACCTCTGTCCACATCCCTAGTCCCTGCTGCTGCTGCTAAGTCGCTTCAGTCGTGTCCGACTCTGTGTGACCCCATAGACGGCAGCCCACCAGGCTCCCCGTCCCTGGGATTCTCCAAGCAAGAACACTGGAGTGGGTTGCCATTTCCCTCTCCAATGCAGGAAAGGGAAAAGTGAAAGTGAAGTTGCTCAGTCGTGTCCGACTCTTCTCAACCCCATGGACTGCAGCCCACCAGGCTCCTCCGTCCATGGGATTTTCCAGGCAAGAGTACTGGAGTGGGGTGCCATTGCCTTCTCCCTGGACCTTCTTTATTCCTAACCCAGGACAGTCACTGATGTCCTAATGATAAATCTGACCTGCGATCAGTGGGAATAGGGATATTTGACCTATGTTTTAAAACATTACATCAGAAATCAGTTAAAACAGATAATTAAATATTTAATTTTTTTTAACAGAAACACTTCTATAAACACAATAAGTATATCTATTTTTTTTCCCTGACAGTACCTTGGTTATTTGCTCCTCTGAGGTCTGAGCTAAATAGATGGATACTCCAGAGAGCTGTTTAAATTTTGTCCATAAAAATCATAAAGTCAGCCGTTCATTCATGGAGCCAGTGTTCATTGGCTGGCAAACATGTATCAGATACTTTGCCAGTAAGTGGAGGGATAATAAAGATATTATCTGATTCCTGCCCTCTGGTAGGCAAGTATGATTCTGTGTGATGGTACACATCACCTAGGAAGCATCAGAGAGGATGACTCTGCTTGAGGGGCTGGGGTTTTAGAAGCCCTTCTAAAAGAGATGAAACTTGAGACTTCTCTGCTGCTTTAATTTATTGGTTCAAAAATGATTTTTGGATGAAACCACAGTGACCACGTGTTGACGTATATGATCAGGACAGCCTAACTTGGCTGGATGCTATACCATTCCATCCTGTCTGCTCTTTCGTCCTCAGTGCTGGGTCATTATTGCCTCAAGTATAGTACTGAAGTGACATATAAGAGACACTCTGAAATGGACTTAGGCCTCCCCACTCTGCAATCTCCATCTTTTCTTTATCTACACTGGTTTTCACTCACAGTATCTTTCCCGCTAGATTGTAAGTTCCTTTGTGGTCATGATAATGATCGTGACATTGATGTCAGAGGTGCTGATGATAATTCTTAGCATCCTTTGAGCATTACTCAACACCAGACAGTGTATGCATTATCTCATCTGATGCCTACAGCCTCTGAGAAGGGGGGTGTCACTTTCTCCTATCTTTTCGAAGATGTCATTGAGACTTAAGAGAGGTTAGATGACTCTCTTATATCAGTCATCATCACAGTGGAATAGGTAGTCACTTGTCTGTCCAGTATTATTTTTTTCTGTGTGTGAATCTATGCATATAATTTACATCCTTCCTCCCTGCCACTTGCTCAGCTACAACATGTTTTTGTTTGTGTGGTAAGTACATGATAAGTGACAGATTCCGCTCTGTAGGGAGATTATGCTCCCTGCTCTCTCATTGTTCTGGTTGGCATGCTGTCAGAGTGGTCCCCACATGCCCGTGGGTGCTAAGGCATTGAAATGTGGGATACTGTTTGTCCTTCAGCCTGCTCTTCTGCCTTTTGTTTTGCCATCACTGGCTCTTTTCTTGTCTTTTGTCTGGAGTCTGTAGCTGAGCACTCTCCCTTGGCTTCTGCTCTTGAGCAGCACGGCTTCCATGCCTAGTCTGTCACTGTGTCTGATCCCCAGCCACGTTCTGCCACTGTGGACTCCGGCTGAGCCCATGTTGACTGCTCCTTTTACTTCTCGTTTACTCTCTTCCTTCTCTCATAGAGTCTTCAGTATGTTTCAGCATTCCCTTCAAGAGGCTGGCAAACTGGGCTTTTGTTTTGCTTATGAACTGACCAGACATTTTGTGTTAGAGAGTCCTATTCTTGGCCTTTCTTCTGAGCTTTATCCCTGGGTGGCTGTGTGGGTGCAGGAATATTATCTGGTCCTCAGATGTGGTTGCTTGTTTGGTTGTTCTGTACAACTCCCAAGTTGGAGTTGTTTAAGAACCACAGTACCAGAGATGATGCTCAACTGTGTTCACAGCTGTTGTTAGGACTAGAACAAGTTATCAGTCACCTAAAATTTTATTTTCATTTCTGTGCTGTCTTTCTAAAAGAACTTATGACAAAGTTCTTTATGAAGTTCAGCTAGCAGCTACTTCATACTTTACTCTTAATAAATCTTGCTTGAATATGTGGATTTTGCATTTTAACTCTGATATTGACCAAATTATTCTTCCTTCCAATGGACACTTTGACTCTATTATATGGATGCTTAACACTAGCAAGAGGATAAAGATTCCTTGTTTCTACCCAGTGGTTTGATTTTCAGCCCCTAAAGTGGGGACGCATCTATATAGAGAGGAAGAAGTGTGACACAGTTTTCACTTACGAGGACTCAAGTGAGATTAGCTAGTTTCAACTGTAAGCGCTACTGTGTGTTATTTGCATGACCTTGGGCAACTTACACCCACTGTGCCTCAGTTTCCTCATCTGTAAGATGGAGTTATCACCTTAATATGAAGGACTGCATGTGTTCACATTTCTAAAGTACGTAGAGAGTGCTGCCTGAAAATGTCTTCAGTGTAATGTACGTGTTTCTCAGCTGAACTCCAAGCCATGTCCTGCAATGAGGTTTATTCTCAGGACCTAGTATAAGCCCTCAGAAGTTTGCTGACTGGGTAAAGAATGTATAAAAAACATAGCAAATCTTTTGCTAAATCTCATTAGTCCTTTACATTATTTTTATTGAATAAATTTTCGTCTCAGCTTGTTTTCTACTTACAAGTGACTTTTCTACTGCTTTAGCTTTTAGAATTTCATTGATTTGATTAAGATTCATTTGTTGATATTCTTTCTGGCTGTGCTAGGGGCAGTCATTAGCCACAAGAAGATTCACTTGGCAATTTCCTAAGACCTGGCTTTGGTTCTGAGTTGTCTATCAAATATAACTTAAGACAAAAACATGTGTGGTTTTATTGAAATCTATATGTTGTTCACCATGCATAGTTTCTGAGATTATGAAAATGGCCATTCATTACAGTATGTCTCCTAATGCTTTATGTCAAGTGAATTTATTCTTGGTTTACAGAAAGAGTTGTAGCAAGCCCTTAAAATGTTTATTGCATTTTGCTTTTTAAATTCTAGACATAAAAATACTCCCATGAAAACCTAAGTTATACCATAAAGGGCTTCACATATATAAACTATTCAAATATGGCATGTAGGCTTCTTTTTTTAGTTCAAGGGAAAATGTGGGTTATTGATCCTCTGAAACCCACTGGTGCTAAGAAAGCAGTTCAAATTGGAATCTCGCTTTGGACGTTTGGTGATATAGATGAAGAGGCGGTTCCCCGTCTCTTGTGCAGGATGGACTTAAGTTGGAAAAGCTCTTGAATGAGGTGGAACTCGAGTCTAGTGTCATTGCCATTGGAGATACAGGGCCATGCCTGCTCTCCTCCCCACCCTCTTTGGCTGTGATGCTCACCAGTGCTTCTGGGAGCCAGGGCTGATTTCAGCACAGTATCTGAGGCCGAGAATAGCTATGCTCACTTGGTTGAACACGCTGTTAACCTGGTTAGTTCAGTTTATGGTCTTGAACAAGACCTGTCATTTAATAGAATCCATCTTTGCTGGTCCCGTAGATATCAGGCCCCATGGAAATCCAGGACTTTTGATCCTACCCCATGATTTATCTGAAAGTCTTGGCCCTTGTTATGGGGAGCCTTGATACCTGACCCTCAGCTCCTCTGTTTTCCCAGTATTGTGTCCCTCATTTTATAGTTTAGGCCATAGCCTCTTCACCCCCACCCCTCATGGATTTATTTATTTATCTTTTAATATATTTTTTCATAGCTCATGGCCCCTTATCTGTTCCTTCTGGGCTCCCCTTTATTCCCAGCCTCTCTAGGGCCCCCAAAGTAGCAACTGGAATGATAGTTAACAACTCTTGTCTTGACACTGTCTAGACTTTGGTCTGATTTTGAATATTTGACTCTTTAAAGTCTCACAGTAGCTTGAAGCCCCCTACAGAGAATGGTTGGTTAGGACTTGCCTCCTACCAGCAGCTGGGTCTCTCACAAAGCCGCTGGCTTTGAAGACAGGACTCCCTTAGTCCATGCCACAGCAAAAGCGCTGCACAGGTCCCTTGGGATACAATGTACGATTGAATGTGCCTTTGTGTGATCTCAGGTAAAAGAGGGGAGATGACGGGCGTGGGAATCAGTATCTGAACTTACTTACTTTTCATATAGTGATGTTTGTTTTGTAAGTCCAGGAATACTCTGCATTGTGCAGCACACTTCTTTTTTTAATTAAAAATGAAGGGTTTATGCTGCATATCTGAAGCTGAAGCTATAGGCAAGTGGTACTCAACATGACATCAGCAAGTATGTGTGTGTGTGTATGGGTGTGCATGTGTCAGTGCGGGGGTGTATTATATAATGAAATCACCAGTGATGCTTTTCCAGAATAAACATGTATGGTTTCTACCCCTGCTCACCAGTTCGGCTTGGGGTAGTGGCAGATATTTGAGTAATCTACAAGTTCTCTTGTGCTTTCCATTATGGTGTATTTGGACTATACTTGTGGTGGGTCATAGTTATTGGCAGTGGATCTTAATAACAATAGGAACTATAACTAATATATATTGAGTATTCTGTGCCAGGAACTTTCTTATAAGTATTTTTCTTTTGTGCTGGTTAAGGCATTTGCTCAAACAAAAGCAATCTAGCATGATAATATAATTTGAAAAATAACTTGACTGTAGATGTTTATATATCCACATATAAGTTTATATATATGTTATATACTTATTATATATATGTTTTATTATATATCTTCCCCCATCTATTTGCGATGAAACAGAGACATTACTTTGCCAACAAAGGTCTGTCTAGTCAAGGCTATGGTTTTTCCTGTGGTCATGTATGGATGTGAGAGTTGGACTGTGAAGAAAGCTGAGCACCGAAGAATTGATGCTTTTGAACTGTGGTGTTGGAGAAGACTCTTGAGAGTCCCTTGAACTGCAAGGAGATCCAACCAGTCCATTCTAAAGGAGATCAGTCCTGGGTGTTCTTTGGAAGGAATGATGCTAAAGCTGATACTCCAGTACTTTGGCCACCTCATGCGAAGAGTTGACTCATTAGAAAAGATTCTGATGCTGGGAGGGATTGGGGGCAGGAGGAGAAGGGGACTACAGAGGATGAGATGGCTGGATGGCATCACCAACTTGATGGACGTGAGTTTGAGTGAACTTTGGGAGTTGGTGATGGACAGGGAGGCCTGGCGTGCTGCAATTCATGGGGTTGCAAAGAGTCGGACACGAATGAGCGACTGAACTGAACTGAACTGAATGGGACCAGATGCCATGATCTTAGTTTATTGAATGTTGAAGTAGCTTTTTCACTTTCCTGTTTCACTTTCATCAAGAAGCTCTTTAGTTCCTCTGCTTTCTGCTTTTAAGGTAGTATCCTCTGCATATCTGAGTTTATTGATATTTCTCCCGGCAGTCTTGATTCCACCTTGAGCTTCTTCCAGCCCAGCATTTTGCTTGATGTACTCTGCATGTAAGTTAAATAAGCAGGGAGACAATATACAGCCTTGATGCACTCCTTTCCTGGTTTGTAAGCAGTCTGTTGTTCCATGTCCAGTTTTAACTGTTGCTTCTTGACTTGCATACAGGTTTCTCAGGAGGTGTGTAAAGTGGTCTGGTATTCCCATCTCTTTAAGAATTTTCCATAGGTTGTTGTGATCCACACAGTCAAAGGCTTTAGCATAGTCAATGAAGCAGATGTAGATATTTTTCTGATTTCTTTTGCTTTTTCTGTGATCCAACAGATGTTGGCAATTTGATCTCTGGTTCTTCTGCCTTTTCTAAATCCAGCTTGTATATCTAGAAGTTCTTGGTTCATGTGTTAATTGAAGCCTAGCTTGAAGGATTTTGAGCATTACCTTTCTAACATGAAAAATGAGTGCAATTGTGTGGTAGTTTGAATATTCTTTGGCATTGCCTTTCTTTGGGATTGGAATGAGAACTAACCTTTTCCAGTCTGTGGCCACTGCTGAGTTTTCCAAATTTGTTGGCATATTGAGTGCAGCACTTTAACAACATAATCTTTTAAGATTTGAAATAGCTCAGCTGGAATTCCATCACCTCTACTAGCTTTGTTTATAGTAATGCTTCCTAAGGCCCACTTGACTTCACACTCCAAGATGTCTGGTTGTAGGTGAGTGATCACACCATCGTGGTTGTCCAGGTCATTAAGACCTTTTTGTATAGTTCTTCCATGTGTACTTACTACCTCTTCTTCATATCTTCTGCTTCTGTTAGATCTATACTGTTTCTGTCCTTTATTTAATGGAATAGTGACAGACTTTATTTTCTTAAACTCCAAAATCACTGTGGATGGTGACTGCAGCTGTAAAATTAAAAAACACTTGCTTGTTGGAAGAAAAGCTATGACAAACCTAGATAGCATGTTAAAAAGCGGAGACATCACTTTGCTGACAAAGTGATGTCAGCAAAGTGATGTCTGTATAGTCAAATCTGTGGTTTTCTAGTAGTCATGTACGGATGTGGACCATAAAGAAAGCTAAGTGCTGAAGAACTGATGCTTTTGAACTGTGGTGTTAGAGAAGACTCTTGAGAGTCCCTTGGACTGCAAGGAGATCCAACCAGTCAATTCTAAAGGAAATCAACCTTGAATATTCATTGGAAGGACTGATGCTGGAGCTGAAGCTCCAGAACTTTGGCCACCTGATGCGAAGAGCCGACTCACTGGAAGAGAGAGACCCTAATGCTGGCAAAGATTGAGGGCAGGAGGAGAGGTAGGGGGGCGACAGAAGATGAGATGGTTGGATGGCATTACTGATTCAATGGACATGAGTTTGAGCAAACTCCGTCAGATAGTGAATGACAGGGAAGCCTGACATGGTGCAGTCCATGGGGTCGCAAAGAGTTGGACATAACTGAATGACTGAGTGGCAATTATACATTATATATATATTATATATTTATTATATCTAGTATATATATCTATTATATGCTGCTGCTAAGTCGCTTCAGACTTATTATGTATATTATATATATATTTCTGGTCATGAATCATCCTTTTCCTAGGCATGGGGTAAAAGGGCTTTTCTAAATTGATCAGTATGTGTTGTTTTTAGTTCTACTACAGAAATCCTTCATTTAATATTCTTAAAATTCAAGCTGGAGCTAACAAATATTTATTAATACTTACTTTCTGCCAGATTCCATGCCAGTTCCTTTCATAGCATTTAATTCTTGCAGGAGCATACTACAAATGGCTCCTGAAAAGCACAGATTTGAACTGTGCGGATCAACTTATATACAGATTTTTTTTTCAATAGTAAATGCTACAGTGCTGCATGATCCAACTTTGTTTGAATTTGTGGATATGGAGGAACCACAGATGTGGAGGGCAGAGTATAAGTTATATGTGGATTTTCAACTATGTGGAGGGCCAGTTCCCTTAACCCTTTGTTTTTCTAGAGTCATTCAACTGTACTTCCAATTTTACCTATAATTTACAGATGTGGAAACTGAGGCATAGAGGATTTAGAGATACAATGATAGTACAAACTTGTGTTTTATGAGTGCTTACACAGACATGTTCTAAATGCTTTGCATTGTTAACCTAGTTAACCCTCACGACAGCTACGTGAAGGATTACCATTATCTTCACTAGTTTATAGGCAAGAAAACAAAAACCTATAGGTTAAATGTCTAGTCCATGGTCACCTGGGTGGCAGAGCTAGGTTCCAAGCCTAGGCTACCTGATCACATTGCACAGCGACCCTGAAGTAGAAAGGGGCTTTGACCCTAGCTCTTCTGTCTCAGGATCTCTTTTTCTCAGAGCTACATGCCTCCAGTTTTTTAAAATCATAGTTTTTAAAATGATGGATTTTTTAAAATGATGGTTAGCAAAGAGTGACCATTTGTTTAGATCAGTGGCTCAGTTGGGGGTAGTTTTGCTCCCCAGAGTCACCGTGCAATGTCTGGAGGAATTTTTGGTTGTAATCACTAGGTAAAGGCCACGAATGCCGTGCTAACTGTCTTAGAGCACAGAGGACAGCTCCCCCGCAACAAGGAATTGTCAGCTCAAAACGTTAAGCGGTGCTGGGATTGAGAACCCTGGTTTAGAGTGCTTTGAGTAGTACAGTGGAATCAGTTCCTTTTGTTAAAAGTTATGCATAAGATAGTTTTAGGCTGGAAAGTAAACAGTAAAAGGTGGTGGAGCTGGGAGGGTCTTGGCTTGGAGACTGCTTAGCTGTGATCTGTGTTCATTAGTATTTTAAAAGCTGTGCTTGAATGGATTCATAGGATCACAAATTCCAGGTTTAAGGACCTCTCACCTTGGAGAATGTAGGAGGATGACCTCTTTAAGTCTATACATATAGTAAGCTTTGAGATGTTGTCTAGAATGTATATCTCTGAGCATCTGTGTGGAGAATGCTTCTTTTGTACGTAGTTTGTGTGTGCGTGTGTGTGTTGGGGTGGGGGGGGGGGGCGGGTATATGAATGACTTCATAAATGATGACTTCTGCCAGAATTCAGAACACAGAAGGCAATGTACGTATCGAAGAGGTAAGAGTATGAGTAATTCTTGTCTCATGAGAAAGCTATAAACTAGTTTATTATAATGATGTAATATTTGGGTGCTTGATTTATCATCCCCATTTCCAGTGATGCAAAACCTTTAAGGACCAAACAGGTTATAAAAATTCAGTGTGTGTCTCTGAAGTCTGGCCTTTTCCTCTAAGCAATTCAAGTGTCGCTTTTGTTCTGACAGTTTTCTGTTTGTGGATGTTTCCACAGCTCGTGGTTAAGAGCTCAACACATGTCCCCATCAAGGGAAAGTCTGGGAAGCTTTCGATGTTTATTCCATGAGAGAGGTCATAATCTGGGAAGATGTGATTCTCTCAGATAACAAGGCAGAAAAGTATCGTAATAAAGCTGTAGACTCAGGAATGTGGTAACACCACAGAGACGAGTAGTCATTTGTGTGCTGAGCAGTGGGGACTCAGGGTAGGAGGGGTTGTGAGGGGGGAAGTGGCCTTTGAACCAGATCTTGTTTTAAGAGAAATTTAAGAGTAATCCGGGTCTAGTAGTACCAGCTGAGGCAAAAATATGGCCTTTTTAGGGCTGGCTGGGGAAGGGGGATGAAAGGAAATCTTTATCACGACAGTGATCAGAATGGCTGCCATTTACTGAGTACTAACTGTGAAGGCCCTGGTATAGAGGCTTTCTGATAAACCCATTGAATCCTCACAGCCATCTCTTAGGGTTGGTATTGTACTTTAGAGACAGGAAAATCGAGACCCAGCGAGGCCCAGTGTCCTGTCCACAGGCACAGGGCTCTCGTAGGCCCCACGCAGGCCTTGGGCAGAGTCCATGCTGATTTTGAGGTAGAGCAGTTCCCTGTGTGTCTCGGGGGCGCTGTAAGCAGAGCTGTTTGGTGGCGAGATGAACATGCCTCTGGAAGAAGTGCCTGTGACACACCGTTTGGCTCCATTAGGGTAACTTTGGAAACTGGCTCTGTTATACTTGGTCTCGTAGGAATTGTTGGAAATTTTTTGACCTGGACAATTGGACAAGTATGATTTGAGGTGAACTAGTCACAGTGATTGATCTGGGCATTAATTATGAAAGCATGAGCGCGTGTGTGCGTGCTTAGTCGTGTCTGCCTTTGCGACCCCATGGACTGCAGCCAGGCATGGGATTATCCTGGTAAGAGTACTGGAGTGGGTTACCATTTCCTACTCCATATGAAAGCATAAGTGTGGACTAAACTAATGGGAATTATTATCACAAAGCTTTCCTCCAACAGAGTTTGGGGCAAGCCAGTCTGGACTCTGTGGCTCTCTGGGTTAGCTGTGCATCCTTCTCTCTACCTTAGTAGCTTCAGTATGGGGCTGAGGGAGTGAGGGGGAAGAGGTAGCCTTCTTTGCTTGAACATAAAAGCTAAGATTACTGTATACTCATCTCTCTCCTGGATTTTATACACTCCCCTGCCCCCCTCACCTGTCTCCACCCTTATGACAATGAATTGGAGTCTTGGCTTTGGTTAGAAAAGTAACAAATTAATATTGATACTATATCAAAAGTTTTTAATATTGATTTGTGTTTCCTTGAGTGACTTTTCTTTGAAGTTACTTTATTATCAGAGAGGTATCTAACTTGACCTACAGGCTCAGAGAGAATTCAGTTCCAGTCCTTCCTTGTTCATTCATTCATCAAGCGTTTATAGAAAGCCAGTCCTTGACCTGGAGAGGTTCATAGTCTAGACTCTGGAAGAAACAACAGACGTGGGTACCAATAAGCACACTGGTGGGTGTGAAGAGTGATGGGAAAGAAGGTGAAGCAAGATGCTGTAAGTCCCTGGAAGGAGGAGGGGGTCCTGCTTGAGGGAGGGGGAAGGGATGGGAGGCAGTCCTTCGTTCTAGGGAATGTTTTCTCTGTTTTGTTTCATCCTCTGTTGTAGAGGGACGCTCTGCCCTTCACATCTGTGTTTTTCCTCCTCATTATTTCCCCAGGGTGAGTCTCCTGGGTAACCCAGCAAGATGACTGTCCCCCTTCATTCTCCCTGAAGACTCCTGGCTCTGTTCTTCCCCGTGACTCCCACCCAGATCATATCCAGGGCTCACTGCCTTCTTCTGAGCTGGTGCCCTTCTGTAGCCTTGCATCTTTCCTTTTCTCTGTCATCTGACCCTAGCCAGTACTGTCACTTGTCACAGAGGTAGTCAGAAGTGTACGACATATCAAAAGCACTGTATCGGAAAATACATAGCAAACATATACAAATAACTCCACTGGGCAAGGGAACATTTTGTCATGCTGGGCATCACCTGGCACTTGAAGGGCAGGTTACTGTATACATTTCTGCTTTCTAGATGTTGTCTTGGAGCACCTGTTTCCTTCAAAATGTGCTCTCTAAATATTGTTCACACCTGACCTTGTTAATTTAGAGACTATAACAGAATTGTGGCCCCTAGGGGAGTGAATGGGGTTCTGTAAGAGAGCTGCGATTTTGTCAAACCTGTAATAATAATTTCTGTGACATGTAAAATGAATCCCTTCCATCGAGAGGAGTTGAAGGAATAGAAATCATAAATTTGAAGGCAAAAAATATCTTTTGTTAAAGTATATTTTTAAATTGTAATACTCTTGTGGAAACTAGATGACATTTCTATTGGAAGAATTTCAAATTTAACCAGACTAGTTATTCTGCTTTGAAAAGCCTATTTCCTTTGCTAACTATCAGATTGTATGTTATAGTTATCAGTCCCTAATTCTGATAAAACCCAAGTCAATGGATGTATGCTGGTACATTTTATCAAACCATGAGCCATTAAGGACTTTATAAACAAAGTATAACCTATTTTGAACCAATTAGTTTAATTAGGAGAGAGGTTTGGAGGAACAGGAAATTCCCTGCTGTTAGTTCTCTGAATTCTGTGGTTATAGGCTGGCGTACTCTGCTGTAATGCATGTCTGCTTTGCTAAGGTCATCTAATCTCCTAAAAGGGGTTTTTAATATTGAGTTGCATTTATAAGCAAGTTATGTCCTATTTTTCTACCTTCTTTAGGTTTTATTTCACAGTCATTAAAGCTTTGCTGTGTTCTTGTTACATGTTGATAAATGCTTTGTAATTACTATACAACTAAAATGTTGAACTTGAATGGTTATATGGATTTTTATTAAAAAAAGAAAAAGAAAAACCTTACTAAAGAAAGGCAAAGTGGTAGGGAAAAAAGAAAACTCTGGCAGAAAAGTGTGGAAAGCAGGAACTTGATATGATGGGACAGATAGAGAGGTTCTAGCAGCATGGGCTGTTAGACACCACAGTTCAAAAGGATCAATTCTTCAATACTCAACTTTCTTTATAGTCCAACTCTCACATCCATACATGACTACCTAGAACCCCTCTAGCAGCTGTTAGACATGGGTCCAATAGCCCATGTCTTGAGTATTTACTATCTTCCAAGTCCTGTGTAAGGGCTTTATGTGGATTCATCCACTCAGTCACCTCAGGAACTCTGATACTGACATTATTTCTATTCCCATTTTAAGGATGCAAAAACTGAGGCACAAAAAGGGTAGTCATCTTGTCCAAGCTGCTAAGTTGTAGATTGAATCTAGGCAATCTGATAGCAGCCTGCAGAGGTATTGATGTGAGCAGTAACTTGGAAGTGCATCCATAAGGAAATGGCAACCCACTCCAGTGTTCTTGCCTGGAGAATCCCAGGGACGGGGGAGCCTGGTGAGTTGCTGTCTATGGGGTCGCAGAGTCGGGCACGACTGAAGTGACTTAGCAGCAGCAGCAGCAAGGGCAAATAGATGGGGAAACAGTGGAAACAGTGGAAACAGTGGCTGACTTTATTTTTCTGGGCTCC
Organism: Bos javanicus; assembly: GCF_032452875.1. Classification (NCBI taxonomy): domain Eukaryota; kingdom Metazoa; phylum Chordata; class Mammalia; order Artiodactyla; family Bovidae; genus Bos; species Bos javanicus. Next base: position 92,918,164 of record NC_083869.1, read on the forward strand.
AAAATCACTGCAGATGGTGATTGCAGCCATGAAATTAAAAGACGCTTACTCCTTGGAGAAAAGTTATGACCAACTTGGACAGCATATTAAAAAGCAGAGACATCACTTTGTCAACAAAGGTCCATCTACTCAAGGCTATGGTTTTTCCAGTGTTAAGTTGAGCATTGAAGAATTGATGCTTTTGAACTGTGGTGTTGCAGAAGACTCTTGAGAGTCCCTTGGACAGCAAGGAGATCCAACCAGCCCATCCTAAAAGAGATCAGTCTTGGATGTTCATTGGAAGGGCTGATATTGAAGCTGAAACTCCAATACTTTGGCCACCTGATGCAAAGATCTGACTCATTTGAAAAGACCCTGATGCTGGGGAAGATTGAGGGCAGGAGGAGAAGGGGATGACAGAAGATGAGATGGTTGGGTGGCATCATGGACTCAATGGACATGGGTTCGGGTGGACTCCTGGAGTTGGTAATGGACAGGGAGGCCTGGCGTGCTGTGGTTCATGGGGTCACAAAGAGTCAGACACGACTGAGCGACTGAGCTGAACTGAACTGAAGTTCCAATCCTACTTACTGCTTCTCAAGTCTGAGATCATGTGTAAAGCTATCTAACTCATTTAGGACTGTTTCTGAGATTTTTTAGTAGCGGGTAGTAATACTTTAGTATAGCATTGTTAAGTTTTAAGTGAGGTAATGCATGTGAATGGTTTGGGCTGTAGAAGGAGCTCCCTAAACTTCTCTCCTTTGGATTTCCTATCCTGGGGAAGTGGAAGTGGAAGTGGTGGCTTGCTAACAACTTTGGCTTACCCTGAATGTTTTGGAGGTCTGAGGAACCTCCCAGAATCCTTAGAGCTCTGCACAGAGTGCTTAAACACAACTAAAAACTTTCTACAGTTCCCTTTTCTCCATTCCTTGGTCATTCCAAAGAAAACTTTTATTTCCATATATTCATGTCCCCCTAGTTATACTTTGAACTTTTTATTTTGTACTGGGCTATGACTGCAGCCATGAAACTAAGACTCTTACTCCTTGGAAGGAAAGTTATGACCAACCTAGATAGCATATTCAAAAGCAGAGACATTACTTTGCCAACAAAGGTTCATCTAGTCAAGGCTATGGTTTTCCCTGTGGTCAGGTATGGATGTGAGAGTTGGACTGTGAAGAAGGCTGAGCGCCGAAGAATTGCTGCTTTTGAACTGTGGTGTTGGAGAAGACTCTTGAGAGTCCCTTGGACTGCAAGGAGATCCAACCAGTCCATTCTGAAGGAGATCAGTCCTGGGATTTCTTTGGAAGGAACGATGCTAAAGCTGAAACTCCAATACTTTGGCCACCTCATGCGAAGAGTTGACTCATTGGAAAAGACTCTGATGCTGGGAGGGATTGAGGGCAGGAGGAGAAGGGGACTACAGAGGATGAGATGGCTGGATGGCATCACTGACTTGATGGACGTGAGTCGGAGTGAACTCCGGGAGTTGGTGATGGACAGGGAGGCCTGGTGTGCTGCAATTCATGGGGTTGCAAAGAGTCGGACATGACTGAGCGACTGATCTGATCTGATCTGATCTGATAACCAATTAACAACGTTGTGATAGTTTTAGGTAAGCAGTAAAGGGACTCAGTCATACATATACATGTATCTATTCTCTCTCAACCCCCCTCCCATCCAGGCTGCCACATAACACTGAGCAGAGGTGCATGTGCTATATAGTGGGTTCTTGTTGGTTATCCATTTAAATATAGCAGTGTGTACAAGACCATTGCAAACGCCCTAACTATCCCTTCCCCCTACAACCACAAGTTTGTTTGTTAAATCTGTTAGTCTCTTTTTGTCATATAAGTTAGTTCGTTTGTGTCATTTCCTTTTAGATTCCACATGTAAGGGATGTCATACGATATTTCTGCTTAGTTTCACTTTGCCAAGTAGGAGACAGCCCTCGCGGCCCTCGCACTGGTCTGTCTGCTTCCATGTGAACATGGCTGGATAAGTGTGCTTTCCTGGGAGAAGGAAGGGATCCTCACTGGCACCCTTGACTTTTGTTTTTCTTAAGGGAAGACACATGCTTACTTCTTTTTGTCTTGATTTCTTTCTTTGGGTTAATTTTTCCTTAAATCTTTTTCCCCCCTTAACTCTTAAGTAAGAGGAGAAACAAGTGTAGGGGAGAAAAATTCTCTTCTACCACCTTAGGGCCTTTGGCTGGGCCTGAATATTCAACTGATGTAAGACAAATTAACAGGAAAAAAAACAAAAAAATTTTTGCATGTACATGGGAGCCCCCACAAAAGAATGAAGACCCAAAAAATAACCAGAGCAGAAGTCTTTATACCTTCTAGACAGAGAAATAATCAATTTGTGAAGAACTGTAAGATCAAGGGGTTGGGGTAGGGGCAGTAGATGCAGAGGTGACCAGAGATATATGGGTACTTTCACAAGGTGTGTTTGCCCAATTTCTCTTGGCCCCGATTCCTCATCTCTGGTAATAGAACGTTTTCTTTAATCTTGGTACAGGGAGAGCACCTTTACATGGAGTTTTATCTCCTGTTTCCAGAAATAAAAAAGAGGGTCAGAGTGCCCTTCGTATACCTGCTGTTTCTCGAGTGCCTTTAACTCAAAATAATGAATATGCCAGAGCTGTGTATTTTGGGGTGGTATGCTCAGAGCTCCTTTACCAGCTTGAGTGAAAATAGATTGTAGTCTATTCTTGGTTTTTTGCTTAAATTCTTATTTCCCCCAAGGGTCCTAAGAGTAAGAGGTGATACTCAACTTCCAGGTTTCTCTCCTGCAGGATGGGTAGTATACGGAGATTAATGTATGAACTTGAGAGCGTGAGCCAAGTTTGGACTATGGGAAAGCTCCTCCCCACCCCATCCTTCCTACTCTGCTTTCCCGATCCCTCACTAGCCTCGTCCCTGTGTGTGCTTGGTGGTAGAAGGAAGGCTTTTATACAGCTGGAAAGAGCATGTAACAGGAGCCTCTACATATCCATATACATGCCATTTGCTTCCTTAAGGACAACAGAAGTACCTGTGACGTGATTCCTAACGTGTGGTCCAAAGACCACCTGCATGAGAATCCCACGGAGTATTTTTTCAAGAAAGAGACTTCTGGCCCCCCAGAGCCCCTGTGTCAGAATCCCAGTGTCATTATTTGTGGTTTTAAAAATATGCTTTTCATAGGTTGATCACGTTTCCCTTTGAGGAAAAGCAGTAGTACAGACTTAATATCATTCAACCAGGTTTCGGTCTTGGCATACGCATTTTCAGGGCTGATTTTCTTTCACTGGTAGCTTATCACTACCAGTGAGGGCCTGTTTGCCAATGTTCCAGTGTGCTCATCGGTGCGCAGAGCTGGGAGTGGTTGGAGAGGGTGCCAGGGTGACCAGAAGGGAGGGGAGGGGAGGGGAGGGGAGGGCTGTGGAGAGAGGCAAGGCAAGAGGACGTGTTTCATGGAGTTAGATTCAAGGCAGAGGTGGGCTGTCCTCGGGGGAGTAGGATCTGGCTGTCTTGGGGAGCAGAGGAGGGAAGTGAGGTTCACGCAGGCAGGAGGCAGAAGTAACAGGTGGCTCCTAAGGGAAAAGCCTGGAGCTGGGGATCTGGGGCTGGACCTCGGCCAAGAGACCTTTGGAACTAATTAAGCTGAGGTCTTTTCCTCAAGGTGTTTATGGTGACTTGCCAGTCCAGCTCCTGGGGATTTGTTTGATAATTGAATAATTAGACATTGAGTAAAATGCATTACATGGATCGAGCATCCATATTGCTTACAAGTGAAGGGTAAATTTTAAGATAGCTAGTTAAGAGCATAGGAAAAGTACTAAGAACAAACTGAGTTAATTTTTGAAGATGTGCTATTCTTACTGTAATCCTGCTATCTTAGAATATTCTAGAAAATGAAGACATGAGCACACATTCTAGCTCACTAGTGTGGTTGTTCCCAAACTTTGCTGTACATTGAAATGTTTTAAAAAATACTTTTACCTGGTTCCTGCCCCCAGACATTCTGATTGAGTTGGTGTGTGGTATGATCTGGACATTGTGATTTTAAGTCTTTTCAGTCCCTCATTTTTAGATGATGAAATTCAGGTCTAGAGAGTGCTTTTTGCCAAGGTCACATGGTTTTAAGAGTAGAGACAGGATGAAATAAATGAAAATCTCCTGACTCTTTGCTCAGGATCCAGAAGCCACTCCAGGCCTTACAAACAGAGGGAATTTAGAACAGGGCAGTGTGCAAATAGACGAGGCAAGAGTCAAGGAGACAAACTGGTGACAGTGAGGCAACTCAGGGACCAGCAACAGTTGGCAGTGGCTGCGTCACCCCTGAGGCTAGAGAGTTGATGGAAGCAGGTGGTGTTTCTGGATCCCAGATGCCAGAACAATCTTATAGAGAGCTAGATCCATGGTGGGGACCAAGGGCTGGCCGGCAGAAGCCAAGACTAGTAGAGGGAGCTGGAGATGCACTGGAAGCAGAGGGGAGAAGGAGAAACAGCCCCCCTTCTCTGCTGTTTGACCATGCTCTCTAATCTTGCACCAGCATTTGCTGTTGGCCAAGCCAGTTGGGAAATGTGGATCCTTCCAGAGCAGAAGAATGAATGACCCTGAGAACAAACTAGCAGGTGACCTGGACTGTGGTCTTTCTAAAGTGCTGAGGCTTTGTGTTTAAGCAGGTCTCTGGATGATGGTCTCATAAGGTAGGGCCTTAAAGGAGTTTCTCAGTAAATTGTAGGTAAAAACAGATAATTCCTTATATACATTTTCATAAGTGGTGTGATCGAAGGGCTCAACATAGATGTACACCTTTACTTTACTGTTCTCCTTTTCAATTCAGGTACATGTCTCTTTCCCATTCAACGTGTTTATGTTTTTGCAGTCTGGACTGCAGCCTACCAGGCTCCTCCGTCCATGGGATTTTCCAGGCAAGAGTACTGGAGTGGGGTGCCATTGCCTTCTCTGATTTAAAATATATATCAGTTTAAAAAGACCCATTGGCAATCATTTCTGCGCTAAATCTTAAACACTTGTTCCTTTGGGAGCTAGTTACTTTCTGGATATATCACGAAAGCCTGATGATTCCAAGTATGTATATGAGATGACAGTTTTTGCTTTACTATACCATTTAAAGGTATTTTTAAAGAAAAAATGGAGTTATATTAATAGTACACTTCATTTTATTTGTTCTGCCTGATGGGCCAAGTACTTTGCACCCAGTGGAGCTCAGCTCTGCTGTCCTGCTGTTCTAACAGGCGCTCCCCCATGGAGCCCAGCATTCTTTAGACTTGGATAATGAGTCTGATGTCATAAAGGGAGCTTTATTAAAATAAATACAATACCGTATTTCCTTGCGAATAGCACTCTGATTAATTCCGTCATAAATGCGTACCTGACAGTCTTATAATCAATAGAGGTAGCCAAGGGGGCTAGTGGCGCCACAGGCAACAAGAGGGTTTTCAATAGCATGTTTCTAGCCTGATATCAGTGTCAGTGTTTGGTATTCCTGTAGGTCATCATCTAAAGACCTGTGTCTGTGTTAACCTATCTCCCTGAACTGCTGTGAGAGTAATTACTTAGACTTGCCCCTGTTTGGAGGATGAAGGCACTTAAACATTAGAAATGAAATGCTTCCCCAAGGCTACCAGCACAGATGCTGCAAGAGTCAGGATTAGAATTGGCTCCTAATTTCTGGCATTTTGCTTGAATTGTCAACCATGGATCCTAGTGGAGGCATCCTGACTTTATTTTTCCTCAGAATTAATCTGTGGTTAATGAAAGCTTTTGGAGAAGGCAATGGCACCCCACTCCAGTACTCTTGCCTGGAAAATCCCATGGACGGAGGAGCCTGGTAGGCTGCAGTCCATGGGATCACGAAGAGTCGGACTCGACTGAGCAACTTCACTTTCACTTTTCACTTTCATGCATTGGAGCAGAAAATGGCAACCCACTCCAGTGTTCTTGCCTGGAGAATCCCAGGGATGGGGGAGCCTGGTGGGCTGCCGTCTATGGGGTCGCACAGAGTTGGACACGACTGAAGCGACTTAGCAGCGGCAGCAATGAAAGCTTTCATGATCAAAAAGAGCACACAGGCCTGAAATTTATGACTTCCATTCATTACCTTCTTTCCAACAGGTTCACAAGGAGGTTTTGTGAGGGAGGAAGCTCATGGCTGGCCTATTATTCTTTAGTTAATTGGACTGTTCTCAGTGTTTGGGAGATTTTATTTGTTAACATAGTTCCTTAATTATTTATATAAGTATTAAATATAATCATCTCAAACTTTAAATATTTTGTACCATTTTACCTAATTTTAAAAATACATGTGACCAATGTTGGTAAATATGGCATTATTAAACTTGTGATTATTTTACCTCTATTGTTTATTCCTAGCAGAAATTTGAGTATAGAGTGTATAACAGTTTCTTTCCAAGGTATACAGTGGTACTGGGTAATGGCTCAGTCTGTATTGTATAAGTGCAAGATAAAAATGGAATAGAAACATTTAGTTTTAGGAAGCTACTGACTCTTCATGTTCTGTAAAATTCTGTGTGTGTGTAATTTTTCTAAACACTGGGAGGTATGCCAATGGTTTTGTAGAGGATCTGCCAGTAAGATAGAGGAGACATAACTTATATGGAAAAGCCAGAAAGCTCATTATAAGAGCAATGTTTATGGTATAAATCTTATCTTTTATAAGATATAAGGAAGATAAAAAGCTACTTTATAATGGTTAATTCTGCTCAGATAACTGCATTATTTAAAACTGAGAGAATCTTAAAAAAATTGAATTTTCTATTTTCTATCTACTTTAATTACTATTAGGGGGCTTTTATTCATTGTAGGCAATGAATTGTCCACAGATAAATGGAATTGTTGATAGATACTTTCACTTTGGAGCTCTCCTATAATCGAAATGGGAAGATATTTGGATGGCTTTATGAGGGCATTTAAATACAAGAAGTAGCTTTTTATGTTTTGAATTGAAGGCAAAGAAAACCATTTCACTGATTCTAAATTCATTTTGTAAAGCCCCGAATTACTAAAATTGAGTTCATTCAGCTCAAACATAGTCAATCGTTTTTTGTTAGGCTCTGAGGGAGAAGAGCAGACTGTGGGTCATCTCAGTTGGTTTTTTTATTTGCTCATATGCCTTTCATAATACTCCGAAGGAGGGGATACATTAGAATTATTGTGGTTTTGATTGAAGTAGGAAAAACACACTATAACAAGTCATGGTATCTGACTTCAGACCTCAAACCAACTGCTTCTCATGTTGCTGGGTAGACTTCAGTGAATTGGCCCTGGGTTCTTTTGGTCACATCAGATTTAGAATTCTTTCATGCAGAACAAGCTAAACAGTATGTGAGAGTGACAGGAATCCATTTATCATACACGTAATGAGAGCAGGCTGGCCTGTATTAACACTTTTTTTTTCTTTTTTTTTTTTTAATATTGAAGATGCTAAACCTTCTGGAGTAATCAGGTAACGTGTGTATTTAACTCAAGGACTGAATCCTAAGAACTCCTTTTAGGAAAGGCCCTCAGCATTATTTAGTGCTAGATTTTTTACTTTGGTTTCTGTAGAAACTTTCATCTCCCAATATTTGAAATGCAAATATCTCCACTGGGCTTTTGGTTCCTTTTATGGTTTTCAAAGGTACTATATCATTATATTTGGTAATATCATTTACTTTGCATAATTGTTCCTAATCTTTATTTTTAGATTAGATCTTATTGTAGAATACTTTGGAGAGGTGCTTTTCTTTTTATATTGGTAATGCATCACTTAAAATGGATTCCTGAGTTTACTTTAAATAAATTTAAACAAAAATTCGATTCTCCAGTTTCTGCAAATAAAGAACAGTCTGTGGAGAAAGTGTTTTTTTTTGTTTGTTTTTAAACTAGAACCATGACATCTAAAACTAGAAATTATCATCAGCCCCCCTTCAATGCAGAGGACTTTAACCTCTGGTTTCCAGAGGACACAGAGCTGGGGCACCTCTACTTCATTCAAAAAATCTCCTGTTCCTCCGACATCCCTCCTAAAATGTGGAATGGTTTCCAGATGGCTCATAGCCTTGGTTTTCTCTCTCAAGCTCTTTTGCCTGCCAATTAAAAAAAAAAAAAAAAAACCCTTAGCAGATATAATTAAAAATTTAATATGTTAAGACCAGATACGTCTTTATGAAGCCACACTCTGAGTGCTTGCTATGCTAATGCTAAGTTGCTTCAGTCATGTCCGACTCTGTGCGACCCCATAGACAGCAGCCCACCAGGCTCCCCTGTCCCTGGGATTCTCCAGGCAAGAACACTGCAGTAGGTTGCCATTGCCTTCTCCAATGCATGAAAATGAAAAGTGAAAGTGAAGTCACTCACTCAGTCGTGTCCAACCTCAGTGACCCCATGGACTGCAGCCTTCCAGGCTCCTCCATCCATGGTATTTTCCAGGCAAGAGTACTGGAGTGGGGTGCCATCACCTCCGCTGAGTGCTTAGGGATGACCTATTCAAGTGAGACCAACTGGGGGCTTTGGATAAGACTCTCTGCCCTAAAAGCATTGCATATAGCTTTTGGGACAATAGCACATGTTCATGTGGCATAATTAGGGCAGAAGAGAAGAGATCCTGTTATTAGGTCCTTTGGTAGCAAAACCTATGTTAAGATATAAATGCAAGAAGCACAGGATTGGGAAATGTCCATAGGAAAGGATAGGGCAGAGCTCAACTTTGACACATAGGTAGGGAGAAAAGGCTTTGAGGTGGGGATAGATATTGGAGCAGATTTTCAAGGAAACTGATCTGATTGAACTATATTCATGCTGCATGGTAGCACTAATAAGATGGAATAGAGAAAATAGGACAAAGAGCCAAGAGGCCTCAAATGGCACTGTACTGACATTGAACTTAGTTGTTGTGAGCCAGTGTAGGCTTTCTAGCACTGGTGTGACTGAATGAAGGCAGCGTTCGTATCAGAATTCATTTGTATGGATGTTTTAGAATACAGTGGAAAGAGAATACCCTGCAGTAGGAAGAGAATAGAAGACAAGATACAGTTTTGTTCAGGGTCAGTCCTATAGGAAATCAACCCTGAATCATCTTTGGAAGGACTGATGTTGAAGCTGAAGCTCCAATACTTTGGCCACCTGATGTGAAGAGCCGACTCACTGGGAAGACCCTGATGCTGGGAAAGATTGAAGGCGGGAGGAAAGGGGACAACAGAGGATGAGATGGTTGGATGGCATCACCGACTCAATGGACACAAGTTTGAGCAAACTCTTGGAGATAGTGAAGGACCGGGAGGTCTGGCGTGTTGCAGTTCATGGGTTCATAAAGAGTTGGACAGCACTGAGCAACTGAACAACAACAGGGTTCTTAGCCCTAAGCATATGTTTGATTGAACCAGAGAGGTCCAGCTCAGACTGGATGGATCAGAAAGTAAAACATTAGGGTAAGAAGAATGTAAAGGATGTTGGCAGTAGTTTGTGTCAGAGAATTTGGACTTCAGATGACCATGATTTTTTAGGTAGGTGGCAAGGGAAATGCCATTGACAAAGTGAGAGTGTTAGGAAGGGAATTATTTTGTTTCATATTTTAGAGCTGAAATAATGGTAATTTATCAGCTGTGTGCTCTTGGGCCAGTCAGCTTGATTATCCTAGATTCTTCTTGGATAAAATAAGCATGTGACCCGTCTAGCCTTAAGATTATGGTGAGGACCAAATGGAGTGTGAGCAAAAGGAGTACAGCAGTCAAAACAAAAAGGTAGAACTGAAAGTTTTTATAAAAACAAGATCATAGTACTTTTGAAGGAAATGGAGTGGTAAGAAATAGGGAAATGGGCCTGATATGAAATATGCGGTGAAGTTATGATTATCCAACTATCTGATAATTTGGTTGCAAGGACAGGGTAGAGTCCTCCAGATCCATCTGCTGCTCTTTGGCCCAAATCATCCTTCTAAACACTAATCTGGTCATCGTGCTCCAAATGTTTCCTACTCTAGTTTCTCCTTGCTACAGCATGAAACTCTGAAATTTCCTGAGCAAGGCCTAAAGGCTCTTCACATTCTGGCCCCAAAATACTTTAAAAAAATCCTATGCTGGACATTATTTAAAGAGCCACCATATGGCAGGCACTGAGCTGAGTTCTTGAGATAACAGAGGTGAGGAGGCGCTGTCTCTACCACCAGGGAGCTCACTGGCTAGTGGAAAGTGATAGGTAGATGGGGCGCAGGGGGCACTGCAGAAAATGAAGCAGAGTTCCACTTAATGTAGATATCCTTTCTGGGGATAGAATGGAGGTCAGTATTATGGAAGGCTTCCTGGAGGGGGCACCTGAACTGACTCTTTGCGTAAGAGTAGGAGTCAGCCAGGGGAAGAAATGAGGTGTGTGTGGGTGGAGGAGGGTGCTTCAGAGAGTGTGTTTAATCTCTGTTGAATCCCATCACCCAGTTACTGTTTCACATAAATCTTTTAGCAATGCTCAGTTACTCTTGGCCATTTCTCAAACATGGGGGGAAAAGACAGGGTTGGGGAATGGTCCTGGACCATGGAAGGGGAGGGAGGACCAAGCCCAGGACTCCTCCACACAGGTATACATACAACAACCATATCACTTAGGGTTCAGGCTAAGGTACTGTGGAGAGTAAAAGAGGTGCTATTAATAATTATCTCTGGACCACGTGTCAACTGGGGCTGCCCTAGGGGCTTCCCTGGTGGTGAAGAGGTAAAGAATCCGTCTGCCATGCAGGAAACCTGGGTTCGATCCCTGGGTCAGGAAGATTCCACTGGAGAAGGGAATGGCTACTCACTCCAGTATTCTTGCCTGGAGAATTCCGTGGACAGAGGAGCCTGGAGGTCTATATAGTCCATGGGGTCGCAAAGAGCTGGGCACCACTGAGAGAGTAACACTTCCACTAGGTGTGTCAGTGTGTTTGGTTGTTCCTGTTAGAGAACTTTCTTCTGCCGTGATCACACCGTCACTGCCACTAGGCTGCTCCTGGCTCTAGGTTGGCCTGTGAGCTGTCTCTGCACCCTCTCCCTGTAGGACTGCTCTTTGGGCTGAGCCCAAGATCTAGTTCTGCAGAACAACCTCCTGAGTGAGAAGAGTGAGGATTGTGGACTGGGTGTGGGGCTGAGTACCCTCCCCTGCTGAGGAGTGGCAGCCGTGTTCTGGCTGGGTGAGTGGTGGTATGGGAAGCCTGCCTGGTTAGCAGCAAACCCAACAGGGTCCCTAGTTTCAACAGTAAAGATTGGGGCCCATGGATTAACTGAGGGTGAGTGGAGCAGGGGAGGGGGGACTTGCTTCTTGAGAATCTGAGCCTTGGTTTCGAGGCTGCTGTGGATCAGCTGCTATCCTGGGCAGTCTCTTCCCCTTCCTGTCTCATTGTGCCTATGAAGAGCGTGTGAGAAAGCAGTGAGATGGTCAGATGGATGCTTTCATTTCTGGATGCTTTTGTTCATTCTTGTTGACGCAGGTGCCGGTGCTACTGATCCATCCATCCAGAGTCCTTGCCTCACTCTCTCCCGGTGTGTGGATGGTGAGATTCAGACTTCCATGACTAGGGCAGGGAGAAAGGAGCTGGGGACATGCCTTGAGGGCCTCCGTGTATTATGGAAGGAAGAGAGAAGGCATTGCTTGTGGCCAGAAGATGACTGGGGTCTGTCTCCAGTAAAATGTAGCTGATAGCGACCAGAGCTCCCTTAAGAAGGATTGTGACTCAGCCTTTTTAATAAACTGTCCAAGTCTGTGATCATTTGTGTGTTGAAATACCGCTCATTAAAGTAGAATAGGTCAAATTATCTGCCCTTTAGTTCTTAGGAAGGACTGAAAAAAGCCATTCTTTCCCCCCTGAAACTGAGTATGAGTGACAATAACAAGGATTAAACTGTATTTTGAATTTATATATACAACATAAAATAAGGTTTTGTTTCAAAGATAGGCAGTAAGCTTCTTGTGTATATTGTGGTTTTCTTCGGCATTTTGTAATAACTTTATTATCTCCAGTTGGGGTTCAGTAACTTAAATGCGGAAAAATTGAAATTTTAATAATAAGCACAGGTTGGTTGCCTACTTTGTATTTTGTATTAAAATAAATGTTACAATAGCTATGTATTAATATCCAGTAAAACTGTTCCTTTTTCTTCGGCCAAAAAAAAAAAAATGTTGCCTCTAAGCAGGCACACACAATTTATCTGGGTAAATAAAATAATTCTAAGTGTGCATGTATATGTTTATTATGAAGCCATCTTTCCATCTTTCAGAGTGAACCAAAAGGAAAGAGAGGGGAGCTGATTGCCTTTTATTGTGGAGCTGACAGAATGTTTATTAATGGCTATGGATTTGAAATGAGCATCTTACTAAATGGAAGTCTTGGGCCAACCTCTGACCCTTTTGTCTTAAAGGTTTGAGAACAGATAATATGGAAGAATACCAGCTCCTTTCCAGATGGCTGCATGCCTGATGTTCCTTTATGTTTAGCTGTCATTCAAATATGAATGCCCAGTGATTATAAGTGTCTCTTTCTCTTTTCTGGACTGAAATGAAACCTTTTATGCATTGTGTGTTAAAACAGATTAACTGTTTGGCTCGTCAGTAGGGAAATTAGAACAATAGCTGCCAGCTCAATGGTACAGCAAAAGAATGTCCTTTGGGGTTTCGGGGCTAAGGTTCACAAGCAAGTGCATCCAAGTGTCAGGCTTGGGAAGATTGGCCAGTTATGAAGATAATTCTTCTGAATTTTAATTTTACGACTGCCTCTGAATGAAAGTGGTAGTATCCTTCAGAAGCAAGCAGGATTTAGACAAAATTTCCAAAAACTCCTATATAGTTGATCCAATATACTTTTTAGTTGATCATCATTAATTTTTTAGAGTAGTACTGTGAAAGATTTGTTCATATGTAATGATGTTTTATCATGAAGGCGTAATGCAAAATTACTGTATAATGTTTCCGTACCTTTTACTGTGCTAAAGTTATCTTTTAAAAATACAGACATGTGTATATATATATATATGTATTTGATAAGAAGCCAATAATGGATAATTTGAATATCATTTTTCTATTAAAACTAGAAATTTTGTGATCTGATAACTGAGTAAAGGTGGACAGTCATCACTTAGATGACTATATCTAAATGGTCTGAAATGCAGACCATATCTAATGCAGACCAGTCTGGAGGGCAAGGGTGTATCTGATGACCCCTCAGTGATCTCTGTGGTAGAGGCCATACAGAAGATGGCTGGAGGCCAAGGGTCTGAGGGAACCAGCTACATCCCTTTAGGAAGGTATGCTACTCTGAAAAATGCTTACCTGTCTTGCACTCTCTCAGCTATGAATAGAAAGGTGACTCTCATTTTCCCTGGAAATCTGTGAAATGAGTTAAATACAATATTTTTATGACCTAGCCAAATAAAAAGAAAATGTCTGATCCATTTATTCAACTCTTACTTAAAATGATTTTTAATAAAAGGTATGTTTTTGTTGTTTTTGTTCATGGGAAAGCCTGCCATGAAAATATATTGTTTTAGATGACAATTGTGTTTTCCAAAACACCTAATGAGGAAAATAATCTTAAATAAAAGAATCTGCAATTCCACATTTGTTAACTTGTCTTCCTTCACAGAATATTTTTGATGTTTTTATATAACTTTTTTCATGATTTATGCCTCGTTTCTTTTAGAACAGCTTTATTGAGAAATAGTTTACATATTACACAATTCACTCATTTAAACTGTACAATTCAGTGACTTTTAGTATATTCAGAGTTGTAATCTGTTGCCACAATCAATTTTAGAATATTTTAATTACTTCCCAAAGAAACGCCATTCACCTTAGCTGTCATCCTCATATCTCCTCAACCTCTGACAACTTCTAGTCTACTTTTTGTCTCTGTGTATTTGCCTGTTCTGGATATTTCATGTGAATGAAGTCATACAGCCAATATGTGGTCTTTTGTGATTAGTTTATTTCATTTTGTATAATGTTTTTGAGGTTCATCCATGCTACGGAATGTATCAATAGGCTTTCATTTTTATGGCTGAGTAATACTCTGTTAGATTGATATACTACCATGCATTTATCTGATTATTTATTGAGTGGCATTTGGGTTGCTTCCACTGTGTTTGTATTTTTGGTAATTTATATAGATTTGTGTTTGTTTGTTTCTCTGTGACTATTTATCTTACCCATGGTGTGGCTCCTATTAGGTTTTAATAGGTTGAAAAGCTTTGGATGTTATAAGTAAGAGTGTGGTGATTACTATTATTAAAAGAGTACTGTGAAGTCATGGACTGCTATATCAGATGTTGTATAAAACCCAACAAAATGCCATAGATAGTGAGAATCTAAGAACCCTTAATGTAGATTGAGGTGCCCCAGCATGGGAGAAAAACTTATGGTGAGCAGAAGAGTGTGTGTACGAGAGGGTAACGGTGGCAGAGCAACGCAGGGTCTTGTACTATCCTCCACAGCGCCATATTGTATTAGCATGCCATGGGCATCAGTCAATCAGTGCTTGTATTGATACTTACGTTCAACCCCTCGCCAATTTACTGCCTTCAAAACAGCAAATTTTCTAATAGTCTGCTGGCTCCCAGTTCTCCCAAGATATTTAAGTTGGAGGGAGGGTACTAATCTAAGACTGGGGTGATGATCACCCCAGTATACTCAGTAGTTTAGAAATATTTTTATTTGACTTCATTTAATTTTTCTAGGCAAATACTGAGTAGAGCAGGGAGTCATCTCACTTGTCAGAAAACTGAGGAATCATAAATGATATGGATTCACTTCTTCTAGCCAGTAAGCTCAAGCTTGACCCCAGGTCTTACAAATACAGAACTAGTGTTTGTTTGCAAATATCTTTATGTCTACACAACTTTGCCTTCTGCCTTTATGTCCCTTATCTCCCTTTGCTAACCATGACCAGCACACTCTACAACATTAGTGGTAGTGTGTGTGTTTTAGTCTGAAACGACCTTCCTGAAAACTTTCACTGGGGAACTCAACAATAGTGTTTTGACTGTGCTCTGTCTTAAGGTTCAATATTCATAGTGATTCTGGCACTCTGGATATCACTGAGTGGTCCCTTTAGACTTGCCCCCTGAACAAAAGTCCGGGAACTGCACATGTGAAAATGAGCCTGAGATTGAGGATTTAAGTAAAACAGGTATTGAGTAAAAAGGATTTTGTGAGCTTATCTTCATTAAAACATGGTGGGACGAATTGAGAAAGTAGCCTTGAAATATATACGTTACCATGTGCGAAACAGCTAGCTAGTGGAAAGTTGCTGTTTAATGCAGGGAGCTCAGCTCAGTGCTCTGTGATGACCTAGAGGGGTGTGATGAGGGGTGGGATGTGCAGAAGGGAGGCTCAAGAGGGAGGGGACATTGGTATACTTATGGCTGATTCATTGTTGTATGGTGGAAACCAATACTGCATAGTTAAGCAATTATCCTCCAATTAAAAATGAAAAAGAAAAAAAGCAACAGTGGGATGAGACCAAATACTAAGGCCAGAAAACTCAGGACTCTGCACACCTTACTCACTAAGACATTATTTTCACTCATCATGTCTTCCTGTGCATTTCAGTAAAGATGGTATCTATTTATAATAGATTTATAATAGCATCTGTCTAACATGATGAGAAATAGACAATTCCTAGCTTTCCTCATAGCTTAGTCAGTAAAGAATTTGCCTGCAATGCAGGACACCCGGGTTTGAATCCTGGGTTGGGAAGATCCCTTGGAGAAGGAAATGGTAACCCATTCCAGTATTCTTGCTTGGAAGATCCCATGGGCAGAAGAGCCTGGCAGGTTACAGTCCATGGGGTTGCAAGAGTTGGACACGACTTAGCGACTAAATCAACCAGCCAACAGTCCTCTCTGTAGTGTTTGCCAACACATTTTTTCACAGTAATAACAATGGATTAAATGGTCCACAAAGTCAAAGGCTTAGTGTAGTCAGTGAAGCAGAAGTAGATGTTTTTCTGGAACTCCCTCGCTTTCTCCATCATCCCATGAATATTGGCAGTTTGATATCTGGTTCTTCTGCCTCTTCAAAATCCAGCTTGTACATATGGAAGTTCTTGGTTCATGTACTGCTGAAGCCTAACTTGAAGTATTTTTTAACATAACCTTGTTAGCATGTGAAATGAGTACACTTATACGGTAGTTTGAACATTCTTTGGCATTGCTCTTTGGCATTGGAATGAAGACTGAACAACAAACTGGAAAAGTCTTAATGGGATGGGAGTGCCAGACCACCTTATTTGTCTCCTGAGAAACCTGTATGCAGGTCAACAAGCAACAATTAGAAGCATACATGGAACAATGGACAGGTTCAAATTGGGAAGGGAGCATGTCAAGGCTATATATTGTCACCCTGCTTATTTGACTTACATGCAGAGTACATCATGTGAAATTCTGGACTGAAAGAATCACAAGTTGGAATCAAGATGGCTGGCAGAAGTATCGACATCTTCAGATATGCAGGTGATACCGCTCTAATGGCAGAAAATGAAGAGGAACTAAAGAGCCTCCTGATAAGGGTGAAATAGGAGAGTGAAAAAACTGACTTAAAACACAACATTTAAAAAACTAAGCTTGTGGCATCCAGTCCCTTCAATTTTTGGCAAATACTAGTAGAAAGGGAAAAAGTGGAAGGAGTGACAAATTTTATTTTCTTGGGCTCCACAATTACTATGGACAGTGACTGCAGCCATGAAATTAAGAGATGCTTGCTCCTTGGAAGAAAAGCTATGACAAACGTAGATAACATATTAAAAAGCAGAGATATCACTTTGCCAACAAAGGTCTGTATAGTCAAAGCGATGGTTTGTCCAGTTCATGTACCTATGTCATGTATGGATGTGAGAGTTGGACCATAAAGAAGCCTGAGCGCTGAAGAATTGATGCTTTGCAATTGTGGTGCTGGAGAAGATTCTTGAGAGTCCCTTGAATTGCAAGAATATGAAACCAGTCAGTCAAACCAGGAAATAAACCCTGAATGTTCATTGGAAAGACTAATGCTGAAGCTCTAGTACTTGGCCACCTGATGTGAAGAGCCGACTCATTGGAAAAGACCTTGTTGCTGGGAAAGACTGAACATAGAAGGAGAAGGAGGCGGCAGAGGATGAGATGGGGCATGAATTTGAGCAAACTCTAAGAGACAGTGAAGAACAGAAGAGCCTTACATGCTGTAGTCCGTGTGGCTGCAAAGAGTGAACATGACTTAGCAACTGAACAATGACAACATTAAGATGCTCATCACTCTAAGTAGGGTGTGAAAGGAATTCAGAGAATGTGACAATGTGTGGAGAGTTTGCTGTGTTCAGGGATGGGCTGAGGCCTTAGCCAAATTTAATCCTTACAACTATTCTTTGGGTAGGTAGTCTTATCTCCATCTTAACAGGTAAACAAGCAAGAAGTAAGTTATTTGCCCAGCATTCACTCTAACCAGTGGTGGACCCAGACTGTACCCTGGCCATGGAACTCCAGGGTATGTGCTTTGGATCCAGTGCTGAACTGCTGCCTGTAGCACTTGAATTCCTAATCACCACTGAGTTCTGTGAATGTGTTTTCAAGATGACAGTACCATTTTTCCATCTTTTAGATAGCTCTATTGGTGGTGATTTTATTCCCTGACCTATACAAGTACTTAACGCATGCTTATTGGAGGAAAATATAAGAAAATAGTTTATAAAGAAAAAATAAATACTTGAAACCCTGCAATGTAAACAGCACAGAATTAAAGAAAGAGGTAGACTTCAGCTATGATGTTATCTGTGAGGTGGTTTGACCAGGTGCCTTCATGAATTGTCTTTCATCATCATTGGCTTTAAGTGCACAAGTCTGAATGTCGCCTGCCGTGACCTGGCTAGAGAAATGTCTATTCCTTAGGGTCATGTGTCTACCTTATAGACAGGGCTTGCTCTGAGAATTTTCTGGAGTTGTTTGAAAGTTTGCTCTTCATTTCACAAGTGCTCAGATGCTGGATCGGTTCAGAAAATCCTGTTTGACCCTTGGTGTATCAGAATTATACCTTAGTATGGGGGCAGGAGGAGAAGGGGACGACAGAGGATGAGATGGCTGGATGGCATCACTGACTCAATGGACATGAGTCTGAGTGAACTCCGGGAGTTGGTGATGGACAGGGAGGCCTGGTGTGCTGCGATTCATGGGGTCGCAAAGAGTTGGACACGACTGAGCGACTGAATTGAACTGAACATGGAAGTTTATTTCTATAGGAAAATGGACTCAGAAGGTCCGCTTGAGATGCTAAAAAGAAAGACATCACCTCCCTCTACAATCTCCAAAGGGCAGCAAAGGCTTGTTTGCCCCACCTTATCTCATGCCCCTTTCCCTACTGACAGTGGAAACTGCTCTTTCTAAATCTTTGATGTGGAGCCCATGGTGAAGCCAAGCAGTGAACAGATGAAAAACTGCAATGCAGTCTGAGGGTTTTGGCAAGGATGGGTACCACAGGATATAGTGTGTTTAAGATAGTGGTTAACGGTGTAGCTCCTACCCCCCACACCCCCCAGTGCTGGTGCGATTACTGCCTGTGTCGCGGAATAGTGGCGGTGGGGAAATAAGGGAAGCATGGCAGGAAGAAGTTGGGGGAGAAAAAGAAACAGTTTCCAAAAAAATATAAAATATTGGTGCTTATTAAGATGTGGGATATTTATATATTTTATCCACTTGACAATAGTCATTTTGTAAGATCTTTTTTTATTATAGTGGTTCTGAGGAAGCTGCTTCAGAGAGTCGAGTATCTTTGTGTAAAGCCACATGGATATAATAAGGGCATATTTTACAACTTTCATGTATTCTTGCTTTGTCTACTGTTTTGTAATAATCAGAGCCCTGGTCAAAATTGAGACTCAGAATTTAGTTTTAAAGGAAATAAGAGAATGCTGTGCTACTGGACTCAATTTGAATTCTTCAGCGAAACAAAGAAATAGGATTTTATTCATTCATTCAGCAAACTTTTTCTTTTTGAGCAACTGATTATTTGCAGATGTTCTGCTAGATGCTGTGGGCAGGATATGTGCTCTGCTCTGAGGAGCTCTCTGACTACTGGGTGTAAAGACAATGAAATGAAAACAGTATAGCACTACAGTGAGTCTTGTGATGGCTTATTTGATAGAGTGAATTTCATAAAGAGTTACATTTAGTATTATGGAATCATGAGATACAAGAACATAAAGTCCTCAAGTTTTTTACTGTCTAATAACTATTGTTTCCTTTCTTATTTTAAAAAAGCTTTATTGTGAAAAATTTCCAACATATGTGTAGAATATATTATGAGCCTCTCACCCCCATGTGTCCATCACCCAGCTTCTAAAATCAGCAACCACTGACCAGTTCAGCCCCATCTTTTTTTCTTTTTCTATCTATTTTGTTCCTAATTGTTTTTCCTTTCTAGAGATGCTGAGAATCTTGAATCAGGGATTCCTGTCTGACTGCCTATTTGAGCATGATCTTCCAAGTCACTTCTTGTATCATTTTCTTTTGTCAGTACTGAAACAGAATGCATGGCACATGACTGTTTTCTAAGTTGCTTGGCACAATGACCATAAAATGCTTGCCTGGTTGACTTCCAGGTTCAAGGATGAATTCTGCTGCTCATAAAGGGGCTCCTTTTGCTGACTTTAGAAGTTTAGAGGTTTGTTTGTCTGGTATAAAAGTATGTGGAATGTTGGTTGCAAAAAACTTTTAGCAGATACAAAAACATAGAACACCCTCCAAATAATCTTTCAACTAAGCTAAGCTTAGCAAATTTGAGCAAGCTCCAGGAGATGGTGAAGAACAGGCAAGTGTTGGGGGCCAGAGTGAGGTACTCCGCCCATGACAAAGGTCATGAGGAAGGAGGCTCGACATACGCAAAGGCGGGATCGAGCCTCAGGAGTCCCCCTGGAACTCCTCGAGCGTCTACCCCCATAACCAGAGCCTGCCTACTTTACTACTTTGTGCTCTCACCTACATCTCTGACTTTACGGGGGGCTGTCCCCCACCACCTCTTTCGGAGAAGGAGTTAACCTAGAGCTCCAGTCAATAAAAACTCTTGGGTGTGACAAGAGTGTTTTAACCTACAAACTCCTCTGAAGGTTCTCTAGCCTGCCTGACAGGCTTGTCTGGCCACATGTGATTGCTCACAGCCTCCCAACCGTGAGAGGCACGAGATGCTTTAAACCTTCTAAAAACAGGTTCCTTAGAAAAGTTAGAAAACTATTAGTATAAGTATAATGGGCTAATTAGAAATTGTGTTGGTGAAGGGTTTTTCATTTGTTGAGCCAATGTTTGTTGCTAAGTCTCCATATCCCCTGCCCTTACACACATTAATGAATATATAGAATTAACCTTTGATATTAATCACGTTAGACCTTAGGCTAAGTAAATTCTTTCCTTAACTAAAACCCACTACACCCTCACCCTGTAGGAGTGTAACTTTACTTGGGTGGCGTCTGTTTTGAGAATAATCAGCCCTGGAGAAATAAGTGTCCTGATTGACTGACCGCTGTCACAAGGAGAGGGTCGTAAATTGTCAGCAGGCCCCCCTGGCCAGAAGATGATGTAACACCCCTAAGACCTCTGTATACATTTGTATGAAGCACCTGACTTTGATAAAAGTCAGGACTGCTGTCCCCACGTGACTTTTGTATAACATCTCAGTGTATAAAAACAGACTCTGGAAAATAAAGAATTGGGATCAGTTTCTCGAAATACTGGTCTCCCCATGTCGCTCTCTCTCTCACTCTGGTTGAGTCTCCATCTGGAGCGCGGAACCCACCATGCTTACTAATTATGCCTGGGCTTCTAAGATCCGACCGGGGAGGCCTCAGTGTCTCCTCTCCTTCGGGAGAACGGAAGGACGCCTGCGGCCTACGTAAGTGGTGCAAACTTCTTGTCTTGAAGTTTTATTGGTCTCCCGCGTAAACCAAGCTACTCAGCCTCTTTTCTCCACTGAATTTTCCTACTGAGCTATCCTTATTCTATTACTCTTTATATCTTTAATTAATATCTAATTGAAGCTATTGTATCCTGATCCTCGCCTATGCCGTCTCTCCTTCGAATACCCTGGATCAGCCGGGGCTGGTCCCCGGCAGGCAAGCCTGGTGTGCTGCAGTCCGTGGGGTCACAAACAATCAGACATGACTGAGTGAGTGAACAAGAACAATAAGCTTAGCAAGAAAAATAATTGCAGAGAACATTTATATTTGTGGTTTATATTTATATTTGTATAAAAGTGGTATTTCAAGCTTGTAAGGAATTAAGCTGTCTGGAGAATTGGGTATGGGAAATTAACCTGCCTGATTCAACGGCTGGGTTTCATGGCACTCACAGACTGGTGGGGACACGGCTTTAGCACTGGGTACCACTTCCACAACTCATTTCTGAGAATGAAATAATTTTTCTCATATGGAAGGGGCAGAGGCAGGTTTTTGTTTTTTTTTTTTTCCTAGTGGAGATCTTAACCATTGTTCAAGCCTCACTAATAAATATGCTTCCTTTGTGGATGCTATTTATTTGCTGCTGAGTTCCCCTGAAAACACTTTTTTTTTTTTTTTGAACTCATCTCTCCAGGCAAAGTAATGGGAACTGTGAGCAACCAGAACAAGTAATAATGTCAATTTAGTCCTAGAATGTGGAGAGAAGGCAGTTGTTTGCTTAGGATTATACTGCTAACATGTGCGAATGTGCTTTGCAAACTCATTTCAGTTCTTAAACATCTCCGTTAGAGACACTGGGGAGCAGGTGATATTGACCATTTTCTGCTCTTGAGTAAACAGGCTTAGTTGGGCCAGTGGGTAATGAGGGGGGACCAGAACCTGTCTTCTCTGTTGTTCACAACCCTGGCTGTCTGTCCCAAGACATTTGGTACTTGTTTGGATGAATAAGGATGAGGGGAACATTCTAAATCATTTCTCCCCCAGATTGTGCTTTATAGAGCTTGAGTATCAGAAATCAGATTGATTATATTCTTTGCAGGTGAAGATGGAGAAGCTCTATACAGTCAGCAAAAACAAGACCAGGAGCTGACTGTGGCTCAGATCATGAACTCCTTAATGCAAAATTCAGATTTAAATTGAAGAAAATAGGGGAAACCCTTAGGCCATTCAGCTATGATCTAAATCAAATCCTGTACAATTATACAGTGGAAGTGACAAATAGATTCAAGGAATTAGATCTGATAGAATTCCTGAAGAACTATGAACGGAGGTTTACAATACTGTACAGGAGGCGGTGATCAAAAACATCCCTAAGAAAAAGAAATGCAAAAAGGCAAATGGTTGTCTGAGGAGGCATTACAAATAGCTGAGAAAAGAAGAGATGTGAAAAGCAAAGGAGAAAAGGAAAGATATACCCATCTGTATGCAGAGTTCCAAAGAATAGCAAGGAGAGATAAGAAAGCCTTCCTTAATGAGCAATGCAAAGAAGTACAGGAAAACAATAGAATGGGAAAGACTAGAGATCTCTGCAAGAAAATTAGAGATACCAAGGGAACATTTCATGCAAAGATGGCACAATAAAGGACAGAAATGGTATGGATCTAACAGAAGCAGAAGATACTAAGACGAAGTGGCAAGAATACACAGAAGAACTATACAAAAAAGATCTTCATGACCCATATAACCACAATGTTGTGATCACTCACCTAGAGCCACATATCTTGGAGTGCAAAGTCAAGTGGGTCTTAGGAAGCATCACTACGAACAAAGCTAGTGGAGCTGATGGAATTCCAGCGGAGCTATTTCAAATCTTAAAAGATGATGCTATGAAAATACTTCACTCAATATGCCAGCAAATTTAGAAAACTCAGCAGTGGCCACAGGACTGGAAAAGGTCAGTTTTCATTTCAGTCCCAAAGAAGGGCAATGCCAAAGAATGTTCAAACTACCAGACAATTGAACTCATTTCACATGCTAACAAAGTAATGCTCAAAGTTCTCCAAGCTACACTTCCACAGTATGTGGACCGAGCACTTCCAGATGTTCAAGCTGGATTTAGAAAAGGCAGAAGAACCAGAGATCAAATTGCCAACATCCGTTGGTTCATCCAAAAAGGAAGAGAATTACAGAACAACATCTACTCTGCTTCATTGACTACACTAAGGCTTTGACTGTGTGGATCACAACAAGCTGTGGAAAATTCTTCAAGAGATGGGAATACCAGACTACCTTATCTGCCTCCTGAGAAATCTATATGCAGGTCAAGAAGCAACAATTAGAACTGGACGTGGAACAATGGACTGGTTTCTAATTGGAAAAGGAGTACACCAAGGCTCTATATTTCACCCTGCTTATTTAACTTAAATGCAGAGTCCATGTGAAATGCCCGGCTGGATGAAGCACAGCTGGAATAAAGATTGCCGGGAGAAATATCAATAACCTTAGATATGCAGATGACACTAATGGCAGAAAGCAAAGAGGAACCAAGGAGCCTCTTGATGAAGGTGAAAGAGGAGAGTTAAAAAGCTGGCATAAAATTCAACATTCAGTAAACTAAGATCATGGCATTTGGTCCTATCACTTCATGGCAAATAAATGGGGAAACAATGGAAACAGTGATAGACTTTATTTTCCTGGGCTCCAGAATCACTGCAGATGATGATGGCAGCCATGAAATTAAAAAATGCTTGCTCCTTGCAAGAAAAGTTATAATGAACCTAGACAGTGTGTTAAAAAGCAGAGACATTAGTTTGTTGACAAAGGTCTGTCTCGTCAAAGCTATGGTTTTTGCAGTAGTCATGTGTGGATGTGAAAGTTGAACCATAAAAAAGCTGAGCACTGGAGAATTGATGCTTTTGCACTGTGGTGTTGGAGAATACTCTTGAGAGTCCCTTGGACTGCAAGTGCCGGGAGCTGGCATATTGCATATTGAGTACATATTGCATATTGCATATTGAGTGCAGCACTTTCCACAGCATCATCTTTTAGAATCTGGAATAGCTCAACTGGAAGTCTATCACTGCCAGGAGCCAGCGTGAGGAACTCTGTCCGTGGCAAAGGTCATGAGGAAGGAGGCTCGGCATACACAAAGACAGGATCGAGCCTCAGGAGTCCCCCTGGAAATTCTCGAGCATCTGCCCCCAAAACCAGAGTCTGCCTACTTTCTGCTTTGTGCTCTCACCTACACCCCTGACTTTACGGGGGGCTGTCCCCCACTACCTCTCTCTGAAAAAGAGTTAGCTTACAGCTCCAGTTAATAATTCCTGGGTGTGACAGTGTTTCAACCTACAAACTCCTTTGGAAATCCTCTAGCCTGCCTGAATAGGTTTTTCCGGCCACATGTGATTGTTCAGAGCCTCCCAACTGTGAGAGGCAGGAGATGTTCTAAACTGTCTAAATACAGAGTCCTTTGAGCAGTTAAAAGATTGACTAGAAATTGTATTGGTGAAGGGTTTTTCACTTGTTGGGCCAGTGTTTGCTGCTAAGTCTCCATATCCCTTACCTGCTGTGTCCCTGGCCGTGTATTGATTAATATAATTGGCGTAAGTAGTAGCTTTAATGTTTGTAACGTTGGACCCTTGAGTTAATTCTTTTTCTTGTTATAGCCCACCACACCTTTGCTCTGTAGGAATGCAACTTTATCTAATGCTTTTGGAGGGTGGCGCTTGACTAATCACCTTTAGAGAAAAATAAGTTTTCTGAAGAAAGGGTCTTAAAATGTTAACAGGCCTCCAGGCCAGAAGATGATGCAAATCACCTAAACTTTTGCATATGATAAGTTTGCAGGAAAAAAGCCTGGCTTACTGCATGACTCTACCCCTTCCCCCATTATCCTCTATGCATAACTTAAGGTATAAAAACTACTTTGGAAAATAAAGTGCAGGCCTTGTTCACCGAAACTTGGTCTCCCCATGTCGCTCTCTCTCTCAAATTCTGGCTGAGTCTCCATCTGGAGCACGGAACCCGCCATGCTTACTAATTATGCCTGGGCTTCTAAGATCCGACCGGGGAGGCCTCAGTGTCTCCTCTCCTTCGGGAGAACAGAAGGACACCTGCGGCCTACGTAAGTGGTGCAAACTTCTTGTCTTGAAGTTTTATTGGTCTCCCGCGTAAACCAAGCTACTCAGCCTTTTTTCTCCACTGTATTTTCCTACTGAGCTATCCTCATTCTATTACTGTTTATATCTTTGATAAATATTTAAATAAATAGGTCGCCTACGCCGTCTCTCCTTCAAATACCCTGGATCAGCTGGGGCTGGACTCCGGCAGCAAGGAGATCAAACCAGTGAATTCTAAAGGAAATCAATCCTGAATATTCATTGGAAGGACTGATGCTGAAGCTCCAATGCTTTGGCCACCTGTTGTGAAGAGCTGACTCATTGGAAAAGACCCTGATACTGGGAAATATTGAAGGCAGGAAGAGAAGGGGACAACAGAGGATGAGATGGTTGGATGGCATCACCAACTCAATAGACATGAGTTGAGCAAGCTCCAGGAGTTGGTAATGGAGCATGGTGTACTGAAGTCCATGGTGTTGCAAAGAGCTGAATACGACTGAGAGACTGAGCAACAATTAGGAGGAAATCTTTGGAAGAGTGTTTCATGGATGAATAAGTTGGGAAACATTAGCCTCTGGTAGCGCCACTGAGGGTTTGTCTTTTGACAATGTAATAATTTTCCTTTTGTTTAATTCAGTGTATAGAACCATATGATTATGTTACCTTCCTATCATACCATGTCTATTAATATTCCACAGAATTACTTTGTGTGTATGAGACTGTGGACATTTAGCTCCAAATGAATAGCTTTCTAGAGTATCTGACATGTATCAGTTTAGAGCACCTAATTTAAAAGAAAGCTCTGATCTTGGCCTTCTCCTTTTTTCTTATATTCATTCCTTTAGTTCCCATGTTGAAACCCAAACTGTCTTCTCTGTCTTTCTGATTTGCACTTTACATTTTCTTCCCCTAGTTATTTCCTGGGATATTCTTGTATTTGTCTGTTAAATCAAATGTTTTCTTATAAGAATAATACAAGCTTAAGTTAGAAAATTAAAAAATTTAGATAGGTAAAACATAATCTTACTTAAAAGATTATGATTCTCTCCATCATCAGAGATAACTATAACTTATTTACATGTTGTTATAAATATCCTTTAGAGCTCAGACTATAGAGGTTGATTGCCAGGGTTAAAATTTCAGTTCTTCCACTTACTGGCTGTATAATTTTGGATAAGTTATTTAGCCTTCTGCCTCAAGTTCCTCGTCTCTAATATGATGATAGTTATAGGATCCAAATAACAGAGTTGTTATGAGGATTAAATGAATTAATATTTTTAAAGTTCTTAGAGCAGTACCTGGCACATAGACTTTATATAAGAGCTAAATTAAAGAACTATGTGTATGTATTATATATGTGTGTATGTGTGTGCATATTCAATAGTACACTGTATGAACATGTCACGAATTATTTATGCAGTGCATGATGTTGGATATTTTCACAATGATGAATAGCTCTGTTATGACCATCTGTCCCTCAAATTTTTTTAGTATTCTTCATTGTTCCCTAAACTTAATTTCTTAAATTGAGACTACTGGGTCAATGGATGTATATGTTTTTAAAACTTTGGTTCAGTGTTCCTATAGAATTTGGTAAGAGATCACACCAGTGCTGTTCACAGCTGTGCTTGAGACTGCTTTTTTCATTTTTGTTAATACAGAGAGTAAAGCATTAAAAAAAGAAACTGTACTAATGAAGTTAGTCTCTGTCATATGGATGGATTGCCGTTTTGTTTCCCTGTGGTTGTGGCTATTTATAGTTTGAAAGAAAAAAATATGGACAAAGGATAGGTTTTTTTTTTTTTGGTGAAAAGGTTTTTTATATTAAGAGTTTTACTATCTTGTCATTTGTAATAAGTATCCCAGTTTGGCCTTGGAGTACAAAATGAAGCAGGGCAAAGGCTAACAGAGTTTTGCCAAGAGAATGCACTGGTCATAGCAAAGACCCTCTTCCAATAACACAAGAGAAAACTCTACACATGGACGTCACCAGATGGTCAATACTGAAATCAGACTGATTATATTCTTTGCAGCCAAAGATGGAGAAGCTCTATACAGTCAGCAAAAACAAGACCATGAGCTGACTGTGGCTCAGATTATGAAGTCCTTATTGCCAAATTCAGACTGAAATTGAAGAAAGTAGGGAAAACCACTAGACCATTCAGGTATGACCTAAATCAAATCCCTTATGATTATACAGTGGAAGCAAGAAATAGATTCAAGGGATTTAATCTGATAGAGTGCCTGAAGTACTATGGACGGAGGTTTGTGACATTGTACAAGAGGCAGTGATCAAGACCATCCGCAAGAAAAAGTGTAAAAAGGCAAATGGTTGTCTGAGGAGGCATTACAAATAGCTGAGAAAAGAAGAGAAGTGAAAGGCAAAGGAGAAAAGGAAAGATATACCCATCTGAATGCAGAGTTCCCAAGAATAGCAAGGAGAGATAAGAAAGCCTTCCTCAGTGATCAATGCAAAGAAATAGAGGAAAACAATATAATTGGATAGACGACAGATCTCTTCAAGCAAATTAGTGAAAGCAAGGGAACATTTCATGCAAAGATGGGTACAATAAAGGACAGAAATGGCATGGAGCAGAAGATATTAAGAAGAGGTGGCAAGAATATACAGAACTAGACAAAAAAAAATCTACATGACCCATATAACCATGATGGTGTGATCACTCACCTCGAGCCAGACATCCTGGAATGTGGAATCAAGTGGGCCTTAGGAAGCATCACTACGAACAGAGCTAGTGGAGGGGATGGAATTCCAGTTGAGGTATTTCAAATCCTAAAAGATGATGCTGTGAAAGTGCTGCACTCAGTATACCAGGAAACTTGGAAAACTCAGCAGTGGCCACAGGACTGGAAAAGGTCAGTTTTCATTCCAATCCCAAGAAAGGCAATGCCAAGGAATGTTCAAACTACTGCACAATTGCATTCATCTCACACGCTAGCAAAATAATGCTCACAATTCTCCAAGTCAGGCTTCAACAGTATGTGAACCGTGAACTTCCAGGTGCACTATTTCCAAATATTTAATGAATTCAATGGAGTGAGTGAGTCCTTCAAGTTTTAAAGATTTGTGGATTTACACTCAGTAGAAAGAACTTCTGTCCCAGAAACATAGAATCATGGATTTCTTACATTGTTTCACCATTGGCCCCTTAAATTTGTTGCCTATGTAAGAAAAGGATCCGATACCCAGATACCAGACATTTTTTTTTATTTCATGTTGTCATGGTGTTTCCTGAGCTACCAGGCATATTGACTATCTGTGACCATCAGTTACATAAATTATTACTGTCAGTCAGTGAACATACATCCTAGTGAACGTATCCACTTGAGGGCTTCCCTCGTGGCTCAGCTGGTAAAGAATCTGCCTGCAGTGCAGGAGACCTGGGTTCAATCCCTGGGTTGGGATGATCCCCTGGAGAAAGGAAAGGCTGCCCACTCCAGTATTCTGGCCTGGAGAATTCCATGGACTATAGTTCATGGGGGTTGCAAAGAGTCAGACTCGACTGAGCGACTTTCACTTCACTTCATTACATCCTTTCCCCTTTTTCTCTTAACCTCCTTTCTTAAATCTCCCATTTCTTCATTCATTGCCTGAATCCAGACTTTTGTGCTTTTTTCCCCCCTCATCTAACCTCTAGTATAATTTAAGTGATCATTTATAAAATGCCACCAGTTATACTCTCTTCATAGTATTTTTAAAAAAGGAGTCTACAGAGATGAAATACCAGTTGTTGAAGGGAAAAGGACAATTTTTAATGAAATTTGTCTAGGGAAGAAATGTCTTTGAATTCATTTTTCATCCTAGAACTGAAGAGATATGCTTTCAGTTTTAAAAGTAACATTTATATTTCATGCTTTTGTGATCTTGACCAGTACTTCATTGGCCTCTCTCTACCATTTTATTTGCAAAATGAGTAATATGGAATGTGTGACTCACAATATTAAGTGATTTTATGTAGACTTACTGAGCTAGGTGGTTGACTCTTTTTGTCCAATTGTTTAGTTTAAAATAAGATTTTTTTTCCTGAATGAATCTGTTAATGATGAACTTGAGGTTTTTGTTTGTCACCCCACTGGATAAGAATGGAGTGGAGAGATTTCTTTCAGGGATTGATCTTTAAGCACACTTCTTGAATATAGACCTTAAGACCTTTATTTTATAATAATGGAAGTAAAATATTTGATGCATTGAATCTTCTCATGCATATAACCTCGTTTTCTACTCCATTTATTTGATAATTGTTTCATCATTTCAAATTCAATTTGTAATAGAAATGAACACTCTTTAATATTTTTCTAATAAGGATTAGTTGGAGAGGTTAATATGGTCAGAAATTTAAAGAAGCCCAGAGTCATCTTAATGAGTGTCAGGTAATTAACCTACATGAATAGATTAAAGAAATCAAGCAGGCACACTGATGGGTTTTCCTTTCAAGTTCAAATTTAGAACATCATCTGTGCAGTGGTTAGGTCTTACACATTAAATGGTGATTGCTATATTGTTTTTTAATACATAAAAACTTAATTGTGAAACCTTATTAGAATTCCTCATCAAATTTGATTAATTGGAGAATGATTGTGAGATGTGATATGAATTTGGAATTCTTATATGTAAATTTATTTTTTTTAAGAAAATAGCCTCCCCCAAATGAATTTCCTCATGAAGCAGAAACTAGTGCTTAAATATGCAGATCTCCTGTTTCAAGAAAAAAAAAATCATAATGTAAAACTTAAGCAGTTCATGAACTGCTTAATTTAGGTCTAAGAAACTTGGTGAAAATAGTATGAATGCGCTTGTTAAAATCGAGATGAAAATTTTTCTATTCCAGTGGTCACTGTAGAATTAAAAGACAAATTCTGAAAGTAATCCTGAAGGCAAGACTTCACCTTCTATATTATTCAAACAGATGCCATTTATCTTCTTACAAAATTGTAGAAATTTATGGAAATTTCTTCTTTGTTTAGCTAATTACATTAAAGTTGATGTAACCTTTGTGTTTTTCTGGCCCCACTGAAGGTGGTATGTAATTGGTTGCTATGTTTTCTTTTATTGTGTGTGCGTGTGCTCAGTTCTGTCCAGCTCTTTGCGACCCTGTGGACTGTAGCATACCAGGCTCCTTTGTCCATGGGATTTTTCAGGCAAGAATACTGGAGTGGGTTGTCATTTCCTCCTCCAGGGAAGCTTCCCATGTATCCTTGACTCCTGCATTGGCAGGTGGATTCTTAACCTCTGAGCCACCTGGGAAACCCATCCATTCCTTTATAATCACAACAATTTTAGACCTGGAAGAGGCAACCAGAGATATTAACGTTGTTCCCCCTAGTTGAGGGGAGTTATTTCTGATCGAGGAGTTATTTCTGACTAGCACCCTTTTGGAGAAAGATACAAAATCTGGGTTTGTATTTCAACCCTGCACTTGCCTTCAGCCCCCGTATTCTATTGTGTTCAACCGGGTCACAAACTTCATCACATGGGGAAGATGAATGAGATATTGCTTGTGAAACACTTTGTACATCTGCTAAGTAATATAAATATCAGGTGCTTCATTGTCTGCTTTCTCTGTGATGCTTTTCCTGTCACTCTTAAGTATGTCTTCTCCAAGCTACATGTTCTCCTTTCATGCAACTTAGTTTTCAGTCCATAATTCTCTTTTGCTACAACTCTTGCCTGATAATTTTCTTAAACAGTAGCACAAAGAAACAGCCAGTGAGACCCTGAGTGGTATTAAGTTCACGGGAATTTAGAATGTTATAATCAGTTCTATTCATGCCATGTCCAATCTCTGATTACTAAAATGTCCATTTAGGTCAGAGGGTTGGGTTTTAATCTGCCTGTTTGTTTTTATTGTCACAGATTGTATGGCCAACTCTCATCAACAACGTTCTCTTTTCTAGAGAAAAGGAGACCAAATCAAATCAAAACAAGTCAGTTTGGATTTTTTGTGCAAGCAGCTCTGTGATGATCATTGGTGTGGGTGGGTGAGATTGATAAAAAACCACACGAAACTCTAAAACTTCTTATTCTGGTTAGAAGATGACATATTACATAAAAGTTAGAAGTTGATATTAAGTGTCTCTCAACCACTCATTGGGTCATTTGGATTTTATAGAATGTGCTCTGTTTCCCCAGCTCTACTGAGGATGCAAGGAGCTATCTTTACCACTTTATACTGCTGTATTGACCAACACAGGTGTTTCCTCTTAGCAGATGCTCAATAAACATTTTGAATCAAGATGTAGAGCCAGGATAATTATAAATCACTCTAGTTTTAGAAAAAAAGTTTGTGCATAGGTATGGCTGACACTAGGTTAATAGCATCCTTTGAAACTCTAAGGAGAGCAGATTTACTTCTCTAAATTATATAGCTGCGTGCTCACTTATTTATCTTTCAAAGTGGTCAATAAGAGAGTCTTCTTGCTCAGCATTGGAATGAGGAAGTATCGATGGAATAGCCTTTCAAGTCAGGAAAGTTGAAAATCCTGATTCATATCATATAACCCGAGGCATCCAAGTTAATTTTCTTCTGTGCCTTTATAACTCCTATTTTATTAAATTTGCCGTCTCTCAACTTCTTTGAGAATTTTCTTAATTTTTCTGGATCTGACTTTCTAATAGCACGTTTTGTATTAAAAAAAAAAAAAGGTGCTTTAGCTCTTGCTGAAATAATTTGTAGGTCTTGATTAATTCACCAGCATTACTTTAGGAATCCTCATAAAAAGTGTCTCAGTGGTTATTGTTTGTTAATTTCTCTGCTGGGGCAAATTAAGTGCTGAGAAGTAAGGTAATCCACAAAGTCTGTGTGAACTGCTTGGATCCCTGAAGACCATCAGGGACAGATAATGAAAACATGGAAAATTTACCCTCCAACTTCAGTATTATTTTTCTGTACATCAAGACATTTTTCACTGCTCTGTTAATCATGTGTTACAGAAATGTAGAGCCTTAATGCCTGTTAACTCCTTCCTGATAAAAACTTTGCTTTATAGACTACACTTGATTCACTCCTGCCACAAGTGCATTTAGTTAATTCCAGAAGGAACTCTGCACAGAAAGAATGTGAAGCATGCAGTACAAACCCAACAGGAGTTTGGAAAACCACTTCCAAGTTTGAGTAAGGCTTCCCATTGGTGTGAAATATCTTTGTTCATGTTGGGGCTTAGTTTTCACTGTAGGAGACAGCCTCACCCCTTTCTAGGCTATGTCCACCTGGGCTCACACTTAAGTGATTCCTGCTGGTTCATCCAGCTTCCTCTTTGGTGGAACTTTGGGTGGTTTCTTTTCACCTGACCTACTACTACCTGACTGGTAGGTGGTACTGTCTGCTGGGTGAGTAATAAATATTTATTCAAAAGTACTGGGTCATTTCCATTCATACTTGAATAGAATTTGATGAGTCTGAGAGAATTACATTTATCATTAGTGACCTCATTTTCTAATCTTTGAATATTAACAGTGTTCAGAGAGAATATTTCTTTTATAGGAAATGGCCCAAAGTCTTGTGTTTTCGACATCCCGAGTGCTTTTTCTCACCACTGAGAGTTAGACAAGGACCATGCTTTGTTACCAAAGGGGTGGGGGTTATTTTGACTTTTTTGTATACACTCCTAATATTCTTTAGATTCCATTCTGAAATTCTTTGTATGAGGAAAAATGTTTTAATATTAGTTCAGTAAGAGAATGCAGCTTATCAGGTGGAGTGGTCTAGTGAAGAAGCTAAGTTTTTTTTTTTTTTTAATTAAATTTTCCCTTTAAGAGTTGTTTGCAATCCAGTCTTTCCAGAAGATATTTTAAAAGCAGAAATATAAACTTGCTTCTGAAAGTCACATGCTTTAAGTCACATGCTTAAAACTGCTCCATGTTTTAAGATGTACTTTAAGATGTACTTTATATATTTAAAATATTTGACCACAATGATATACATATGCACGTAATTTTAGATATTTTGGAAGGGGGGAAATTCTAATTCTTTCTGATCTGTTTTACACAAGTGGTACCTGGAGATCACTCTGCGGTTTTAGGAAATCAAGCCAAATCTTTCTTTTCTTTTTTGAGAAGAAGTGATTCTTCCTCGAGGAAAGCTTTTTTTTTTTTTTTTAAAAAAAAAATCCCGCTCCCCCTTTTTTTGCTCATAAAGCAGTGAAATACTAATGGTTAACTATGAACTGCCCTCTTGCAATCCTAGCTGCCTATTAGAATCACCTGGAGTCTCCTCCCTTGATTGGTTTGGGGTGGGGTTTAGAATTGGGAGATGGTAAAGCCTCCTAGGTGCTGATTCCCATCAGAATAGAGGGACTGTGGAGCCAGCAGGGGCAGGAGATGGATAACCATGTAAGTTTTCATACCACTCGTGCTGTGGTGAACCTGGCCTTTTGGTTCCATTTTTATTGTGTAGATGGTCTTGATTCTAGTCTTCTCAGATTTCAGTGTAAGACACGCTAGGGGTGGTGGAACTTGCTGCCTATGGCGGTCCTCAGGCTCATGTGCACACATTCTAACTTGTTTGGAGTGAAGTGAGGCATTGAGAGCTTCCATTGATTTTGATAAAGTTGCCTGAACTTCAGGGTTCCTTTTGTAAGTAATGTGTTACGGTTGTCTATTCCAGTCTAAGCATTCAGAAACGTATCATTGTGACATAATAACTTCATTATATCTCATGGGCTGAGGGTTAAGAATATGGCCTGGTTGGGCTGGGGGCTGCCTCCGTTCCACAGGGTGTCAGTTGAGGGACACTTGGTGATGCTCAGCTGTTGGCTGGTATGGAAGGTCCGTGGTGGCTTAATTCAATGCCCCACACCTAGGTTTGGGTCTCTGGAAGGCCGCTGGGCTCAGCTGGGCCCTCCCCATAAACCTTTGGGGTTTTTAAAGAAAGCCTCTTAGCAAGGTAGTCTAAGCAAGGTATTTTGACTTTTTTGTATAGACTCTAATGTACTAATATTTTTTACATTCCATTCTGGAATTTTTCACGTGAAAAAAAAGTTTTAATATTAGCTCAGTAAGAGAATATAACTTATGAGGTGGTAAGTGGCCTAGTGCACAAGCTAAGTTTTTTAAAATTAAATTTTCCGTTTAAAAGCTGTTGCAAGGTGACTTGGGACCCCTAGTGTTTTGCCTTGGGCTCTAGATGCTTCAAGAGAGCCCAGCAGGTGCTGCAGGCCCTCTTAAGACTGGGGCGGAAGCCTCAGAGCATCATTTCTGCCATAATCTGTCAAGTAGGTATGTGAGAAAGCCAGAGTGGAATTAAACCCGCTCCCACTTTGAGAGGAACAGTGAAGAACTTGTTCTTCACCTTTAAGCTGCCCCACATGGAGAGGTAGAAGCCTTATTGCTATGACCATAACACAGGTTTCTGAAGGATTGATTGATTCACATCACTAGTTATTATCTTAATACAGGCTTTCACCTGCTTCCTTTCAGTGATTTTTTTTTTTAATGCTATCTCTACCTACACATCAGTCCCCTTTCTTTGGCTCATTTTATATATAGTATAAGTGATGTTCTTGAAGCGTGAAGCTGATTGTCGACTCTTTGCTAAAAGTGTAGATGGGCCTCGTTGCTTGCATAGAAGGTGATCTGAAGTCTGAGAGGTACTCTTCTGTAACTGTGGTTAATGTCACAGATCCTGGAGTAAGAGTAAATGGATTGAAGCCCTGGTTCTGCTACCTCTTTCCTTTATGACCTTGGCAATGTATTCCCCCTGCACTATGCTTTTCGTCTTTCAAAGAAAATTATTACAGTATCTACCTCAATGAGTTGTTATGAAAACTGTTGTGAAAGCCCTAAGATGTGTTGGGACATAATGGTGGTTTTTATTGTTGCTGTTAATATTCTGATGATTTGAGGCCTGGCATGGTGTGTTGCATCTTAGATTTCCAACCTTATTGCCTATGCCTGTTGGAGTTCAAGCTGCAGCCTCACTCACCTGTCTACTGCCTTCATGACTCCCCGTGTTTTCTGCCTTGACCTTTACTGAAAGCTGAGATCTCTTCCCATTTCCTTTTAGAGGTTTGACCACAGGCTTCAGAGGGCTTTCCATAGATGGAAGTTGGAATTGCATTCCTTATTTCAAGATCAAAACATGGTTCTGTTTGGTCTCTCTCGTAATCTCTTCTCTTGAGGGCAATTGTACCTTCTCTCTGACTAATCTCTTGAGTTTCCCATAGGGGTAGCATAGCACTGTGTCTTGTATATTGGTTTTTAAAACTCGCTGTGGTTCAGGAAAGTTTAGGTTACGCTGCAACAACAAAAAATCTGCACACCTCTGTGGCTTAAAGTAAAACTTCACCATCATGCTGTGAGCCCCTTGTGGATCATAACAAGAGGTGCTCACTATATCATTCAGGGTCCTGGCTGATGGAGGTTCCAGCTTAAGACATGTTTGAAATTGCAGAAAGTCAGGGAAAATGAGGTGGAAATCCATGCACTGGCTTTTAAAGCTTCTGTGCAGAGGCCCATGTTACACTCACACTTCTCTGGCCAGCTAATGGCCAAACCTAATTCCAAGTGGGTGGTGAAGTATGATCCTACAGTGTTCTTAGAATAAGAATCAGCAGTTTTTGAACACACCACAGTGGCTACCACAGATGACTCCCTGGTCTCATTACCTATTCCCTTAAGATGCTGCTGGGTTAATAGGACCAAACTGCTACAAAAGCTTCACCTGTGTGCACCTCATTAAGTTATAGTATTCAATTCAGATGACTCTATAGAGACTCCTTTAGATCTCATTGGGATGCTGTCTTACCTAAGGAAAACAACTGCAAAAAATCATGGAGTAGCAGGTTTGTTACCTGCTGCTGCGTTTATGGATTTTTCTTAGAAATATTAAAGCCTCAAACATTTTCATCTTTTTCATATATTTCCCATAAAGACATTTCTTCCCCCTACTCTCCACTTTGATTCTTGCTTTAAAGGAAAAAGCTACTCAGAAAGATGTGAGATATAATGCTCTGGCATTCTAGAACTACAGGTGTGTGCTCAGGCACCTGATGTTTTGCAACCCAACGGACTCTTATAGCCCACCAGGCTCCTCTGTCCATGGGATTTCCCAGGCAAGAATACTGGAGTGGGTTGCCATGCCCTTCTCGAAGAGGGATCCAACTAACATCTCCTGCATTGGCAGGCAGATTCTTTACCACTGAGCCACCTGGGAAGCCCAGAACTACCATTAGGTGCCTACAAAACAGTAATCAAAAAGTTTATTATAGAAGCAGGCTACCATATATACAAAAGGTGAAAACTATTACAGAAGTTGGGAAGTTTGTTTTAAAGTGTAAGCCTTGCGAAGGCTCAGCATAGAACTTTACTTTAAGGAGTTCTAAGTAGTAGACTCTAGCAGGAAGCCCAATAGAGTTAGGGAATAACTTGTGAGGAATAAGAAGGGCAAATAAAGGACCGAGTGTCATCACGGACTAGCTGACTCTATCAGCAGGATAGGGCTTCTGCCAAACATGTTAAGTTGGCAGCAGTTTAACTCAGTCTTATAAGGACTAAAAGCAGTGCTTGTGTTTATACATGTCATTTTGTGAATGGTGTGGGAAAAGTACATAGAGTTTAAGAAAGTGCAGTGATCATAAAAAGTATAATAGTACAGTGGAAGCAAAGGATTTGGGAACCAAGGAAATGAAGGGGGTGGGAGCGGCTCCACCTGTGAAGGTGATCGGCTGTTCTAAGTCCTCAGAGAACTGAAGTAGAGGGTGTAGGCTCACATTCCTATCCCAGACCTGTATTAAAGGATTTCCTGAGAGGGGGATTAACTCTGAATGGTTGTTTAAAGTTCTATTCCTTAGAAATTTTACGGCAGCCAAACTAGATGACTGGAAGGATCTATTAATATAGATTGTAATCTGGGAATTTCTTTTTTTTTTACTTTTTATTTTATATCAGAGTATACCTAGTTAATGAACAATGCTGTGATAGTTTCAAGTAAACAGCAAAGGGACCCAGCCATACATATACATGGACCCATTCGCCCCTCCTATCCAGGTTGCCACATAGCATTGAGTAGAGTTTTCTGTGCTATGCAGTAGGTCCTTGTTGGGTATGCATTTTAAATGGATAGTGGTGTGTAGAGAAATAGCATGAGAAATATCATATGATCTTGTATGATATACCTTATATACAGAATTGAAATAGAAATGATACAAACGAACTTATTTACAAAATAGAAACAGACTCACATGTTTAGAGAATGGCGGGAGGGATAGTTAATGAGTTTTGGATTGACATGAACATAAGCCAAGATTTGAACCGCTCTTATAACTAGGACTTTGGGCAAGCCTCTGTCCAGACAGTGGTACCCCACTCCAGTACTCTTGCCTGGAAAATCCCATGGGCGGAGGAGCCTGGTAGGCTGCAGTCCGTGGGGTCGCGAAGAGTCGGACATGACTGAGCGACTTCACTTTCACTTTTCACTGTCCTGCATTGGAGAAGGAAATGGCAACCCACTCCAGTGTTCTTCCCTGGAGAATCCCAGGGATGGCGGAGCCTGGTGGGCTGCCATCCATGGGGTCACACAGAGTCGGACATGACTAAAGCGACTTAGCAGCAGCAGCAGCTGTCCAGAAAGATGCACTTGGGTGTGCCATGTGCTTAATTTCAGGGATGTAATGGGACCCTCAGTTTAGAATCCTGGCAGAAGGGACAAGAAGAAATTTGCAATATAGTTTGTCTTCCCAGCAGTCAGCTACTTGATAAATATCTTGTGGTGATAAAGAGTGGATGTCTTGCTGGTTTTAGATAGGCAATGAGGGGGAATTTGTTTGTTTTTAATTCTAGGAATTTTAAAACAACACATGTGTGTGGATTTTTAAAATATTTGCTTTAACACAACACTAAATATTGTGAGGGGCAGGGAAAGTTTACAGCAAAGCACATTTGCTCGGGGAGAAGGTTTCCATGGCTCTCTACTAGCTGTTATGTGTTTATATCCTCCAAAACTTTCACTCTGGCTTTTTTCCCAGGAAAGAAATAATCTGCCCTTTCCCATTCTTCTCCCTTTGGTGTGTGTGGGTGGCTGTGCATCTCTAGAGGGAGGGCACTGGGAGGAAAGCTGCTCTCAATGCTCCTTTGCTCCCAGAAGCTCAAGCCAAGTGGAGCTGTTCTGAATTGGCTGTGTCCTGCTTTCTCAGGGTTATGCCTGGAAGGAGATGGGATTAGAGTGTAATGTGTCCTGGAAACATAAAACTCTTTATTAGCACAAATAAATCAACTGGTTGGCTCAGTAACTTGGGGAGTGCTGGTAACATCCATAGTTCATTGCATGTCAATTACCTGGAAAGTATTCAGATGATATCCTGACTTTGGCATAATCTCCCCATCCTCCCTTCGACCCTAGCTACATACATATATGACCCACATATATTTGTATGATTGTGGTAATATTGGGCAAGGTGAAAGGATTTCAATCTTTGTATTTCTCAGATTAATTGGAGAATGATTACAATGTTGTAGGTGAAATAAATTTGAAACTCATTTAAAATAAAGATATAAAACTATGAATTTCAATAATCTTGGTCTCCTGGTGTTATAAATAGTTCCAATTATGATGGAAATACAGTTCTGGTAATACCTTGGTATACTGCTCTGGAGTTACACTACTTTTACGATATATTCTGGTGAAAAGTTATCCTTCTGTTTTTAAAGTAAAATTTGAAGTGTTTAAGGTATTTTCCCCAATAAGGTTTTGACTCTATTTAGAAAGCTTTGATTTTATAAATTTTTTGAGAGTGTCAAGGTATAATGTATGATGTACTTAACATTTTTTTAGTAACCCACAAATATTTTGCCAGGTGCTTTGCAATTAAAAAATGATATTTAGGAAGAATAAAAGTTCCATATTTTTACCTCTGGAACATCTTCAACATATTGTTGAAGCCTAGCTTGAAGGATACCTTGCTAGCATGTGAAATGAGCACAGTTGCATGGTAGTTTGAACATTCTTTGACATTGCCCTTCCTTGGGACTGAAATGAAAACTGACCTTTTCCAGTCCTGTGGCCATTGCTGAGTTTTCCAAATTTGCTAGTATATTGGGTGCAGCACTTTAGCAGCAGCATCTTTTAGGATTTGAAATAGCTGAGCTGGAATTCCATCACTTCCACGAGCTTTATTTGTGATGATTCTTGTGAAGGTCCACTTGAATTCATACTCCAGGATACCTGGCTGTAGGTGAGTTTTCTGGGTCATTAAGACCTTTTTTGTATAGTTCTTCTGTGTATTCTTGCCACCTCTTCTTAATATCTACTGCTACAGGATGACTAAGTATGGTCTATTTTTTTTTTTAGTTTAATGTTGCACATATTACCAAGAATTTATGGAGTTTATCAGTGGAGTTCTGGCTGCTTGTTCCCAGGCCTTTATAGAATCATTCTGATATAGTGGTGTACTTCTCAACAGGCTGTGCTCTCTGGAGGAGAGATATCCTCTCCCATCTGACGGTTCCGAGAACAATACCTGGCTGGTTGGTCCAGTCTGTGTTAGTGCTGCCCAGCAATTAAGTTTGAATTATTCACATAGCTATATTTTTGATCATACAAAACTCAGTATGTGTTTGAAAAATTGCCCTAAGATTTTAAGACCTCCATGGTACTTTACAATTTATACTGGAAATAGTTAATTTTCCTATAACCAGATGCCTTGATTTTCTGCTTTCCTAAAGCACTTCTCTGATGCCATCTTTCAACAGAGAGTATAGTGGCACCCCACTAGCAGAGTATTTCTGAAACCAGAGCAGAGTGGCCTTCAGAGAGGGCTTTCTTCCCCATACTTTGCTTTATAAACCCAAAACAAAATTTGTATTCTGGCTCCTATATCTGCCAAGGGAGTGGTTAGCTCAGCCAGAACCCAAATGGATCAGTGAGGAAAGAAATAGGATGGGGAGACTTTCTTTACTCCTAGGGCCTGGTAAGAAGTAACTAGTGTCATTCTGAATGTGCCACAGATGAAATCTTTGTTACCCTTTTAGGGTACTCATGTAGAAACATCCCGTTAAAATTTGCTACATAGTTCAAGCTGACATTTTGAACCCTGTCTGAGAAAGTGGGAAACCCTTGTCATGAATAATGCTTTGTA
Source organism: Bos javanicus (assembly GCF_032452875.1). Taxonomy (NCBI): domain Eukaryota; kingdom Metazoa; phylum Chordata; class Mammalia; order Artiodactyla; family Bovidae; genus Bos; species Bos javanicus. The sequence continues at coordinate 92,958,231 of NC_083869.1, forward strand.
GAGCTGTAGATTAGGACTTCTACCTTTTTATCATGCTTTCAATTCTAATGTGACGTTCCATTCTGTCACTTTAGTTAAAAAACAAAATGTTACTCAAGGCAGAGGTCTTTTGGAGATGGTGTTGTGGCATGTAAATAAAACTAATAGGCTTTGTTTTTTAAGTTACACTGCTTCTCCCCTTCTTCCTTCACCCTCATTCTGAGACTGACAACTTGCAGATTTTTGGCATGAATAGGATTATAATATGTATCAAAATCAAAAGTAAAATGAAGAAAATACTGAAGTGGTCTCATTTTTAATATTCTTAACATAATGAGTTACAGGTTAAATTAGAAAAAAGTCTACAGTTATTTTAAAATTTGCTCATATGCCTATCTTAATTTTATCTGAGTATATTATGAATAAATAATATGAAAAATTATGAAAAATGCAAGCTTGTGGGATGCAGCAAAAAGGACTTGAATGTTTGTTTCCTTCAAGCCTATCAACTTTTTTTTTTTTATGGCCTGCTTGGATTATTTCCTTTTTTTTTTTTTTTTAATTTATTTATTTTTTTTTATTATTCATGCCTATCAACTTTTAAACCAGGAATATTAGGTTCAAATCACTGCTGGGGCTGGACAAGCAACTGAAAAAATAAATATCTGCTATTTCATTTAAATAATGGGAATTGTCTTCATTTTTACAGACATACATGCATTATTTCTGATTGTAAGATAGGATGTTCTTGGCCTATCGTCTATCGTCTTTTAGGAGCGGGTGCCCCAAAAGAGAAATAGGTAGCATAGAAATATCTGTGCTATCTGGGAGTGAAGTGAGTGGTGCTCAGTGGGGAAGGCGCTGGGCTGCCCTTGCTCAGTTGTTGTTTGTTGCCAAGATGGAACATAGGTTGTCTGTGGCCAGATTTTTGCTTTTACCGGGGAAGATAAATATCTAGGTTATCTTGGAATTCTACTGTGGTGTCTTTCAGCCCAAATAGCATAAATTTGCAGGTTGGGTCAGCATGTGGATCCCTAGTTTAAGATCCTTGGTGAATCATTAGACAGGTGGCTGTCTTGATCTTTTCTTTACATTTACGTCCTGTTGTTGTTCAGTCACTAAGTCATGTCCTACTCTTTGCTACCCCATGGACTGCAGCACGCCATGCTTCCCTGTCCTTCACTATCTCCCGGAATTTGCCCAAACTCATGTCCACTGAGTCGATGTCTAGTTTAAAATAAAACTGGCATCCCTATTCCTGCCCTGCACATAGATTCATCTGTACCTTTTCTCAAGGCTCCGCATATGTGCATTAATGTATGATATTTGTTTTTCTTTTTTATGACTTGCTTCATTCTGTATGATAAGAGAAGCAGATGTAGGGAATGGACAAGTGGACACGGGGCGGGAGGATGGGATGAATTGGGAGAATGGGATTGACATACACAATAGCATGTATAGAATATTTGATAGCTAGTGGGACTTGCCGTATAAGCATAGGGAACTCATCTCAGTGCCCTGTGATAACCTTGAGGGGTGGGAAGGGGTGGGAGGGAGGTTCAATTGGGATGGGTTATAGGTATACATATAGCGGATTCACTTTATTATACAGCAGAAAACTAATACAACATTGTAAATCAGCTATAACCCAATTAAAAGACTGGCAGAATATATACTAATTCAGTTCAGTTTAGTCACTCAGTTGTGTCCGACTCTTTGAGACTCCACGAATCGCAGCACGCCAGGCCTCCCTGTCCATCACCAACTCCTGGAGTTCACTCAGACTCACGTCCATCGAGTCAGTGATGCCATCCAGCCATCTCATCCTCTGTTGTCCCCTTTTCCTCCTGCCCCCAATCCCTCCCAGCATCAGAGTCTTTTCCAATGAGTCAACTCTTCACATGAGGTGGCCAAACTACTGGAGTTTCAGCTTTAGCATCATTCCTTCCAAAGAATCCCAGGGCTGATCTCCTTCAGAAATTTTCTTAGCTTTTTCCTAGGCTGATTTGCTTTGTCAGCAAATTTACAAGCTCCAAATTTCTTTGCAGGTGTCCATTTTTGGATAAATGTGTTTATAAAGTTAAATGTGTATTCCCTATCTATTACTTGATATTTCAGATACTTTAAATTTTATTCTGAACTCATTGAAGTAGGGCATTTTGCACTATATATGTAGTACAGAGTTTTTCACGTTTATCAGCAATTTTGTGTTCCGTACCTTCCTACTCCTTAGTGCCAACCAATTTCAACTTTAATTTTTCCTTGTCATTTCTTAGCAATATGCATGCATGACTGAATATTTCTTGATTTTAAAATTATGATGTTTTTGGTTGGTAAAATGATTGACTTTTTTATTCCTTTCTCCTAATTCACATCCTTTAGTCCCTCTCTGTATCTTGGGCTTCATTAGTTAAAAAAATTTGGGGGCGATTAGTATTCAGTTTTTATACTTATAGGACTGGAAAATAATAGTTCAAAGCTGGGGCATATAGTATACTATAATCAATATTTTGTTTATACAGATATTTTCCTGGTTTAAATGGTTTAGTTTTTTTTTTTTTTTAACTATATTTCAAATACCTCCTTTAACTATATTTCAAATGCCTCTAGTAGGTTTCTGAGAGGATTCCTGGGAGAGGATTCTTTGTTGTTGTTCCAACGTTCATGTCTGTAAATATCTTTCTTTCTTTCTCATACTTGATTATCAAGATGAGAAATTCTAGGTTGAAGTTATTCTCCTTTAGAATTTTTATTTTCATTTTTTACTGTTATTGGCTGATAAAAACTGCTTTACATCTTGAAACCTTCTCAATCCCCTATCCCCCATTATCTGTAAGTTTGTGATGAATGTGGTTTTAAAAAATCATTTATTGTGCTGGATGTTTTGTTCATTTGCTAATGTTTTAAGTCTGTAAACTTATCTTTCAGTTTGGGAAAACATTGTTTAGCCTTCTCCCCACCCCACAGTGGCAGAAAGCAAAGAGGAATTAAAGAGCCTCTTAATGCAGGTGAAAGAGGAAGATGAAAAAACTGGCTTAAAATGTATAGAACAATCTTTTGGACTCTGTGGGAGAGGGAGAGGGTGGGATGATTTGGGAAAATGGCATTGAAATATGTATAATATCATATATGAAACGAGTTGCCAGTCCAGGTTCGATGCACGATACTGGATGCTTGGGGCTGGTGCACTGGGATGACCCAGAGGGCTGGTATGGGGAGGGAGGAGGGGGGAGGGTTCAGGATGGGGAACACATGTATACCTGTGGCAGATTCATTTTGATAATATGGCAAAACCAATACAATATTGTAAAGTTAAATAAAATTAAAAAAACCTCAACATTCAAAAAACAAAGATCGTGGCATCTGGTCCCATCACTTCATGGCAAATAGGTGGGAAAAATTGGAAACAGTGACGGACTTTATTTTCTTGGGCTCTGAAATTACTGTGGACAGTGACTGCAGCCATGAAATTAAAAGATGCTTGCTTCTTGGAAGAAAAGCAATGACAAACTTAAACAGTATATTAAAAAGCAGAGGCATTACTTTGCCTACAAAGGTCTGTATAGTCAAAGCTTAAGATTTTTCCAGTAGTCATGTACAGATGTGAGAGCTGTACCATAAAGACTGAGTGCCGAAGAATTGATGCCTTCAAACTGTGGTGCTGGAGGGGACTCTTGAAGAGTCCCTTGGATAGTAAGGAGATCAAACTGGTCAATCCTAAAGGAAATCTACTGTGAATATTCACTGGAAGGACCGATGCTGAAGCTGAAGCTCCAATACTTTGGCTACCCGATGCGAAGAGCCAACTCATTGGAAGACCCTGATGCTGGGAAAGATTGAAGGCGGGAAGAGAAGGGGATGACAGAGGTAGTTGGATGCTATCACCAACTCAATGGATATGAGTTTGAGCAAGCTTTAGGAGATGGTGAAGGACAGAAGCCTGACATGCTGTGGTCCATGGGATTGCAGAGTCAGACATGACTGAGTGACTAAACAAAAATAACCACCCACAACACACACAATTTTTCTTATTTATGGCTCTTCTATTTTGCATTTTGGACTTTGGAGTGCACTTCTAAATTTCTTTTTAAAATTTATTTTCCCTTTTTTTTAAACTGAAGTTTTTGAGGTTTATCTTTATTGAATTAAATTTCTTCTATCAAAATTTTAAGTTGCTTTATGAATATTCATTTTTAAGTGTAACTGTTGCTTCATGAATGCAGTTATTTTCTCATCTTTCCGAGGATATTTAAGTTTTTGAAATTATTTCAGCTATTTGCCCCATTTGTTTTTTCACAAGCGTTACCTTTCATTTTCAGTTGTTTTGGACTCCGAGGTTCATGTTAGAGGATTTCCACAAATGTCTGGTGAGCCTTACCACTGCTTATATTTGAGTGAATTTGTGGTCTTACTTGACTGGTGGTTTTCCCTGAGGGGTCATATTATGTCCTGTTGGGATCCCTGCTGCTGCTGCTGTTGCTAAGTCGCTTCAGTCGTGTCCGACTCTGTGCGACCCCATAGACAGCAGCCCACCAGGCTCCCCTGTCCCTGGAATTCTCCAGGCAAGAACACTGGAGGGGGTTGCCATTTCTTTTACCCCTACACATCAGTATCTATCAGTTTGATTGCTTTTTTAACTGATCCATTTCCCTATAGAGCAGCAGTTCTCAAACTTTAGTCTCCTGACTCTTTCACACAATTAAAAAATTTTGAGGATCTTATAGACCAGTGCTGCTCAGTAGAAATAAAAAAGTACAAGATACATGACATTTTAAATGTTTAGTAGCCACATTAAGAGTCAAAGGGTGAAACTAATATCTTATTTAATCCAATAAATCTAAAATATTTTAACATGTAATCAATATAAAATATTCAGAGATTCAATATTCTTTTGATGTGAAGTCTTTGAAATTCAGTGTTTGTTTTACACTGGCAGCATATCTCAATTCCGACTGGTCACACATCAACAGTTTAGTAGCCACATGTGATTCATTGCTACCATGTTGGACAGTGCAACTTATAGAGCTTTTTTATGTGGGTTTTGTCTGAAAGTGAAAATCGCTCAGTCGTGTCCGACTCTTTGTGATCCCGTGGACTATACAGTCCATGGAATTCTTCAGACCAGAATATTGGAGTGGGTAGCCTTTCCCTTCTCCAGGGAATCTTCCCAAACCAGGGATCGAACCCAGGTCTCCCGCATTGCTGGCAGATTCTTTACCAGCTGAGCCACAAGGGAAGCCCAAGAATTCTGGAGTGGGTACCAGCTGAGCTAAGAGGGAAGTCCTGGGTTATGTCTACCAATGCTTATATATTGGAAACTAAAACTGAAATCATAAAAAATACTTACCCATTACATGTTTACATGATTTATTTTTATGTAAAATAACTGTTTCAACAAAATTTAGTAAGATTTTTAGACAGATAACAAATTGACTTTTTTTTCAAATCTTGATGTTTGGCTTAATAGACAACTGTATTACATTTGCCTTTGCTATCAGTCTTGCAAATTTGTTTTAAGTATTGGAAGAAAATTTGACCCCACAAATAAGCAGTTAGCACAAGGTGGAATATTTTAACAGTGTTTTCAAATGTATATATTCTTCTCTGACACTATACCAAAAATCGAAAAGTGGTTAGATTCTTAAAGGTTAGTTGCAATGTGGAATCTGAAATCCTATTAAAGAACTCTTAAACCCTATTTGTCAGTATTGCCTTTTTTAATCGAAATTATGCATGAGTTTGTAACATTTTGTAACGTACAGTACCTGAGTTATTCAGAAAACACTAGCTGACTGTTATTCCGGTCTTTCAAATGTTGATGCATCAAAATACCACAATTGGTTTTATCACCATCATTCTCATCAGGAAAATCTTTAAGGATGGAAAAATTGTCGAACTTGTGATGAAAATTACTTATCCACCAAATCATGTCAGTGTAATTATGAAACTTTTTTGTTTCATGGAGACTTTTCACTACATCCTCAGTCTGTAGACCGCACTTGAGAGCCACTCTTTTAAAGGAATCCTCTAATCTTATGCCTCAGGGGTATAATCCTGGGCAACCAGTGTCCAGGATGCTGGGAGAAGTCTTACTCATTTTCCATGCATACTTTCTTCTAATTTTCCAGTGTTTATGTGTTCTCAGATGTGCTCATTGTCTGTAACTTTCATATCCCAAGTTCATAGTCTCCATGGCTTTCTCTCCATAAAGAAAACCTCTAAATTTCCACTTAGATTGGGGGAAATGACTGCCAGTGTGGTGTCAGCCAGTTTTCTCTTTTCACTGTTGCCTCCACCTTCACAGTTCTTGGTGCCTCCAGGTCCTAAGTCACCGATCTGCTTCTTACTGGCTCTTTCTATACTGGCTCAGTTATCTGCAGTCTGAGTTTTGTTAATAAGCTGCATGTCACCTATCTATCTGCTTTCAATCTTCCAAACTGCATTGCCATCTCTCATCTAGGTGTTTACCATGTCTATTCTTCGTGTGACTTTATATTTTAAATTCCTTTTTTTTGTTTTTTTTGCCCCCTCACTGGAGAGGAGACATGGGGAGGTTACCAGCGAAATGCCTATGTTGAACTCATCACGAATAGCTAGAAATCACTCCTTTTTTGGAGTTTGTTTTAGTTTGGATGGATTATAAGCAACACTTATTTTTTCACAATCATGGTGCTGACAGATTCAGTGCCTGGTGAGGAACTGCTTGCTCATTGATGGCTGTTTTTTCACTGTAACCTCTTGTGGTGGCAGGGGGTGCTCTGTGAAGCCCTTCTTATAAGAGCACTAATCACATTCATGAAGACCGTACCCCATGACCCCAGCACCTCCCAAAGACCCCACTCTTTGTACCATCACTTTGGGTTTTTAGATTGCAACGTATGAATTTTTGGTGGGGGTGGAGTACAAACATTTATTCAGGAGCAGAGTTATTTAAGAAAAAATGTTTGACTCATCTTTGATTTTATACGATTACAAATCCCTGCTCTCCCATGAGTGTGTATATCCCTAATCTCTAGCACCCTGTTTTATTGTTTTTGACATTTCCTTTATCTTACATTTTTACATAGCTTTAAGCATCTTCATCATTATTGTTTCTCACATATACAAATCTCCCAGCAGTACTGTAGGAGGTCTTCTGATTTGTCACCCTACACCCTTCTTTGAGCTCCCCATTTGCCATTCTCCGTCCGTTGAATGTAGCTGTCATGTTGAATAAGCAAAACTCAAGGAGCATAATCAGCGGACAAGCTTCCTCTTGTTTCCCACTCTCCCTTTAAATTTATTCCTTGTGGATAGTTCTTCCTTTGTTTCTGGATGAAATGTGCAGCAAATCCCAAAACTCTTATGATCAACTTGAAGTAATAAAATGCCCTCTTTTCAGTAATTCAGTCAGTTCAGTTTGGTCGCTAAGTTGTGTCCGACTTTTTGCAACCGCATGGACTGCAGCACACCAGCCTTCCCTGTCCATCACCAGCTCCTGGAGCTTACTCAAGCTCATGTCCATCAAGTCAGTGATGCCATCCAACCATCTCATCCTCTGTCGTCCCCTTCTCCTCCCACCTTCAATCTTTCCCAGCATCAAAGTCTTTTCAAAAGAGTCTTTGCATCAGGTGGCCAAGTATTGGAGTTTCAGCTTCAGCATCAGTTCTTCCAATGAACACCCAGGACTGATCTCCTTTAGGATGGACTGGTTGGATCTCCTTGCAGTCCAAGGAACTCTCAAGAGTCTTCTCCAAAACCACAGTTCAAAAGCATCAATTCTTCAGTGCTCAGCTTTGTTTATAGTCCAACTCTCACATCTACGTATGACTACTGGAAAAACTATAGGTTTGACTAGATGGACCTTTGTTGGCAAAGTATCATCTCTGCTTTTTAATATGCTGTCTAGGTTGGTCATAGCTTTTCTTCCAAGGAGAAAATGTCTTTTAACACAGCAGTAATCTTTATTAATACCACTGAATATTCTTACATATTTGCTTTCCCAGGTTGGCTGATGTTTATTCCAACTCTTGTGGCCTTGAGTTCTTTGTGGACATCTCCCCTTGTCTCCTGTTGCTAAGAGTGGCCTGTGTTTCTTTTGTTGCTTGAGCATAGCTCCTTCCTCAGCTGCTGAGAGTCCAGCAGTTAAGTCTCACTCACTTGGTATATTAATGCTTGTCTGCAGAGATCTCCAATCACTAGACTGTTTTTTTTCCCTCTTGGTATGAAGTTGTTAGAAGCCATTAAAATGGGTTTTCTGGGAGCTCATGTGATCTGCACCGCACCTTGGGCTGTGTCATCTAGAGGTGTGGGGCCTCCACTGAAGCTGACAGCAACACACCATTTCAGCATTGTGTTCATGTTTGATTTGGCCAGTTCATCAATATGCAATGTGTGCTAAGTTCTTTCTTAGACTTTGTCATCTCTGAACTATTTTTTTTTAACCTTTATATCTTTGTTTCCAAACTTCATATTTCTCCCTTAAAAAAAAAGTCATCTGACCTATTTTCCTCTCTGTAGTCTTTCAGATTTCTCAAGTATTTCCTCCTCCTTTCCAAGATTCCTCTTTTGGAAAGTTGTAGCGCTGTCTTGTGACTTCTTCTGGAAAGCTTGCAAGGTTAGGGGTTACACTAAGGCTGGGGTAAATTCATAGATGAGCCATACCACCTGGAGCCTCCTGGAGACACCAGTTGGTCTCCCTTGCCAGGGCTCTGACCTCACTGTGATTCTTTCAAACCGCCTTTAGCGTGTCATGGTAGTAGACTGAAGTTACAGAAGCTATGATGAACTTTCCCTCTGACTGGCAACTCTTTTCTTCCTCTTGAAGACACAGTTCAAATGCCGCCTGTTTTCTGATGCCTTCCAGGCAAAAACTTGGTCACACCCTCCTGGAGGGCATAGACCAGGTCTTCTGGGCAGGAGATGGATGAGATCCAGTCTGCATACTAATATGAAACAAGGAGGTGGCAACTGTATGAATTAATATTCTTCTGGTTTCTTTAAACCACATAACCATACTTTCCCCAAAGTTATTTTTTTCTAGTGTCCATGGATAGAAATTTCCTGTCCATTTTCTCTTTATTAAACTGTTTGGGTGAACTATAGCTGCTTTTACTGGTCCATATTCATGTCTCTGGATTTTTGCCTGGTGTTGCAAACTGGCCTAATGTCTTGATAGGATGTGTGTGGTGGCAAGAACATGGACTCTGGGATCACAGGAGCTTAGATGTGAAACCCAGATCTGCACTCGATACTGTAGTGACTTCTTTTTTTTTCTCTTTCTAAACTTTATTTTGCAGAGGGGTATAGCCCATGAACAATCTTGTGATAGTTCAGGTGGAGAGACTTTTTTTTTCCCTCTTTTGAACTTTTCTTTTTGCATTAGGGTATAGCCCATGAACCGGAGAAGGCAATTGCAAGCCACTCCAGTACTCTTGCCTAGAAAATCCCATGGATGGAGGAGCCTGGTGGGCTACAGTCCATGGGGTCGCTACAAGTCGGTCTCGACTGAGTGACTTCACTTTCACTTTTCACTTTCACGCAATGGGGAAGGAAATGGCAACCCACTCCAGTGTTCTTGCCTGGAGAATCCCAGGGACGGCAGAACCTGGTGGGCTGCTGTCTATGGGGTCGCACAGAGTCGGACACGACTGAAGCGACTTAGCAGCAGCAGCAGCATAGCCCGTGAACAATGTTGTGAGTTGCAGGTGAACAGGGAAGGGACTCAGTCATATGTATACATGTATCCATTCTCCCCCAAACCTCCCTGCTTCTGGAGGGACTTCTGATAAGTAATTTGGAGTCTGTTTCCACAGCTGTAAGATGATACTTTATTGGATTGTGAAGATTAAAGTCATTGAATTAATGTGAGGAACATGTTATTGAAAGTGTTTTGAGCTACCTTTAGTGACTGTGATCACAATTGCGATGAAGATGATGACACTACCTGAAACTTTGGGTCAGTAAGCTATCCTAGGAAAATTCCTTTGGTTTAGGGAGTCCTTTCTAATCAACTTCTTTTAGCATGCAGTTGCTTAGGAGTAAGTTATCAAGTTATTAAATTCCTACTGTGACTTTTCAGAGGATCCCTTACATTTAAGGGAACCAAAGATACTAGACTGTTTTGATGTGAGACTGTACTAGAAAGTGAATAACAGGCAAAGGGATGGAGAGACTTAAACCCCTTTAGTTTTATCTGGGAGTGTCTAGTGTTGCAGTCTTTAGATTTGTATGTGTTTAACTCCTAACCTGCTGCTTAATGCTGTTAGGGGAATGTATTTTTCTTTTTTGATTGTACTTCTAAAAAATAATGTGTTCATTTGGTAGTTAGGCAATAAATATTTTCCCAAATAAATGATTCTCTTTTCCTCATCCCTTCTTCTGATCACCTCTGTATTAGCTGGTTGGTTTTTCTTGCTCAGTACTTTCTTGCCGAGATGTTTTCTGCCCTGAATCCATCATCAGGGTTTCACCTGTGTCCATGCCCTCTTTGTTTAGAAAGGTCTTCTCCGTCACCTCCTCGTATTCCATTTGAACAGAGAGCTGACTATTGGTTTTGCGGCTGTTTAGCAGGGTTGCAGGCTGAGAGTGGAGGAGGTCACCCTTTGGACATGACTCAGTGTTCTAAACGAGTGCCATCCAGTACCCTCACTGCGTGACCACTGCTGAGCTCATGTCTCCAAGTTCTCCGTGAGAGCTGAGAAACGGTCGCAGCAGAATTAATTGGCAGGCATTTCATCACCGGCTCTTGGTGGCTGAATATAGGACTGTCCTTTTCTAATTCACCGATTTCTTGTTTTGCGAAAGTACAAAATGTCTGGAGTGTGTCTCAAGTATGCACTTGTCACTAGTGTCAAACTGTTGTTTACAGCACTTCTCATCGCAGGCTGAGTGACCTGACGAAAACAAGAGTGAAAGGGCGTTTCGTGCAGGAACCAGTGTGTGCTAAGTTGACTCATTGTGGGGAGGAGTAAGCCAGCATTCCTGATTGTAGTGGTGTTGTTTTATTTCCATGTTAAGTGCAAGCTTAGAATGACCGCCAGAATGCATTTGTTTCTCAGCCATGTGAGCCACTCTTAGGACCCCATCAAGCATGACCTACAATAGCAATCTGTCTACCTCAAAAGTTTGTATTTTTTGTCATTTGTTATACTTAAAGTATGAATGACTTGACAACATTTTATTTCTAAGAGATGATATTTTTGAAAGATTCTGTATATAATCATTTTCCAGTTTCCTTCATTTGTTCTGTTATATGTTGCCATTTTCCCAATTTTCAGATCTCATTCTTGGTAAAGATGGCTTATTTGCTTGTTGAACTCCAAACTATAAGTAGAATCTCTTTATTTTTAATACTTAAATGACCAGTCTTGTCTAAGCCCTCCTTTTACTTAGTATCATTACCTCTGCTCTTTCGTGACAGTCTCCACTTGTTCTCATTTCCTCCCAGTACTAGCTAACAGACTAAGCATTTCTGGAAGCATATATATTTGGTAATTCCCTACAAATTGATTCTGGTGAGTGAAAAAGAGAGTACCAGAACGAAGCAGTGAGCTCTGATATTGCATAGCCTAGCACCAGCTGTACTTTAAGCCCCTGGGCATACCTGGAAGTCTTTATGGTTGGTTGAACTTTATTTTCACGTTTGAAGTCCTCTAATACTTACTAATTTACTGTGGAAGAATGATTACTGTCATGCTGAAGGCTTCTAGAACCCTCTTAGTTTCTGTAATCTCTTTGAACCTTTAAACAGATGTACTTTTTTCATATCTCCCACCTGCTCACCTCCACTTCTCTCTTTATTCTTCAGATTTTGAATAAGTAGCTTAAGATCAGCCAGCTGTAATATTTTACTTAGAGTTGTACCAGTTGTATCCATTGACTGTGTGTCAAGTATGTGGAGAAGGGGAAGGTCCCCTAAGTGGTTAGTAATTTTGATGAAAAAACAAACTTTTTAAAATACAAAATCTGGCAGGGTAGGAGGCAAAGAAGTGTAAAAACTTGGACAGAAAAGAAGACTCTCAGCAGCGGGTAACTGTTCAGAAATAATAGTGTTGCATTAGGATAGTCCAAGTTACTTTTGAATAATAACCCCAAATAATTTATTTCAACCAAGTTTTATTTCTTGGTATTCTAGATATTTGGGCTTCCCTAGTGGCTCAGTGGTAGAGAACCTGCCTTCCAATGCAGGAGACTTGGGCTTGATTCCTGGGTCAGGAAGATCCCCTGGAGAAGGAAATGGCAATCCACTCTAGTATTCTTGCCTGGAAAATCCCATTGTCAGAGGACCCTTGTTGCCTGCAGTCCATGGGGTCACAAAAGAGTTGGACATGACTTAGCAACTAAAAAACAACAAAAGGATGGCTGGACAATGACTCTGGGTTTCCCTTTGACAAGGAACCAGCTCTTAGTTGAAGCTATAATATTGACAGAAAAAAATGCTGTCAGTTATGTGAGTTATCAAGAACACTTCTATCACCCACAAAATTCTCTCATGCCCCATAAAATTTTAAAATTTTATGTAAATAGAATCATACATGTTTTTTCTTTTAAAATTAATAGTTGATTTACAATGTTGTTATATACAGCAAAGTTATTCACTTATATATTGGATTGCCCAAAGAGTTCATTTGGATTTTTCTGCAAGATGTTTTGGAAAAACCCCAACTCTTTGACCAAACCAATATATAAATAAATACTCCATTTTTACTTTCTTTTCCATTATAGATTATTACAAGATCCTGAGTATAGTTCTTTGTGCTATACAATAGGTCTCATTGTTATCTACTTTATATATAGCAGTGTTCATACATGTTTTTCCTTATTATAGTCTTTCTCTAAGCGTATTTTTGAGATTTATTGTTATTCTGTGCATTAGTAGGACATCTCTTTTTTAGGTAGTATTCCACTATATGATTATACCACAGTATAGTAGTGTGCTTATATATTCTCCTGCTCAATATCTGGGCTGTTTCTAGTTTTCAGCTATAATGATTCAGGTCCCTATGAACATTGCTGTACAAGACTTCTTGGAGATATATTTTTATTTCCCTTTGCTAATGCCTATAAGTAGGTTTGTAGGGTCATTGGGTAATTCTGTCTGGAACTTTTCAAAAAACTACCAAGAAGTTTTCCAGGGGTGGTGCCACTTCACACACCCAATAGCAGTGAGAATTCTGGATGCTGCACATCCTCTCTGACGTTTGATGCTGTCAGTTGTCTTTAAAAACTTTTAGTGGCTGTATTGTGAAATGTCACTCAGGAGTGATTGCTTTTAGAACTCTTCTGTTTTTATCCCAGTTATTGCTTACAAGTAATCTTGAAGGATTCCCTGCAAATAGTCTTACCTAATAGCAGGGTAAGGAGGAAGATCTTGGATTGCTTTCCTCCTCAGCAGATAAGCAAAGGGTAGAAAGCAGGTTCAGGAGCTTCGGGTTTTACAGTGAGAAATCCAGGAGTTTAGCATTAGGGCACCCTAGGCACCCGAGACAGATCTAGAGTCCTTAGTATTGTTAGGCTACTATGTGATGCAGGTTCTGATTCTAAAAGCCCTTCTCAGCAGCTCTCTTCTAGAAGAGAGCTTCTCAGCATCTCTCTGGATATATGTCCAGGAGTGGGATGGCAGGGTTATATGGTAGCTGTATTTTTATTTTTTTAAGGAACCTCCTTACTGCTCTTCATAGTGGATAGGAGCTGATTTTGCTGCAGACACTTTGCAGACCAGAAGGGAGTAGCATTGATATTTTCAAAGTGCTGGAAGGGAAAAACCTGCAACTGAGGTTATTCTACCCAGCAAGATGATCATTTAGAATCAAAGGAGAGACAAAGAACTTCACAGACAAACAAAAGCTAAAAGTTCATTGATTCTAAACCTACCCTAGAAGAAATGTTGAAGGCTTTTCTGTAATTGGAAGAGAAGAATCTATAGAAAAGGGTAAATCCCATTAGAAAAGGGCAGTACTTAGTAAGGACTGAGTATCAACCACTTAAATATCTCAGTATGAAGATTTAGGCAAAAAATTGTAAATCAACTGTAACTACATTAACAGTTAAGTGATATATAAGAAGATGTGAAATATGACATCAAAAGGGCAAAATGTGGGGAAGGGAAGCAAAAATTATAGATCTTTTAGAATGTGTTCGAACTTAAGTGATGATCTATTTCTACTTGTTTTAAATGGGTAAATATATATGAGCCTTATAGTAGCCACAAATCAAACACCTGCAATGTTTAGTGATGGCCCAGGCTGGGACCCTGTGGATTTTGAGCAGGAGGCCTTCAGCCTAGACTTAAATTTGTAACTTGTAATACCAGACAACTTGAGCCTGCCTCTCACTTTCCCATCTCCCTCGTACCATGCAGGTGATGCTCTCTGACTTGAAAGACCTGACCCAGCATATCCGTCAATTGAAATTCTGTATGTCCTTCAAAAGCCACTCAAGCTCCACTTCTTTCCCAAAGCCAGCATCACTTCATTGTATCTGAAATGATCTCTCTCCCCTACATTCCCAGAACACTTACATAGTCCTTGTATGGCATTCTCTATTAAGTACTTACAGCCCCTTAATTTCACAGACAACTACATATGACTCATTCCCTTGGTTAATCAGAAGTTTGAGATAAAAATAGCTCACATTTTTCAGCCTTTCTGCATTCCGGTTGTTAGGCTAAACACAGCATGTGGATTATTTATTTTGGGATTAGATTATATTGTAATTTAATGACAGTTTGATAACTAATTATCTGTTGCTTATATGATATACCATGTTATTTATAGTATGTATTTGTAACACTTCTATATCAATATACAGATGGCAAAATAGTCACAGAGGGCAAGTAAGCTGTCCAGGATGTTTGGCAGTGGCCTGTCCAATGTTTGAATTTAGACGGTCCAACTCTTCAACCTTAAACACTATACTGGGCTTCATCCTATGTTCTACAAAGACTGTTGCATATAGTAGAATATCAGTCAATGTTTGTATTAGTGTTAGAACTTCTTTAATGTATAATGAGCTAGTGGGTAGAAAATCTATAGTTTAAAATTGAAATGTAAATTCTCTTGAAGTAAGCAAATATCGATACCTCAGTTTGATATTCTCAATAACTTTTCATTTGCTTTGACATTGTTTTCAGAAATGGTAGACTATATATTTCATCCTGAGTTCTGATTGTTTTTTGTTATCGTATATTAATAGTTTGTAACTGTATGTTAGATGTTAATTTTGTTTTATAGAAACAGAATTCTTAAAAGTTATAGATTTATAGAAAGTTTTGAAAAAATAAAAATAAAAAAAGTGTTTTGAAGAAAGCACACAGGTCTTATATACCACTCATGTAGTTACTTTCGTTGGTAGAATCTTAACTATCTATAGTACAGTATCAGAACCAGGAAGTTGGCATTGGTATAAAGTATGTGTTTAGGTCTATTGTTGAATCACACATGTAGATATATGTAGTTAATATTGCAATCAAGAGACAGAACTTTGCCGTTACCACAGAAATCTTCCTCATGCATCCCTTTATAGTCATAACTCATACCCCATGCCACCACCCCTACCCCATCCTTACCTTTTTCTATACAACAGTAATCTTTTCTCCATTTCTATGGTTTTGTCATTTCAGGAATTTTGTATAAATAATTCAGACAGTGGGCGACCTTTTGAGATTGGCTCTTTTGTTCCCTCAGCACAATGACTTTGAGATCACTTTAAGATGTTGCATATGTTAATTGTTCATTCCTTCTCACTACTGTGCGGTATTTCATGGTATGATGAATATACATTAATATATTTAACCATTCATCTGTTATAGGCTGTTTTGGCTGTTTTCAGTTTTTAGTTATTACAAATAAAGCTGGTATGAACAATCATGTACAGGTTTTGTGTGGACAACTGACAAAGTTTTCATTTCTATGGCAATAATGTCCAGGATCGTCATTGCTGGACCATATCTTAAGTATGCATTCAGTTTTGAAACTGTCGAGCTGTTTTCTGGAGTTGTTTTACTCTCCTTCCAGCAGTGTATAGAAGATCCAGTGTCTCTGCATCCTCACCAGCATTTGGTGTTATCAATATTGTTTGTCTTGGAAGTTGTATAAGTATGCATACGTGTGCTATCTCCTGTGGACTTAATTTGCATTTCCCTAATAACCAGTGATATTATATGTCTTTTCATATGCTGATTTGCCTTCAGTAAAATGTTTCTTCATGTCCTTACCCTTTCTCTAATTGGATTTTTTTTTTTTTTACCATTGCATTTTGAGAATTCTTTATATATTCTCGATATAAGTCCTTTGTTAAATAGACAATTTGCAGATATTTTCTTCTTGTCTGAACTTGTTTTTGTCATCATTTTTAAGATAGAGTTGAATCCTTTGCCAGGGCCATAATCGTGGATTCAAAAAATAAAAATACAGAATGATGCCAGGGCTATGTGTGGGTTAAGTCACTTCAGTCGTCTCTGACTCTTGACAACCCTGTGGACTATAGTCTGTCCGTGGGGCTTTTCTGTCCATGGGATTCTCCAGGCAAGAATACTGGAGTGGGTTGTCATACCTTTCCACAGGGGATCTTCCTGATCCAGGGGTCGAACCCACATGTATTCTGTCCCCTGCATTGGCAGGCAGGCTCCTTACCGTTAGCACCCCCTGGGAGGCCCTGCATGCCCTCTGCTGTGTCAGAAACTCCTGGACAGCTGTGTCAGAGGAAAGAGTGCCATCTACTGAAGAGCAGGAACCAGTTCTCCAGCACAGTGACTATGTGGGGAGGAGTGAGGAACGGGCTCCATCAGAGTCAAGCTAGAGAGGACTGTGTACCATTCATTCAGAGAAGGTTACTATGACTGTGCAATAGAAAGCCACCACCAGCCCTTGCCAGGTTGAGGGGCTGTTGTTGACTTAGTACACTAAGTCTCTTGACAAATAGGTAACCAAGGTAATAAATAAGAGATGACATGGGTATCAGCTGATTTCAGACATCTCTCGCCTGCCTTAGCTTTGTTCCTTCCAAGTAATTAAATCCTTCTGTCTAATTAAAGCAATACACTGTTATTAGTTCTAAGCATGTTTATAACACGTTCCTTAAAGTGACATATGCAATAGACTTATCCAACCTTTGTTTTTGAATGGATTATCTTACAGATTTTTAGCTTTTATTAAATTTGAATTCTCACGTTGTATAAGTACTTTTTGCATGTAGCATACTATGAAAACTTCCCTATTGTGGGAGGACATGAGGATTCACTGATAGTGCTATCTTATTTTATTTTCTATGCATTTTGGTTGCTGAGAGTATAAATATGCTTATAATTATAAAATTTAGTTGAAATTGGTTCAATTAGATGTGTAGAAAAAGCTATTTTTAATTATCATGGAGTACAAAATTGTAGTTTTCTGTATGTGAGATAAATGGCAGCTTTAATATTTCTGGCATACAGACTTGATAGTCCATCTCAGGAAAAATTAAAGTTTGAAAAAATTTGACTTTACCTTTATAAAACTAATTTGGGAAGTGAACGACTAGAAGTAGTAATGCCCACAGATAGACAATTTTGGTGAGTTCAGGTAAGTGGGCAGCAGAGTTCTGAGGAGCCCTCCTATGCCTACAGAGGAAATTGGCACCATGTTGCATGTTTGGCAAATCAGTTTAGGCATACATTCCTGGCCATTCTCTTTACTCTTATTTTTTCTACGAGTCTACTTAGAAACAGTGTAACTTTGATTCCACATTCAGTTGCTAGTGCTGTGGCAGATGTTTCCAGGAACAGTGTTTGATATTGCTGTTAGAAGTACTCATGAAGTGGACATGGTAATTTTATTTGGATACAGGTAAAAGATGTATATGATTTACAGATTTCTTCTTTACATATTAGAAAAATAAACTCAAAAGAAAAACATACCTGTTAGCAACATGCAGCTATGAAAGATGTAAAAATCTAGAGTAAATATCCTTTCTTCCTTCTCTGTATTTTTGGATTCTTAAAAGTAATTCTCTTCTCTCAAAGTTTAGTAAATCCAATTACACTTTATAAAAATGAGTGACTTCCCTGGTGGGCCAGTGGCTAAGACTTTGTGCACCCAATGCAGGGAGCCTGGGTTTAACCCCTGGTCAGGGAACTAGATCCCACATGACACAACTTAAAAAAAAAACAGAAACAGAACCCACATG
Organism: Bos javanicus; assembly: GCF_032452875.1. Lineage (NCBI taxonomy): Eukaryota > Metazoa > Chordata > Mammalia > Artiodactyla > Bovidae > Bos > Bos javanicus. The sequence continues at coordinate 92,976,354 of NC_083869.1, forward strand.
CCACAACTAAGACCTGTTGGAGCCAAATAAATAAATAAATTGGGGGAAAAAAACCCTTTTCTGTAATAATGAAGCAAAATTTATGTGCATATTTTGCTACCTCGCTTTCTCTCACTCCCATTTTAGGTTAATCAGATTTCCCCCCAACATTTTCTGATGAAATTATCAAAAGTAGAGCAAAGTTAAAGGAATTTTACAAGAACATTGATATACATCTAGAGTGCATCTATTAATCTATCATATATTGATGTGTTTCAAAGTAAATTGCATATGTTTAATACACAAATCACTGAGTTCAATACTTTTTTGTTTTGTTTTCAGTATTTATATATTTATTTAAAGTTTAGTGATAGAATTCACAAATCTTAAGCATACATTAGCTGAGATATGACAAAAGTTTACACCATTTTACCTCAAACTCACCAAGATGCAGAATATTTCTATCACTACAGAAAATTAGCGCATGCTCCTTGACCATCAGTACCCATCTCCCAGAGATTAGTTAGTTCTACCATTTCATATGAAAAAAATTATACAATATATACTCTCATGTGTCTGGCTTCATTCACTTGGCATGTTTTTTGAAATTCTTCCATAATGTCACATGTATCAGTAGTTTGTTCCTTTTTATTGATAGGTGTTACTTTCTTGTATGAATATACTATAGTTTATGTATTCTTCTCTTTATGCATACATGAGATTCCAGGCTTTTAACCCCAGGAAATTTTAAAGATTGTGCAATAGCACTTCATTTAAAACTATAGTGTCTCTTACTCAGTTATCTCTTGCCTGCAGTTTTGGAAACTCTTTGCTATTCGTAAATTTTGTAATCTCGATGTTTATGTATATGTCTAACTTGTCTGCCTTGAGCAAAATTTTTGGACTTTAAATATCAACCCTTCCTCTGAAGCCCAAGGGACATTGCAATGCGCTCTACCTCCCCTCTTCCCCCACCCTAGGATCATCTTAGGAACTGCCCTGGCTAAGTGTCTATAGTGTTAATACACTTGGACTTAAATTCCAGTCTTTTTTTTTTTTCTTTACTTTATAGAGAAGAAAATGTAGTTCAGTTTTTAGCCTGTGGAACAGGTTCTGTTGGGACTGTTGGTAATGTTGGTGAACAAGTAGGATTAGCAAATATATTTACAAAAATTTAAAATACCCGTAAGAATGATGCATAAATGTATAACCTTAGGAAGGCCAGGAAAACAGCTTTTTAAAAAATGGTTTTGAAGTCTGTCTTCTGATTCTTGTCTATGAAGAGCCATTCAATCAGCATTCTTAAGTTAACTGTACATAAGCGTGTAGCAACTATATTCAAAACTGACCACAGTTCATTTTTGACCATCTGACTTTCAAAGTTAGGGAAAGTTGATCTGTCTTATAATGCCATCATATTTTTGATTCATCTTTATATAACTAAAACCTTTCCAGTGTATATTTTAAGGCTACTAAGATCATCTAATGGGCTTCCCTTGTAGCTCAGATGGTAAAGAATCCGCCTGCAATGCAGGAGACCTGGATTTGATCTCTGTGTTGGGAAGATCCCCTGGAGAAGGGGAAGGCTAACCACTCCAGTATTCTGGCCTAGATATAGACTGTATAGTCCATGGAGTCGCAAAGAGTTGGACATAACTGAGTGACTTTCACTTTCACAATCATCTAACTACTCAGGAGATTGTCTTGGAACCCTTTTCTTTAGAATTTTGAATGTGCATTGGTGATGTTATCTGTGAATGGGAAATGAATATATTGACATCCTGACTGGACAAATTTATGTGGAAGAAGTTGTTTTGTGATTGTTTAAAAAAAATTTTTTTTTGCTTAGTTGCTAAGTCGTGTCTGACACTTGCGACCCCGTGGACTGTAGCCCGCCAGGCTCCTCTGTCCATAGAATTCTCCAGGAAAGAGTACTGGAGTGGGTTGCCATTTTTTTCTCCAAGGATCTTCCTGACCCAGGGATTGAACCTGTGTCTGCTGCATTGCAGGCGGTGCCCTGGTATTACAGGGGATTCTTACTGCTGAGCCACCAGGGAAGCCCCTTGTTTGTTTAGTAGGAAAAAACATACATCCTGTGTTGTGTACCAGTTGCAGAATATATATGATAGGGTGGTTAGGTATTTGCCTAGCAGTACATATACTTAGAAGATGGATGATAATAATTGGTAAATATCTGTATACAGTTCCAATAGGATGTACTTCTTGTTGTCTGAACTTGTTTCGGAAAGACCTCATGAAGTTGGATAGCCTCCAAAACTTTCAGAGAACAAAAGAGATGATCAAACTTATAGCTGCTCAGAGAGAAGCAAGGAGAAAAGAATAGAATAATGACTTTGAAATCCTAAAGAAAACTTCAAGTAGAGAGATGGTGTCTTTTGAAGTCTGTGAATAAGAGCAGCAACAAAATTAGCTTTCTGTGAATTAGAAAGTTTCCCCCTGCTTACTCTGTTTTACATGTTTATATCTCATGCTCCTGCAAAGTGATTGGCTTTTCTGTTTGTGTGAACTCTTTTTCTCCTTCATGTTTTTGCTTCTGGTTGGGATCACCCCCATGAATTCAGTCATCTCCCAAAACCTTGTTCAGGCACCACGTCTGCAGTCCAGTCGCATGAGTACTCCTTCTATTCCTTCAGAATTAGCTACCGATAGATGACTGTCTCTACTTCCTCTGTGTTGTTTCTGTAACTTTTAACATACTCTTTATTCTCATTCATGACTGGTGTTCCCAGCAATGGTATTGCATTCAGAGTAACTGTAGCAGCATGAATAGTAGCAGCAGGAGCAATAATCCATACCTGTTTGGATCATTCTGGGCTAGATTTCATTCTAAACTTTTTGCATGAAGTATCTTATTCAAGCTCATTCTAATCCTATAATTTAAATTCTGTTATGTCTAATTGTGTATTTCATTGCATTTCAAACATACGCAGAAGGTAGATGAGAGGACAATCCCTGCTGCCTCATCCTACATAATCATTTCCTTACTTTGGATATAAACCATGTCCATCGTTTGGCTTATTTTGAAGCAAATACCAGATGTTGGATTTCATTCTAAATATTTCTCCATGTGTCTCTGAGGGTTCTTTGAAAAACATTACTGTGTCATTATCATCCCCGAAATGGACAAATTCTTAGAAAAGTACAACTTTCCAAAACTCAACCAGGAAGAAATAGAAAACCTTAACAGACCCATCACAAGCACGGAAATTGAAACTGTAATCAAAAATCTTCCAGCAAACAAAAGCCCAGGTCCAGACGGCTTCACAGCTGAATTCTACCAAAAATTTAGAGAAGAGCTAACACCTATCCTGCTCAAACTCTTCCAGAAAATTGCAGAGGAAGGTAAACTTCCAAACTCATTCTATGAGGCCACCATCACCCTAATACCAAAACTTGACAAAGATGCCACAAAGAAAGAAAACTACAGGCCAATATCACTGATGAACATAGATGCAAAAATCCTAAACAAAATTCTAGCAATCAGAATCCAACAACACATTAAAAAGATCATACACCATGACCAAGCGGGCTTTATCCCAGGGATGCAAGGATTCTTCAATATCCGCAAATCAATCAATGTAATACACCACATTAACAAATTGAAAAACAAAAACCATATGATTATCTCAATAGATGCAGAGAAAGCCTTTGACAAAATTCAACACCCATTTATGATAAAAACTCTCCAGAAAGCAGGAATAGAAGGAACATACCTCAACATAATAAAAGCTATATATGACAAACCCACAGCAAACATTATCCTCAATGGTGAAAAATTGAAAGCATTTCCTCTAAAGTCAGGAACAAGACAAGGGTGCCCACTTTCACCATTACTATTCAACATAGTTTTGGAAGTTTTGGCCACAGCAATCAGAGCAGAAAAAGAAATAAAAGGAATCCAAATTGGAAAAGAAGAAGTAAAACTCTCACTATTTGCAGATGACATGATCCTCTACATAGAAAACCCTCAAGACTCCACCAGAAAATTACTAGAACTAATCAATGACTGTAGTAAAGTTGCAGGATATAAAATCAACACACAGAAATCCCTTGCATTCCTATACACTAATAATGAGAAAACAGAAAGAGAAATTAAGGAAACAATTCCATTCACCATTGCAACGAAAAGAATAAAATACTTAGGAATATATCTACCTAAAGAAACTAAAGACCTATATATAGAAAACTATAAAACACTGGTGAAAGAAATCAAAGAGGACACTAATAGATGGAGAAATATACCATGTTCATGGATTGGAAGAATCAATATAGTGAAAATGAGTATACTACCCAAAGCAATTTATAGATTCAATGCAATCCCTATCAAGCTACCAACAGTATTCTTCACAGAGCTAGAACAAATAATTTCACAATTTGTATGGAAATACAAAAAACCTCGAATAGCCAAAGCGATCTTGAGAAAGAAAAATGGAACTGGAGGAATCAACCTACCTGACTTCAGGCTCTACTACAAAGCCATAGTTATCAAGACAGTATGGTACTGGCACAAAGACAGAAATATAGATCAATGGAACAAAATAGAAAGCCCAGAGATAAATCCATGCACATATGGACACCTTATCTTTGACAAAGGAGGCAAGAATATACAGTGGATTAAAGACAATCTCTTTAACAAGTGGTGCTGGGAAATCTGGTCAACCACTTGTAAAAGAATGAAACTAGAACACTTTCTAACACCATATACAAAAATAAACTCAAAATGGATTAAAGATCTCAACGTAAGACCAGAAACTATAAAACTCCTAGAGGAGAACATAGGCAAAACACTCTCTGACATACATCACAGCAGGATCCTCTATGACCCACCTCCCAGAATATTGGAAATACAAGCAAAAATAAACAAATGGGACCTAATTAAACTTAAAAGCTTCTGCACATCAAAGGAAACTATTAGCAAGGTGAAAAGGCAGTCTTCAGAATGGGAGAAAATAATAGCAAATGAAGCAACCGACAAACAACTAATCTCAAAAATATACAAGCAACTCCTACAGCTCAACTCCAGAAAAATAAATGACCCAATCAAAAAATGGGCCAAAGATCTAAATAGACATTTCTCCAAAGAAGACATACAGATGGCTAACAAACACATGAAAAGATGCTCAACATCACTCATTACCAGAGAAATGCAAATCAAAACCACTATGAGGTACCATCTCACACCAGTCAGAATGGCTGCGATCCAAAAGTCTACAAATAATAAATGCTGGAGAGGGTGTGGAGAAAAGGGAACCCTCTTACACTGTTGGTGGGAATGCAAACTAGTACAGCCACTATGGAGAACAGTGTGGAGATTCCTTAAAAAACTGGAAATAGAACTGCCTTATGATCCAGCAATCCCACTGCTGGGCATACACACTGAGGAAACCAGAAGGGAAAGAGACACGTGTACCCCAATGTTCATCGCAGCACTGTTTATAATAGCCAGGACATGGAAGCAACCTAGATGTCCATCAGCAGATGAATGGATAAGAAAGCAGTGGTACATATACACAATGGAGTATTACTCAGCCATTAAAAAGAATCCATTTGAATCAGTTCTAATGAGGTGGATGAAACTGGAGCCTATTATACAGAGTGAAGTAAGCCAGAAGGAAAAACATAAATACAATATACTAACGCATATATATGGAATTTAGAAAGATGGTAACGATAACCCTGTATACGAGACAGCAAAAGAGACACTGATGTATAGATCAGTCTTACGGACTCTGTGGGAGAGGGAGAGGGTGGGAAGATTTGGGAGAATGGCATTGAAACATGTGAAATGTCATGTATGAAACGAGATGCCAGTCCAGGTTCAGTGCACGATGCTGGATGCTTGGGGCTGGTGGGCTGGGACGGCCCAGGGGGATGGTATGGGGAGGGGGAAGGGAGGAGGGTTCAGGATGGGGAGCACGTGTATACCTGAAATTTTTTTAATTAAAAAAATAAAAAAATAAAAAATAAAAAAATAAAAGTAATTAACAGTTTAATAGCATGAATTTCTAGGTCAAAGTTTAAATTTTACTGGTGGTCAATGTGGACTTCCCTGGTAGCTCAGATGGTAATGAATCTAGCTTCAGTGTTCGGTCCCTGGGTCAGGAAGACCCCCTGGTGAAGGGAATGGAACTCACTCCAGTATTCTTGCCTGGAGAATTCCATGGACAAAGGAGCATGATGGGCTCCAGTCCACGGGGTTGCAAAAAGTCAGACACTACTGAGTGACTAACAATTTCACTTTTTAACTCATAAATATATTTCTGTAGTTTTCCTGAATCAGGATTCAAATAAGGCCCATGTATCACATGTGGTTCATGTCTCTTAAGTCTTCCATGTAGGAGTCCTCTTTACTTCTCTTTGTTCTAGCAGTTTATTTGTTGAAGAAACAAGATTATTTGTTCTGTTGTTCTCTATAGTCTGTGTTTTGCTAATTTCATTCCCTAGTGATGTTTAACATATTTTTCTGGTCTCTTTATTAATGTAAACTGATATTCAGATCTAGAACCTCAAATTTTTGTGGGGGAGGGAAAGACTATTTCATAGCTGTTTTCTGCACTCCAGGAATTACATAATATAGTTATTTAACTTTGTTAGTGGCTACAGATAACTTCCTAGAGCTGTTTCATTATGAGTTTGCAAAATGGGAGTAGACCATTACTCTTTCTTCTTTTCTTAATGGGGATAGTGCTAAAGAGATTGTCATCAAGTATTTGCATACCCTGAGGGACTGATAGAAGACAGGTTGTAGAGGAAAGGCAAATTTAATGCTTGATTATTTTCTTTTTCCACTAGTTTTCAGGAAATTGGATTGGTTCCTTCGAGAATCTGTGAAGGAGACTAGGCACCTTCTCACTGCATATGCATGTTATGAGCACATGGGTATAAACTTTTTTGGTCTTGGTCTGTTTAAGAACTACTATTCTGTTTGCTCCAGTTTCCTTATCTTTTAGCCAGTAGGTGCCACTTCAGGCTGACAGTTTTTGAAGGCTTCCTTGCTTTCTGCTGTGACAAAATCTTCCAGACTCAGCTTGTACATTTCCTTCCCCAAACTAGGATCCACTGTTCTCCATGGAGCCCTGGTTTCTTTTAGTGGGAAATAGTACTTTGAATGGAGAAGGCAATGGCACCCCACTCCAGTACGCTTGCCTGAAAAATCCCACAGACAGAGGAGCCTGGAAGGCTGGGGTCCATAGGGTTGCTGATGGTCGGACACGACTGAACGACTTCACTTTCACTTTTCACTTTCATGCATTGGAGAAGGAAATGGCAACCCACTCCAGTGTTCTTGCCTGGAGAATCCCAGGGACGGGGGAGCCTGGTGAGCTGCCGTCTATGGGGTCGCACAGAGTCGGACACGACTAAAGCGACTTAGCAGCAGCAGCAGCAGTACTTTGAAAACCATGATTGGAAGCAATTATTATTACTTGGTTGGTCACTGTATCTAGGTTTTTTCCCAATGGAAAAAAAGAACATGTATTCCTCTTGAGTTTATATTGGTATTTCTAACAAAAATTTAGGATTATATGGTGTTAATTTCCTTTTATATTTTTTACATCTCTTTTCTTCAGCATACTTCCTGAAGAATTAACATATGTTTGGAATGTTACGTGTTCTTGCTTAAGATAGATAGAGCACTGATTCATAAGTTTTGAAGCCTGGGGAGTGTCCCATGAATCATATCATTACAGGAAGGTGTTAAAGACAGATTACTAGCGAGAGAGAGGAGGGATATGGGACTGAGGTCTGGCTCTGCCAATTTACCTGTCACTTGTTTCCTTGTCTTGTAAAATGAAGGCAATAATTTACCTCCCAGTCTTTTTATGGAGGATAATATATGTGAAAATCTATATAAATTACTAACATATCATAATAGAAGTCACCTTCCCAGCTTATTAAAAAGATTAGAGTCTTTGACTATTGGATTTTGATTAGCTTTTTTGGCAAGATTTGTTTATTCTTGCAGGGTGTGTGTGTACATTTATATATATGGTGCTTGAATATCCTTCTTAATTATTTTATCTCTATAGTTAAATGTATACGTGTGTAGGCTTCTTCTGAAATGACTATTCGATAGTTTAATATTAACTTGGCTTAAATATTACATATTTTTGTTTACAGTGTTAAAAAGGCTTCCCTAGTGGTTTAGCAGGCAAAGAATATGCAAGAGACACAGGGAACGTGAGTCTGATCCCTGGGTTGGGAAGATCCCCCGGAGAAGGGAATGGCAATCCACCCCAGTATTCTTGCCTGGAGAATCCCATGGACAGAGGAGCCTAGGGGACTACAGTCCAAAGGGTCACGAAGAGTCAGATATGAATGAGTCAGATATAAGCACACCCATGTGTACATACTCACAAAATATTACAAAGTGGGTATAGAAAGGAGGATCAAACTAGAGGAGAATTTTACATCAAAGCTTGTTACTTCCCTTGTTACTGATGACTCCTTGTTTCACTTATCCAGTGTCATGGAGCACTGTAGACCCTGGAGTCTACCTCTGTGTGTATATAACCTTTCCCTTGGTAGGATTTCACTGTAGAGTGTTAACATCACAGCGTGGAAACAAATGGCAAGTCCAGGTCAAGTTCGCTAGCTGATGACAAGTGCTAGGTGTTTGATGCTAGGCTCATCAAGGGTCTTTCTTAGATAAGACTCTAAAAGTATTTTTTTTTTTTTTTTTTTGCTGTTATTGACTGTATTTTTTAAGAGCACCTTTTCTATCTTGGTGCCTTGTTTTTCTGCTTGAGATCAAATAGAAAAGTGGCCAGATGCTTTACTAACTAGTACTTCCTTGGTTCTGCCTTCAGGTCCCCGTTTTTATTAGCTTCTTGCCATTTAGTGCTCTTAAGGCCTTGAGTTTAGCCTTAAATTATTCTAGCCTTGATATCTTGTGCTTCACTTCCTTTCTAACTTTTCTTCCCATGTGTCTGTGATAATTTTCTAAAACTCACACTTGATTGTTTACAACTACATTCTACTTCACTTTAGCCAAACTTTGCAGTTGGCAATGGTGTTCTCTATACAGCCTCACCTTTTATTGATAAAGTCCTTTTACAGTATCTCTATATAGACATACATAAAGTTCATTTGCATTTTACCAACAACTCTGTTTCTATATGGTGTTAAAAATTGTTGCTATTCTTAAATCTTTCTAGTATGAAATAAAAGAATAATATTACACAACTTTGAGAAAACAAGGAAATAGATAACCCTGTTACTTTCTATGATCATTGTCATTCATGTGTTTTTTGTCTCCTGATCTCATTTCCATACATTTTTGTACACAGGTCTAGAGCACATTTTTGTTTTTTAGGCTCAGGCCCAATACATTTGCGATGTCAGAAATACTTTGTATGTCCTTTCATAGAAATTATAAGTAACACTGAAAGACAAATTTTATTAAGTTCATTGCTTTGTTCTCAGTTGGTAAAATGTAATAATTTTTAAAGGTAGAGAGTTTCATTGTTCAAGATTTTACAAAATACCCAAGTATTGCATTCCTGTCCTATGGTTAACAGTTTTTTATATTTCCTTCCAGATTTAACATACCTCTAGCTTTAATATAACCATCAGTTTAAAGAATGCATAAGGTCTAAGATATGTGTATAACAAGTTTAACTGTTCTTCTATTATATGTTTACCAATTTCTAAATTTTACCCTTGCAAACACTTGGGGTGAACAGTTTTTTTTTTAGATTTTATTTTATTTTTAAACTTTACAATATTGTATTAGTTTTGCCAAATACCAAAATGAATCTGCCACACAGATTTTTTATATTTTGGATTGCTTCTTTAGATTAGAATCCAAGAAGTAAAATAACTAGGTTATAGTAATATTTTTATAATTCTTGATTTACATTCCTGGATATGAAGGCTGTAATAGTTTATGATACTGTTAGCAAATTGGTTAGTTTTCTCTTTTGTGTAATTTCTCACCTCTCTCCCTCTTACAATATACGTTGTATACGCTTCCCTCTCTCCCCTTACAATATACGTTGCTCATTTTTTTTTTTTTTGGAGGCTTAATATTTCCATTAAGCTTCTAAATAGTTGAGATCTCTGCTTTGGAAAGCCCCGTGGTTTTTGGACAGGAAATGCAGCATTCTCCTGCAGTGGGGCTAAGGAGATGGATGTAGATGAGGTGTGAGGTCATGAGAGATCCTGGCAGGGAGAAGTGGTGGTTTGCATGTGGCAGAGGAAAACTGAATTTGATTTCCTAGTTTTTTTCTGGCATTATTCCTGATAAAAAGTATCTCTAAGGTATAAAATTTCAAAGCCCTATGTTAAGGAATAAAGCTGGAACTAGATTTTTTTGAATGGTAAAGTTAGATCCTTGGTTATCAAGCAGTGGTCTCAATCTATAAAGATTATGACTTATGTACTTCAGAGAAGATGTTATAGCCAGGTTTCACAGTTGGGAATCTACTGTGTATCAGAGATATACAAATAGATAAGTCTGCTATTCCCTAGCAAAGAGCATGCGTTGCTTAGCAACCCTACAAGTTTACTAAAATGATGTCATAGAGATCATCTACTACTTTATATAGTAGTCATTAGGCATGCCAGTGTTTCTGAATGAATGTGGTCATGTGTAGATAAATAGCTGAGGAGCTGAGACCTAAGACTACAATGTGGTGAATTAATTTTCACACATTGAGTATTTTTGCTCACTATCTATTTAAACTGGCTTTAGCTAAGTGTAATTTTGTTATCTAGAAGGAACTGGACTTTGGAAGTGGTATTTTTGTCAGCCGTTTGAGAGAATGTAACATTATTATTCCATTGGCTATGCCATCAGAAGCTATGCTGAGATTATTTTGACCTTTAAATGACTATGTGTTAATTATACTTCATGCTTGTATTCTTTGTAGGTGCTTCTTCGTATGATAGTGTGAACCCTGATGTGAATAATCACATATATACATATAATAGCCTGTGTTTTGCAGAATTTCAGACTCCCTTGAGCCCAACAGTATCATCCTTTCATTTTAGGATCCAGTTCGTCATTCTTTATTCGGCCTTTAGTTTCCTCCCTGACTAGTTGGGTGATCATCTGTCAGATGTCCTCGGGCAAGTGTCTTTTAACCCTTTGAGGCTGGCTTGATGATCCATAAACTGGGAATGCCGGTAAATCTATCCTGCCGGTCCTGACAGATTGGTACCAACAGTAGCCCAGAAACTCTAATGAGGGTGGGCAGGGAGCCTTCGGGAACCAGGTCTTAGGGTCAGGACTGGGGAAGCTGAACAGCAAAAATCTGTTTATGATGGAGGTCGGAGGATAGCATTTTAAATGCAGTCTTCAAGTGTGATGCAGATAGGCATTTGGAGCAGGAGGTGAGGCAGAACATACAAACCAGGTATTCCCAGGAGTGACTGTAAGTTGAAGACCACAATTTCTAGAACAGAATTTCTAGGATTCATAAGGATGCAAATAGATGTTATTACTGTTACTAATTACTTTTTTACAGTACTTAGTTTGTAGCAGGCACTGTGGAACATACTTTGACATATAATACAATTGTGTCCATGATACTCTTTGTAAAGATAAGTATTATTATCACTTTTATCAGGTGAGGAAACCAGTATCAGAAAGGTTCAGTGGTTTTACCCGAACGGTGGATGTGAGATAGGCATGTAAGCTGTCTGAAGCCAGTGCCTGCAGTTGAAATACTGCTCTCACACTGTCTCAGCTGTCTGTCTGCTGTTTGTCTTTCCCAACACACTCCTTACTTACCCTGTCCTCACCACCCGTGTCGAGGAAGGGCGGTGACCCTTCTGTTTTGCCTTAACAGGTTCCCTGGCCCTCCTGGCTGCCAGAACTCTTCAGTCAAGGGGTGGTATACTGAAGGGAGAACCCAGGGCAGAGGAAAAGGCCGATTCATCAGTGTCCTGGTTCCCTCCCTGCCAGGCTGGATGGCTGTCTCTTTACCCACTGCCATGTCTCTTACCAGGGAACCCTCTCCTTGCCTTTCAGGGAGAGGTTGATTATTGATACTAGACCTGGCACACTCCGCTGTTCCTTTCTGGTTTCCATAAACCTTCCAAAAAACCATGCTTTTTATAAGTAGACTCTTCACTAAATTCTCTGGCATTACCCCGTTGGAGAATGCCCTCTGTTTGTCAGAACGCTAATTGTTGTACCAGCTCGCCCATTTGGAACAAAAGAACTGTGCTGACGGCTCGGCAGTCAACAAATACTAAGTGTCTACAAAGCACGACACGCTGTGAAGGGATAGCACGGTAACTAAAAAAGCTGCAGCCATAGACCCTGCCTATTGAAAAAAAAAGTTATCTAGGAAGATAGTATATTTAAAATGATAATACAAGGCAGCATGAAGAGTTCAGAGACGAGAGGGTTCTCTGTGGCTGGTCGCAGAAGGGATGAGTAGATACTTAATGCTTTTAAGGACAGGTAACGATTTAGTCAAAATGGAAAAAAGGAATTTGCAAAATGTGTTTTGAGGATAATGAATAGATGAGTCTAGGTGGCGCTAAGGCCTCCTCTGAGGGAATACTAGGGCACAGGTGAGCTACATACCCACGTTGATAGTACTTTGTCTTTTTTTGTTTATAATTTAGATTAAAAAAAATGTTTTGTATCCAAATTCATGTTGTATTTATGGTTGTTCATGATTATTGCTTATTGTAAAGATGGTTTGAACTAATAATGCCTCAACAAGGCCCTCCTGAAGATGAAGTCGGATTTCTTTGCATATCTGTTTACTCCGTATGTCAGGCCTGCACTTGTTTGGACACACCATGATGGTAATTCATACTCTTGGTTTAACAACACTTTCATATAATTATCTTTACTTTGTAATTACAGCAATAAAATCCGTTCTTTGGGAACTAGTCCAGTATTTAGAATACTGAAAATAAGTGTGCTTAGTCCCAGTTGTCACAATGATTTTTCCAGTGCTTGAATTTCTAAGAAATCAGCTCCTATTGTACTTCAGAATAACACTGATGTATAATAAATTCTCCTTATAGAGATGGCAGCTCTTTGTAGAACCTGAAAAGGAAAACTTTAAATCAAAAAGAATATTCACAAAAAGGTCTTATGTTCTTCTGTTTAGAAATATTGAGAGGGAAGAAGAAATCATAAAACTATCTCAGGGAAAAACAACCTGGAGGCTTAAAGATATACTTTACCTTGTTTTGAAATTAGATTGGTTCAAACCTAAGGATGGGACTAAGTTGCAGGAGAAGGGATGTATGTGTGTGTCTGTGGTCCTCTGAATCCTCCGGATTTATGGTATTCCTTGGGAAGTGATACTGAGGTATATCTAAGCTTATCTCTAAGTATCTGTTGGTGTGCTGATCTCTGCTGTGCTTAGGCCTGGACTGAATGGCCCAGACTGAAGCCATCGAACCAAAGGAGGAGAAGGGGCAGTGGAATGAGAATGTGACTAGCGCAGGTGACATGTGTTTAGGTGGCCTTTTACCAGGCAATTGGATAAACCAAACACTGGCTACAGTGTTGCCTGTTATTAACTACACATACGAACATAGTGACATGCTTTTCCCAGTGGTTGAGTAGATATCATCACAGGGAAGCTTAACAGTTCACCACCAATATTACGTGGAAAACTCTTTAGAGTTGGTGTGTCATGATGCTAGGGAGATTTCTAATAGCTATTGATGGCAACAGTAGCAAAAGGGCATCTGTATGAGGCTATAGTCATTAAAACATGCCTCTCCTTACTACAAGACTGAGAAATATAGTCTGCCTACTGTGACAGAAAAAGCCATCCTGGTATTCTTCTAGAGTAAGGTAGGATTTCATTGTATCTGTGCATTCACTTCCAGGATTCAGCTCTTTTCTCCCTGTAATGAAAGTTCTAGTCTAGTCCTCATCTCGTGCTTTATTGCTTATCTCCAAACACTTTGAGGAACATTATTGCTTGAATATCTCATTGCCATCTCAAATAAAGCATGTCTAAAGTAGAATTGATCATCTTCCTGCAAACTGGACTCCTTATGTGACTTAAATAGTGGAGGATACCAATCACCTATTTGTTCAGGTTATGAAGTGCAAATTCTTCTGGACATCTTCCCCAACAAAAGTTCAAATGTGCAGGGCTTCGTATGGAATTTTAGGTTGGTTTATTAGCCTTTCCTGGAGCCAGCACAAGGATATATTAAAGACAAAACAACTCTGACTGAGGGGGAGGGGGTGAAGTCAGCAGCTCAGTGTCTTGTGTCTGGGTACTAGTAGACTAACTGCCCTTGGAGTCTTACACCATCTCCTGCCTCTTGTGAGAATTCTTCGCTTTGGTGACACCAGTTCACTTGTTTGTCCTCTGAGGGGTGCTGTCCCATTCTCTACTGTTTTGGTTACACAGCCCATCCAATCTACAATGCCTTGATAGTTCTCTTTGCTCAATGACCTTTCTTTACCCTTCAAAACCCCAAGTTATACTTCCCCTATAGCTGACTATGTATCTAGGACACCTGTTTTTCCAGTGTTGCATTATAGTGTTTCCATGGGGACACATCTCTCCACGTAGGGACCTAAGTTCCTGAAGGATGAGGATGGTCTTTCCTTTACTTGACTCTCTAGAGCAGCCGCTCCACTTACCGGCATACAGTTTCTTTCTGGACAGTCTCAACTGTGCTGATCACGTCACCTTCATGTGTAGTCTGGGATCTTCTTTACATACCAAGATAGACTCTCTTAATACTTAGGACTGCTGTGTTAAGTGAAAGAGAAAAACAGCTCCATGGACTATTTTAACAATAAACATAAAATATGTTGCTTTTTGAAAAGTTAGAAATTTCTCTTTAAGTGGTATGAATATTATAAATTGTAAAATGTTTTTACATTGGACGTTAATATATACTGATTAATAAGTAGTATTCTTAGGATACATTTTTTTCCTTGGGAATATGCAATTAAAAAAATGTTAGAATCCACTGAATCCCAACTGAGCTTTATTGTATATAACATCATATATTCATACTGAATTGCATGTATTTACATATATTTTTATGATGCTTATATAAAACAAATTATCCCTCCCCAAAGAATCAAGGAACATAAAATGGCAGATATGAACTCCCTTTTTAAAGATTGGGAACTATTCAAATTGTTTCTGCTCTTTGCTCTTACTTCCTTCAGATATGAATGCTCAGTGAAAGTGGCTGACTGATCACATCTTTAAATCCTGGGTGGTTTAGGCAGGAGGTATACAGAGGTGCTGGTGTGTTTAGATTCTCAACAGGATTCTGGGGAATTTTTATTTGAAGTTAAAGCTGTGAGAATGTAAAGGGAGAAAAATTATTTTGTGTATATTTGACAACCACTAATATTCAGTCACTGAGGCTGAGATCAAAGAAAACTGTTACTCCATTGGCTCTATAATAGTATTTGCTTAACTGTATTAAATTGTTCATTTGCTAAGTCTTGTCTGACTCTTTGGAACCCCATAGACTGCAGCACGCCACTCTTCCCTGTCCACCATCTCTCAGAGTTTGCTCAAACTCATGTCCATTGAGTCGGTGATGCCATCCAACCATCTTACCCTCTGTCATCCCCTTCTCCTCCTGCCCTCAATTTTTCCCAGCATCAGGGTCTTTTCCAGTGTTGGGTCTTCACATCAGGTGGCCAAAGTATTGGAGCTTCAGCATCAGTCCTTCCAATGAATATTCAAGATTGATTTCCTTTAGGATTGACTGGTTTGATCTCCTTGCAGTCCAAGGGACTCTCAAGAGTTTTCTCCAGCACCACAGTTCAAAAGAATCAATTCTTTGGCACTCAGCTTTCTTTATAGTGTAAATCTCACATCCATACATGACTACTGGAAAAACCATAGCTTTAACTGTACAGACCTTTTTAGGCAAAGTGAGGTCTCTGCTTTTTAATATGCTGTCTAGGTTTGTCATGGCTTTTCTTCCAAAGAGCAAGCATCTTTTAATTTCATGGCTGTGGTCACTGTCTGCAGTGATTTTTGGAGCTCAGGAAAATAAGGTCTGTCACTGTTTCCAAATTTTGAGAAATCTTAGGCCCTCTGATATAAAATATGCAATTTTCAAGCATACTAACTTACTAGAAAAATAAAAAGACCTGCACCCTTTGATAATTCTGTATAGAATTAAGGCAACAACTACATTTTTTAAAACTGACTCTTTTCAAAAAAGTTTATTCAAGAGAAATATACATACTTTCTATTTTCCTCAAGCACTTCACTAATTATGTGAGGGGGAAATATAATTTTGCTTAATGGGTTTCTTAAGAAACAACTTGTACTTTTGCTTAATATGATATACCATGCAAGGAATTTTCCTGGGTATTACAACTTTGGGCTTCAGTTCAGTTCAGTTGCTCAGTAGTGTTAGGCTCTGTGACACCATGAACCGCAGCACACCAGGCCTTCCTGTCTATCGCCAACTCCCGGAGTTCACCAAACTCATTTCCATTGAGTCGGTGATGCCCTCCAACCATCTCATCCTGTGTCATCCCCTTCTCCTCCTGCCCTCTCAATCTTTCCCAGCATCAGGGTCTTTTCAAATGAGTCAGCTCTTTGCATCAGTTGGCCAAAGTATTAGAGTTTCAGCTTTAACATCAGTCCTTCCTATGTAAACCCAGGACTGATTACCTTTAGGATGGACTGGTTAGATCTCCTTGCAGTCCAAGGGACTCTCAAGAGTCTTCTCCAACACCACAGTTCAAAAGCATCCATTCTTCAATGCTCAGCTTTCATTGTAGTCCAACTCTCACATCCATACATGACTACTGGAAAAACCATAGCCTTGACTAGACGGACCTTTGTTGGCAAAGTAATGTCTCTGCTTTTTAATATGCTGTCTAGGTTGGTCATAAATTTTCTTCCAAGGAGTAAGCGTCTTTTAATTTCATGGCTGCAGTCACCATCTGCGGTGATTTTGGAGCTCAGAAAAATAAAGTCAGCCACTGTTTCCCCATTTATTTCCTGTGAAGTGATGGGACTGGATGCCATGATCTTAGTTTTCTGAATGTTGAGCTTTAAGCCAACTTTTTCACTCTCCTTTTTCACTTTCATCAAGAGGCTGTGTAGTTCCTCTTCACTTTCTGCCATAAGGGTGGTGTCATCTGCATATCTGAGATTATTGATATACAATTGTGTCCATGATACTCTTTGTAAAGATAAGTATTATTATTACTTTTATACCTAAATAAATTTCATACAAAATATATATTTTGTTTATAAAAATGAGATTAGGTTCTTAAATTTCTTTTTTTAAACTATTTTTAAAATTTATTTTTGACTGCACGGAATCTTCTCTGCTGTGCACAGGCTCTCTGTAGTTGTGGTGAGCAGGGTCTGGTCTCTGGTTGCAGTGCATGGGCTTCTCACTGAGCGGCTTCTCTCTTTCTGGAGCATGAGCTCTAGAGCACAGGCTCAGTAGTTGTGGTGCACAGGCTTAGTGGCCCCGTGACATGTGAAATCTTTCTGGACCAGGGATTGAACTTGTGTTTCCTTATTAGCAGGCAGATTCTTAACCACTGGACCACCAGGGAAGTCTGAGATTAGATAAACTAACGCCTTAAGTACATACAGTTTATATTGTTGTGAATGTAATCCCAAAAATGCATTGAAAATTTGAGAAGCAGCAGCATTCTCTAAATACCTGAATAGCCTCAAAAAAAAAAAAAAAAATCATTCCATTAAAACTATACTTCTTTGTACATTTAATAAAATTGGCCTTACTGTTTTGTAGTATCCAAATACACATAAAAGCTAAAAATCCTTTTCAAAGTATAATTATGTGCACATAATAATAGAGAGTAATGTGAAGAAAGGCTCTAGGGTTATATCATGGAACTTAACTACCAGATCTTCTGCTTTCTAATCAGTCACACTATTTTCACCTTTAAAGGTTTTACAGCTATTAAGTCATATTCTGGCACTCTCTTCCCTCCAGAAAACTGTAATTTAGCATCAGGTATATATCGTATTTAATTACCCACTGTATATTTCGTCTCTGTGGCTTTAAGTTCTAAAGATTGCAACTCTGAAAAGTATTTGTTTATATTTCTAAATTATGTCTGCAAATTACAGTTGGGTATTGCATATGATAATAGTGTAGCTCTCTGGGTTACAGATAATACAGTATGACAATTTTTCTTCCAGTCCTATTTCATATGACTTAGAGTAAATCTAAATTTTTTTCAGTTAATTAGAAAAACAGATTGAAAATACAATCTCCAAATAAAACACAAAACATATACATTACATAAAAATGATATGTTTAAATAAAACTTCTGATTATAAAATGTGAGCAAGCCACAAAGTGGGAACATATATTGGTAACACAACAGTATCCAACGAGGAACAGATACCTAGAATATATCGATATAATGCATGCCTTAAAAAAACTGACAACCCAATAGAAAAGTTTTGAATAAAAAACTTCACAAAAATGATAAATGCCAAGAAACATGTAAGTACTCAAGCCTAATGATTATCAAGGATATAGAAATTAAAACTATAATGAGATACCACTATACATTTATCCAAATATCAAAAGGAATAACTCTAATATTGGGTGTAGACTAGGATGTGGAGGAACCAGAACTCTGATGATGGAAATGTGAATCAGCACAACTAATTTTTCAAAGTATTGTCATTATCTGGTGATGTTGAAAATGAGTATAATCTTCTGATTCAGTCACGTGTTAAGGAAAGTAGTACACATGTGCACTGGGATACATGTGTAAGGATGTTCATTACCACCTTGCTCATCGTAGCCCCAAACTGAGAAAAATGCAAATGATCATCAAGATAATGGGTAACTAGCACCTGTTGTACTAATGAGGGAATTTCATACAACCTTGAAAATGAGAGAAGTATACTCTCATGCAGTAACATGAATGAATCTCACATTTTTGAACAAAAGCATTCACAAAAAAATTCCATGAGCGCATTTATGGAGGGCTTCCCTGGTGGCTCAGATGATAAAGAAACCACCTGCAATGCAGGAGACCTAGGTTCAATCCCTGGGTTGGGAAGACTCCCTGGAGGAGGGCATGTCAAGCCACTCCAGTATTCTTGCCTGGAGAATCCCCATGGACAGAGGAGCCATGAATTTTGAATTTATGGAAAATTCAAAAAGCTTGTCAAACTAAACAAATATTGAGAACTCTGTGCAGGCAGACATCTCAGAGATATTGTGGATTCAGTTCCAGACCTCTGCAATACAGCAAATGTTGCAATAAAGTGTGTCACATGATTTTTGTTTGTTTATTCACTAAAGAAGCTAATTTCTGAAATGGTATATTTTTCACAGCTCCTAGCGGGCAGAACAGATTATCCAGTACATTCAGAGCATGATTTTTGGAGACCTATCTCACAGAAAAAGATCAGAGATATGCTGCAGTGGAATAGCAACTCGAAGCGAGCAACACATCTCTCCCTGAAATAAATAGGTTTATTGCCTTTACTCTTGGTTGCACTCAGTGTAGCTCTTGTCTGAGAGTGGAAGAGAACCCTCATGTCTTTAGAGGTGTATTTATTATCACTTCATTTGTTAGAAATACGGATCTCCTATTATGTTGATTCTCTTTAGTTCTGTAGCTAAATTCCTTGTCTAGGTATCAGTAAGTCACTCCTCCAAGAGAACTCTCTCTGTTATAAGTCACTTTTACATTCAAGGCTTTAGACTGTCCAGTTTAGTCAGCTCTCACTTCTTCCTAAAGTCATGTAGTCATATTGCCTAAATTTCCATGTCAGAAATACTTTCCCTTCTCTTATTCAGAGCCGAGCCTGTCTCTCCTAACCCTGCTTATCTATTTACCGCAAGATGGACCTCCTTGCCTACATTCTTGCCTGCATTGTGCCTGTGTTGCTTCTCAAGTGGAACAGTCATTTCATCTTGCACAAGTTTTAAGCACCCTTTTCTTGTGTTTTCTGAAGTTATACTTTACTTGCTCATTTTTACTCAACATGTATCAGGCATCTATATACAACATATTAGAAACTAGGGGAAACAAAGATGATTATGATGTAGTCTTTGAGAAGATCATGACAGAGGATATGCCTGTGCTTAACTAACTGTTCTATGAGGGGATGTGCATTATGCTAACAGGAACTTTGGGAACACAGAAGATGTGGTGAAATCTGTTATTAGAGACTTGAAGGTCAGTGTGTGTGCGTGCTAAGTTGCTTCAGTCATGTTCGACTCTGCGACACCATGGACCACAGCCCACTAGGCTCCTCTGTCTCTGGGACTCTCCAGGCAAGAATACTGGGGTGGGTTGCCCTTCCCTTCTCCAGGGGATCTTCCCAACCCAAGGATCGAACCCCAGTCTCTTGAGTCTTCTGCATTGGCAGGGGGATTCTTTACCAGTAGCACTCTTGGGATGCCATATTTCTGTTAGGTAACAAATACAGAACAAAGTATCATAAAACTCTGCAGCCTCAGTTGTTGTCTACCAGTCTTCGGACCAGCTAGGATTTTCTGGTTTTGAGTATGTTTACTCCTGAGTCTACAGTTAGTTACAGCTTGGGAACAAATGTGTTTCTGCATGTATTCACAAGCCCATTTCAGGTATTGAGGGGTCAGCTGGCCATAAGCTGGTCTAAAACAGATTTAACTGGTTTAGAAGACTTATCTCTGGTGGTTTCTCCTCCCTTAGTAGTTTAGTCTGGACTTTTTCTCATGGCAAGGCACCCTTCCAAGGAGTAAGCGGAAATACACAAGGCCCTTGGAGGTCTAGGATCAGAACTGGCACGTGATGAGTTGGCCAGAGCAACTCACAAAACTGGCCAGGAGTCAGAGGGAATGGACACAGACTCTGCCTTTTGATGAAAAGTGCTGCCGAGTTGCATAGCCAAGGTGGTAGCTTTTGTAGGTGAAGGTAGAACTGTAATTTGGGTCACTTTTACAATCAACCTACTATAGTACCACAAAGGAAATGACATTTTAATTCGGCCCTTCATGGGTAACCAGTCTTCCTTGAGGTGGCCTAGATAGTAGAAGGCATTGAGCATGGATATATTGGGAGTTCAGATGGTAAAATATTAATTATGAGCAAATTTTACTTCGAATTTGTTCCTGGTATAGTACTTTGTGTTAGTGTTTTTTTGTTTTGTTTTTGGTTTTAATAGTTCACTGTTTAGAGTCTGTTTAAGGCTGAAGAGATCTTAGGGCAGTTGTTCATAAATGAGGAAATACCTGGAAATGTGAAGTGAGCCTTTACGTTGTAGTCCTCAAATCACTCTCGACACAAGTGGAATTATTGACTCGAATTTCCCCTTCGGGGCTGCTCTTCAAAAGCACTGTCTGTGTTTCCAATTTTACGTTTCATGTATGGTTTTTCAATGTACCCTCCCTCTTAACATGCAAAGTATTATTTTGTAAAGTCCCACATTGTAGGCTGACCAGAGAAGCTTGTGCACATAGTGAGGGCGAATACCTAACCGTTATCTACCACCTCTCCTACTGAGAGCCGATAAGCATTAAACAATTTAGACGGTAGTGGCTTCTGTGTTGTCTCACTCTGCGGTGTGTGCCATTGTGTTCTAGGTACAGTTCTGAGTGCGCAGCCTGCTCTGTCCCGGGTAAGAGAGTGATGTCTCTGAATGCACAAGTGAGTGCTTTAGTCTTATTAGTAATATTAGAGCTGCTGCTTCTTGAGGACCTGGGTCAAGTGATTGTCACAGACTGAGTTTAGACAGCACTATTTGACCATTTAATTCTGTTCCCCTCACTCCTCGGTGGCTTCTCTTGTCAGGAATATATAGAGAGAGATCTGGAGGAGAAAGAGAGGGAACTATTCTAGGTGTGTTCCTTATTTCACACTTAACCTTTGTTTCCTACTTAGGGGAACTATAATTTGTAACTTAATTCCTTCTGGAGAAACCAAAGCTCAATAAAAGAAATTGGAACTGGGCTGATAGCTTTATGAAGGCTGTGTACTTCAATTTTTTAAAAGCCTGGTTTTCATAGGTCATCCATTGTCAAGTAATTACATAAAACAAATGAAAGCATGATCACCTTCTTACATACTGCAAGGAGGTCCAATCAGTCCATCCTAAAGGAGATCAGTCCTGGGTATTCATTGGAAGGACTGATGCTAAAGCTGAAACTCCAATATTTTGGCCACCTCATGCGAAGAGTTGACTCATTGGAAGACCTTGATGCTGGGAGGGACTGGGGGCAGAAGGAGAAGGGGACGACAGAGGATGAGATGGCTGGATGGCATCACCGACTCAATGGACATGAGTTTGGGTGAACTCCGGGAGTTGGTGATGGACCGGGAGGCCTGGCGTGCTGCAATTCATGGGGTCACAAAGAGTCGGACACAACTGAGCGACTGAACTGAAATAGAAAAATGAACCAAAATACTTCTTCACTATACTTAATTTTAAGTGGTGTCTCTGATCATAATTTTTTGCCATTATATTGTTTCGAAGATATACTTTGCTCAGTGATGGATGCATGCTACTCACTCAAGGAGCTTTACAAAATTCTTGTAAAAATAAAAAAAAAATTAAGAGCTTTTTGATAGTGTATATACATATACAGTTGATTTTTGCAGTTTCTATAGTTTTTTGGTGTTCAAGAATTTACAGACACCTCCATGTGCAAAGCCCCTTCTGGAAGCCATGAATGGTACAGTGATGACTGAGACCTGAGCCAAACCTATTGGGCAAGGAAAAACAAATGTGCATCTATTACAAATGTTCAACTATAGCAGATCATTTTTCTGACTGATGAATGCCATTAATTTTCTAGTTTTGCATTTGGGATATGCTAGAATTTTATATTTTGACCTTTATTCAAAGACACCTTGAAGGCTGAAAGGTAAAGAGTACCTTAAAATCATGTATACTGTTGCAGAAGAGAGCACGCCAACTAGAGTTCCAGCTAGTACAGAGTTGGATCTTAAGTGTGGAGTTGATTTATACATTTTTATACATTTTCTTTCACTTTCCCACAGATATAAGTGACCTACTTTATTGGATTCTGCAGGTTAAAGAACATAAAAAGGATTATTAATTATTGCTCCTAACTTTTAAGAACATCTCTGGTCTTAGTATATAAGTGGCCTGAATAAAAAATTCTATGAAAGAGTGTCTTTCTTGGCAACTACTATGTGAGCCAGAAAGCCTTTTGTGAAAATTAGTAACTTCTTTTTAGTCACTTATCTCACAGCTGAGGAATGGTGAAGGGGAAGATGTTGAATAACTTTCAGAATATGCATTCAACAGTTTTTGTCTTTGGAGAACTAACACACATGTTACTTAATAGATGCCATTTTCATCATTAATTAATTTCTAGAAATGATGGGCAAAGCTCACGAAATTTTAAAATTTTTATTCATTTCCATTATGTCAGCTTCTTTTGTCTCCAGGATCCAACAAAACCATCATATTTAAAGATTCCTTTTATTTCCAAGTCACAACCTGCTATTACCAATGTGCCTGAGTATTTCGTTCCTTCCTAATAAAGTATGCAAAGAAATAGTCAAGACCCAATCAATCCTTAAGATCTTTACAGACATTTAAAAGTGTGCAGATATTAAAATGCACCACCTTGGTTCCATGTCTTTGATGGTATGTACAGTAAATATATCTCAGTCCTTGAAAGCTTCAGTAGCCAGGCCAGCTATCTTACCGCTCCATGTGTTTTAGCATTCTCAGGCTGTAATAGCAGTGGTGAGACGCTGAACTCAGAAAATGCAGACTCCTCAATTTGCATTATTCGGCATGTGACTGCTTTATTGAGTTATCACATGTTCTTGGCCTAAAACATGATCAAGGTAGTGATTTTAGCTCTCTGATATTTCGTTGGAAGAAACCTAGTAATTTTGACAAAACTGAACAATTGTTTTCTATTGCATTAATGTTTGGCTCACAGAGATAGCCCTAAAGAAGTCAGTAAAGTGTCTGTCTACAATGCGGGAGACCCAGGTTCGATCCCTGGGTTGGGAAGATCCCCTGGAGGAGAAAATGGCAATCCACTCCAGGACTATTGCCTCGAAAATCCCATGGACAGAGGAGCCTGGTAGGCTACAGTCCACGGGGTTGCAGAGTCGGACACGACTGAGCGACTTCACTATTCACTATATATTTTTGCATTCTCAGCCTGCACTTTAGGTAACTGACACTGGTGAGAGGGATCTCCTGAGATAACTCTGTATGAAACATCTGGCCATGCTGGATGCTTTTTAGCTGAATTACCAGTGGACATGGAAATCAAATGAATGAGGTGGGTTGCATGAGGCAATAAGGAGTTGTGGAGACTGGCCAAGTGGAAGGTATTCTGTGTGTGTGTGTGTGTTTTGTGTGTGTGTGTGTAGAGTCATGGATCACATCCAACTCATTGCTTCAGGCTAGAATGCAAGCCCAGTTTTGATAGGTTGTATGATTTTTTTTCCTCCCACAGGAGCTGTAAAACCAGATTTTCTTGTAAAACTTCCCACTTTTAAATTACTGCACATGTCAAAGAAAACACTTATATAAGTCAGGCTGCGTTTGCACCATGCTCTAGACTTCCTATATGTTGATAGTGGCAGTGAGACCATTGGATCATCTTAAAGACTTTCATACATATTTAATAACACTAAAAGAACATTAATCTGTCTGTGTAAACAATGGGTGCTACTTACAAAGAAGATTCCAAGACAACCACCTAGGTCCAAGCCAAAGTTTCCATTCACACTAGACATAAGCTGGCAGCCATTACTGTTAATAGAATTCTGGCATTGATGCCACTCCCTTTCTAAGATTGGGAGACTCTGAGCCAAACCTGTTTTCTAAGTGAGGGCCAGAGAGCTCTGTGGTTCTACTTGAAAAAAAAAAAAAACCAACCCTATGAATAACTCACCTCTAACCATAAATGTCCTAGCATGAAGAGGTGTGAAGTGCTTGCTGTTAGCTCTCAGTGAGGTCTCTAGATAATGGACTTCCTTTTCATCTCTTCTCCTCAGGGAAGATGGCATTCAACAAATGTTTATTGAGCATTGGACCTTCTAAATTATAAATTTCCATCCCCTGTGTTGTCTCCCTTTGTCTGAAGGTTTTCTCCTTCAATCAATAGTTTCCATTTCAACCATGTTTATTATAGCAATTAACCATCTCCTCCTAACTGATCTTTGCAGTTTTTCAGAAAAGCAGCAAGCAGATACTTCCAAATCTCCTGAAGAGAAGTGTCTTTCTCTCCCATCTGCAGCCATTAAGCATTCAAAACAAATAGTTATTTTATGGAATATTTATTGCTGGTCATCTAATATGCAAAGTTGGAGATGAGTATGAACATAAATAAGATATAGAAATGTATGCTTTTTCCAAAAGGCTAACTTACTATGAGGTCAGTACCGTCTCTGGAAGGAGTTTAGATAATGTATAATAAATCATTAGTGGATCAAGCCAATATCTAGTTAACAATGATCTGCACTCTGTACGGTTACAAAAATGTATTTCTGAAGTGATTACTCCTGTGCTAAATTTTGATCCCTTATGTAAGTTGCTTCTTTTTGTGTTCAGTGTTCCACCCCCACCATGAAATTTTTGTTCTTTCTTTTAGGACTATAATTCATAAATTCCTACTAATAATAGCAATTGTATGATGTTTCATAATTCCTTAAGAAAAATGTTACCAAAATCTAACTTGTTCTTAGCTCCACAACTTTAACTTTAAAGCAGGAATGAATGAGTTTATAAAATGTGCAGTCTCCCTTTGTGGGATATGTCATCAATGAAGCCATTAATTGTCAGATTGTCATAGGACTTTGGGAGCAGTCTAGTGTGAGTTTAAAACCCAATTTCTTTCCTTCCCAGAGCCTGGGTACTCCGGTGGGGCTGAGTGATTGTTGATGCCTTGCCCAGAGAGTACTGCCAGCTAATTGCGCTGTTGCTTTAGGTCAGGACTTGTTGATGTCAGGCTGGTAGTTAGCGGTTATCTTTCTGAGGAAGAACTGGGCGATGCTTTTGTTGAAGTCCTTGGAGTCTCCCTAGTCCACAAGAATGAACTCTAGCTGTGGTTTGCTTTCCCTTAAAAACATCCCTGAGGCTCCAATACTTTGGCCACCTGATGCAAAAAACTGACTCATTAGAAAAGACCCTGATACTGGGGAAAATTGCAGGCAGGAGGAGAAGGGGATGACAGAGGATGAGATGGTTGAATGGCATCACCAACACGAAGGACATGAATTTGAGCAAGCTCCAGGAGTTGGTGATGAACAGGGAAGCCTGGCCTGCTGCAGTCCACTGGGTTGCAAAGTCTGATATGACTGAGTGACTGCACTTAACCGAAAACATCTCTAGACAAGACGTTTAATACTCAAACCAAGTAGTTCATTCCTGGAGGCTGAAGGAGCGGTGAGCACCAGGCATCCTTCCCTCATCTCCATTTGGCATGCAGTATTGTGCTCAGGGGTTTTCAGACATTTGGTTTCAGAATTTCTTTGGTATTTTATATCCTTGATGTCAGTGGGCTTATATCTGGGGTTTATATTTATCAATATTTTGATTAGACACTAGAAGCGAGACATCTAATGTATTTTGATTAGACACTGGAACCGAGACATCTAATGTATTTTAAAAATTTATTCATAAATGAGCCGATTTCATGGTCAATAGACACTTTTCTGAGAAGTAACTATTTTTTTAAAAGTAACTATATATTTAAAACAAAAACTCTTGTGAGGAAAATATTGTTTTACCTCTCACATATATGTTTAATGTGTAACTTAATGGAAGACAGCTGGACTGTCAGATCTCTTTCTGTGTTTAGTTTGTTTTGGTATGTTCTTTTGGTTCATGTTTATGAAGAAAACCTCACACATATATGTAGTTGGAAATGGTATATATTCTTCTTTGATATTGTACCAAAACTTGACAAGTGGTAGCTTAAATGATTTTTTGCAAGGAGAAAACTGAAACCATATCAATGAACTTTTAATATTGTGCTAAAATCCATTGGCTTATTGTGTATTTTGGATGGATTATTTTTCCTCATATATGATTTCATAACATTATACTTTGTCCCTTGGAAAATATTGGTAGATGTCATGCTGGTCTTCCAGATGTTACCATATCTCATATGATATCAGATTTATCATATTAATATATCACCACCATTATTATCAGAAAAGTCTTTTAAGTATTGGGAAGCTGTCAAGTTTACTGTGGTCAGTATAAGTCATCTGAAACTCTAGTTTTCATCCCAGAGCTGGAATTTCGTTATTGATAGTAAATGCTATTCATTTTCCTTGAAGTGACAAGCTTGCTTTATTTTCAAGAAATTGTCTTCCAAACACTGAAGTCTGAAAATCCAGTTTGTCTATCAGTCATTCTTTCGTGTGATAATTCTGTTGCCTGATAGCAATTATGTCAACTTGCAACTTGATTTCACAAGTTCTTTTCCTTAAGACAGTCATCTATCAGAAGTGCTTTATGGATGTTTTCTGTTTGGCACACAAAATATTAGAGATGTATATTCAAGAGTTGAGATTTAATAATAGCTGTAATGCTTATTGTATCATCAAGGATCTTGAGGGAAACTTTTTCTAAGCTGAGAATGAGTGGTAGTAAAAATAACTATAAGATGTGGGGCCTCTTTACCCATCAATCCCAAGGCCAACACACTAAATAAAGCAAATAACATCATCGAATTATTGTGGAGGTAGCTGTGACTTTCTGTCCCCTGAAAGGTCTGGGGGACTCCCACAAGTGTTAGAACTACTGCTCTGATACATATGTTTTATTTTCTTCAAATAATATATTTGCTTTTTTTGTATTGGACTATAGTTGATTTGCAATGTTCTGTTTCAGGTGTACAGCAAAATGTACACATATATCTAATTCTTTTTCCAATTCTTTTCCCATTTAGCTAAGTATAGGATATTGAGTGGAGTTCTCTGTGCTATACAGTAGGTCCTTGTAAATTCCTAGGTTGTATTATCAGACATACATTCATACCTCAAAACCATTAAGTACCATGAAGAAGCAGAGCTCTACTACTTTTTCTCCTTTATCCAAGCACCAAAACTAAGCAAATAGTTACCAATACATTTACCACGTTTTAGTAATTCATCATCTCAGTTTACTGTTTTGAGTAGGTGACATGAGCTTAATCTGAGCTGTTCCCAGCCTGGTCCTGCATGTGGACTTAACACATCCCCTTTTGTCTGTCTTTGCCTATCCTGCCATCCTGCTATTCAGTTGTGATTTCACTCATCTCCTGAGGTTCTCCATAATTTATTTTGAGTTCTGTATCCTTCTACTGAATTTTAATACTTTGGTGAAAAATATCACTCCTGTCCCTGGCTGCAGTATCAGTACTTAACGATATTTGCTGAATTTACATTCATACTGTGAAATAGTGGTAAGGTCAAATATACTTCTGGAAACTAAGTTCATATCTGTTTTTCTAATAGGTCTCAGTTCAGTTCAATTCAGTTGCTCAGTCGTGTCTGACCCTTTGCGACCCCATGAATTGCATCACGCCAGGCCTCCCTGTCCATCACCAATTCCCAGAGTTCACTCAAACTCACGTCCATCGAGTCGGTGATGCCAACTAGCCATCTCATCCTCTGTCGTCCCCCTCTCCTCCTGCCCCTAATCCCTCCCAGCATCAGGGTCTTTTCCAATGTGTCAACTCTTAGCATGAGGTGGCCAAAGTACTGGAGTTGCAGCTTTAGCATCATTCCTTCCAAAGAAATCCCAGGGCTGATCTCCTTCAGAATGGACTGGTTGGATCTCCTTGCAGTCCAAGGGACTCTCAAGAGTCTTCTCCAACACCACAGTTCAAAAGCATCAATTCTTCAGCACTCAGCCTTCTTCACAGTCCAACTCTCACATCCATACATGACCACAGGAAAAACCATATCCTTGACTAGACGAACCTTTGTTGGCAAAGTAATGTATCTGCTTTTTAATATGCTGTCTAGGTTGGTCATAACTTTCCTTCAAGGAGTAAGCATCTTTTAATTTCATGGCTGCAGTCACCATCTGCAGTGATTTTGGAGCCCCAAAAATAAAGTCTGCCACTGTTTCCCCATCTACTTCCCATGAAGTGATGGGACCAGATGCCATGATCTTCGTTTTCTGAATGTTGAGCTTTAAGCCAACTTTTTCACTATAATAGGTCTACTTATTATCAAATAAGGAAATTATTCCATTAGTTTGTTTTTATTTAAGTATATAAACATGAAACTGAAGGCAGATGGGTAAGTTGTAATACACTTGAAATGTTAGGTTAAACCTGAGCTTGTCGTTTCCAGACGTGGTTTCATTCATAAGCTCTTGGATCTTCTATGAGATATGCTACCTCTTTGAGCTTTACTTTCTTGTCTGTATAAGATTGTTGTTGTTAGTAAGCTTACCTGTAAAGGTTGTAGTGAAAATTAATCTAATTAGGTGTAAAGCAGCTTCTGAAATGTGTCACACACAGTAGATAACAACTACTTTTAAAATTATAATAATTATTACTATTATAATAATTTGGGACTTAGACATTTAGTAGTCCTACTGTTAGCTGTTATATACAGTTACATTTCTGTAGAATGACGTGATGCTCTTAGAAATGTGTTTTTTGGCATATGTGCATTAGCTAAAATTGTGAAGCACATTTTTAAATGTCCAGGACAGCAGATGAGAAACAAAATGCACACCAATCTTTTTTTTTAACATTCAAACATGACAGAAAACAAGCTCATGTTGTTAAAAAATAAGGGCCTTAATTGGATAGAATTTTTCTTTAATAATCTGAGGCTGATATTGTTGCTTTGATGTATTCTAACCTCATTGCTATCTAAAAACCTTGCTCATTGGTTAATCATACCAATAGATTTTTACTCTAAGAATCTCCATTCTTTTTTGGAGATATAACTGATGTATTAGTTTCAGGTATACAACACAATGATTCATTATTTGTATGTATTGTGAAATCACAACATCCAGTTAACATGTACCACAATAGTACAAAAATTTTTTCCTTGTGATAAGAACTTTTAATATCTAATCTCATAAAGTTCAAATATACAATGCAGAATTATTACCTGTAGTCACCATGCTGTATGTACTTGTACATCTCTGAATTATCTGCTCTATACTCAAATCTCAAAAGCAGATGAAAATACAGACAATATTTGGGTTGATAAAATTGAAAATAGAAGAAAGCATGAGTTGCTTGCTCTCAGGTGTTAAAATTGTTAAAGTAATGGAGAAGTACCTATATCATTTTTATCTGAAAGTCTCCACTGTGTTATATACCAAATAAAGTATAGAAGTTGTGGCCGGCAAATACATAAAGCAAAGAAAATTCTTCTCCGCCCATGTTACTAAAGGCTCACCACTCTCCCTGTAAGTTAGTCATTAAAGGCAAACTTTTGATCATTTGTGTAATGTATTGAAGAATGCAGATTTTCCTGTTTGACAAGATTGGGAATGCATTGTATAAAAGTACTTATCTTGAAAGGATATTTTTATTTCCACAGTTAAAAATTGATTCTGGTTTTTAAGAAACTTTCTGTACAAGTGCGTATTGGCCCTGCTGAAATCCTTCTGAAGAACTTAAGGCAGATAGCTCCTGAGAACTTAGACTCAGCCAAGCTGATTTCTTTGGCTACGTTTCCTGATAGTAATTTTCTGTAAGATACGTGAATGTCGGAGGGCAGAAGCAGTAGGAACGTGTCTCCCATGCTCCTTAGTAAGTACATACGGGATGACTTGGAATGAGGCCCTCCCAGAACTAATCAGTATCTTCCTGTTCTCTTCCTTTTACCTTGTTCTTCATCATGTTTATTGGGCATTAGTTTAAAAGCCTCAGGCTTAATAGGAACTTTGGTATATGTAAATATTTGATGTACGTATTTGCTGGGTTGAGTTTTAGCAAACTCATTGCTCTCCTGAAGAAGGCTACAGAGAAAATGTGTGTACTGATTAAGAAATGTTAGGAATTTGAGGGAGTGGTGCCTCAAAGCCCTGCACTGTTAATTGTGTTTATGCCTATGATTGTCTTGGTATTTTTTAACTTTGCTCTTTAATCTAGCCTTTTAAAATTCCTTAGAAAGTACAAAATGTCCCCACTCTTGGATCTTAAAAATGGTTTTTAAAAGCACAATATATTGTATATATAAAATTTTCAAAAGATGTAGAGGCTTGAAGAATAGGCTGTGTAGGCTCTGACTATGGACCTTATGAAGGGTGGAGACCTGCCTGGAAAGCCCCACCCTACAGCTGTTTGGCTCCTGTTAGAAGGTCTGCAAGGGCTCTGCCAGAGGAACAAGGATTTTCTTCCTGGCATGGTTCTGCTGTACCATCTGGTTCAGGGCTGTGGCCTCACACCCAGTGGCAGATTTTCTTATTTTGAAAGGAAGGGCCACATTCCTCAACCAGTGAATGAAAAATTCCAACCATTCCAATTATCTATGCCTATGACTCCCTCTATTTTACACGCATCATTGACTGCCAACTTGCTAGTCCAAATTGTGCTATGATCTTGACTCTGCCACTGGCCAGTGTTTTGAATTCAGGCAGTGTGTTCCACTCATCTGGGCCTCAGTCTCCTCATCTGCAAAATGAAGTAATTTGCTTGTCTCTCTTTCGTGAAACAGTCTGTCTCTAGCTGGTAACCTTACGTGTGTACTCATACTAAGGCTGTATTGCAAGGAAGTAGAAATTACTGGGATAAATGAGGTTTAGCTTTGATGGAGAGGACTCTTGAGAGTCCCTTGGACACCAATGAGATCAAACCAGTCAATCCTAAAGGAAATCAACCCTGAATATTCATTGGAAGGACTGGTGCTGAAGCTGAAGCTCCAATACTTTGGCCACCTGATGTGAAGAGCCGACTCACTGGAAAAGACCTTGATGTTGGGAAAGATTGAAGGCAGAAGGAGCAGAGGGCAACAGAGGATGCAGATGGTTGGGTGATATCACCAATTCAATGGTTATGAACTTTGGCAAACTCCGGGAGGTGGTGAGGGACAGAGAGACCTGGCGTGCTGCAGTCTGTGGGGTTGTAAGAGTCGGACACAACTTGGCAACTGAACAACAACAAAGCATTGATTTTGATGGGCATATTTCTGTCTTCTTCCCTCCCTCTCTTCCTTCATTCCTTGTTGATTTACAATATTGTTAGTCCCGCTGTAGAGCAAGTTGAATCAGTTATACATACACATGTATCCACTCTTTTTTAGACTCTTTTCCCATATAGGTCACTGCAGAGTATTGAGTCGAGTTTCCTGTGCTATGCAGTAGGTCCTTATTAGTTATCTATTTCATATATAGTAATGTGTGTCAGTCCCAAACTGCTAGTTCATCCCTCCTCTCTCCTTACCCCCCTGGTAACCATAAGATTGTTTTCTACATCTGTTTCTGTTTTATAAATAAGTTTATTTGTATCATTTTTTAAAATTCCACATATAAACAGTATATGATATCTGTTTTTCTGTCTGACTTATCTCATTCAATATGACAGTTTCTAGGTCCATTCGTGTTCCTGCAAATGACATTATTTCATTCTTTTCTGTGGTTATGTAGTATTCTATTGAATAGATGAACCACATCTTTATCCATTCCTCTGTTGACAGACAGGTTGCTTTCATGTCCCAGCTATTGTAAATAAGTGCTGCAGTGTACATTGGGGTGCATGTATCTTTTTAAATTATGGTTACCTCTGGGTATATATACACCTTGGAAAGAAAGTTATGACCAACCTAGACAGCATATTAAAAAGCAGAGATATTTGTCAACAAAGGTCTGTCTAGTCAAGGCTATGGTTTTTCCAGTAGTCATGTATGGATGTGAGAGTTGGACTATAAAGAAAGCTGAGTGCCGAAGAATTAATGCTTTTAAACTGTGTTGTTGGAGAAGACTCTTGAGAGTCCCTTGGACTGCAAGGAGATCCAACCAGTCCATCCTAAAGGAGATCAGTCCTGGGTGTTCATTGGAAGGACTGATGTTGAAGCTGAAACTCCAATACTTTGGCCACCTCATGCAAAGAACTGACTCATTGGAAAAGACCCTGATGCTAGGAAAGATTGAGGGCAGGAGAAGGGGACGACAGAGGATGAGATGGTTGGATGGGCTCCAAAATCACTACAGATGGTGACTGCAGCCATGAAATTAAAAGACGCTTACTCCTTGGAAGCAAAGTTATGACCAACCTAGATAGCATATTCAAAAGCAGAGACATTACTTTGCCAACAAAGGTTCATCTAGTCAAGGCTATGGTTTTTCCTCTGGTCATGTATGGATGTCAGAGTTGGACTGTGAAGAAGGCTGAGTGCCGAAGAATTGATGCTTTTGAACTGTGGTGTTGGAGAAGACTCTTGAGAGTCCTTTGGACTGCAAGGAGATCCAACCAGTCCATTCTGAAGGAGATCAGCTCTGGGATTTCTTTGGAAGGAATGATGCTAAAGCTGAAGCTCCGGTACTTTGGCCACCTCATGCGAAGAGTTGACTCATTGGAAAAGACTCTGATGCTGGGAGGGATTGGGGGCAAGAGGAGAAGGGGACAACAGAGGA
Organism: Bos javanicus; assembly: GCF_032452875.1. Lineage (NCBI taxonomy): Eukaryota > Metazoa > Chordata > Mammalia > Artiodactyla > Bovidae > Bos > Bos javanicus. Next base: position 93,009,815 of record NC_083869.1, read on the forward strand.
TGAGATGGCTGGATGGCATCACTGACTCGATGGATGTGAGTCTCAGTGAACTCCGGGAGTTGGTGATGGACAGGGAGGCCTGGCGTGCTGCAATTCATGGGGTCGCAAAGAGTCGGACACGACTGAGTGACTGATCTGATCTGATCCCTGACTCAATGGACATGAGTTTGGGTAAACTCCAGGAGTTGGTGACGGACAGGGAGGCCTGGCATGCTGTAGTTCAGGGGGTCGCAAAGAGTCGGGCACGACTGAGTGACTGAACTGAGCTGGGTATATAGATGGACATATTTCATACCAAGTTTTAGAGTTGAAAGTCTGTGTGTAATCTATAGCTAGCCTTCTTTATACATGTCCATGAATCCAATCAACTGTGAATCACATTTACTATTGAAAAAAACACGCGTATCAGTTTCACAAGGGCTTCCCTTGTGGCTCAGCGGGTAGAGAATCCGCCTGCAATGTGGGAGACCTGAGTTCCATCCCTGGGTTGGGAATATTCCCTGGAGAAGGGAAAGGCTACCCACTCAGTATTCTGGCCTGGAGAATTCCATGGACTGTATAATCCATGGGGTCGCAAAGAGTTGGACGTGAATGAACGACTTTCACATGCATATCACTGGACACTTGTAGTTCACACCCATGTTGTTCAAAGGTCCACCATATACATTTAACTTTCCTCCATGTCTTGTTATTGCTTAATAGCTTTTTAGTGCTAAATAGTATTCTGTTGTCTGAGGTACTTGTCCATTTACCTACTGAAGGGTGTCTTGGTGGCTTCCAAGTTTTGGCACTTATAAATGAAGCTGCCATAAACATCTGTATACAGGTTTTCATGTGTTTTAAACTCATTCAGGTTAATACCAAGGAGCATGATTGCTGGGTTAGATAATAAAAGTATGTTTAATTTGGTAAGAAATCACCAAACTATCTTTGCACTGCATCATGCATTGCATCAACAATAAGAGTGTTTTTTGCTGCACATCATCATCTGGATTTGGTGTTGTCAGTGTTCTGGATTTGGGCCGTTCTCATAGGTATTTAATACTATTTTGTTTCAATTTGCATTTTCCTGATATATGATGTAGTGCATCTTTTCATATTCTTTTGGGCCATATGAATATCTTCTTTGATATGTATATCTTCTTTGGTGAGGTATCTGTTATGGTGTTTAACCCATTTTTTTTTTTTTAAATCAGGTTTTTGTTACCTTATTGTTGAATTTGAGTTCTTTGTGTATTTTCCATAATTCCTTTATCAGATGTATCTTCTACAGCTATTTTCTCCTAATCTATGACTTGTCTTCTGCTCAAAAAAAGATAATGCCAAGAGAACTGGAAATTTTTTAATTAAGTTTATTATTTTTCTTGTGACTCTTACCTAGGTGTTGTATTTAAAAAATCAACAACATACCCAAGGTCATCTAGTTTTTCTCCTCTGTGTTATCTTGCAGGAATTTTGTAGTTTTGCATCTTACATTTAGGTCTGTGGTCTTGTCACTGTTTCCATTTTTTCCCCATCTGTTTGGCATGAAGTGATGGCACCAGATGCCATGATCTTAGTTTTCTGAATGTTGAGTTTTATGCCAGCTTTTTCACTCTCCTCTTTCATCTTCATCAAGAGCCTCTTTGGTCCCTCTTCACTTTCTGTCATTAGGGTGGTGTCATCTGCATATCAGAGGTTATTGATATTTCTCCTGGCAATCTTGATTCCAGCTTGTGCTTCTTCCAGCCCAGCATTTCTCATGATGTACTCAGCATAGAAGTTGAATAAGTAGGGTGACAATATACAGCCTTGACGTACTCCTTTTCCAATGTCCGGTTCTAACTGTTGCTTCTTGACCTGCATTGTCCTAGCATCATTTATTGAAAAAACTGTTTTTGCTCCATTTCATTGCCATTGTTCCTTTGTCCAAGATCAGTTCACTGTAGTTATGTGGATCTATTTTCTCTATTCTACACCATTGATCTATTTTTCTGTTCTTTTGTCCATACCATACTATCTAATGTCAGTCCTCTACCTTCATTCTTCTCTTTCAATATTATGTTGACTATTCTGGGTATTTTGCCTTCTTGATAGCTTAGTTGGTAAAGAACCCTCCTGTAATGCAGGAGACCCTGGTTTGATTCCTGGGTCAGGAAGATCCACTGGAGAAGGGATAGGCTACCCTACCCACTCCAGTATTCTTGGGCTTCCCTTGTGGCTCAGCTGGTAAAGAATCAGCCTGTAATGTGGAGACCTGGGTTCGATCTCTGGGTTGGGAAAATCCCCTGGAGAAGGGAAAGGCTACCACTCCAGTATTCTGGCCTAGAGATTTCCATGGACTCTGTAGTCCATGGGGTCGCAGAGAGTCAGACACGACTGAGCAACTTTCATTTTCACACTTGCACAGATAAACTTTAGAATAGTTTGTCAATATCCCTAAAATAACTTGCTAGAATTTTGATTGGTATAGATTGCATCTTATCTGTAGATCAATTTGGCAAGAACCAAAATCTTGACAATATTGAATCAGCTTATCTATGAACAAGGAATATCTCTGCTTCTATTCTCTGACAAAGATTATGGAGAAATCTAGCATTCTACTCATACTAAATCATACAAGTGGAGTCAAAATGTCATAGCATTTTTAGGTAGACAAAAATTCATAAGTTTTTTAAAGTATGTATATTATATTAATATTATACATCCTATATATGTATCTATACAAAGAATTTTCTACTATGCTTGATAAAGGCTTGAGAAAGAACATCAAAAAAAGGATGGAGAAATTGGAAAACTAATGATATAGAACTGAATATGAAATACAAAAAGTGAAACAAACTAAATAAAAGTAAAGTTTTTAAACATGGCTGCTCATTAAAAACACATCTCAAGCTTTGGAGGAAAAAAAGCAAAAAAAAATAGATATGCAGTGATGGACAGAGAGGCCTGGTGTGCTATGGTTCATGGAGTTGCAAAGAGTCAGACACGACTGAGCAACTGAACTGAAAGCAACAAAGGTTTACTGTATAGCACAGGGAATTATAGTCAATACCTTGTAATAAGCTGTAATAGAAAATAATCTGAAAAATGATATATGTGTATATGTATAAATGAGTCAGCTTGCTGTGCCCCTAAAACATTGTAAGTCAACTATACTTTAGTAAATTGTGGAGAATTTGTATAATTTCTTCCTTAAATGTTTGGTAAAATTAACCAGTGAAACTATCTGAGCCTGGTGCTTTCTGTTTTAGAAGGTTATTAACTATTGATTTAACTCATGTAATAGATATTAGGCCTATTCAGATTATCTTTTCTTGTATGTTTGGTTTGACAAATTGTCTTCCAAGGAATTGCTCCATTTCATCTAGTTTATTAAATTTATGAGTGTAGAGTTGTTTATCCGTAATGTCCGAGGGAGCTGTAATGATGTCCCCTCTTTTATTTCTGGTATTCATCATTGAGTCCTCTTTTTTCTTAGCGAGCATGGCTAGAGAGTTCTCAATTTCCTTTTTAAGGAACCCGCTTGGTTTTATATATTTTTACCCTATTGATTCCTTATTGTCAACTTTATTGATTTCTGCTCTAGTTTTTTCCCCTGATTGCTTTAGATTTAATTTGCTATTGATTTTAACAAATAAAATTTATTTTTCTTCTTTTGTATTACATGCATTCAAGTCCATAAATTTTCCTGTAAGCACTGCTTCTGAGGCATTCCATAAATTTTTTCTATACTTCTCCAAGTATTTCCTGTTTTCCTTGACTCCAAGTACTACCTCTGTACTTTTGATTTACAGACATGTATGTCCTAGTCCTGACCACTTGACCTCTCTCCTGAGTTCCATTCTCATGTTAGTCTGCCTATTAGATGTCTTAACCTGGATCACCCAGATTAATCTTAAATTCAGCATGTGTTGTTTTTTTCACTTTCTTTGCTTTTTTCATTTTCTTCTTCTTCATCCAGTTTTTCATCTTTGTTCCAGATCTTATAATGGACTCACATATAGTCTTGAATTTTAGTGGCTTTTGTTTTTTTGGCAGCCCCTGGGAAATCACAGATAACGAAAAATCATTGCTTTTGTAGTAGAAAGAGCATGTTCCTTTTATATTCCTACTGTGTCTTATGCTGTACCTTTTATGTTTTGCAGTTTGTCTTTTAGTATGTGAAAGACTTATAAACATTCCAGAGAACTATGATAAAAAGAATGATTAATGAGGTAGTTATAAAGAGTCAAAATTTTGAGTATTCTTGCATAGGAAAAAAAGATTTGATGATAAACCTCCAAGTTCATTTTGGAATGAGGTGTAAATAAATAAGAAGCCTTTTCCAAGTCTATGACATGTTATTCACTATGGAGGCTATCTTACCCTAATGCAAAAGGACAAAATAAACAGAGGAGAGGAAATTTGGTTAGCAATACTTTTCCATTGGTAAGTGTGGCTCTGAAGGTCAAATAGGCAGGCTGATGTAATCAGCTGGTGACATCTGATTGATTTTAATTAGTTGGCATCTCTTCTGAATGGTTAATTCTATGTTCAATCCTAAGTTTTCCCTGTATTTTACATCTTTGTTGTATCTTGAACTATTTCAAAACTAATGCTCCTTCCTGGGTAAAAGTCTCTGGAATTTCAGGCCAAAAGTTGAATGTGACTTGACATTTCATGAAGGCTGGTCTTCTAAGTTAAGACTGAAGATACACCTTTCAATTGTTTCATTATCCTAATTTACAACCCCTTTCATTCCTAACACATCTCTGATATAGGTCTTCAAATACACTGATTTTTATTTCTATTTAATTTGGAATAATTGTTAGAACTATCAAGACTTAAAAAAAAGACACTGTGCTATACTTGACCCCTGTGGTAGGTAAAACAGTGGGCTCCTGAAGATGTCTGCTTCCTAGTCTTCAGAACCTGTGTATATGCTATTTGCCAAATGACGATTGAGGTAGCATATAGAATTAAGATTGCTTACCTTTTAAGATGGGCTTCCCTGGTGGCTCAGGTAGTAAAGAATCTGTCTTCAATTTGGGAGACCTGGGTTCTATCCCTGGGTTAGGAAGGTCTCCTGAAGAAGGAAATGACAACCCACTATAGTATTCTTGTCTGGAGGATCCCATGACAGAGGAGCCTGGCGGGATACAGTTCATGGGGTCACAGAGGGGGACACAACTCAGTGACTGACCCAAACAAGCAAGCAAACCTTTTAAGATAGGGAGACTATCCTGGAGGCCGAGTGTAGTCACAAGGATCCTTTTATGTGGAACAGAAAATGCAGAAGAGGTAGTCAGACTGGACTGGCCATTCTTTGCTTTGCAGAAGGTAGGAGGTTTTCTGCTGAAGAATGTGGGAAGATTCTAGAAGCTAGCAAGGGCCAAGGGAAAGGATTCTTCCCTAGAGTTTTCAGGTAAGAATTTGACTCTGCTGACACCTTGATTTTAGCCCAGTGAGATGTGCATCAGAGATCAGACCTGAAGAACTGTTTAAGATAAATTTGTTGTTTTAAGCCATTGAGTTTGTGGAAATTTGTTGTAGGCATAATAGGGAAATAATAGTACCCTTCTTTCTTGCTGTTTAGTTATGTGAAGGGCTTGCTTTGCATGTTCTGCATACCAGGCATTTATAATTTTCCTAGAAAAAATTAGCCTTTTAAAAACTTTGTCATCAAAGGCAATTGTGCTCATTCTCATATCTTACCTGTACAAAATTGGACATGCTTTGCTATTGAATGCGACTATATCCACTTACATGTTTGTAGCCATATAAATATATAGTATAATAAGTATATATACCATATAGAGAATAAAAATCATATTTGGGATAAATTATTATATATTGTTATTGAGGTCAACTTTTATAGCTTGCATATCAAAGTAACCCAGCATAATTTTGGGCAAAGGGTAGACTGTATGAAGGAGAATATACTTGAACATTCTTGTTTGAATGGCTTAGAGGTTATGGCAAAGGCGCTGTAAAGAATGACAAATAGTCATTTCCTATTTGATTTGTCAGGGAACGTAATTTCCTTGGTTGCCATAAATGTCAATATAGTCTTTTAGCTTTCAGTTTTTGGAATCAAGTTACAGACAAAGTATGGTTGTCATTACGGAAGAGAATGTAAATGTTTTCAACTTTGATAATGTAAAAGTAAAGGTAAAACTGACAAAAATGGAAATTGAAAAGGCAGAAGGAGAGGGAGTAAGAATTATGATGTCATCTTTTATTCTGAGGAGTGAAGAGATGCTGTCTTTCGATGATGGAATTGGAAATAGAAATTTGTTATTCATTAAAGGCAAAAGTAACCAACAGAGGAAATAAGCATATTTGAATAACTACATTATGTGAGAGAAGGATGGGAAAATTTGAGGGGCTCTAAATATACTCAGTTGCCATCAATGATATCAGAAAGTCAAAAAGTTGAGACTGTTAAAATGCTTATTCTTTAGAGAAGAGATTACATTCAAATAGACTGAAACAGATGTCTAGAAGACCTGGAGAACACAATTGGGCTATCCTCTCGACCAAAAATTTTTAAAATCAAAGTGATTCTTACACATGGCTTATAGTGGGAGTTGGTAAAAGTTTTTTTTTGCAAGGGCCAGGTAGTAAATATGTTAACCTTCGAAAGCTGTGTGATCTCAGTTGCAGCTCTTCAACTCTGCTGTTACCCTGTGAAAGTAGCACAAACGGACACAAATGAGCCTGGCTGTGTCCCACCAAACATTCATTTGCTAAAATAGGTGACAGGTATGTCTGGCCAGGTGCTTGTCACTTACCAGTTTCTACTTTAGAGTCAAATAGTGTTGTTGTTCGGAGAAGGCAATGTCACCCCACTCCAGTACTCTTGCCTGGAAAATCCCACGGGCGGAGGAGCCTGGTGGGCTGCAGTCCATGGGGTCCGAAGAGTTGGACACGACTGAGTGACTTCACTTTCACTTTTCACTTTCACGCATTGGAGAAGGAAATGGCAACCCACTCCAGTGTTCTTGCCTGGAGAATCTCAGGGGCGGAGGAGCCTGGTGGGCTGCCGTCTATGGGGTCACACAGAGTTGGACACGACTTAAGCGACTTAGCAGCAGCAGCAGCAGCGTTGTTGTTGCTGTTCAGTCACTAAGTCATATCCGACTCATTGCGGCCCCATGAACTTCAGCTTGCCAGGCTTCCCTGTCCATTGTCTCCCGGCGTTTGCTCAAACTCATGTTCACTGAGTCTATGATGCTGTCCAACCATCTTATCCTCTGTCGCCCCCTTCTCCTCCTGCTCTCAGTCTTTCCCAACATCAGAGTCTTTTCCAGTGAGCCAGCTCTTTGCATCAGGGGGCCAAGGTATTGAGCTTCACCATCAGTCCTTCCAATGAACATTCAGGGTTTGAGTTCCTTGAGGACTGACTGGTTTGATCTCTTGCTGGCCAAGGAACTCTCAAGAAAAGGCCCTTAATGAAAAGCAGTGGTCTGTTGACGTCCGCCCACCTTACTGCTTCCAAGAAGCAACCACGCTAAATGCCTTAGCTGCCCTTTTTGGGTATTTATCTCAATAATGCTAAGTTTATGAATCAGGGGATTGCAGTGTACTTTTGTCTCTAAATATGAATTTACCACTGTCTCTTCATAAATTATCTATTTATATCCCATTCAGGTAGTAGAAAAATAATAACTTTCTCATGGGTTCTTCATGTTTTCTCCCCTTTCATCTTCCAAAATTGTTGTTGGACTTTCGTGTTACATTTATATGCAGCATTTTTACCACTGTGACCACATAGATACTGTTCACTTGGGCCAGTTACAGTGGTTGCTTCCTGTCTTACCGCAATTTTTAATTTTCTTGGAGTTAATGTATTTTATTTGCTTAGTTGTCTTTGAATCTCATGCTTTCTTTTTTCTCCTTCTAACAGTTGTGTAAAGTTTTTGTTAGAACCATTTTTTATGGAGTTAAAACTGTCATAACCTCTGGATTCTGGGGTTATTTGTTTATCTTCACTCCTGGATTCCTTTGTTGTGTTGATTCAATCGGGGGAGGGGGGGTGGCTGCTCTCTGGACTCCAGTGTGACCATCTTATTAATCGCTGTCACTTTGTTTTTGGGAATCCTCTTCCCATCTCTTCTGTATCAGGTCCTCTATTTCCTGGGTCCTCGTTTTGGTGGCGCCCTTTGCTCTAATAGCCTATGAGGAGTGGTTGGGGGGAGGTTGTAAGGATCGCTGCTAGCTTTGTGGGTGGTTGGACGGGGTGGTACGGTTGGAATGCATAGCATGCATCACTCAGCCCCATTTGCCTATGAGGAGTGGTTGGGGGGGGAGGTTGTAAGGATAGCTGCTAACTTTGTGGGTGGTTGGACGGGGTAGTACGGTTGGAAGGCATAGCGTGCGTCACTCAGCCCCATTTGCAGCCTGTAGCCCTTTGGGTTCAGCCCTTCTCTGCGCCTGGTGTCTTGGCATCTGAACCCTACTCTGGGTGTTCAGTGGCACTAGAGTGTATATTTATTGTCTCTTAACAGAGGAGGTGTTGAGGGCACGTGGGTGGGTGTTGTTGTTTTTCAGTCGCCCAGTCATGTCCAGCTCTTCGCGACCTCATGGACTGCAGCATGCCAGGCCTCTCTGTCCCTCACCACCTCTGGAAGTTTGCCTGAATTCATGTCCATTGCATCGGTGGTGCCATTCATCCTTCTCATCCTCTGACGCCCTTTTCTTCCACCCTCAATCTTTCCCAGCATCAGGGACTTTCCCAATGAGTCAACTGTTTGCATCAGATGACCAAAATACTGGAGTTTCAGCTTCAGCATCAGTCCTTTCAACAAGTGTTTGGGTTGATTTCCCTTAAGATTGACTGGTTTGATCCCCTTGCTGTCCAACACATAGGTGTTTAACCATTGTTTAAAAATGTTTCAGACCATTTTTATTCACCATTTTCAGCCCTCACCTTCTTTGAATTTTCATGGACCCTGGTGGCTCCAGACTGTGTCCCAAGTGGACTGATTTGTTTTTCATGTGAGCTGCCCCCATCTAAAGGCACTGGGGTTTGACCTTCCTTTTCCAAGAAGTCATTATTTCTTTATCCAACTGTTTCTATTTTTTATATTGTCCTTTGAACTGCAGATTCTTTACTGGTTTCATGAAACAGTTTATTGTACTGTTTTAAAAATTTTCTTATTTGAGGTTGATTTCTAGGGAAGATGGGATGGGATTAGATTTACCCATTATAACCATGGGTATGTGTCAGCTAATAATTTCCTTTCAATTAAAATATTTCTATATCTGCAATGTTAAAAAAATGGATTGAATTTTTTTCTTGGGCAAAGTATAGACATAGTTGTCTCAGCATTAGTGTGATATTGTACTAATAGGTATGTCTAAGTGAATGAGTGCGTGTATGTTCAGTTGCTTCAGTCATGTCCGACTCTTTGCAACCCCACAGATGGCAGCCTGCTAGGCTCCTCTGTCCATAGAGATTCTCCAGGCAAGAATACCGGAGAGGTTGCCATGCCCTCCTCCAGGGGATCTTCCTGACCCAGGGATCAAACCAACATCTCTTATGTCTCCTGCATTGGCAGCCAGGTTCTTTATCACTAGTACTACCTGGGAAGCCCAAGTGAATATATACACACACACACACACACACACACACACATCAATTTATATACATATATATATGTGTGTGTGTATATATACATATATATATGAATGTATAAAATTGATACTGTGATATAACTCTCAGAAAACATTCCCCTAACATTTAATTTTTCTGTCATTCTTGCCATCTGTTTTTATAAGGCAAATTCTGAGTCCACCTTGTTTTTTGGTGTTATTTGTCTGCTACCCAGTTGGCATTTCTTCTTGGGGCTTTTCCCTCCACTATCTTATAACCTGATAGTATAACAATGATACCATAATTTTAGACAAAGCTAGGTAGTTTTTATTGTTGCTGACTACATTCTCATTTACTCTCATGAAATATTGGTAAGGTATTGAGAACAAAGGAAGTCGAACCCTATTTATTAGCAGATTGACTTCTGAAAATTTTTAATAAATTGCTAATTGTTTTTAGAGTTCGGCCTGCATGTTCCTAGATAAATAATATTTAAGTGGAGGTTGTTCTTGTCTGTAGAGGCCTACTTTTCATATGTCAGCATTTTTGTTAATGTCAATGAACTGTCACTTAATTATGATGCCCTAAGACACTGGGTTAGGGGGGAGATGGCCAGTAGATACAGGATTTCTCAGACTGTGGTGGACAACCAGACTGTTTCCTTTGTAGCAAATTGATGCTTTTATAAAATACAAAATCATGTGCTTGAATATTGCAGCAATAAAAAAACATGAGGTAGAAATTTTTAAAATGCTTCCTCTCAATTTCTGTCCTAACTTTGTTACAGAAAAAAGAGCTCATGGACCACATTGGTCTATAGACTACATTTTGCTCAGAAAAATCGAGAAAACTTGGGAAAATGTTTCTTTCTGGCCAAGTTTTGGCTTATTAAAAAACTTGCCTAGCATTTTGAAACTTCTATTTGTGAAATTTTTGCTTGATTTGACTTCATTTTCAAATAAGTTTCTTTTTCAAGCCCAGGGGTGTCTCTCTGTCTCCTAAACTCCCAGCGTTGGAGAATTACACAGGCCAGTAATGAATAACAGTCACTGATTTTTTGTACATCTGTTGTAAGGAGAAAACTGCCAGATGCTGGGATTATAGTAGTATGTAAGTTAGAGATGACCCTGCCTTTTGTAGAATTTAAGAATATGATGCTAACAAAGAAAATACTTATAGGTTGATATGCCATTGTAAATGCATGTTTGTGAATATGCAATGAACTTCTCACATTCCAGTGAGAGTTGAGGGTATGTCCTTTTTATGTAAGTGGTACAGAGTTTGAATTTCAACCTAGTCTTAGTGACTTGAAACCTCGCACATTTCCCAGGAAATAGCTTCATTTGAGGGGTGAGTGTAGGATTGATTATCTTTATGTGGCTCACACACAGTCACACTTGGTATGCCTTCCTACCTCAGCAGTTTGGAAGGGAACATCTCAGATGCAAATAGAATAAGGATCCCTTCCTTCACCTCTGTGGAAATATTTTCATTTAAAAGAAAAAGTAGTCTTACACATGTTTAATGAGGACATAAAGGGAGTAGAATTGTAATTAATGTTGTTGAGTTAGAGTAAAATTTTGCTTAATATATGGAAAGGTTTTCTTGGGCAGGCCGGACAGGTGGTCACTACCATTTGGTATCCTCTCGGTTCTGCCATGCTTTGTTGACCTGACGAGGAGTTTTCTAGCTCCTATAAGAAGCCCCTTTCTGAGCTTAACTTCTTTTTACAAAGGACTGCAATAGACTTACCTGTGTCTCAGCTGGTAAAGAATCCGCCTTCAAAGTGGGAGACCTGGGTTCGATCCCTGGGTTGGGAAGATCCCCTGGAGAAGTGAAAGGCTACCCATTCCAGCATTCTGGCCTAGAGAATTCCAAGGACTGTATAGGCCATGGGGTCACAAAGAGTCTGAACGCCTTTAACTTTCAAGGGCAAAACCCTTTGTTGGGAGACCTGATTCCTTTCTCCAAACTGCCCCTGACTTGTCTCCTCAAATCTTTGCTCAAATAGCACCATTCCAGTAAGGCATGAACTGACCGCCTATTCAAAAATATAAGCCCTATGGACTTCCTAATCCTCCTCATCCTACTCTGCTTTTCTCTCCTATACCTCTTAATCACTTCTAATATTCCATTTAATTTACTTATATATTATGTTTTTAAATACTGTCTGTCTGCTCTCTTCAGTGAATATAAGCTTTACTCTTCCCAAAGTTGCAGGGTTTTTCTCCTATAATTCGTTAACAGATGCTGTGTAAATGATTGCTTTTTTTTTTTCATTGTACAATTACATTTATTTGAAATGTCAAAAATTTTTTTTTAGTTTTGTATTACATGAGTTTTATTTTATTTTTTAACTTTACAATATTGTATTGGTTTTGCCATATATCAAAATGAATCCGCCACAGGTATACATGTGTTCCCCATCCTGAACCTTCCTCCCTCCTCCCTCCCCATAACAGCCCTCTGGGTCGTCCCAGTGCACCAGCCCCAAGCATCCAGTATCCTGCATCTAACCTGGACTGGCAACTCGTTTCATATATGATATTATACGTTTCAATGCCATTCTCCCAAATCATCCCACCCTCTCCCTCTCCCACAGAATCCAAAAGACTGTTCTATACATCAGTGTCTCTTTTGCTGTCTCGTATACAGGGTTATTGTTACCATCTTTCTAAATCCCATATATATGCGTTAGTATACTATATTGACATAACAATCCAGAGTGTTTCTATTCAGGCTGCCATTGGCCTTATCAAGACCTAGGTCCCATGATTAAACCCCAGGTGGTGCTAGTGGTAAAGAACTTGCCTGCCGATGCAGGAGACACAAGAGATGTTCGTTCAACCCCTGGGTCTGGAAGAGCCCCTTGGAGAAGTAAGTGGCAACTCTTTCCAGTATTCTTGCCTGGAGAATCCCATGGACGGAGGAGCCTGGTGGGCTACGGTTCATAGGGTTGCAGAGAGTTGGACATGACTGAAGTGACTGAGCACTTAGTCTAAATGAAATTATTCTCTTTATCAACAGGAAGTCTTTGTATCCTCTTCCTTCTTACTCCTGTTTCTCCTAGCCTTTACTCCTAAGACAAAATCACAGTTTAGGTCAGTTCAGTTCAGTTGCTCAGTTGTGTCCGACTCTTTGTGACCCCATGAACCGCAGCATGCCAGGCCTCCCTGGCCATCACCAACTCCCAGAGTTTACCCAAACTCATGTCTATTGAGTCGGTGATACCATCTAACCATCTCATCCTCTGTTGTCCCCTTCTCCTTCTGCCTTCAATCTTTCCCAACATCAGGGTCTTTTCCAATGAGTCAGCTCTTCTAATCAGGTGGCCAAAATACTGGAGTTTCAGCTTCAACATCAGTCCTTCCAATGAACACCCAAGAGATACCATAAATAGTTGGATATGGAGATGAAGAAGATTAGTGAGGTTTCTGTAACATGGCGCTTATTATGTTCTAGTTGGAGGAGGAGGAGTTGTTGCTTTAGTCTCTAAGTCCTGCCCTACTCCTTTGGGACCCAAGGACTGTAGCCCACCAGCCTCCTCTGTTTATGGGATTTCCCAGGTAAGAATACTGGACTGAGTTGTTAATTTTCTTCTCCAGGGAATCTTTCCAACCCAGGGATTGAACCCACATCTCCTACATTGGCAGGCGGATTCTTTATCATTGAGCCACCAGGGAAGCCCAGTTGGAGGAGACCAAGTAATAAAAATTAACAAATAATGAGATAAACTCTTTGTGCCTCATATTGGCAGTGGGGCAGAGAATCAGTGCTAGATTGATATTCAAGAAGGTTATTTATGAGTATGGGATCCTGCGTCTTAGCTTTTCTTACTTCCTTTCTATGTTTCATCTTTTTTTTTTTTTGGTTGTGTTTGTGATCCATCTGCAGCGTTCTGGAGGAATGACCCTGTTGGAGAAACAAGCGAACAGGAGTGGGCAGTAGTGACCCAATTCTTTTGAAAATCAGACAGGATAATTCTGTACCACTCCTATTACTGCCATGCTGAAAAAAAAAAAAATTACAAGTGATTGGGAATAAAGTTGATGAGGTCTTTGTGTTTATCTTAGAGTTAACTTATTTTTAAAAACACTGCCTCAAGTACCGGAGAAGGCAATGGCACCCCACTCCAGTACTCTTGCCTGGAAAATCCCATGGATGGAGGAGCCTGGTAGGCTGCAGTCCATGGGGTCGCTAGGAGTCGGATATGACTGAGTGACTTCACTTTCACTTTTCACTTTCATGCATTGGAGAAGGAAATGGCAACCCACTCCAGTGTTCTTGCCTGGAGAATCCCAGGGATGGCAGAGCCTGGTGGGCTACCGTCTATGGGGTCGCACAGTTTCGGACATGACTGAAGCGACTTAGCAGCAGCAGCAGCAGCCACAAGTACCTCCTCTAAATTAAAATTCTTTTTCTCTATGTCTTAATTTCTTCAATGATGGGGCATAAAACTTTGTGTTAAAGGGCTAGAGGATATGGAGGTTACCTGTAGAATTCTTTAAACCTGTCATTCATTCATATATATCAAGATGCCCACACAATTGGCAGTATCTGTCAGTGTTATTCTTTGGAGTTATTGTAAAAGATGCCAGCATCATAGCAGCAAAGAAAGTTTGGATTTAATTTGTTGTGTTAAGTAAAGCTTGAGTTGTATGAATTTGCATTCTCAAATTCTTATTAAAATTCATTTTGTAGAAGAATACTTTTTAGGGTTTTATAATAGCAACTAAACAACAGTAAATACATTCTGTAAAAAAAATTATGGCTTGTCCTTCTCTTTGGAGAACTGGCCACTTCCATTCTTTGGCTGTGGCTTTGCATTCCTGTGGACCACACAAGCTTCTAAAACCTTGGCATACAGGGTCTTTGGACTATAAATCTTCATTTGAAAACAATTAATGGAAAACAGGATTTGAAAAAAAATAGCCTTTTAAAGTTATTTTGAAACATTGTATTTCAGTGTTGTTGAATTATAATGGTTTAACGTTTAAAAGTCTTTCATACTGGCAATCTTTCAAAATAGATATTTCAGTTAAAGGTGTAGTTTTTGTTAATTTCAGACTTAAAATTTGATTTTCATGATAAAACTTTTTGTTTTATGATTCAGTTCAGTTCAGTTGGTCAGTCGTGTCCAACTCTTTGCAATCCCATGAATTACAGCATTAATTACAGCATGAATTACAGGAGATGTAACAGATGTGAGTTTGATCCCTGGGTCGGGAAGATCCCCAGGAGGAGGGCATGGCAACCCACTCCAGTATTCTTGCCTGGAGAATCCCATGGACAGAGGAGCCTAGAGAGCTACCGACCGAGGGATCTCAAAGAGTCAGACATGACTGAAGCAACTTAGCACCCATGCACAAATTCATAGGAAAAGGAAATTTCCATATTCTTTTAAAGAGAGTGTGCTGTAATGATGTAGGCAGAAGATTTGAGAATAATTAAAACCTGTCTTTTATTAAAAAAAAAAAATCTAGATATCTGGAGCTTTTTTCCTCATGAGTTTAGGTTAATCTCAAGATGAAAAATGAGCCTTTAAAGTCCTTTATATAAAGAAAACTGATGAGATTATGGTTATTTCCAAAAACTGAATGAAAAATGACATGAAGTGTCATTTTATATTTTATATTTTATTGATTCATGAACTAGCAAATGAAGTTTATGCCTTCATGTTTAAATATTTTTTTTTCTGCTTGCAAAGAAGAATGCGTAATATTATCAATACTTGAATTATAAAATAAAATTGAAAATTTCTGTTGGAATTGTGGTGCTCTTGTATTGAGACTGGTTTCTTAAGGACTGGATATCACAAGCCAACAAGTACCTTCCTTGCACCTTGATCTTTGTGTATCAAATCCATTGATGATCAAGTTCCTTGTATTAATTGGTGTGATACAGTTGGCCCTTCCATATCTGCAAGTGCTGCATCAGACTGTAATACACAATTCTCCGTTTTTTTTTTTTTTTTTCCGTCTACCAAAACAATTCTTTTACTTTGGCGATGGAAGCCCGTTTCCTTAAATTTGTTTATAAATTAGTGAAATTTTAGTTGCACAGCAAGACACTAGAATAACTGATGCATTGGAATATTCAAGGTGTTTGGCTCATGGACTTTCTGCTTGGAGATTGCACAGTCACCATGAAATTATACCGAACTGCTGAAAGCATTCTTATGATACAGCAGAAATTTCTTCTTTCAAGGAGTTTCTCTAGATGTATATTTCAGAGCCTTAATGGCTTTTGAGTTTCTAGAGGCTGTAGGTTTAAGAGATAGGGTTTTCAAGATCACGCAATTTCTCTTTCTTATCCTGTAGCTTCCTTAAGATATGGCTATCTAACCTTTGCTTGACTCTCTATGGGAATGGAGAACTTACTGTTTCATCATACTCTACTCGAAATTTTAATAAGAATTTGGGAATGCATATTCATACAACTCGAGCTTTATTTGCTACAGGCAATTAAATCCAGAATTTCTTGCTGCTGTGATGCTGACGTCTTTTACAATCACTCCAAAGATTGTCTTTGATGGATACTATCAATTGTGTGTGCATCTTCATGTTTGTGAATGAACGAAAAAGATGTAAAGCATTCTGCAAGTAACCGCCATAACCTCTGGCTCTTTACTCTAGCACTCTGCTCTTAGATACCTCTTTGTAGAAAGTCTTATGCTGAGCTTTAATCCACATCTCCGTTGTTTGTGTAACTTTGGAGCAGTACAGAACAAGTCAAACCTTTCTTGTATGTAACAGCCTTTTAATTTGAGAGTCTCATAAGGTTGTTTAGATTTCATAAATTCACTTTGTAAAAGCTCAACCAAAGAAGAAGAGGGGGATAAGAAATTGAGTAATGCATGAGCATTACTTGTATGAGCAATGAGCACATATCCCAGAGGAGGCATGAGATGAAAGAGCTACTATCTCTGTCTTATTTCCCATGTGCTTATGGTAGTGAGTCTATCTCTGGTCTGAGTGTGACTCTAAATACTCAAGATAAGCATTCTTACAGAACATGGTCTCCAACATAATCCAAATACTTTGGTGCTTAACTGAAAAGACAATAATATGCTTTAGCCCTGGATAAAAAAAAAAAAAAAGTAGTAGTGTTTGTCTTATTGAAAGGAGATAGGGTTGTCTCCAACATGTTATCTCCCTGAAAGACTTTCAAGGACAATTTTAATCATAAGAGACTTTTTTCCGTATTGAATATCTTTGAGAGCTCAGATCAGATCAGATCGTTTGAGACAGTGAAATTTTCCCTTTGTTTAAACAAACCTAAATTATGTGTTATGATAGTCTTGTCTTACCTTCATGACCTATGTAGGTGCTCTCCAGTTTGCTAACAATTATCTCAAGAAATTTTGAAAAATTTCTCTAAATATGGGGGAACCACTTTAGGATAGGATGAGTTTATTACCTACTCTGTTCTGGATACAGAACCTGTATTATCACAGCCTGAGATGGAGGTAACAGTTTTTCAAAGACTTGTCACACTGTTGGCACACTGAAGCCCATGGTCCACTTCACCCCCTCTGTAGGTCTTAGAGATTTTGAGTAACTGGTGGTCATTGAGTTGCCTGTTCTGTTGGTGGGATAACCTGGCTTCCCCATCTTTTGGGAATCCTGCATTTCTTTTATGTGCCTGAGGATTTGTTCTTAAATTTCTAAGGAAACTTGTTCTAAACAGCTTTTTAGTGATCTGCATTTGTTTATCTGTAGAGATGTCTTGTGCGAAGGAAACCAGTAGGTATTTCAGTTTGAAAAAAATCAGTTTTTGAAGCAAAAAGTTCCTTCCATTTTTATATGAAGTTTTAAAAGTATATCACACAGAAACGTGTACAAATAATTACAGCCAGCATCAGATCAGATCAGTCGCTCAGTCATGTCCGATTCTTTGCGACCCCATGAATCACAGCACGCCAGGCCTCCCTGTCCATCACCAACTCCTGGAGTTCACTCAGACTCACGTCCATCGAGTCAGTGATGCCATCCAGCCATCTCATCCTCTGTCGTCCCCTTCTCCTCCTGCCCCCAATCCCTCCCAGCATCAGAGTCTTTTCCAATGAGTCAACTCTTCACATAAGGTGGCCAAAGTACTGGAGTTTCAGCTTTAGCACCGTTCCTTCCAAAGAAATCCCAGGGCTGATCTCCTTCAGAATGGACTGGTTGGATCTCCTTGCAGTCCAAGGGACTCTTATACACATCAGGAAATAGAATATTGCCCCAGAAGCCCTTTTGTGTATCTTTCACTCACTGCCCTTCCCCTCTCCAGAGGTAACCAATCTCCTGACTTCAGTGTCAATGAATACTGCCTGTTTTTGAGCTTATTATACCTGGAATTATATAGTATGTACTTTTTTTGGTATTAGTCTCTTTTGTTTCAATGTGGTGCTGTAAGATCCACTTACATAGTTTTATAAAATTTGAGTTTAGTCTTGTTGACATTTAGTATTCCATTGCATGGACATGGTATTTGTCCATTCTACTGGTGATAGATATTTGAGTTATTTCTAGATTTTTAGGTATTAGGAATAATCCTGCTATGAATGTTCTAATACATGTTTTTTGGTAATTCTGCATATCAATATTCATTTCTTCTGGATGTATATACCTGGGAGTGGAATAACTAAACTATATGAATGTTTATATTCAGTTCTTTGCCACGTTTATGTTCAGATACTGCCAGTATTTTCCAAAACAGTTGTATAAATTTATACTCACATCGTCAGTATCTGAGAATCCTGATTGTCCCAGATCCTCACAATCCTAACCCTAACCTTGTTAATTTGAGCAAGATCAAAATCTTTACATTTTTGAATCTTTCAATTCATAAAATGCCTTTTTAAATTTTCCCAATATTTTGTGGGTTTTAACATAGAAGATTTATACATTTTTGTTAGACTTGTTTCTAAGTATATGATTTTATGATGCCATTATAATTGTTACCATTTTAAAAAATTTTGTTTTTTCTTTGTTTAGTTACAGGTTTACCTTGTTCACTAAAAATTTATTGTGAACTGGTGGTGAATAGTCTCAGTTGCTTGTGTTGCATCCATTTGTAGTGATTATATAATTTTTATCCTTATTCTTCCTTATTCATTTGGTGAACAGCCTTGGTTGATTTTTAAATTTTAAACCACTTTTGTATTACTGGAATAAATCCCACTTGGTGATTATGTGTCATCCTTTGTATACATCACTGAATTTGATTTACTAATGCTTTATTCATTTAAGTTACAGATATGTATCCATATGCAAAATTTTATAATTTTCTTGTAATGTCCTTCTAAAGTGTTGGTATCAATGTTAAGCTGTCCATATAAAATGAGATTGGAAAAGTTTCTTTTCTAGTTTTCAGAAGTGTTTTATAAGATTGACACTATTTCTTCTTTAAACCTTAGGGACATTTTCTATGAAGTAATCTGAGCCTGGCATTTTCTCTATAAGAAAGCTTTAAAATAGTAGATTAAATTTTAAAATTGGTTTTTAATGTACAGTTTCTATTTTTTCTTGAAGTATAGTTGATTTACAGTATTGTGTTAATCTAACATGTGCAGCAAAGTGATTCAGTTATACACAAACTTTTCAGATTCTTTCCCATTATAGGTTATTACAGGGCTTCCCAGGTGTCACTAGCAGTAAAGAACCTGCCTGCCAATGCAGGAGACTTAAGAGACACAGGTTGGATCCCTGGATCATGAAGATCCCCTGGACGAGGGCATGGCAACCCACTCCAGTATTCTTGCCTGCAGAATCCCATGGGCAGAGGAGCCTGGCAGGCTACAGTTAATGAGGTTGCAAAGTGTCAGACATGACTAAAGCAACTGAACACACATCCATAGGTTATTACAAGATATTGAATATAGTTCCCTGTGCTATACAGTAAATTCTTGTTTATCTGTTTTATATATAAATGGTGTATATCTGTTTATCCCATAATCCTAATTTAACCATCCCCTTTCCCTTTCCCCTTTGGTAATCATAAGTTTTCCCTGTCTATGAGTCTATTTCTGCTTTGTATATAAGTTCATTTGTGTTATCTGTTAGATTCCACATGTAAGTGATGTCTGTTATATGTTGTCTTTCTCTGTCTGACTGACTTCACTCGGTATGATAATCTCTAGGTCCATCCATTATTGCTGCATGTGGCAATTTTTCATTTTTTATGGCTGAGTAGTATTCCATTGTAGATGTATACCATGTCCTTTTTTTTTATCCATTCATCTGTCAATGGATATTTAGGTTTCTTCCATGTCTTGTCTATTGTAAATATTGCTGCTATGAATATTGGGGTACATGGTCTTTTTGAATTAGAGATTTTGTCTTTTTTGAATATATGCTCAGTAGAGGGATTGCTGGATCATATGGTAACTCTGTTTTTAGTTTTTGAAGGAACCTCCTTACTGTTTTCCATGTATATATTTTTTTATTGTCTGTATTGGCAAGTTGTACTTTTCAAAGAATTTGTTTACTTTAAACAAGTTTGTTCTAAGAATTTGTTCAATTTTATAAATTGTCAGTTTTGGAAGTCTACAAGTTTTTACAATATCTTCTTTATCTATGAAATCTAAGATGGTATTGTTTTTCTCTTTCCTTAATATGGAAATTCATGTTTTCTCCTTTTTACTTATCAGTAATTTTATCAAGCTTTTTATATAACCAACTTTGATTTGTATTTGTTAACTCATTGATTATTTTTCTCTTTATTTCCTTCCTCTGTCTTTGCTGTTCTTTCCTTCCTTCTTGGCTTTTTGTTGTTGTTCAGTCACTAAGTTGTGCCTGACTCTTTGTGACACTATGGACTGCAGCATGCCCGGCTATTCTATCCTCCACTGTCTCCTGGAGTTTTCAGAAATTCATATTCATTGATACTATCTAACCATCTCATTCTCTGCCATTCCCCTTCTTCTTTTGCCTTCAATCTTCCCCATTATCAGAGTCTTTTCTAGTGAGTCAGCTCTTTGCATCAGATGGCCAAAGTGTTGGAGTCTCAGCTTCAGCATCAGTCCTTCCAATAAATACTCAGGGTTGATTTCCTTTAGAATTGACTAATTTTATCTCTTTGCAGTCCAAAGAACTCTCAAGAGTCTTCTCCAGCACCACAATTAAAAAGCATCAATTCTTTGGTGCTCAGCTGTCTTTATGGGTCCAATTCTCATATCCATATATGAATACTGGAAAAATGATAGCTTTGACTGTAAGGACCTTTGTCAGGAAAGTGATGTCTCTGCTTTTTAATAGGCTGTCTAGGTTTGTCATAGCTTTAGCTTTTCTTTTAGCTTTAGCTTTTGCTAATATTTGCAGTAAAGGCCATAATTGTTCCATTGGGCACTGCTTTAGCTGCACCCTATATTTTTATATTATTTTAATAATTTTTAAGTTAAACTGTTTTCCAATTCCGTTTATTTTTTAATCTGTTTTATTCAGAACTTTATTTCTTAATTTCCAAATAGCCAGGTCTTTTCTAGATCTCCTTTTGTCATTGATTCCACTGTGATTAGAGTGCAAATTCTGAATAATTCCAGACTTCTGAAATTTGTTGTTCCATGTGTACTTGTAAAGAATGTGTTTTCTAGTCTTTTGGGGGTACAGTGTTTTGTATATATGTGATATAAATAAGGTCACTTTGTTAATAGTGTTCAGATTTATATTTTACTGATCTTTTTGTTTCCTATTAAAAGTCTCCCACTGATTGTGATTTTGTGTGCATGTATGTGTGTGTTTATTATCTATTTTGGCAATGTATATGTTGAAATTGTATTGGGTACATATAAATTTAGCAGTTTCCTTCCAATTGA
Organism: Bos javanicus; assembly: GCF_032452875.1. Taxonomy (NCBI): domain Eukaryota; kingdom Metazoa; phylum Chordata; class Mammalia; order Artiodactyla; family Bovidae; genus Bos; species Bos javanicus. The sequence continues at coordinate 93,031,174 of NC_083869.1, forward strand.
TCCTTAAATTATTATGAAACATCCCCTTTTACCTTTAGTAATGTGACTTAGTCTCGTTTATCTGATGTTAGTATGGCTATATCAAGTTTCTGTTGGTAGGGTCATAGATTTTTAAAACTGGCAGTGAATTTACATATCAGTTGATTCATCTTCACTTTGTATATAAATTATATGTTAATTGTAATTTTGTTGTTAAATTCACCAGGTATTATTACTTGCAACCCAGTCTAAAAACCCTTGGTTCCATTCTAGTTCTCCTGGTTTCTTTGGAAACGTACTTGACCAAAGTGGCATCAGCTCACATTCTTTTCCTAATTGATTTTTTCTCATGTTTGTGCTTGATTTATCTCAGTAACGTGGAACACTGTTCTGAGTTCAGGGCCAGCTTATAAGCTTTGTAGTCAGTGTTACCCTTTCTGTCTTGAAAAAGTGAAAGTGAAAGTCGTTCAATTGTGTCTGACTCTGCGATCGCATGAACTATACAGTCTATGGAATTCTCTAGGCCAGAGTACTGAAGTGGGTAGCCTTTCCCTTCTCCAGGGGATCTTCCTAACCCAGGGATTGAACCCAGGTTTCCCGCATCACATGTGGATTCTTTACCAATTGAGCTATCGGGAAAGCCCCCTTTCTGTCTTAATTCTTCCTTTCAGGTATCAGTGCTGCTCTGCTAGCTTTTGCTCCGGTATCATTTCTGGGAATAATTCTTCCCTACACTGTCTTTCGGAGAAGGCAATGGCAACCCACTCCAGTACTCTTGCCTGGAAAATCCCATGGATGGAAGAGCCTAGTAGGCTGCAGTCCGTGGGGTTGCTAAGAGTCAGACACGACTGAAGCGACGCAGCAACGGCAACAATACTGTCTTTGATTGGTTATTCAGAGACTCCTGCTATCTGCCTGTCCTAAATAGTCTTCAGCCCTGCTCTGACTGCTCTCTGTTTCCTGGGTACATCTGATTCTGGGGCATCTGATTCTCTTTTGGTCTGGGGTAGAATGGAGAGTAACCCCAGAGGATTATGAAAGAAGTAGTTAGTTAAAATGTGAATGCACATAAAACTTCCTAACTTTCTATCCAACTTGTGATACCTCAAGTTCCCTTTCTGCTCTTTATTCCATTGCTTCCCAAACCTTTAATGTCATGATCATGAGCAGTTATGCCCTGAAGCTTCTCACTTGTGAAACACTGGACACACAAAGACTTTGGGGCCTTCCGTTATTGCCCACTGTGTCCTCTATTCTTTGACCTTCACGTGGTTCCCTGTGCAGAGGCCAGGGAGCCTCCTGGTTCACTGATGGGATTCTCTAGCTTGCTTGGATCCATTTACCTAGTACATAGAAATGGGTTTGATTCCCTTCTAAGGTAATTGTGCTTTTTGTTAAGTTCTTTACTCTAAACTATTTTCTGTTTTTAAAAAATTCACATTGTCTCTGCTATCTCATTAGCCTTTGACCTTCAGTAAGTAAGTTCACCTACTGGTGCCTTGCTTTCCTCATCTGTAAAATGGATTGTTAGCTATGATGACTATTTTGTTAACTATGTTGCGAGATAAGCAATTTAACCATATAAAACATGTGGTGTCTGTCGGACCTGGCCTATTATTGGCACTAAAACAAATGATCTGCTGTGATGATGAAGATAATGATAAAAATGGTGAAATCTCATTTTATGGATACATTCTACCAGATTCATGAAGTTAAATTCTACAAGGAAAATTCTAATTTTCCATTAACTTCAGTTAAAGTAGTATTCCATTCCTTGTGTTCCAGGGGCTAAGATTTTTCTTTTGAAAATATGAAGCCACAAAGAACCTAGTTATGTTATTGAGCATGGTAATCACAGCTCACGGATAAACACAGCCCTTCTCTATCCATGGGCTTTTTCTTCACAGCACTCTTCTCCTCGCCTCTGGGCCTTGTGGGCCATGCAGGTTATTTTTTTCCTCTTCTTGTACCAGAGGCATTTTGCTTAGAAACTCTCCCTTGATCATCAGTATAATCCCAGTGCTTGGTAGTCACAGCATCATAGTATCTGGTTTGTCTGTCAACTCCTGTATGTACTGTAGGTGGAAAATTATTGTTCTTCAAAACATTGGATATTATAAATTTTCTAGGGTATGGGGTCAAATTTTATGTCACTGCCCACAGTGAAGAATATTTGTTGCTGTTAATATCAGTGCCTGTTTGAAAGTTTCTACCTCAATCATTAAAAGTACACAGAAACTGTCTTCTCTGTATAATGCATACACTTTCATTTCATTTTCCATTTCATCCTTTTAGATTATTTTTAGTTTTCAGATTCCAGTAGGAAATAAGTTAACTGTGTATTATTTTAAAAATGGATAAGATACTATCAGAAGTAAAGGAAACATAATGTATGTTATTCGTCAATACTTTAATGATCCTAGGGGTATAAGTAATATGAGTTAGTGCATAGCATGTGTACTAGGGGTATTTTCAAAATAATTGAAAAGTAATACATATTATAAATATTTGTGCAATATAAAGGTAGATTAAATGTCACAATTATGAAAAACAGAGTAAACTTTTCCAAGTGATTAATTGGGTGAACCAAGACATATATGTGAACATCTTTTCATGTTGCATCAGTTTTATTCATGATGGTAATAAAACCAAGCAAATGAAATGCAAAATGTTGACTGTGATGTAACGGTGGAAATGTTTACATGCATAAAGGAGTCAGGTTAAATTTATGGCCTTATGATGGCTATATTGGCTGCTAATATTGCACACACATTCTTACAATGATCTATAACACCATGGCCAAAATGCCATGGGGACAAAATCACAGTTGGTACATACTGTGTTGATTTCTCTCTCTTGATGTGCAAAATATTAACTGAGACAGTTTTCGTATAGCTCATTGGCTTTTGTTCAGCATTAGATGTGTGTTTGTCATTAGTTTACTCTTTCTTTGGGAGTGTAGAAAATGGCATTATCAATGTAGAGCAGAGTTAAAATTGCAAAGAGTCTTTATGTTCTGGCACCGTGTAGTTGGCTTAAATTTTTTTTTTCCGATTGAATTTGAATATATGATTTAAAAATGTATCAAATTACTGTTTCACTTGATTTAAGTTTGTAAAACTTAAGTTCTGTATTTTTGAATCAAAACCAGAGATGAATGTCTTCGTTTCAACTCCAGTGCCTGACTTTCCAGAAGGTCTTAGATACTCCAGTGAGTGAGAGGGAGGCATCCTCCTGGACAACAACCCATCTTGCTGCCTCTTGTCTGCTCGTCCCTTTGCCATTGATCAGATCCTGTTCCCTGCTATTTGCTGAGTTTCCTTGGTTTAAATCTAAGTCTTTGGTTTTCTTTCTCTGTAGGCAGGAAGAGAGATATACTTTAATAACTTCTACCACCAGTTGTTGGGTTGAGTTGTTTACCTTAGTCTTAGGTGATAAAATCCACTTTTACAAACAGTATGAGAAAAACGCAGACAACTTGATGTCTGATTTAAATAATTGAATATAAAATTACTCTTTAGTTTTTTAAAATCAGCAAGTTTCATCTACAGAGCTGTAATATATCGAAAACAAACTCACTGGAAGTAATGGAAATAAATGAAACTTTTTTTTTGGTAAGAGGAATATTTTTATAAGGAAAAATGCAATATTGTATAGATTTTAGCTAAAGTTCTATGTAGATTTGGAGAAATACATTGCTTGTAGCATGGTGAAAGTGAAAGTTGCTCAATTATGTCTGACTCTGCAACCGCATGGACTATACAGTCCATGGAATTCTCCAGACCAGAATACTGGAATACGTAGCCTTTCCCTTCTCCATGTGATCTTCCCAACCCAACTAGGATCAAACCCTAGTTTTCCACATTGCAGGCAGATTCTTTACCATTTGAGCCACCAGGGAAGCCCTTGTAGCATAGTCATACCAAAAAGGTAGAATTGCCAAAGATCATGGGGCAGTTTTATTTTGCTCTTTTACATATAGTCCAGTGGCCATTACATATGGCATTTTGTCTGCCACAGTATCTTCCCTATTTAGAATCTAGTGTATTGTACTTAGCTTTAATAGCACAATTAGCCTTGAATTGTCAAAGCTCTTTGATCAAAGAATCTGAGCTAAGGATGCCTTTCCACCTGGTTGTGTAGTCAGTGCTTATATCTTTGTGATCTCTATCTGGCAAAATAGAATTGGGCTGTTTTCTAATAAATCATTCATGTTTCCACACTATAAGTCTAGTAATAGAAGCAAAAAAAAATCATTCTATTTGGAGTTCCTCTTTAGATACTCTATAGAAAATTTAATTTTGAAGTTTTGAAAGATTATCCAAGGAGGATTCCTTCAGATTTTTTAAGCCTATAATTTTATCAAGTTGGCTTACTGAAAAGCTATGTATTGAGTCACATATCAGTAGCCCTCCAAATAGATGCTTTAAAAAATTATTTAATAGTGTGCCCTTGCCTTTTATCAGGGTCAGCTAAAGAGAAGGCTATATAGCAACCTCTTCTATTGGTTTTTGTGAAACTGCAATTGAATTCTGTGGGCTATGTTAGGACTTACCCTTTACAAAGATTCATGTCGTAAAGGCTTAGAGCTTTAGCTTAGAAGAATTCCTATGTCTTCTTACAAACTGGTATCAATTTCTTTAGCAGATACTAGGCGCTCATAGCTCAAAAGTTACCCACACTGAGGGCCTTTCTAAGCATCACAGAACCAAATTGATTATGCCTTGAGTATTTTGGTAAAAACTATTTATTAATGTTTTTCTTCATTCATTGGTTCTTGTTCTTATTGTTATAATGGATAAGTACTATATCATTTCCAGAAAAAGGTGGTATAGAAGTAACAGACCTGAATCTGAGCAGAGTGTCTAGCTACGTATCCAATTGGGAACGTAATTCCTGAAGCCTTACAGTCTGAAGCAATTTTTTATAAAAATAATACTTGGAAATCCCCTAAATCACCACCCCAATTCAGCGAGCACTCCTACCTGCATTTGACTGTGAACACAGTTCTGGTTTCTCCCATGCTTCGGGGATTGGAAATCAGTGCTGGAGCTCTTGTTTCAGATGCCATTGCCAGTTTCAGAGTCGAGGGTGTGTGCACAGCACAGAGATGTGAAAAGTTGAAAAGGATTTTGGTCATCTCATTGCAATTGTGTACCTGAGATGATAGCTATTACCATCACAGATGTCTAACTTTTGATTTTTTCCTACAGCTTTAGGATCTCAGTTTCAGAAAGTACTTTTGAGAAGATCTTTCTTTTCCTGATTATTCCTGGGGTTACCTAGTATTAGTTGCTCAGTCGTGTCTGACTCTTTGTGACCCCATGGACTGTAGCCCACCAGGCTACTCTGTCCATGGGATTTCCCAGGCAAGAATATTGGAGTGCGTAGCCATTCCCTTTTCCAGAGGATCTTCCCAACCTAGGAATCGAACCTGGGTCTCCTGCATTGCAGGCGATTCTTTACCATCTGAGCCACCAGGGACACCCTGGGTATTACCTAAATCAAAGGTTATTCAAAATTCCTTGAATATGCTGTATAAATGGCTAGGGCAACTTATTTTTCCATTGCCATTTATAACTTCCTGGAAAACTGTTAAAACATATATACTTTGATTTACTGACTTAAACAGGGTAATCTTGCCACAAATATACAGATTAAACAGATAACATTTGTGTTAGGTGTTTAAAAGTTTTATTATTGCTAGAGTGTTTTTTTTTTTTTTGGAGAAGGCAGTGGCACCCCACTCCAGTGTTCTTGCCTGGAAAATCCCATGGACGGAGGAGCCTGGAAATCTGTAGTCCATGGGGTCGCTGAGGGTCAGACACAACTAACTGACTTCACTTTCAGTTTTCACTTTCATGCATTGGAGAAGGAAATGGCAACCCACTCCAGTGTTCTTGCCTGGAGAATCCCAGGGACAGGGGAGCCTGGTGGGCTGCCGTCTGTGGGGTCGCACAGAGTCGGACACAACTGAAGCAACTTAGTAGTAGTAGTAGTAGTAGTAGTAGTAGTAGTAGAATGTATTTTTAATGAGTCAATTTATTTTTAAAATTAAAATGTATTTTACCTTTTATTATAAAAAAAGCTTTAGTTATGAAAGTTCTTGGTTGTTCTCCCACAGGATCCTGCCTACTGGGTGAAGATTCATCACTTAGAATACACAGATGGAGGAATCCTAGATCCAGATGATGTCTTGGCAGATGTTGTTGAAGACAAAGATAAGGTAGATGACTCGAAAAGTGTTCTATGTCGTTTTCCTCTATAGAGCCACATGTTTTCCTAGAGACTGAGATCCTTTACAAACTCAGGTGTCAATTATTGTTAAAAGGTACCATCTGTTCAATTTTTACCTAGACAGCCCATAAATCAAAGTTCATCATCAGATGTTTGGAAAAACTTTGTCAAGGTTTGGGAGTCTGTTCATGGTGGCCTAATTAGCAGACACTTCATTCCCAAGAGTTCCTGATATGCCTCAGTAAATTAGTGTCAGGCTCTGAAGCTGTTGCGATTCTCATTGTCATTGCGGGCTCTGAAGTTTATTTGTGGCCTTTGCTAAATATTCAGCTTAATGCTTGGGATTTGCGTGTGGTTCAAAGGAGAGCCTACAATGGGGAGCAAAGTCTTATGAAGAACTATGGTGAAGATTGTTCTTAAGGTAGCTGGCAGCAACTATCTTGAGTGGTAGTCTTTGTCTTTATTGCTAAAGTGAAAAACACTGACTTGAATCTTTCAAAAAGTTTAAACATGTTTTGCCACATATGTGGAAATAATCCCACTGCAAATATCTTATTTTAATGGGATGATTCTTCTGATGCTAAACTGAAAAAGGTATAAACTATTCAAATGGGATACGCTGGTTTACTGCTGTGAAAATTTATTTTGTTACTATATCTGTGTTGGGCTACTGTGATTAATGGCTAATGTGTTCTCCAGAATTGAACTGTAGCTTTCCCTAAGATCCTTACTTCGAATTTTCTTCTGCTATGCATCTTTAGTGCTGTTAGTACTAGGCTAATTGAAGTCTGTAAACATGTTTCTCTGTATTGTTTTTATGCCAAGGGTAGGGGTGTCTGTGTGTTTTAATCAACTGGACTGGAATATAAATAACTGCTTTATTGAACTTATATTACATTTGCATTTTCCTTTTCCATAAGATTTTTTGTCCTGTTGAAATTTACGTTAGTCTTTGCACACATTATATGCATTTATTTTCCCTGTTTTCTGTTGTCTTTCAACCCTCTTTTGCTTTGCATTTTAATTAGTTTAGTATGAAACTTATCTCCCTAAATAATTGTAAGCTCCTAGAGGATATGGACTGAGAGATTTTAACTCCTTTTTGTTTCTTGTATTAATAATATCTGGTATACTATTTTATCCAGACTTGATTCTCAAAGAACACTTTTGAATTTGGGCAAAAAAGAAGACTTTTTTTCTCCACAGCTGACTCTTGCTGTATGTGATTTTGATGCACACTTCTTATTGTTTGGTCTCATGGTAAATAATAAAGTGGTATTTACCTTGATACACAAGAGGATTTTCACTTCTATTTTTCCCCTTTTTTACTTTGTTTCTTCTCTACATCTTCTTTCTTCTTTCCAAATAATCTAGATATTTGGGTGGTATATTAATGAAAAAGGTCTTCCCATTTCAAATTTCACTGATGTCCTCTGTATTAAAATGAAAAGCTGAAATGTGGCAAGTTTAAGTAGAGCCAGAAGAAAATGTCTCACCCCAGCCTCATCCAGGAGCTCATTACAGGCAGGGTGAGCCCATGAGCCGTGCAGGGAAATCATTTGTCCTGTGGACCTCCTTCCTTTTCGAGAATTGTTTTTAACTATCTTGGCATTGCACTTTTAAACCATAATCCATTTGCTAGACATAGAAACCGCTTTATAATCTGTTTTAAAAAGATTCCATCACCATTACTAAATAAGGTAGAAAAGTGAGATAACCAGTTAAAATCCCAGCAAAGAATTAGTGCTATTTGGGTACAAGTTTACTCATTCCTTTAATCTACTTTAATACTGCTATGTGAAACCTAATTGTTATTTTTCTGCAGAGTTGATGAAAATTTACACTTTTGATATTACCAGAAATAATTGCATTCCCTTTTCTTTTTTTAAAAATTATAGAAGTGAAAAAGACAGCATTATTATTTTTTTCTTTCTGACATTCTCTCTGCAATCTTAAAATTTCCTTACAACCCAGTTGTCCAGTGTGGAAAGAAGTCTCTGCCAGACTTTTTAACCTTTCCTTTCTGTCATTTTAGATTAAGCAGTATTTATAACTGTTATTTGTGGATATTTAATGACATTTCAAACTCACCCAAGATCCTTTGAGACAGTACTGAGCTTGGATAAAACTGCAGTTCTACTGTTTTTCAAGTTGATTACCTAGTCATCTCTTACATTTAGAGTATATAGAGAAGGAAGCCCAGAGAAACATGGGTGGATATATGTAATTGCTGTGCTCTAGCCCACACTTCTCAGCTCAAGGAAAGATTCTGACCACAGTTGAGAAATGGCATTAGGAACCATTGATGGCTTAACTGGAAAGGGTGACATAGGAAAAACAGAAATTTAGAATTGGAAAGCAGGAAAGACTGAAGCTGTTAATGTAGTGTATGAAAGAGCTATCCAGTACACTTAAGTAGAAATTAGACGTTAAGTGGTATTCTACTTAAAAATCAGTTGGGAAGCTAATAGATTTTAATTGATTTTCTAAAGACATGACTTTCAAAATTTCTGGTACCCTAAGTGGTTTGTCTTTGGTCTTCTGTTATTCCTTTGGCCAACACAGTGCATAATGCATATATGATATCTCTTTGGGAGGTTTTATTTTATTTTAAACTTGATTTCCCATTAAAATCCCTTTCAGGAGAACCAAGTTTTTGCTCTGTTGCACTATTTCTAGCCTATATTTTGTCAAAATATAATTGGAGCAGCTTTGGAATTTTGAGTCTTATCATAACTAGTATTTGTGTAAAAGTGAAAGTGTTAGCCGTTCATTTGTGTCCGACTCTTTGCTTCCCCATGAACTGTAGCTCACCAGGCTCCTCTTTCTGTGGAATTCTCTAGGCCAGAATACTGGAGTGGGTAGCCATTCCCTTCTTCAGGGGATCTTCCTGACCCAGGGACTCTCTGACCCAGGGAAGCTATGTGTTATCCCCATTTTTAATTTCTAAGAACAATTCACAGAAATTGAGTCACTTGCCAAAGCTCCCACAGGTAGTAATGTCAGATTCAGCCTCTGGAACCGAGAGTTTAAATCTCCACACTCTATTTTTTTCTTCTGCAATATATTGCTAAGGCAGTGTGTTGGGTGTTTGTATCTATGATTTCTAACTATGAAAATTCATCAATCATAAATAAGCATGAATTTGCTTTTACACAGTTACTGCCATTGTTAAGAAAAGATACGGAATGGAATTATGGAGAGTAGCAGAATGAATTCAAAACTAATATGCTGTGCATGTACAGTTAACTCCAACTCTCTGTGCCTGCAGCCTGCATCTGATTTACTACAGAGGTCTGCCAGTTTTACCTTTGTTACTTTCTCTTGTACCTCCTTTCCCAGGACCTGGATAATTCAATCCAGTTACAAGTTTGATTCTAAATGGATTTATGGAATACATCTGCAGCCTAACCACTGTGTGCAGTTCGCATATATAGTGAACACCATACGCAGGACACTGTGTACTGTGCTATCACAGGTGGGCAGGGCCCCAGAGATGTCTATGTCCTAATGCCCAGAACCCGTGAGTATCTCTTACATAGCAGATTTAATTAAGTGAGAGACCTTAAAATGAAGAGATTGTCTTGGGTTTTTTGGGTGGGCTATATGTAAACATAAGGATCCTTATATATAGAAGAGGAAGGCAGGAGAGTCAGAGTTAGAGAGAGACAGTATGAGAAAGTGTCAGCTGGCCAATGTGTGATTTGAAAATACAGCCATAGAGTGTAGACAGCTTCCAGGAGCTGGAAATGGCATGTCTCCAGAAGGAGTACAGCCCTGCTCACAGCTTGATTTTAGACCAATGAGCCCATTTCAGACTTCTCACCTCCAGAACTCTAAGATGAATTTGTCTTGTTTGAATTCACTGTTTGAGGTGATTTGTTATGGCAGCAATAGGACATTGGTGCACTGTCTTTTACTCTATTTTAAACTTAAAGTGATAATGGTTCTCAAGTTTCATACGACTTTGACTTTTAAGATGCTGTAGGACAAGGAAAATATGGCAATGTATAACTTATATCATGTAAACTGGAATACTGCCATGGTTTTATTACATATACAAAAGTATAATTATACTATGTGATAAGGTATATAGGGAGAATGTTTCTATCTTTGACTAGCATAGGGATTCATTCTGGAGAGATGCGAGTAGTTCTCCTGGACTCCACCAGCCGTGGGTTAGCCCCCTCAATCACCCATGAAATCTGGTCCTCAGATACTATAGTTTCAGTTCAACTTTATCCCTTGTTAGTTGTATATGCTTGGATATGTTTTTTCATGTCTTAGTCTTGATTTGTCCCTTTATAAAATGCATATAAAAGTTTTGCAGGGTCAGTATAGGAAAACTATATAGATTATAAAAAGTTTTAAGTCCAGTATGGAATATAGTTAAGCATTCAAAGGATAACTGTTCAGTTCAGTTGCTCAGTCAACTCTGAATCTTTGAGACCCCGTGGACTGGAGCATGCCAAGCTTCGCTGTCCATAAGCAATTTCCGAAGCTTGCTCAAACTCATGTCCATCTTGTCAGTGATCCAACCATCTCATTCTCTGTTGTCCCCTTCTCCTCCTGCCTTTGATCTTTTCCAGCATCAGGGTCTTTTCCAATGAGTCAGTTCTTCGCATCAAGTGGCCAAAATATTGGAGTTTCAGCTTCAGCATCAGTTCTTCCAATGAATCTTCAGGACTGATTTCCTTTAGGATTGACTGGCTTGATCTCCCTGCCATCCAAGGGACTCTCAAGAGTCTTCTCAAACACCACAGTTCAAAAGTATCAATTATTCGGTGTTCAGCTTTCTTTATAATCCAACTCTCACATCCATGCATGACTGCTGGAAAAACCATAGCTTTAACTAGATGAACTTTTGTCAGCAAAGTAATGTCTTTGCTTTTTAATATGCTGTCTAGGTTGGTCATAGCTTTTCTTCCAAGGAGCAAACATCTTTTAATTTCATGGCTGCAGTCACCATCTGCAGCGATTTTGGAGTTGAAAAAAATAAAGTGTGTCACTGTTTCCCTGTCTATTTGCCATGAAGTGATGGGACCAGAGCCATGATCTTAGTTTTCTGAATGTTTAAGCTAACTTTTTCACTCTCCTCTTTCACTTTCATCAAGAGGCTCTTTAGTTCTTCTTTACTTTCTGCCTTAACGGTGCTGTCATCTGCATATCTGAGGTTATTGATATTTCTTCTGGCAATCTTGATTCTAGTTTGTGCTTCATCTAGCCCAGCATTTCGCATGATGTACTCTGCATATAAGTTAAATAACCAGGGTCACAATATACAGCCTGAACTTACTCCTTCCCTGATTTGGAACCAGTCTGTTGTTCCATGTCCAGTTCTAATTGTTGCTTCTTGACCTGCATACAGATTTCTCAGGAGGTCAGGTGGTCTGGTATTCCCATCTCTTCCAGAATTTTCCACAGTTTGTTGTGATCCACATAGTCAAAGGCTTTGGCATAGTCAATAAAGCAGATGTAGATGTTTTTCTAAAACACTCTTGCTTTTTCAATGATCCAACAGATGTTGGCAATTTGAGCTCCAGTTCCTCTGCCTTTTTAAAATCCAGATTAAACATCTGGAAGTTCACAGTTCACATACTGTTGAAACCTGGCTTGGAGAATTTGGGGCATTACTTTACTAGTGTGTGAGATGAGTGCAACTGTGCAGTAGTTTGAACATTCTTTGGCATTGCCTTTCTTTGGGATTGGAATGAAAGTGACCTTTTCCAGTCCTGTGAACACTGCTGAGTTTTCCAGATTTGCTGGCATATTGAGTGCAGTGCTTTCACAGCATCATCTTTTAGGATTTGAAATAGCTCAATGGGAATTCCATCACCTCCACTAGCTTTGTTCATAGTGATGTTTCCTAAGGCCCACTTGACTTTGCATTCCAGGATGTCTGTCTCTAGGTGAGTGATCAAACCATCGTGGTTATCTGGGTCATAAAGATGATGTTTGTATAGTTCTTCTGTTCTTGCCACCTCTTCTTAATACCTTCAACTTCTGTTAGGTCCATACCATTTCTGTCCTTTATTGAGCCTATCTTTGCATGAAATGTTCCCTTGATATCTCTAATTTTCTTGGAGAGATCTCTAATCTTTCCCGTTGTATTGTTTTCCTCTATTTCTTTGCATTGATCACTGAGGAAAGCTTTCTTATCTCTCCTTGCTATTCTTGGGAACTCTGCATTCAGATGGGTATATCTTTCCTTTTCTCCTTTGCCTTTCACTTCTCTTCTTTTCACAGCTGTTTGTAAGGCCTCCTCAGACAAATGTTTTGCCTTTTTGCATTTCTTTTTCTCCGGGATGATCTTGATCACTGCCTCCTGTACAATGTAACAAACTTGCGTCCGTAGTTCTTCAGGCACTCTCTCTCTGAGACCTAATCCCTTGAATCTGCTTGTCATTTCCACTGTATAATCATAAGGGATTTGACTTAGTCATAACTGAATGGTCTAGTGGTTTTCCCTACTTTTTTCAATTTCAGTCTCAATTTGGCAATAAGGACTTCATGATCTGAGCCACAGTCAGTTCCCGGTCTTGTTTTTGCTGACTGTATAGAGCGTCTCCATCTTTGGCTGCAAATAATATAATCACAAGCTGGTTTTAGAAAAGGCAGAGGAACCAGAGATCAAATTGCCAACATCTGCTGAATCATGGAAAAAGGAAGAGAGTTCCAGAAAAACATCTATTTCTGCTTTGTTGACTATGCCAAAGCCTTTGGATGTGTGGATCACAATAAACTGTGGAAAATTCTGAAAGAGATGGGAATACCAAGACCACCTGACCTGCCTATTGAGAAACCGTATGCAGGTCAGGAAGCAACAGTTAGAACTGGACATGGAGCAGACTGGTTCCAAATAGGAAAAGGAGTATGTCAAGACTGTATATTGTCACCCTGCTTATTTAACTTATATGCAGAGTACATCATGAGAAACACTGGGCTGGAAGAAGCACAAGCTGGAATCAAGATTGCTGGGAGAAATATCAGTAACCTTAGCTATGCAGATGATACCACCCTTATGGCAGAAAGTGAAGAGGAACTAAAAAGCCTCTTGATGAAAGTGAAAGTAGAGAGTGAAAAAGTTGGCTTAAAGCTCAACATTCAGAAAATGAAGATCATGGCATCCAGTCCCATCACTTCATGGGAAATAGATGGGGAAACAGTGTCAGACTTTATTTTTCTGGGCTCCAAAATCACGGCAGATGGTGACTGCAGCCATGAAATTAAAAGATGCTTACTCCTTGGAAGGAAAGTTATGACCAACCTCGATAGCATATTAAAAACCAGAGACATTACTTTGCCAACAAAGGTCCATCTAGTCAAGGTTATGGTTTTTCCAGTGGTCATGTATGGATGTGAGAGCTGGACTGTGAAGAAAGCTGAGCACCGAAGAATTGATGCTTTTGAACTGTGGTGTTGGAGAAGACTCTTGAGGGTCCCTTGGACTGCAAGGAGATCCAACCAGTCCATCCTAAAGGAGATCAGTCCTGGGTGTTCACTGGAAGGACTGATGCTGAAGCTGAAACTCCAATACTTTGGCCACCTCATGCGAAGAGTTGACCCATTGGATAAGACCCTCATGCTGGGAGAGATTGGGGGCAGGAGGAGAAGGGTACGACAGAGGATGAGCTGGCTGGATGGCATCACCGACTCAATGGACGTGAGTTTGGGTAAACTCCGGGAGTTGGTGATGTTCAGGGAGGCCTGGTGTGCTGCGATTCATGGGGTCACAAAGTGTTGAACACGACTGAGCAACTGAACTGAATATAATCGATCTTATTTCAGTATTTACTGTCTGGTGATGTCCATGTGTAGATTCTTGTGTTGTTGAAATAAGGTGTTTTCTATGACCAGTGCATTCTCTGAACCCAATGTACAGTATGAAAAGGCAAAAAGATATGACACTGAAAGATGAACTTCCCAGTTTAACTGATAACAGTAATAGTAAGATTTTGATAGTGTTGTTAGTGCAGTATTTACCTGTGTGTTTTGATTTAAACATTAAATATTTAAAAAACTGAAATATCAAACTGTTTTGTAGTGCATTTTAATTTTTTAAAAACCCTTTTAAAATTAGTTTAACAGTCATTACACTGTTTAAGTTTTATAGGAAGATTTTTTTTATGAAAAAGCATTTAGATTAATATTATTTGGGGAATGAAAATGCCAATCTGACTTATATTAAAATGTGATTTCTTTTATCAAGACTTATTGTGTGATAAACCAAGAAGCATTCAGGGTTCTAATGTGGTTTTGAACTGGAGACTGACTTGCATGGTCAACTCGTGACCTTAAACCAGACACTCAGTCCTGAAGCCCAGATTGCTTTCTGAGTGCACTCTGTTGCCCTCTAGTGGAGTCCCCAGCTCCGCAGAAACCAACTCACAGGAGGTATTTCCTGATGATTTATTTTCACTGTATTTCTAGCACAACTCAGAGACATAGTCATGGCTAATACAATCATGGTTCATATTTCAACTAGTGATTGTCATTTTTTTCATGGTTACCAACCATACTGATATTTACATATGGCTTTGTAAGTTTTAAGGCTGAAGCAAAATTTTTGGATTTGTAAAACGATTTAGACGTCTTTCCATCTTCCTTTTCACTGGTTGCATGTTTATTGGCTGGTGGTGATAAAGTATAACTTTTTCTATATGTAGTTGAAGAGTTTATGAGATACATTGTATTTTTCTGGGGATAGGGAATGCTAAATTAAGGTATACTCCTTAAAAAAAAAAGGTCCTGTATTATTTTTGAGTTCTAATTTTGTCTATAAGAATCCATTTCAAAGAGAAACACCTATTTTAAGCCCTTGACTATTAAGAAGTCAGAATATGGTTGTGGGAGGTTGTTTTTCTTTGATTCAACAGTTGATGTTTTGAAAGTGCATTTGCAAGGAAGTTTGGAGAATGTTTCAGAAATAAGTGCAGAAGCCCAAACGGATTATCTTGACCAAAAAATTTCATCTTAATCTTTTAAAGAGTGCTCTCTGCTTATAGAATTACAAAGTTACAGAATCATAGAAGCAAAAGAGACCTCAATAATCACGTACCTTAACCCCATCATTTTCCAAAGGAGATTCATCTGAACCAAGGATAATTTACAGGGCTCCATATTTCCAGCTTCTTTCTTTCCTGAGTCCATTTCTGCATTTCCTCCCTGGGATCCTGATAGCATCTGGTGTGGATCAAAACTGCTGAATTTCCCACTCCAAGTTGGTTTCCTCCACCGACTTCTTTATTCCTGTCAGGAGGAGCATCTTCTCCTACTCTTTCTTCCAGGCTTGTACTTGTACTTGCAGTTATTTTAAAAATATTTAATCCAATTTATTCTTTGAACCTAATTTATGTATCTGGTCCCCTCTTTCTATTTCTACAGCTTTTAAATTTAAATTTAAAATAAAACCTCATGCAGGGTTAACTTAGTTGATAAGGAATTGGTAGTCTTTTCTTGCCCTTCATGCCCCTCACGTGTTCTTTGCCACAGATGCACTGGGACACAAAGTGGCTGCGAGCTTGCATTCTGCAAGGCAGAGTCAGCTCATCTCTTGGCTCTGCTGTCTCATTTGGCTTTGGGCAACTTACTTAACCTTCTTGTCCATAGTTTCCTCTTAGACATTTGGAGGTAAAATAAGTGCTAATTTTACAAGTTAATACATGAAGTGTTTAGGAAAGTGCCTGGCTTGTGGTGAGTTATGAATAAGTGTTATTATCATTAACCTACTACTATTAATAAGGTAGGTTATCTTATTCCTAAAGTATTGCCTAAGGGGTGCCATTGCTTCCAGTGTTTACAAAATCAAGGTTAAAGCTCATGGCCATACATTATATTTAGAGAACTCAGAACGTCTCCAAACTATTTTTCTCAAACTGTGCCTTCTCAAATCTCAAAAGGAATGAAAGGACTATAGTAACTGGTCTCTGAGGTTCCACGTGCTTTTTGCTCCATGGCTTGCCTAACGTTTCACTTGTCTGGAGTGTACTTGTCCCTACTTCCTGCTTATCCAGGGTTCATTCAGTATATTATAGAATGAAAGCTCCATGAAGAAAGGGTCTTTGTTCACTGCTGTGTACCAGGTGCCTGGCATTTCATAACTGCTGAGGTGGTTGTGGAGTAGAATAGAATGAGTGAGTGAATTAGTATATGTATGAGTTTTCTGGTCTTGAGCAAACCATTTAACTACTCTAAGTGCTAGGTTGTTTTTTTTTTTTTAATAAAGTGAATGATTGATGATGATGTTTTCACAGTGTCTTTGGGAAGATTGAGAAATTTTATATGAAAATTCAGTGGAAATTAGGATGTAATTTATACATGTAAATAATGTGTATTCCTGCTGCTCGATTCTTTGCTATCTTTCAAGATCCAGGTCAGATTGCATTTTGTTCTAGTTTGTTTTCAGACTATCATAATCCTGAATAAATTCTCTGTCACTCTGTAATTTTATAGAAATCATTAAGTAGCCTTTTAAAAATATATTATCGCTTTATAACACTTATCAATTGCCTTTTTCAAATCCTGAATTTTATTATGGTTTAACTTCTCAAGTCTTAATTTTGTCTCTCCAAATGTCTTGTATACTCCTTTAGGATTGGGATAGTCTTTTCAAATATCTAACACCTGGACTTCTTACCTGTGGCTTGGTTTCAGTTAGTGATAGTTATAACTGGAACTGAAGGTTTAATTGTCCATCTTTTTCCTTCCACTTAACTACGTTGTGTCTTTTAAATTTTTTATCATGATGCAGTTTGTAGGCACGTTCCAACCTCAGAGGAGCACTTTGGAATCGATGCCTTTGTGACCTTACAATGGCAAAGACAAATGGTGTCGGGAGACAGTAATGTAAAGCAAAGTAATCCAGGTGATGCCTGTGGCCAATACATTCTCCCTGATGCCTTCTGCAATTTACTTAGTTGGCAATGATAATGTGTGGGAGTGAAAGAAAGAGAATCTGTGCACAGATGTGTGTGTGTGTGTGTGTCGGAGGGGTGCATATACACTTGCCCTGAGCATGCTTGTGCACATCTGTGATACAAAGGTTTTACTGGGAGTTGGAGAGAAATGGTCAAACTTGATAGTGCTGTTAGTTTTGCTAGGCATTTGAGTATAGTCAACAGTAAAACACAAGAAAATTTTTGACATATATGTAAAACTTCAAGTTTGGTTGGAGGGAAAAAGGCAATGATACTAGAGATTATAATAATCTTTACTTAGAGCTAAAATGTAGTTCTAAAAGAAAAAAATCAGCATTTCTTCCTTTACAAGCATACGTTTGATGCTGCTGCTGCTGCTAAGTCACTTCAGTCATGTCTGACTCTGTGCGACCCCATAGACAGGCAGCCCACCAGGCTCCGCTGTCCCTGGGATTCTCCAGGCAAGAACACTGGAGTGGGTTGCCGTTCCTTCTGCAATGCATGAAAGTGAAAAGTGAAAGTGAAGTCACTCAGTCGCGTCCGACTCTTAGCGACCCCATGGACTGCAGCCCACCAGGCTTCTCCATCCATGGGATTTTCCAGACAAGAGTACTGGAATGGGTTGCCATTGCCTTTTCCGAAGCGTGCCTTTAACCATATGTTATTGAACCAATGTTCTCTCTTGCAATAGCTTCTTTTGAGGCTATTTGTATAGGTATATCTATGCCCAAGAGTTATATGACCATAATTAGGATTTTGAAAATACATGTATTTTGATTTATATTAATGTATAAATGGCAATTTCATTAAGGTACCTGAAATTACACCAATACAAAGCTACTTAAGTTATAAAACATCCTCTTTCAAAAATCTAAATACCTCTGGGTGCTAGTTGAACACCACATTGTTAATAGGTAAGTATGTATAGATTTAATCAGATTGTGGTTCCCGCGCCCCCCTCTCCCCCTCAGTATCTAGCTGAGATCAGCTTTACTCAAGGAATATTCTGGAGTGTTATGTGGGTGAGGGCTTTAGCCATTTTAGTCCAGGTTTTTCATTTTATTACTCTAACCTCTTTCAACCTCACTTTTCTCATTTTAAAAATCACCTACTACTGTCCCACCAACCATACAGAGTTGGTAGGAGCATCAAATGCAGGTAAGTACCTAGTAACACTTTGAAACATTAATATGTTGTACCAAGCAAATATAGAACTTTTGCCCTTATTCCCTGTAACAGGGAGGCATTTAAGCAAATGTTTGCTTGTAATCCGGGAGGGCCTTGCCGTCATGTAAGAACAGTGAACCAGAGGGGAGGAATGTGAGAGAAGTTTGGAGGAAGGAGGCTGGTTATGTGGAAAGAAAACAGTCTTCACTTCTTGTCATCCAGGGAGGTGTTTAGTGAGGGAGAAGGGGCCTTTTTAACTGGCGAGGAGGATACAGGGGAGAATTACAGGAAGGGGAGAGGCAAAGTACTGAAAGGAGGAAGATTCAATTTGCCCTTAGAAATTTAATGAGGACAAAGCAAGGATACCAGAGCTTCCAAGAACACACAGGAAGGCAGAAACCACAGTACAATGATGGTTTCCCAGCACTTTCACGATTCTGGAACTTTGATAACACTTGTGTGTATGTGTTTGCTGCTTAGTTCTTAATGATTAACAGTAGATTGCTTAAAATGAAAAGGAGCTGGAGCCTCCTTGAAGGTGGTGGAGTGTCTCTTTTAGGATAAGAGAGATCTTAAGAAATAAGATGAAATTATGGAAAGGAAAGCACCTGAATACATGGAGTCCCACGATTTAAGAAAAAAAAAAAGAAAGAAAGAAACAGGCCAGCCGGGAGATATTCTCAGTACTGACAAGTGACCCATGAAGCTTAAGCGTCACCAGGAGATGTTATCTATTCAGCAATTTCATGGGAGTAGCTCTGTATCAGACTCTTAATCTTGTATGATGTTTGTTGTTTTCAATTCTGGTTTTTCTATTTCCAGGACCTCACATTCACTGTATATTATTAATTAGCTATATTGTAAATGGGCTGCTCTTGAAATCACATTCACGTTTATAACACTTCTGAGGTCCTTGTTCCAAATTCCATTTGTATTTATAGACGACTTAACATCTGCAGATAAATTTTTAGTAAATAAGAATATTTAATTTCTTTAAACTTTTTAAATTGTAGCTTTTTAAAGTCCTATAAGTATATAATTTTCTGTTTAAAGATAAAATGTACATCTCCACCATGAATACTGAAGCTTAAATAATTTTGGCAGGATTACTGAACTTTATATTTGCTGCTTTAACTTTTTAAGTTCTCTTTTTAGCTTCCCTTCTTTTGATGTTATGAATCAATATTGAAGGATCAAGTGACATTTCCTTAGCAATAAAGAAGAAAGCCTCCTTGTGCAGACTTTAATCAGAGGAGCAAAATAGCACAGAAGCCTGTTCATATTTAATATCTTTATTAATCTCAATTCAAAATACATTACAAGTGAAACAGATATTTACATAATACTTAACCATAAGCAGACCGAGAGACTGCAAAAATAACATGATTCGAGATGTTTCTCATAGCTCACCAGTCTGAAATATGCAGCTGTATATAGACAAAAAGTTGAATCGAATACTTTGTAATTGATAACAGGGTGAAAACTTTTCTAGATGGCTGAGGGTAGCCACTGTATCCATTTGAAATGAACCTAATGTGGTCCTTTAAGTACAAATTTTACAAAGCTCTGGGATAACTTATTGGAATTACCTAATGTTGCTACTAATGCTGAACCTGGATGCTCTTTGGGCTTCATGGTGGCCAGATGGTAAAAGAATCCTCCTGCAACGCAGGCAACCCAGGTTTAATCCCTGGGTCAGGAAGATCCCCTGGAGAAGGAAATGGTAACCCACTCCAGTATTCTTGCCTGGAGAATCCCATGGATGGAGAATCCCATGGACAGGGGATCCTGGCAGGATACAGTCCACGGGGTCACAAAGAGTCGGACACCACTAAGGGATTAACACTTTCACTGTTTTGGTTGCTATTGAGAAGACTGAAGGGAGTCTGCTAACTGTCCTCAACTATCTTGGAGATCATAGAAAAGAAGGACTAAATTCGTTTATTTCTATCACAAGAAGCTGGGCCATTGAAGTTTTAAGGAATTACATTTCAGCTCAATATAACGAATAGCTCTTCAATAAAGTGCATGCTGCTTTATAAAGCGTGAACTTGAGTTATTGAGACTATCTAAGCAAGAGTTGTACAAGCATTTGCCAGGAATTAATTCTTTTAGGTTTGGAGTTTAATTAGAGCATCTACAGGCCAGCTATGAGCCCATGAGGCATGCATTTCAATCTAGAAATATGAGGTAGGCCCTTGTAGCTGATCATTGTGCAGTGTTGTGTGCTTACCCAGTATCCATCCCCATTAGGGGAACTCTAGTTTTGTTCAGGTATCTCTCTCCCTCATGTGACCACCCATGTCAAAGGGTAAGTCTGGGTGGGCTTTTATCTGTGTGCCAGTGTCTATAGTCCAAACCTGCAGGTGGTTGATTCCAGGACCCACCACAGATACGAAAGTACACTATTTCTCAAGTCCTATAGTTGGACCTTCATATCCACAGTTTCATTTCTAAGGATTCAACTAATTGTGGATTTTGTAGTTCACTGTATATTTACACGGGGTGGGGGTTATCAGTGAGCCAGCACAATTCAAACTCTTGTTCTTCAAAGGTCAACTATACTTTGAGAAGGGCGATATGATTCTGTTTGTGCCAAAGATGCTCAAGGAGAGAGGTATGCTGATGCCTTCTGGGAAAACTTTTCTATCTCCTGGGAGAGGTTTCCTCTGAATTCTGTTCTATTCTGAGGCTTGGAACTCCTGCATCCTCCAGCTTCCAGCATGAGGTAGAACTATCGTGGAAGGAGAATCAGCACCCACGGACTTCAAGGACATGGCCTCTGCGCCAGTGGATTTAGTGAACACTAAAGTCCATCCTAATTGGGACATCCAATTACATGAACCATTTACTACTTTATATTTAAGCCTGTTTCATTTGTATGTTTTTGTGACTCACAGATTGAAGTTTCCCAATTGTCACCTACAATGATAGGAGTTGGGCTCCATCTTTCCACTGTTCTCATTCCCACTTGGTTGGGGTATATTTGTTCTTTCCTCTTTTATTTCTATATGTGGGGTTGGCCAAAAGGTTTGTTTGAGTTTTTCTGGTAAGTGTTACAGAAAACCCCGAACAAACTTTTTGGTCAACCCAATATCTTATGTTAGAAAAGCTGTCTTAATTTAGTTTATAGGTCTCCTAAATTGTTTGCTTTCTTCTTTTCAGAAGTTTTTGAATTGTTGGTGAAAGAGTTAAGCCCCTAAGGTTAAAATGCATATTTCATTGTATGACTTTGATTCAGTAGGCAAGATTAATTGGGAATTTTTCCATTTGGTGAGAATTACATCTCATTTTAAATGAATTACATGGCAAATAGGTGGGGAAACAATGGAAACAGTGATAAACTTTATTTTCTTGGGTTACAAAATCACTGCAGATGGTGACTGCGGCTATGAAATTAAAAGATGCTTGCTTCTTGGAAGAAAGCTATGACCAACCTAGACAGCATATTAAAAAGCAGAGACATTACTTTGCTGACAAAGGTCCATATAGACAAAGCTATGGTTTTTCCAGTAGTCATGTATGGATGTGAGAGTTGGACCATAAAGAAAGCTGAGCACTAAAGAATTGATGCTTTTGAACTGTGGTGTTGGAGAAGACTCTTGAGAGTCCCTTGGACTGCAGGGAGATCAAACCAGTCAATCCTAAAGGAAAACAGTCCTAAATTTTCATTGGGAGGACTGATGCTGAAGCTTCAATACTTTGGCCCCCTCATGGGAAGAACTGACTCATTGGAAACGACCCTGATGCTGGGAAAGATTGAAGGCAGAGAGGAAGGGGAGGACAGAGGATGAGATGGTTGGATGGCATCACCAACATGATGGACATGTGTTTGAGCAAGCTCTAGGAATTGGTGATGGACAGGGAAGCCTGGCATGCTGCAGTCCATGGGGTTGCAGAGTCAAACACAACTGAGCGACTGAACTGAGCTGTTTGCATTTTTCGTAGAATGAAATAATTCATGATAGTAAACTATTAGATTTGTGTTTCTTATAAATTCCCACTTTACTAATTCTTTCAGAAGGTAAATACAGCTAATATCTTAGGATAGGGAAATCAAAGAGTTCTGGTTTGAGCTTTCTTTGATACTTAAAACTTAGGTAGTTAAGTAGCTTGTGTGTATTATCAAGGAACACAGGTCTATCTTTCCCAGAATATTTTCTTGAACTGGTCTCCCTAATTTTTATTTTAACAGCATGGAATAAACATTTGGTGCTAATCTTGAAATATTAGGATTTCTCTTTAACAAATGCAATATTTACATCAAGAAACTGAAGCAAATATTTAAAGCATACAGATTAAAGGGCTTCCCTGGTGGCTCAGCTGGCAAAGAATCTGCCTGCAATGTGGGAGACCTGGGTTCAGTCCCTGGGTTGGGAAGATGCCCTAGACAAGGGAATGGCTACCCACTCCACTTTTCTTGCTTGGAGAATTCTATGGACAGAAGAACCTGGTGGACTACAGTCTGTGTGATGACAAAGATTTGGACACGACTGGGTGACTGATACTTTCAGTTTTTCATACAGATTAAAAAAACTCAGGTTAAGAAATTTGCCAGAACTTGGAGTGAAGTATAGCAGTCTAAATAATTCTCCAGTGGCATGAGACTATAATGTGGCTAATACTTGAACTTTCTGTAAGCATTGAAGATGTTTGGTGTTTGTCATGGTTTACTCAAATCATCTGGAGAGAGATGACCTTGTCCTGATGGAAGGTTCTCTTCCTAACCCTTACCCAAGTTATAGAGAGGTACCTTGATGTAGCAAGGGCAACCCAGAGACTACAAAGGTGCCTGGAGCCCTAAATAGGACAGATGGGAATTTTTCTTTTTAATCACTAAGGCAGTGAGAGTGTTGTGAAATAGTCAATGCATTTTATATCCATGTTATATAAGAACAACGGTCTTTCTATTGACATTTAAATCATGGTCATTCTTTTCTTAAGTAGCTACATGCCAGTTAAAATCAAAGTTCTTTGAGCTAGCTGCAGAACTTGCCTCTTTCCCCAGACTACATGGAATATTTAGGTGTATTTTGGAAGATTGAAGGGAAATGGGGGAAAGGGTCCACATAGATGTGTGAGAAAGTTGAATATGTGCTGGAGGTGGAGGAATGAATGTGCCTGGTTAGAAAAATAATTTGCAGATTCAGTGTGCTGATGACTTGGAACAAAAAGAAGTGTTATGATAAGCGTCAAAATAAAACAAGCAAAAAACAATAATATGAATAATAAAGTCATAGAAAAATGATAAAATAATGTTGACATTTCCTTAGGGAGGCCTAGTGTCAAAGGCATAAACACTCAAACTATTTAGATATCTCTTCCCCAAGTGGAAACTACTATTTAAGGAAGTTAAGTATTTAACTGCAATGATTGAACATAATGAACGAAATGTTTTGTACTTGACAGAGACTTCAATCTGAGATGTATCTTGTGCTCATATATAATGCATTAAAATATGGAATGGTTGGTTGGCCAAGTTTTTATTTTAAACTTTAGTATCTTTTGTGTATATATATATACAAACAAAAAATTTATCAAGTTGGCATGTTTCAAGAAAACTTAGACTGAGAACTTGTATATTTCTTGCTACATTGTTATTTGAAATGAATATTCAAATAAAAGTAGGATATTAAACATCCTGAGGTACTGGTCTTTAAAACTTTGCAGTTTATTGGAATTTAGAAACTGAAAATGAACATCAGATTTATTGAAATGAACACTTTTGGAAGTCTGTTTCCTGGTAATTTAGTTCAACATATTGCTTAGATTTTTCTAAAACAAAGTATTTTCCCTTGTAAATGGAAAATGTTTCTTTTATTCAAAAATAAAGTCCCACGGTCTAAATATCATCAAAAATAAACCTAATTTGGGATTTAGAGATTTTTAAAATTTTAGTTGGAACTTTATTTGAAAATTTAATGTTTATACAGTGAAAATAATTATGGTTAGACTATTCTGAGCACCATTTTAACAGTATTGTACTTTATATGAAAGAAACAGCATAGATTTAAACAATTTGATAGTTTCTCCATATAAGGAGAGGAATGCAGCCGTGGATTGAATTTTTGACACACAATCTTTTATTATGACATCTAGTTGATTAATACTCCAGCCAAATCATTGTTTTAAAATATCTCCTTTCACTGTCCATTAGATCTGGATCTGCAAGCATGCATAAAACCTGGCATCCACTTCGTACTTCTCACCATTTACTTTGGGACAATGCCAGTGTCCTGGTTATAGTGTTTAAAGTATAGTCTAATTGCTTTAAGAATTTGTCTAAGGCCAGACAGTTTTTACATGTGACTTTCATGCATGTGAGTGACACATAGATAGTGTCAAGACAAACAGCATTTTAAAAATAATAGGTGGTGGGATATAGGAGTTTTGAAGAGGCACATCTGTAGGTTTTTTCCTTTGTTCTAAAGTTACTTAAAGCTGCTGCTGCTAAGTCGCTTCAGTCGTGTCCGACTCTGTGCGACCCCATAGACGGCAGCCCACCAGGCTCCACCGAAAGTGTTAGTACTTGTTAAGTTAAAAACATTTAGAATACAGTAAAATACAAAGAACATCAAAACCTTCTGAAATCACATCAAGTAGAAGGAATCATAATTTTAAAATGGGCATATAAGTTTTTGCATACATAATCAAATATAAATATTAAGTAATTTTCATGCAAAATTGGTGTGGTAACATGCTTTTCTTTGACTTCTTAACACATCATTTTTCTAAGTGTTTATTCTTTGAAGAGTGATTTGTAAAATCAGCATAGTTTTCTCTGCTTGTTTGGGGATTTTTAACATCCTTTTTGCTTTCTGTTTCAGATTTTGCTATAATTCTGGTTAATAATTACTGTAGTTACTGCAGGTAAATTTTAAAAACAAGAAAAATTTTAATTGTAGAAATTGGAGGCTATTGTAGGAAAATGACTTTGCCCTCCTTCCACTGTCACAGAGTCATTCTGTGGCTGAGTCAGGTATCAAACTCGGATCTCTAAAGCCAGAGTTCTTAACCATAGTGATTTAGACACTGAGTTTGTTTTTCCATGCTCATGGTATTTTTCTAGTGCTCTATGCATTGTCTTTGCACTAGCTCATGGAGAAGGTGTTATGCCATGAATCCTTACCCGTTATGTATTGATAGTTTTTGTAAAACACTGTTAAAGAGATGGGATGTGTGGGGAAAGGGGGTGGGCTGGGGAGTTGAAGAAAGTGACAACTAATTTTTTTCTGTTACTTTATGTTCTTGCAAAAAAAAAAATAGGTTGTGAATTTCTTTACTTTTATGAAATGTTTTAATTTCTGTAGAGTTTCCATGCATTATTCAAGATTGCAAAATGATTTGAATTTCAGGAGCAGACAGATTTTCTGATGAGGATTTCAAGCTGTGTAATTATGAAACCCATATAGGTTAAAAGTTCAGAACTCGTTAGCTTAATCTTTAAAAAATACCCAGTTGATAAGCATAGATTTCATTTCAGAGGCCACACTGTCAATATCACTTTTGTTTTCATTTTGGACTTGGCCATATGTACGACTATATACTGGTTGATCATGATTTCATACCACATAGCTTGTCTTGTATTGCTGCATAATTTATAAAGAAAATTCATATTTTATGGTGGTAAATTTGATGCCATAAAGAAAGACACATTTCTAGTAATTTCTTTAACAATTTCTTGGCGTCTTAAAAATTCGAGGAAGTTAATAAGTGTCAAATATCCACAAGGCCCATTGGAACCTGTTACTATGGTGTCAGAGCATGCATTCAGGAAATGTAAAATTCCTTCAGATAAAGCATAAATGTTTCAGAGTAAAATGTAAGGAAATTAATGTTCAAGTTAGTTAACTCATAAAGGAGAATTTTTATTGTGGTTAAACATCCATAACAAAATTTACATTTTAACTGTTTCTGAAGTCTGTAGTTCTGGCACTAAATGTATTCACATGGTTGTACCATCATCACTACTGTCCATCTCCAGAACTTTTCATAATAAAAGTTTTTAATTTTAAATATTGGGTTGGCCAAAGGGTTTGTTTGAGTTTTTTCCAACCCGAATGCACCTTTAGCCAACCCAGTAATATAATTCAGGTATCACTGAGAATATGTTTGGGCTTGTAGTGATGCTTAGTACCTTTAAAGCTTTTGACTTTTCAATTTGTGTAAAAATTAACTTTGAGGTTGTAGTTTTTGTTATTTTAAGTAATAACATGACATTTACTGATACAAATGAAATCCTGGCCCCTTTTTTGAAATCTTGTCAGGGTCATGCTTATTTTCTTTCTTTGGGAGGCAAGGATATTGAGGGGAAAATTACATTCACATAAAAACAATCTTATGAAGAACCATTCAAAATGATTAAAGATACTATGATCATCAGAGAGTTAAAGATAGAAAGTAAAATATGGTATTTGTGAGATTTTTGACTGGCATGAAGCTTTTAATGCATATTATCTTTCTTTGCTAATCAAGGTGATTGAGATGCACTTGCCTGTTAAATAGAAGTTGCTCTCGGCTTTTAGTTATGAGATTTTACATTTATCTTCTCCTCATTTGAATGCTACATAAACCCTCCCCTTGAATCTGAGGGGGTCACTATTTTTTTCTTAGATTACTACTGTTACATTTTGAGAATATATTTTGTCCGAATGCTTAGAGAATGATAACAAAAAAAGAATTTTTTATTGGTTCATTTCATGCTTGGTAAGATTCCAACTGTCAAAACATTATAAAATTTTGAACCTAGAGGCACATTTCCTCACCAGAGTACTAATTACTGCAGAGAACTGGAGCGAGTCATTATGTAGTAGTATTTATTAGAGCTGCCCAATTTTAATGTTTTTTGGACCAGAGACACTTAAATAAAAGGTTAAGCTGTTTCGGCACAAAAGTGGGAGGAAAAACTGCACAGTGCGTGCAACACTGTCAAATACAATGCAGGAAGTGTGGAATTAATTGAAAATTACTCATCTACTTGCATTGAGAGATTCAACATCTTTCTTCAAGGATGCCCTGAGCATGGCAGATGCTATTTTTGGTTTATTTTCATTATGTTTAGTATTGGGCCCCTGTTACAGTTAGGCACTGGTGCTATGAAGAAGATACGAAAGACAAGCGTCTCCCTTCATGGTGCCTATATTCTTGAGGGGGAAAAGAGACGAGGAGGAGAGCAACAGAATCATGTAGCAAGCCATGCATGGTTAGTGTTAGAAATACCAACATAACAGACAAAAGTTTGGGGCTAAGGGAAAGGGCATTTTAACAAAGTTGGTTAAAGGAGGCTCTTTGGAGGATATGACATTTGAGAATAGCAGTGAATGAAAGTCATTTGAAATTTTAGTCATATATAATTTTAATAGTAAGCAGATGGATACCTCTTCTAAGTATGAATAAAGTAACTATACATAAAATAAATGCAAACAGCTATAGAATAAAATAAGCTATTAAATAAGCAGGTATAATATTCTATTTAGTAGATATTTGTTAACATATCCAAGGCACTGATTAGAAAGCAGATTAGAGAAGAGGAAACAAAAAGTAGTGTGTCTCTTTATTTGGAAAAGTTATAATTCTGTGTAAATCATGGTAGTTCGCTAAGAGTGGGAGAAATGAGCAGACGCAGTGATGAAGTGCGTGGGGAGCAGCAAGTTCTCTTTGGCGGAACAGCAGCAAAGTCTGTTACATGGTAATTGTGTACCGTTTGCCACTTCCTTTCCTCCTCTCTCCTCCCAGTGATGATCTTATCTTCATTCTGAGTACTCAGTGACCAGTAAGTATTCAGTAAAAGCTTTTTTGGGGGAATGGATCAGTGAATGAAGACAGACCTTGAGCTTTTTCAAAAGGCACTTTTGAGGCAAAAGAAAGAGAGGGTGGCTTGCATCTATTCAAAAGGGTGGAATTTATTTATGAGTAGGGAAAAACCCATCAATGTCTGGGAAGGAAACAAAGGACAGTGGAGAGGAAGCAGACCAGATGCAAATGAAGAAAAAAGTGAGAGAATAAGACTCTAGAAACATGGATGGAGTGACCTAGAAGAGTGACATTTCCTTCAGAGATGGGAGAAAATAGTAGTGGGGTTGAATAGGTAAAGAAAGATTTGGAGGTGTGTAGGAAGAAGGCAATGGCACCCCACTCCAGTACTCTTGCCTGGCAAATCCCATGGACGGAGGAGCCTGGTGGGCTGCAGTCCATGGGGTCGCTATGAGTCGGACACGACAGAGCGACTTCACTTTCACTTTCATGCATTGGAGAAGGAAACGGTAACCCACTCCAGTGTTCTTGCCTGGAGAATCCCAGGGACGGGGGAGCCTGGTGGGCTGCTGTCTCTGGAGTCACACAGAGTTGGACACGACTGAAGTGACTTAGCAGCAGCAGGAAGAAGCTAGGGTGATGATCCTTAGTCACAGTTTGAGTGAAGGAAAAAGGGGGCACCTGAAATCTTTAAAGAGGGATTGTGGAAGCTCTTAAAGACAGATGAATTTCAGAAATTGAAAATATTCAGATGTTAGGAAGTTAATGGCTGCATGTGGTATCTAAGTATCGCCTGTGCCCCCACATCCCAACTCCTGCCATTGGCCTGGTGCAGTACACTATATTGATACACATAGTGATATGTTTTCATCTTGCAAAACATACTCACACTTAACAGAATAAAGACGATATTTTCTCTTGTCTACTTTTTGTTTTGTGTACATGTGTAATACTTTTGGACTGTGTTTTCCAAACAGGATCATAATCTATTTTTCAATATTGATGCAGTTTAACACGTACAGTTTCCATTATCGGGGGAGATTTGTGCTAGTTGATTTCAGAATCTCAAGTGAAAACAATCTAAATGCTGCAATTGAATTCTTAATATTATAATTTTTTAGAATGTTAATAAACGGTTTTATCGGGGTGATCTTTCAGGTTTTTCATTTCACTTTGGAAGTATTCCATATTGAAGATTGTAAAGCTCCATGCTGAGGGGCTCATTGTAAAGACCCTGGAGTTTAAAGTCCTCGGGGCAGTGAAGGGACTGCCTGAGACCCAATAAGGAACCTCATCTCATGGTCAGCATTTTCCTGGTCAAAATGCTAAACTCACAACACATCTAGGATATAATTCAAGGCTTACAGTCCTTGAACTGGGAGGAGAAACTTTCCTTTTACAACTGAAGAAATCTGTTTAACTATGTAAAAAGAGGACATATTTTTAGTGTATAGACTTGTTTGTGATATATTTGACTTGTACTTAGGGAAGAGTTAAATATTGCCCAGATAGAACTAATAATATAATGTGCTAATTTTCATTTGACATCGTAAGTCATATATTTAAACATTTTGGTCATTAGATTTTATAAATTATGTTCCATTGTAGACACAGATCAAGATAATTCAGGCTTGGAGAGCCAATGATGAAATCATTGTAATACTGAAATAATTATCCCCTTCACTTACATAAAATACTCCTAAAATTTTCAGTATTTCTGAGAACCTTATTATCAGATAATTTTTTTTCTTTCTAGAGATTAGCTTCCAGTCTAATGCAAAACTGTTCTCCTATAGAATTATATCAGAGCAAGTTTATATGTTAAAATGTCTCCTAGAGGGCATGGCATATTCTTTTATGTTTTCAATGTTGTTTGAGGTCAGAAACTACAAAGTCTTTCATTGGGATATTTCTTTCAAGAAGCTGTAATCAAATATTATCTATGTTGATAGTCATTTCTGTGAAACTTTTAAAATATCATTTTTATTGCTTTAATTTATCCATCTGGACTATTGAATGATAGAATTTCTTCCCAACATTGTTTGGAGCTAGAAACAAATTTTTTAAAAATATGATTCTGGTAGGTGGGTTTTTCTAATATTTTTACACCTCAAATACAGGAGATAGCTGAAATTCAGTTGAAATAGACGTAATGGTTTGGGGCAAGATGCTTAGAAAATGTGCAAATAAGTTTGTTGCATTTCTCTTGTTATATTTTATTTCTAAATTTTCTTCCGCAATAGGAAAAACAATTCAATTTCCAGAATTGTGAAGATATTCTGAGGTGTTTGAATGATGGCCCCATGAGTTTGGTACTAGAATTGGAGAACTTTTAGGTTTGGATTTAAATCATGTGAATAACTAATGAAATATTTTTCACAAGGTGCAAAGCATATTACAGTGCTTTGCATGGAGAAAAAGTGAACAAGAGGGAACACATAAATGAAATTCTGCTGTATTATTGGGGGTTTCCCGTGAGTTTGAGGCTAACTTTTGTCATTCTAGAATTGAAGTTTCTTGTTTGGAAAGGACCAGTCTTCAGACCTTGAGTCTTAGCTTGTGTATATGTTATTATTCTACTTTACTGTCCTTTCTCTTTGATGATGTTCAGATTGCAGCATCATAGTACATGCTGCTTAGTTCTCTTTGAAATTCAGCTGCTGTTGAACCCAGTGGACCATCCGCTTATTACCTGGTAAAGCCAGTGACCTCTCTGTTGGTATCTTGGGTCCAGGGTGCTCAATTATCTGGTACATATCTAAGGTTAAGTCCCAATTTTCCAAATGAAAAACATTGGCCAAATTAAAAAAGTCCAGGTTGGAATATTATGGAGTTATAGGCTAAACTTTACGCTTAGTGTCATTGTATCTTTGTATGCTGAGAATTTAGATTTGCGTTAAGAGTAAGTACTTGCTTACTAAGGAATTTTAAATGTTTAAGTGATTGAGGAATAATGGTTAAGTATATTTTTAAAGTTTCATCTTTGTGTTTTGAACAGGCTAAATAAATCATAATTAAATATTTTTAACACCTTGGGAAAATAAGCCTTTCCCAAAAATAGTAAAAAAAGAAAACTTTATTTAGTTTTATTGACTTGAAGAGTGATTTTTTTTTAAGGCATGTGTTCTTATATTAAAGTACCACTTCAGAAAAATTCTGTTAGAAAAGTAACTGGGTCTCCAGTCTTAAAGTTGATCTTAAATGGTTGGTTAAAGTATATCTAGGGAGAACTGTCTTCTGGAAAGACATGTGATTGAATTTCTTGCAGATACAAGAAATACTATTTCCATATATTCTGAAAAGAGGGAAAAAATTGTGGAAGAGGTCTGTATTATATACTGTATCTTCTAGAAAATGCATTGGTTGATATCTATTAAAGCAAATTCAAAATCTTTGCCTAGAAACTGTTAGACTAGTCTATGTTTTGAGATATATTTGACAAATTTTTTAAAAACTATACTTCAGATCATTTGGAGAAATGTGAAGTAGGCTCATATAGTAGAGTTTTAGATGGATGATCAAAGTCTGAGTACTTATTTAGGCTGTATCTACCCATGACTGAGTGACTCTGATTGAGTCTTTGAGTTTCTCTGGACATCATCAGCCTTTCTCTTTCCTTATCTTCAAGAAGTTGGATCAGCATCACTGACTTCTTTTATTTTTTGCTTTTCTATTGAATGAAAGATTCTTTACATTCTATATTGCTTTATATTGAATAATTTTCAAAAGTTTTAGTGCTTTACAATTTTCCAAAGTTTCACACATATCATCTCATATAATCACATAGATATCCTTTTTTCCTCCTACTTTCTTGCCCCTTTGTTCTTCTCTCTCTCCGCTGATAGCCACTAGTTTGTTCTCTGTATCTGTGAGTCTGCTTCATTTTTGTTTTATTCACGTGTTCATTTTATTTTTAGATTCCCCATGTAAGTTCTCTGACTTATTTCTTAGCTTAATGCCCTCCAAAGTCCATCTATGTTGTGGCAAATGGCAAAAGTTCATTTTTGTCTATAGCTCAATAGTATTCCATTGTGTGTATATACACCCCAGTTTCTGTGTGTATATATACACTCCATCTGAGCCACAAAGGCTTTCCTTGTGGCTCAGCTTGTAAAGAATCTGCCTGCAATGTGGGAGACCTGGGTTCTATCCCTGGGTTGGGAAGATCTCCTGGAGAAGGGAAAGGCTACCCACTCCAGTATTCTGGCCTGGAGAGTTCCAGGGACTGTATAGTCCATGGGGTTGTAAAGAGTCTGACTCGACTGAGTGACTTTCACTTTCAGCTTTTTTATCCATTAATGTGTTAATGGACACTTAACTTAGGTTGCTTCTATACCTTGGCAATTATAAATAATGCTACTGTGAACATTGAGGTGCATGCATCTTTTCAAATTAGTGTTTGGAGAACTTTTTTTTTTTGAAATATATCCCAGAGTGGAATTGCTGTGTCAGGGTAGTTTTATTTTTAGTTTTTTGAGAAACTTCCTTACTGCTTTCTACACTGGCTACACCAATTTACATTCCCACCAACAGTGTACAAGGGTTCTCTTTTCTCCACGTTCTCATCAACAATGTTTGTTATTCGTGTTCTTCTCAGTGATAGACAAAGTGTGATACAATATCTCATTGAAGTTTTAATTTGCATTTCCTGTATGATTAACAATGTTGAGCATCTTTTCTTGAGCTTGTTGACTATCTGCATTTCCTCTTTGGAAAAACATCTATTCAGTTCGTCTGCCCAGTTCTTTTTAAATTTTTTTTTTTTTATGGATGTTGAGTTGTATGAGCTGTTTATGTTGAATCTTAAACCTTTATCAGTCTATTATTTGCAAATACCTTCTCTGATTCAAAAGATTGCCATCATTTTTGTTGATGGTTTTCTTTGCTGTACAAAAGCTTTTCAGTTTAATTAGATCTCGTTTGTTTGTTTTTGCTTTTGTTTCCTTCACTTTAGGAAATAGATCCAAAAAATGTTGCTGTGATTTATATGAAAGGGTGTTTTGCCTGTTTTCCTTTAGGAATTTTATAGTATCTGGTGTTACAGTTAGCTCTTTAATCCATTTTTAGTTTATTTTTGTATATGGGTTAGAGAATGTTCTAATTTTATTATCTCCAGTTTTCCTGGCACCCCTTTGTTATAGATTACTGGTCTAAGCAGTCATCCCTTTAGAAGAGGCTGGGTTGCTTACTCAGACAAATTCTTGTTCCATTCTGACTTGGGGCCCTTGACTCTGTATGGAGTCCTATATTGTTTTATTGGTGCCTAATTTCTGGTTTTTTTCCTCCATCTTTTTTCACTGACTTGAGTGAAAACTCTTGAGCTGAAATGTAACAGCAATGTTTTAAGTCCTAAACTGCTGGTCTGAAATTTAAAAGCCTGACAGTGATTTTGATGGTAAAGAGGATGATACTAGATTACAGGAGTTTCTCTTTGACCTGTTACAAGTCCCTTTAATCAATGCCTTCAGAGAATCAAGCAGGTCATTTCTCTAAATTTTTTAATTTAGCATTGATATTGTGGTCATTATGACTAAGTAATAAAAAGGTTAGCCAGTTTATTTTTTCACTACAGCTAGTTCTCAAGATTTCCTTAAGGACTGAAAATTATATATAAGTTTATATGTAAGCACATTCATATATATATACACACACATACATATAACTGAGTTTGGCTCAGTGTTATTAAAAAAAAATAATTGTTCAATCACTTAGCACCTATGGTTTTCCTCTTAGGTTTTCTACATAATGATGGCAAAGGACTTTATAAAGAAAAATGAAAGCTTTAAAAGACTAGATTGACTTTCTTTACCTTTTAAATAATGTATTGTATATATTTAAATTCAATATTAAGTGGTATTTGAGAGAATAGTAAAGTTTTTCTAATAAAGGTAGTATAATAATATGTAACAGTTATTAAAGTTATTTTCAGTTAATTGATATAGCTATGCTATAGCTATTATTATCTTTCTGTTACTGTTACTATAAATGTATGTGATTCTATGATTATCTCAAAAAGTTAACTTGTATCTAAGCATTATTCTAAGGGCATTATGTGTATTACTTTATTTAGTTCTCTTAATTCATTGAGGCAAATACTATTATCTTCATTATATAGTTGGGAAAACGTAGATGCAGAGAGGTTAAGTTACATCCAAGTTTTCATAGTTAAAAAATTTCAGAATTGGGATTTAAATCAGAGAATTTATACAAGATTTAGAGTGCTGGGATGAGGAGAGCCATATATATTTGGATGAATAGGAATGGCTTTATATATAGTTATCATTTATGACTTTCTGAAGGAATAGCCTTTTTGATGGGGGCCTCATGGGTTTGGATTGTTTGTGACAAGGAAAATAAAATTACTTTTTCAGTATTTTTCCATTTTAAATATGTTTCCTTCTCACATTCATGCATGTAGGTTTGCCTTATACATTTTCATTGCTACAGAGTATGACTATATTGGGGTTTACTCATTCATATTTCTCTTTTCCTTTTGAAACACATTTGGACTGTATATTATTTTTTATTTCATTTTGTTATTGAATGTACATATTTTGTCTTTTGTAGCACATAGGCAAGAATATATCTAAAGTTTAAGCACAGGAGGGGATTTATTGGAATAAATATTCATTAACATATTTTTGTCATTTATAATACCAAATCATTTCCAAAATAGGGTATATAGTTCCCATTGCCTATATTTCCCCCTTATTTTTATTATGGTAAAGTGTATATAACAAAATTCATTTCTTAACCATTTTAAATGCACTGTTCAGCATTTAAGTACATTCACACTAATTATCTCCACCACACTACTTTTCCCCTAGCTGAAACTCTGTACCCATAAATATTAACTCGCTATTCACTCATCCCCTATCACCCGATGATCACCACTCTACTTTTTGTCTTTATGAATTTGACTCTTCTTAGTTACCTTACATATGTGGAATCATAATGTTTGCTTTTTTGAGGCCTAGCATTTACTTAGCATAATGTCTTTAAGGTTCATCCATGTTATAACTTGTATCATATTTTATCCCACATTTGTTTATCCATTCATCCATTGATGATGTGTGAGGGTCATCTAAAATTTTTTTCTGTCCACCTTTGGAATCAATTATTTCTCCAAGAAGTTCTTGTTCCTTTTGTTGGAGAATAGTATTTGGAAAGGTCCAGGTATTAGTTGTATGGATGTGTTGTTTCCAGGTCCTCTCTGTGTTCAGAGCTAGGAAATACATGTATATCAATACATGTATATACACATGCATGCATGCACATTCATCTGTTCATTAAAATCGCTTAGGTCATCCTGATACCTCTGATTCTAGTCAAATATTGCAGGCCTAACTCTAGCCTTTATTCACTATTTATTTATAATATCTGTCTCTAAGAATGAGAAATCTGGCTGTCATCATCCCTAATATACATATTGGCACAATGTAGTTTCAGATTTGTGATCAATATCCCTAGATAGCATATTCAAAAGCAGAGACATTACTTTGCCAACAAAGGTTCGTCTAGTCAAGGCTATGGTTTTTCCTGTGGTCATGTATGGATGTGAGAGTTGGACTGTGAAGAAGGCTGAGCGCCGAAGAATTGATGCTTTTGAACTGTGGTGTTGGAGAAGACTCTTGAGAGTCCCTTGGACTGCAAGGAGATCCAACCAGTCCATTCTGAAGGAGATCAGCCCTGGGATTTCTTTGGAAGGAATGATGCTAAAGCTGAAACTCCAGTACTTTGGCCACCTCATGTGAAGAGTTGACTCATTGGAAAAGACTCTGATGCTGGGACGGATTGGGGGCAGGAGGAGAAGGGGACTACAGAGGATGAGATGGCTGGATGGCATCACTGACTCGATGGACGTGAGTCTGAGTGAACTCCGGGAGTTGGTGATGGACAGGGAGGCCTGGTGTGCTGCGATCCATGGGGTCACAAAGAGTTGGACACGACTGAGCGACTGATCTGATCTGATCTGATCTGATTCCTGTGAAATATCCAGGTGACTCAGTGGTAAAGAATCTGTCTGCCAAGCAAAGGATGTGGGTTTGACCACTGGGTCAGGAAGATCCCCTGGAAAGGGAAATGGCAACCCACTCCAGTCGTCTTGCCTGGGAAATCCTATGGACAGAGAAGCATCATGGGCTATAGTGCATGGGATCCTAGAGAGTTGGACATGACTTAGTGACAGGTTTGACCCCTGGGTCAGGAAGATCCCCTGGAAAGGGAAATGGCAACCCACTCCAGTCTTCTTGCCTGGGAAATCACATGGGCAAGGGAGCATCATGGGCTATATAAGTCCATGGGATCCTAGAGAGTCAGACATGACTTAGTGACTAAACACTAACCACATCCATGTAATAAAGCAGATTTATTGCTTAGAATGGGCTTCCCTGATAGCTCCGTTGGTAAAGAATCTGCCTGCAGTGCAGGAGACCCCAGTTTGATTCCTGGGTCAGGAAGATCCCCTGGAGAAGGAATAGTCTACGCACTCCAGTATTCTTGGGCTTCCTTTGTGGCTCAGCTGGTAAAGAATTAGCCTGCAGTGTGGGAGACCTGGGTTCTGTCCCTGGGTTGGGAAGATCCTCTAGAGAAGGGAAAGAGTACCCACTCCAGTATTCTGGCCTGGAGAATCCCATGGATTGTATAGTCTTTGGGGGTCACAAAGAGTCGGACATGACTGAGCAACTTTCACTTTCTTTCATTGCCTAGACTATAGTATTTATGTACTTAAATATCCTTTTCAAGCATAACTGTAATATCCTTTTAGACCAGGACAAAACAAATTCTCTAAAGATAATCAATATCCAATGTATTCATATTTCCATGTTTATTTTATAATTTTTTTCTAAGAATCTTTTAGTTTGTATCAGAATCTAAAGAAGATCCCTGCTCCCTTTCTGAGATATTTGAGCCAATAAATTTACTTTCTCTGCATCAGTTTGGGCCTCTGTCACTTGTCACAAATCCATCCTAACAAAAGCAGGATGATTGATCACTCAGTTCTGCCATTTCCCAGAGACACTGAGAGGAAACTCTTGTGAGTTAAGGAAATT
The DNA here is from genome assembly GCF_032452875.1 of Bos javanicus. Taxonomy (NCBI): domain Eukaryota; kingdom Metazoa; phylum Chordata; class Mammalia; order Artiodactyla; family Bovidae; genus Bos; species Bos javanicus. The sequence goes on from NC_083869.1 coordinate 93,068,279, forward strand.
ATTTCACAAGAAACCAGTATAGTGAGAGTATAAGTACTTCAGATTATATGAGAACACCCCATTGTATTTCTGTCTAGTTACCTCTATGATATCAGATCATATGAAAGGAAAGCTCTGTTAGCTTCCTTCTTCACTATAATTTACCAAAAAAAAAAAAAAAAAAGGAGAAACAGAAAACCTCATCAGGAACCCATGGCAAGTCATCAGTATCTAATACCTAACTCATTTAATCACTTTGCTTGTGTATTCACCATTCACTTTCCAATTTGACAATATGTTATAGTGATGTACTGTAATTTTCATTTTAAGCTATACAACAGAAATGATATTACATTTAATGGCTGAATGGCTTCCATGTTACAATTAGAGGTATCCTAAGCAGTGAGAGGTGGCAAATTATCCTTTAAAAAACGAAATTATAGGACACTCTCAAAGAACCAGCTTCTAAAGGCTTACAAACAAGGCATCCTTGAAGTGAATGTAGAATATGATTTGCTAATCTCTACTAAACTGTTTGAATTGAGGTTATAGATGATTTTGAAAGGAATTTTTTTCCATTGTTTTTAAGAAGTTCAGTGTTCAGAGATCAAAAGTGAAGAACTGTTGGAGATAATAAAATAATTAAAATAGATTAGTAGTTATCACCTAATCATTAAAAAAAATTAATGTGGGGCCCCCATCTCTAATGAAGACTTTGTATTTAGTCCTAGTGAAGTTTAATTCCAGTCCTGCTGCTGCTGCTAAGTCGCTTCAGTTGTGTCCGACTCTGTGTGACCCCAGAGACAGCAGCCCACGAGGCTCCCCCGTCCCTGGGATTCTCCAAGCAAGAACACGGAGTGGGTTGCCATTTCCTTTTCCAGTGCATGAAAGTGAAAAGTGAAAGTGAAGTCGCTCAGTCATGTCCGACTCTTGGCGACCACACGGACTGCAGCCTACCAGGCTCCTCTGTCCATGGGATTTTCCAGGCAACAGTACTGGAGTGGGGTGCCATTGCCTTCTCCTAATTCCAGTCCTAGTGAAGTTTAATTCCCTATGACACTGACATATTCCAAGAACGAATTTTGAAATGTGCTTTTGAAAATCATTCATATTTCTGGTGGGTGGATTCTTTTTCCTGTAGATTTTGCTAGACAAGAATTTTAGTTGTCATTGAAAAATCTGCTTTTTAAGCTATTTTAGTTTATTCAACTTTTTAAAAAACACATGCTGTTTTTTCTTTCCATTTCTGTGCTGTTGGATATGAAACTGCATATTTGCTATGAAACTGAGTATTTCTGTCATTTGATGAATTAAAATGTAAAATGTAACCCAGACTACTTTGTTTTGTAACCAAGCTTCTGTGCAAAGCGTATGGGGAGACCTTATAGTCATGTGCCCCAGTTTGAAATTTGCAAGACATTTTGGAGAAGATGGTCCTCAGTGAAAGAGTCTTTGGAATACTCAGTTCTCTGAAGACTTTCCCTTTGTCCATTTAAATTAGCTTTCCAAGACCTAAAGGGATCAAGTCCAGAGTCATGGGGCATTTGTAATATAGCCTCAACTAAGTCTTTGCAGTTTATTTTCACATATACCCTAATGCCACTCCCCTCCCCACAACTCTGAACAGACTTAGCTTTCACATTTTCTTGGACTTGAGAGCCATGATCCTCATTGTTGAACTTTTATATATATTCCTCTCTCCCTCTTCTCCCAGACACATGCCTGTATGTCCTCTGTGAATTTTCCTCTGGTCAGAGTCTCATCCTCCATTTCCATATTGCATTGTCTCGAATTCAACCTATCAAATAGTTTTTTTTTTTTTAATTAATTCATTTATTTGGCTGCCTTGAGCCTTAGTTGCAGCATGCAGAATCTTCATTGCATCACGAGGTACCTTTTGTTGTGGCTTGCAGACTCTCTAGTTGTGGCTTGTCGACTTAGTTGCTCTGCAGCATGTGGGATCTTTGCTCCTCAATCAGGAATCAGACCTGCATTCCTACATTCCACAGAGGATTCTTAATCCTTGGAAAACCTATGAAGACTCTGTCATATAGTTTTGTAACCGCCTGCTCCACTAAAGCAGTGTTCTTCAGTGTGGACCATTAGAGTTGCCTGGCAAGTGCATTCAGAGGCTTGACCTTGACATACCAAAGCCTCTGTTTCAGGCAGTGAAGCCGTGTTGTTGTTGTTCAGTCTCGCAGTCATGTCTGATTCTTTGTGACCCCATGGGTTGCAGTACACCACACTTCCTTGTCCTTCACCATCTTCCAGAGCTTGCTCAAACTCACGTCCATTGAGTCAGTGATGCCATCCAGCCATCTTGTCTCTGTCGTCCCCTTCTCCTCCTGCCTTCAATCTTTCCCAGCATCAGGGTCTTCTCTAATGAGTCAGCTCTTTGCATCAGGTGGCCAAAGTATTGGAGCTTCTGCTTCAGCATCAATCCTTCCAATGAATATTCAGGATTGATTTCCTTTCGGATTGACTGCTTTGATCTCCTTGCAGTCCAAGGGACTCTCAAGAGTCTTCTCCAACACCACAGTGCAAAAGCGTCAGTTCATTCGTGCTCAGACTTCATGATCCAAATCTCACATCCATACATGACTGCTGGAAAAACCATAGCTTTGACTAGACAGACCTTTGTTGGCAAAGTAATGTCTCTGCTTTTCAATATGCTATCGAGGTTTGACATAGCTTTTCTTCCAAGGAGCAAGTATCTTTTAATTTCATATCTGCAGTCACCATATGCAGTGATTTTGGAGCCCAAGAAAATAGTCTATCACTGTTTCTATTGTTTTCCCATCTATTTGCCATGAAGTGATGGGACTAGACGCCATGATCTTTGTTTTTTGCATGTTGAGTTTTTGAATGTTGAGCAGCTTTTTCACTTGCCTCTTTCACCTTCATCAAGAGACTCTTTAGTTCTTCTTCACTTTCTGCCATAGGGTGGTGTCACCTGCATATCTGAGGTTATTCATGTTTCTCCTGGCAATCCTGATTCCAGCTTGTGGTTCATCCAGCCTGGCATTTCGAATGATGTACACTGCATATAAGTTAAATAAGCAGTGCAACAGTATACGGCCTTAGGTACTCCTTTCCCAATTTTGAACCAGTCTGTTCTTTGTTCAGTTCTTACTGTTGCTTCTTGACCTGCATGGATCTACGTTTCTAATGAACACTCTAGAAAACCCTTGTGTATTCTAACACTGGAACATTACTGCATCGAAGTGCCTACATTAAGATGGGGGCCGTTTCTTAATTGTATTTGTATCTCAGTCCCTTGTACTCATTAGATGATCAATAATTTCTTGACAAATATGAAAAAGATAGAAGCCTTATACTATTCCTAAGGGGTAATTATTATCTTCAGTCTGGTTGCTGTTGGCCCACTTATATTTATTATTGAGTTAAGAATGTAGTCCCTTGTTACCAAGAGCATGGTCTATGAACCAGCAACATCTCAATACCCAGAGATGCAGGATCTTGGGCCCCCCTCTTGACTTACGGGATTAAAATCTGCATTGTCACAAAATCTCATAGTGTTTTGTAAACACATTACTATTTATGAAGTGTACTCAGTGAATTGCAATGCCTTCTTGGAATGTAGTGGGTAGGATTTTAAAACATTAGATAAGGAGTGGCTATTTAAGGAGACTATGGAACTTTAATTAGTAAAATATGGGTATTGAAAGATTGGGGGCTTTGTGAAGGTAGTGGGAATGGATTATGATAGAAATCATGGTACACTATGGAAGAAGAATGTATGGATAAAGTTATCTGATGTCTTTATATTGATATAGGGTGAACTAGGGCAATAGGGAGAAATTTCATTCTTCTACCTTTGCCTCCAGGATTTTTTAAGAAATTTTATTTATTTATTTGACTGCGCTGGGTCTTAGTTGTCCCACATGGGATCTCTCTCCCCCCCCCCCCTTTTTTTTTTTTGACTGTGCTGGGTCTTCACTCCTTCATGTGGATTTTCTCTACTCTTGAGGTGCAGTGCTTCTCATTGTGGTGGCTTCTCCTGGTGTGGAGCACCGGCTCTAGAGTGCACGGGCTCAGTAGTTGTGGTGCATGGGCTTAGTCGCCCCACAGCATGTGGAACCTTGCTGGAGCAGGGATGGAACCTGTGTCCCCTGCATTGGCGGACTGAGTCTTTACCACTGAGCCACCAGGGAAGTCCATGCCTCCAGGATTTTTAACAGTGGAGTTGTACTTTATTACCTTAGTTATTGCAGAATGAGCCAGTTAAGATTGCAGGCTTAATAAGATGAACTAAGATTTAAAGTATCTTTTTGGGAAACAAAAACATTATTTAATCCTGTAGGAGACAGATTCAAGGGAAACCTGAGACTTGGATACCCAGATTTGGAATAATTTGGTTTATTATTAAAATATTTATAACTTTTAAATGTCCTGTCAATATGCCTACATTAGTAAGTAAACACTGTTAATGACTTCCATAGGATTTTCCTCTTAATTGAATCTTCTTGCAAACACTAAGTAAGGAAATGTGAAGTCTTTGCCAGTTCCTCTCCTTTTTGAAGCACTCCTCTCATTTCCCCCGTTATCTCTGCCCTGGAGTTGCAAGCAGGTCGAAATCTTCTTCCTCTTTTGATTTTCAGCCAGTTTGAGGGTACAGTAAATTCAGTGGTGGCATGGATTAAAGGGGGAATGACTGAGGGGCTAGAGGAGCAGCAATCCATTAAACACCTCAAATAAAAGTGAAAGGTTTAAATAAGTGTACTAGTGTAAAGTGAGCAGAGAGAATTGTAATAATCCTCATGCTCACTGCCAGAGAGCCAAATTGGGAAGCAACTTGAGGGCAGCGGAAGTATTGGGAGAGACGGCTGGGATGGTGACGTGGCAGAAGCGACACGTGTGCCTCAGGTAGCCGCAGCAGCTCGGATGGGCAGATGTCCTTCAGCCCCTGGCAGCCTGGGAGGCCTGCTTCAGTTGGTAGGTTGCTTCTCATTTGTATGTTCCCTAACAGTCATTGACTGACATTTGTGATGACAGTTCTGCTGAATGGCCTCAGACCAAATTTGCATATATTGCACGTCTTTTGATACTGTGTGATCTCCGTATAGCTCTTTTGGTTTCAGGGGGCAGAATCTCACTCAAACTGACCAAAGGTGTGTTCCTGAGAGCAGCAAAGGAGCCTCACAAGAAATGAAGAGTGGGACCATTTCAGGACTCGAAGCAATTATTTTCTCAGGATTTACACGGCTTTATTCCTCTGTATGTTGCTCTGGGGCAGATGTAGTTTTTTGTTCTCTTGTTGTCTTTTTCTTTCCTTTTCCCCTTGATTAGTTTTCCCTGCTTACTGACCTTGCACTTGGCCTCCACCCCCAACATTGTCATGACTTATTAGGCTCAATATCCACTGTCAACTGGCAATGGTCTCCTGTGTCTTGGGTCAAATCCAAGAGGGAGAGAGATTACCAAATTTTCTTGAGTTTATCTGAGTGCTTGGGTGCCTTTGAGAGACGTGCATGGCTAGTCAATCAGCTGTGCAGAGTTTGGGGTAGGTCAGATGACATGTAAACCTGCTGCCCTTGAGATTGCAGGAACATCAGGCAATAGAATATGTATCACTGCATTTTGACCATGATTACTGATGACATGTACAGTTAACCAACAATTGTGCTGCTCTCTTTTCAAGACACATTTGATGAAATTTACAGTCATTGAATAAAACATACCTTGGGAGAATTTATAGACCAGTGGAGAGAAAATAGCTGAATAACTGAAACAGTTTGCTTTTGAACAGTTTTGAAAATAGAGTATATTTATAGTTGTGTCTTATACTGTTGCAGTTCATACTTATTATCTGACCTAGTTTTGTAAATACATGACTCTAATGAAACTTTTCAAAAAGCATATCTTGTGGATTACTCAGTTGAAGTATTTTGTTATAATAGTTTAGTGCAGTAATTATTTCATGGCAAAAAAGTCTAATGTGAAATATTTATAGACTGAGGTATATTTTCAAAGCCTAGTGAATCAGAAAGTTGAGGAATTAGGGCCAAGTGCCTTCAAATGCTTGCCTCTTTAGTTTTGAAATTAAAGCTGAGATTTTAATAGACAGAAAATATGAGTGATGAAAATCTTTGATCATTTTAATAGTAGATATCTTTAAAGTGTAAATTAACTGCTAATCTAATTCACTGTAATGCTATGTGAAATAAGGTGTTTCTACTTAAAACTTATAATTTTAATGAAAATATGCACATTTTTAACCACATGTAACCTTTGGTTTATTTTGTTTTGCCTTTTCACACAGTTTTTACTTGATATCAAACTTTTTTCATTAAACATTTCTTATTTTAAATTACATTAAAATAATACTTCTGGTGTCTTAGATGATATTACTAGATCATTGTCATTTTGACTATAAATTTTTAGTCTTATTATTACTTACTATTGTTACCTAGATAGTTGTCTTTTTTATGACTATAAATTTTTAGTCTTATTATTAGTTTATTACTTAGATAGTTGTCTTTTTTATGACTATAAATTTCAGAATGATCTGTACCGTCTTTTTTAGTGTACTTCTAAATTAGGTACATATTTTTCCTCTTCATAGAAAGTAAGTTAAATTGCAGGAAACAACTACCTGAAACTTTGTTTTGAATATAAGAACAACAGGTAGCCAAAACTATTTAAATGCTATTCTAAGATTGTGAATAAAATCCAAGGAAAATATGTTCATTCATATCCTACTTCTCTGTTTTTTGTTTCTGTTGAAATAAAAATTTAAGTATTTGCCTGTTGAAGTTCTTTTCTAAAAGTGTCTTTGTCAGTATCTGCTGGAGGCATGTAACTGCTGCCTTTACAGGATTTTTATGAAGGGCAAATGAAAATACAGTTTAACTCTGTTATTTCAGTGCAGTTTAGTTCAGTCGCTCAGTCATGTCCGACTCTTTGTGACCCCATGAATTGCAGCACACCAAGCCTCCCTGTCCATCACCAACTCCCGGAGTTCACTCAGACTCACATCCGTCAAGTTGGTGATGCCATCCAGCCATCTCATCCTCTGTCATCCCCTTCTCCTCCTGCCCCCAATCCCTCCCAGCATCAGAGTCTTTTCCAATAAGTCAACTCTTCGCATGAGGTGTCTAAAGTATTGGAGTTTCAGCTTTAGCATCAGTCCTTCCAAAGAACACCCAGGACTGATCTCCTTTAGGATGGACTGGTTGGATCTCCTTGCAGTCCAAGGGACTCTCAAGAGTCTTCTCAAACACCACAATTCAAAAGCATCAATTCTTCGGCGCTCAGCTTTCTTCTCAGTACCATAGCCTTGACTAGACGGACCTTTGTTGGCAGAGTAATATCTCCGCTTTTGAATATGCTGTCTAGGTTGGTCATAACTTTCCTTCCAAGGAGTGAGCGTCTTTTAATTTCATGGCTGCAATCACCATCTGCTGTGATTTTGGAGCCCGGAAAAATGAAGTCTGACACTGTTTCCACTGTTTCCCCATGTATTTCCCATGAAGTGATGGGATCAGATGCCATGATCTTAGTTTTCTGAATGTTAGCTTTAAGCCAACTTTTTCACTCTCCTCTTTCACTTTCATCAAGAGGTTTTTTAGTTCCTCTTCACTTTCTGCCATAAGGGTGGTGTCATGTGCATATCTGAGGTTATTGATATTTCTCCCAGCAATCTTGATTCCAGCTTGTGCTTCTTCCAGCCCAGTGTTGATATACTCTGCATATAAGTTAAATAAGCAGGGTGACAGTATACAGCCTTGACACACTCCTTTTCCTATTTGGAACCAGTCTGTTGTTCCATGTCCAGTTCTAACTGTTGCTTCCTGACCTGCATATAGGTTTCTCAAGAGGCAGATCAGGTGGTCTGGTATTCCCATCTCTCTCAGAATTTTCCAGAGTTTGTGGTGATCCACACAGTCAAAGGCTTGGCATAGTCAATAAAGCATAAATAGATGTTTTTCTGGAACTCTCTTCCTTTTTCTGTGATCCAGTGGATGTTGGCATTTTGTGATGATGCTGTGAAAGTGCTGCAGTCAATATGCCAGCAAATTTGAAAAACTCAGCAGTGGCCACAGGACTGGAAAAGGTCAGTTTTCATTCCAATCCCGAAGAAAGGCAATGCCAAAGAATGCTCAAACTCTGTTATTTAGCCATAGGGCAATGGCACCCCACTCTAGTACTCTTGCCTGGAAAATCCCATGGACGGAGGAGCCTGGTAGGCGGTAGTCCATGGGGTCGCTAAGAGTCGGATACGACTGAGCAGCTTCACTTTCACTTTTCACTTTCATGCATTGGAGAAGGAAATGGCAACCCACTCCAGTGTTCTTTCCTGGAGAATCCCAGGGACAGGGGAGCCTGGTGGGCTGCCGTCTCTGGGGTCGCACAGAGTCGGACACGACTGAAGTGACTTAGCAGTAGCAGCAGCAATTGGTGTTTGGATTAATTATGCAAAGGGATAATAGACTTCTTAGATTTTTAGATTACTATGAGCCAACAAAAATATCCAGATAGCATCTCTTATTTGTAGTTGTATGATAACAGATAGAGGCTACATTGAGTTCCTTGCCACATTAGATTTCCTGTTGCTCTGCCAGTAGGAAATTGGTATAACTTTCATAGTTGCAGCCATAACTTGTTTTGTTTTTGTCTGTAGTTTAGCCTAATCTGAATGGTAGGCAGGCATTGAGCCTTTTAAACTTTAAATGTGCTAAAATAACTCAAACTAAAATATTGAAATGAAGGCAAATACTGCATATTGCTTCAATTCAAACAACCATTGAAATAATCCATCAACTGGAAAAAGGATACCATTAAACAACTCATAGTATCATATGGAAAAGGAATTAGATAGTTCATAATTGCAAAAAGAAAAGAGAATGGACTGATGTCTTATATATTTCTTGCATCAGAAGACAAAAGCAAAAGGGAAAAGTTAAACTTAGAACATTTTGTCAAGAGATCTTGATCAGACAGTACAGGGTTGGTTCTGGAAAGCAGATAATAGGCATAAGAATTTGAGCTAGTATCCTTATGATTCAGAACTGACCAGGTGGGAGATCACTGCTGCCTGTGGTATTTGTTAGGTTGTGAGTAGGTGGCACTGGTAGTAAAGAGCCTGCCTGTCAATACAGGTAGACTTAAGACACGAGTTCAGTCCTTGGTTCAGGAAGATCCCCTGGAGAAGGGCACTACAACCCACTCCAGTATTCTTGCCTGGAGAATCCCATGGACGGAAGAGCTTGGCATGCTGCAGTCCATAGGGTCACAAAGAGTAGGACAAGACTGAAGTGACTTATGGACATGAGTGTGGGTAAACTCCAGGAGTTGATGATTGACAGGGAGGCCTGGCGTGCTGTGATCATGGGGTTGCAAAGAGTCAGACACGACAGAGTGACTGAACTGAACTGAAGTGACTTAGCATGCATGCATGCAGGAGCTCTGTTTTAGCAGAGATCATGCGACTGTGGCTTGTGAAAGTGAAAGTGTTAGTTGCTCAATTGTGTTAGACTCTTCAGGATCCCATTGACTGTAGCCTGCCAGGCTCCTCTGTCCATAGAATTCCCCAGGCAAGAATACTGGAGTGGGTTGATATACCCTTCTCCAGGGGAGCTTCCCAACCCAGGGATTGAACCCAGGTCCCTTGCATTACAGGCAGATTCTTTACCTTCTGAGCCACCAGGGAAACCTAACAGTGGCTTAAACAAGATAGTTTGTTTCTGTCTCATATAGAAGTCTGGGTTGAATGTGATTTGGGGAGTAGAAGCCAAGCATCTCTACTCTTAGATGACTTTCTCGTCACTCTACCATGCTTTACCAGGAGTCCTTAACCTTGTCTATACGTTAGATTCATCTGGGGAGCTTTAAAAAAAAAAACAAAAAACACTCTTGAGCCTGGCCCTATTGCAGTTGATAATTTAATTTATGAGAATAAATACCAACCACAGACCAGAATTGGAATCTTTGCTCAGAACTTAACCATAAGAACTTGCCTGGCTGCAAAGGAGGCTGGGAGAGGTAGTCTAGCTGCAGCCAAGGGTGCAGTGAAAGCCTGGTTGGTTCTATTCCTGAAAAGAGGGTACATAGTAGGAGATAATCAGTTAAATTAGAGTTTGAGACACTCGATAATGACTTTTGATCAATTGGTAGAGAAGAAAAGACAATGATGGAGTGTGAGGGTAATGAAACAGTGAAGCTGAAGTCACTCAGTCATGTTCAACTCTTTGCGACCCCATGGACGATAGCCTACCAGGCTCCTCCATCCATAGGATTTTCCAGGCAAGAGTACTGGAATGAGTTGCCATTTCATTCTCCAGAGGATCATCCTGACCCAAGGATCGAACCCAGGTCTCCCGCATTGTAGGCAGATGCTTTACCCTCTGAGCCACCAGGGAGGTAATAAACATAAGTAAATTGGGATGGTGTTATACTGAGTATATCCAGGAGACATAGCCTGGAGCCTTCTAAGAGTCAGGCGGGTGAAATGGGCCAGGTCTTCCCTAGACTAGAAGGGCTGCTTTGAAGGGACCAGTTGTTGGCTAGTTCAGAAAAGTGAACAAGATTTTACAGATCTAAATAGGAAGCATACCTTTATTGAAATGCCAGCCAAATTTAACATGTCTTTAAACTGGATATAGATTAAGAGTCACTTAGAAATTCTGACCCAAGTTTTATGGCATGCTATTTAGAATACAAAGCACATTTTTCATAGTGACAAGCTAATGTTCCTCAAAATTTGTTCGAATATTTTTAAAATATATGAAGAAGAAATTTGTTAAAAATGACAACAGTAAAATGTATTGCCTTTTGGCCATTTTAGTAGAACTGTAATACTTTGGTATTTCTAACCACAAACTGTAGAAAATTCTGAAAGTGATGGGAATACCAGACCACCTGACCTGACTCTTGAGAAACCTGCATGCAGGTCAAGAAGCAATGGTTAGAACTGGACATGGAACAACAGACTGGTTCCAAATTGGGAAAGGAATATGTCAAGGCTGTATATTGTCACTGTGCTTATTTAACTTATATGCAGAATACATCATGAGAAACGCTGGGCTGGAAGAAGCACAAGCTGGAATCAAGATTGCCAGAAGAAATATCAATAATCTCAGATATGCAAATGACACCACCCTTATGGCAGAAAGTGAAGAAGAACTAAAAAGCCTCTTGATGAAAGTGAAAGAGGAGAGTGAAAAAGTTGGCTTAAAGCTAACATTCAGAAAACTAAGATCACGGCATTCTGTCCCATCACTTCATGGGAAATAGATGGGGAAACAGTGACTGACTTTATTTTTTTGGGCTCCAAAGTCACTGTGAATGGTGACTGCAGTCATGAAATTAAAAGATGCTTACTCCTTGGAAGGAAAGTTATGACCAACCTAGACAGCATATTAAAAAGCGGAGACATTACTTTGTCAACAAAGGTCCGTCTAGTCAAGGCTATGGTTTTTCCAGTGGTCATGTATGGATGTGAGAGTTGGACTATAAAGAAAGCTGAGTGCCAAAGAATTGATGCTTTTGAATTGTGGTGTTGGAGAAGACTCTTGAGAGTCCCTTCGACTGCAAGATCAAGCCAGTCAGTCCTAAAGGAAATCAGCCCTGCATCTTCACTGGAAGGATTGAGGCTGAAGCTGAAGCTCCAACACTTTGGCCACCTGATGTAAAGAAACAACCCTGATGCTGGGAAAGATTGAAGGCAGGAGAAGGGGATGACAGAGAATGAGATGGCTGGATGGCATCACCGACTCAATGGACATGAGTTTGAGTAAGCTCCAGGAGTTGGTGATGGACAGGGAAGCCTGTCGTGCTGCACTCCATGAGGTTGCAAAGAGTTGGACATGACTGAGCAAGTGAACTGAACAGTGCACTCATTGTGTGAAAGTTCCGTAGAGATGTCCTCTGCATCTGATTAGGATGCTGTCCTGATGCCACCTTGGTTATTTGAAGAGGAACAGAGGCTGTGATGTCTGCATCCCACTCTCATCTCTGCCTCCTGCTGTTTTGTTTGCCTGAAAATGAGAGGTCAAGGAGAACAGTTGAGAATTAGCCCTGAAAGGGCACTTGTTTCATCAAAAGTTAACAAATGAGGTGCAATTTTTGAGTGTCATATTTTGATTCTCACCTATCTCTGAAAATAATTAGTTGATATTTCCTATATAAGTATTTGGCCACTTCAAAATGTTAAAATATTTACTGGATCGCTATATTTTGTAGACTGGTTTTAAGGTGACTTAGCAATTGAAAATGATTCAGTTCATTTTATGTTTATTAAGAAATGCATTAAAATGAGTGATACATTTATGGAGAATTCAGAAATTGCTCTAAATTAGTTGACATTTTTTTCAGACATAATACATATATTTTGTAATTTGTGAAAAAAAATACAGCTTGATTGTTTCCCAGTAAACCAAAGATTCATCTGTATTCTCTCAGGTTTGTCAAAGGACAAGAAAGGAAGATGTTGTTATTTGGTTTATTGGATCTTTCATTATTTTCTACAAAGGTCAGGAGACAATAAATGATTTTTTCTTAGCACTTTACTACATATTCTGAAGGGAGGTCCTCTGTTCCATGTTGGTTTAAAGCTAGTTTCTTCTTTCAGGGGAAATCAAAAGTAGTATTGTCTTTCTTATAATTGCTGATGGGCTGGAAATTGGCAATGGGCAAAAAAGGGCAGCGAGGTAAGTCACTTACTGGAAGGGAGTTAGAATACAGGATGGGGCAGGATGGTAGAATGATCAAGTTCATGATAATCTGTGGGAGAAAGTGGGCATGATGGAAGTAAATTGGTTGACCAGATAGGACTTTGGAGGGAGCTTAACCTATTGTGACTGACTTGTTGGTCTAACCTAATCACTTATATGATCTGAGAGTAAATTCCAAATTTCTTCTGGCAAGAAATAGTGATATTCTTTTTTTCATACGCAAGTAATAGGCTTTCTGACTTTGAGTTCTCATATATAGTCCTTTTGGCACAAAACAAGAACAAGACAGTGCCTTTGCTTAAAACAGGGCTCACTAAGTTCTCTTCTTGGTCAGGATTCCCTTAGGTACTACTTGTACTGGAAACCTTGATAAATTACCTTGGATTTTCCAAAGCACTTTTCTTTATGCTTTGTTTCTGTTCATCTTAAAAGAACAGTTAGTTATAGCTACTTTCATTAAAGAAAGTTTAATGGGCGATTATTCATTTTTCTTATGTATTGTTGCTAATCAGTTTTAATTTTTAGCTTTTTTTTTTTTTTTTTTTGCATTTTAGCTTGTCTTTTCCTTACAAGATACTGGGAAATAATTGATACAATATTTAAAAGATGTCCCCCACTCTTATCGTTGATGCAGAATGAAATCTTTTATGGATTTCATGCCTCACATGGAGCAATACTCAGTAATGTATTCACAGTGAGGATGCATTTCAGAATTAATTATTTTTGTCATTCTTCCAGGTATTCCCTCACTATTAAATTATTGCTTTCTTATTCAGTATAAATTTGTTTTCGACTGATTTTGGTGTGACCTTTGTCATCAGTGGATAGTTAAAAATTCCCTTCCAGGAATTCCCTCTGATTATCTATAACATCTTGGTTTGAATAATAGGCTTGCTGCATAACTTGGGGAGGTGGCCCTTTGATATTTGATTTATTAATTATTTATGGAGTGACTGTGGAAATGGAATAGTAGGAGACACAAATTAGTAGAAATATACTGTCCTTGCTTTCATGATCTTATTGTGGAGACAAATTGTATGTGGAAGTCTGATTATGTGCCTGAAGAAGTAACATAGGTCATGTGTGCTACATGATTGGTGTGGATGAGCATAACAGAAGAAGTTACAAAGAGCTCAGACTGATCCAGTCTGTTCCTAATCATCAGAATTTGAGCCATCAGGCAGGGTAAGAGGGAGTGGAATTGACAAGTGGTGTGTGTCGTGTACAAGTGCAGTGTCATAGGAGTTTCCATGCTGAGGTCTGAGGAGAACATGTTTAAGAATAGAGTGGATCGAATAGGAGGGAGCTGAATATGAAGAAAGACAAACAAGGTTTTATTCGTGACGGATTCTTTCTTCTGTCTGAACTATGGATATTAAACTTCGTTGTACAATCGCTCAGTCGCAAAAGTTGCTACTCTCTTCGCAACTTCATGGACTGCAGCACGCCAGGCTTCCCTGTCCTTCACTATCTCCTGGAGTTTGCTCAGATTCATGTCCATTGAATCGGTGATGCCATCCAACCATCCTCTGTTGTCCCCTTTTCCTCCTACCTTCAATCTTTCCCAGCATCAGGGTTTTTTCCAATGAGTTAGTTCTTCGCATCAGGTGGCCAAAATATTGGAGCTTCAGCTTCAGCATCAATCCTTCCAATGAATATTCAGGATTGATTTCCTTTAGGGTTGACTGGTTTGATATTTAACTATTTAAATAATTTATTTCAAAATTTCACTCAGGAGAGTGAACTTGTTGTTGGACATAAAGCAGTAGTTTGGCAACTGCAATAAGCATATTACTTAAAGAATACAGGATAGTCTTTCAAAAAGATGTAATCTTTTCATTCCTGAGGAAAAAGCAAGGGAGAAAGTGCCTTGAATTGGAAGTGAAATACATGAAAATATATTTTATTTTATTTTTTTATGAAAATGTATTTTAATGTTCCCATTTTAATAAACATAGAAAATATGATTAATATGAAGTAAGAACTAAGTGAATGTAGTAATTTTACTTATTTCATGTGCTGTAATCTGTTTAATTTTTCCACATTTTATTTCCTTCTAATCATTTGAATTCATAATCTTGGCAACACCTTACAATTTAAAAAATACCTTGGAAATATGATCAAGTTTAAATATCTTTTTTTCCTTAATGATACCATTTGATTTAATATCCATTGGACCTTAGTTTAGATTCTGTGGAAACTACCTTACATGTTTTATAAACTTGAGCAGTCAGGTACAGAACAGGAGTGAGTTTGAAGCTCTGGAATTTGTTCATCAAGTATTTAGTAAATTATTGCTGTCCCTTACGAGGGCATCCCAATGAGAATGTCAAATAAAATAGCAGAAATCCAAACAAATGCTCATGTGGTCAACTCTGTAACTGGTGGGAGGTGACGGTAAGTGTTTCAAGGATAATTCGGACATGATCCCCACCATTGTCACATAGCCATAGACATCTGGGAAGTGACAATAGCTGACAGACCATGTTGGCACTGCAGAAGTCAGAGATGGACTAGCTCAGTTGGAAGAAAAATGTCATGCTGACTAGGAGACTAAGGAGCCACATGCGGCAGTGGCAGCTTGCGTTATTAACATTAACTAGCAGACAGATTGAGTCCAGCGAGCGCTGCAGGCCTCCCATCAGTTGCTCTGCCATACTTGTATACACAGGAAGTTCTTTACTGTCAGCAGTAGCTTTTCTCAGTGAAAAGGAAGAGATGTTTGTTTCTTCTTGTGCTCCGGTTGGACAGTGACAGGTAAAGAATGTGTCTTGTGTTATGAAGAATAATGCAGTTTTAATGTGAATTTGATCCTGAAGGTACAGGATTGCTGAGCCATCACTAATAACATCACTTACAGTGTATTCCCTGTTCAGCTGTTGGTTCACCCTCACTCATCCCTGACATTACACACTTCCAAGATGGCAGCCCAGGACTTGCAGTCTGTTTTAGGGCAATGGAATCAAAGGCCTACGGACCATGGAAATAAAATCATGGATATATCCTTTGCTTTTGCTTCTTTAACACCTTGGCTGCTGAGCACCCCTGGAGAAAAATCATCAAACTGAGTGTTTTTATTTGGCTTGCCCCTTCTATATGCCTTCATTGGTAACTAAAACCTCACTGCCCTCATTGGGCTCCAACCCCAACCCTGACCTCTCAGCTCTTAGTTGATGATCATCCTAAGCTACCTTTTAGAAAAAAAAAAAAAACAAACAAAACAAACAAACAAAAAACAGAACTTGAGGCTTGAATAAACTTTTTCAGTTTTTCATCTTATTGTCTAAAAAATTAATTTCTGCCCTCAAGACTTAGAATTGCTTCTCCTGCCCAGGCTAATTCTCCTACTTACCCTTTCAATCTCGTGTCCTTCCTTCCATCTGCAGAACATTAACTTCACAGGCCCCTCCTGTCTTTAACCTCTACTGTACAGTCTTATCTGAGCTCTGCATTTTAAAACCAAGGAAACAGACAGCCTCCCATTTTTCCTCCTAGCATTCTTTTCTCTGCAATGTCCTAATCTTTCCCCTTTCTCATTTCTTAGACAAGTTGCCTAAATGAGTTGTTTAAAAAGAACATGAGGATCTCACTTCACCTCCTCATTCTGCAATTCAGGTCTGCCCTTATAATTCACTGAAGCTCTTTGACAATTTGAAAGTTCACTAAGGACTAGAGTAAGAGGAAATACTGCATGGAAGATTAGAAGATATTTAGGCAGGATGGAAGATTGTCAGAGCTGATGGGCCCAGAATTGTGAGGTGTGTGAGGTACTTAGTGTTAAGTATTTACTGAGGTACTTCAGTTCATTCACTCAGTCATGTCCAACTCTTTGCAACCCCATGGACTGCAGCACGCCAGGCTTCGCTGTCCCTCACCAACTCCTGGAGCTTACTCAAACTCATGTCCAAATTCCACATGGTTTGGGAAAGATAAAGGCTTCAAGATGGCAAATCGTGAGCAGTGATTTAAGATGCTAGAGGAAAACCTACACTGTGTTCGTGTGGAGTACAAATCGGAGGGGTTTGCTCTAACAGAGTAAAAGATGTTGAGGCTGAGGCAGAAAATACATGCAGCTTAATTAAGAAATTTAGCTGTTAAATAAAGATGTTGGATATTGGTTGGAATGAGTTTGGTCCTATAAAGAATTTGTTGCATAGGACGTTATTTATATTCTACAACTCGCAAAGCATATTCACTTGCATTTTTTCCTTTTCTCCTCCAGAAGATCCTATTAGGTGAGACACTAAAATTGTTACTGCTATCCAGTTTTATAGGTGAGAAAATCATTTCAAAGTATGAATTGCTTAGACCACCGAAGTAGACAATAGCTAAGCTGGGATTTGAATGGAGGTTATCCTAATCCATTCCTGTAAGCTTTCTACTTTTATGAGTCATCTTCCCTTCTAATACTGCTGGATAACAAAGGCAGAAAGAAAGGAACTTTTAAAGATAATGATAGATAAGATGTTGAGAAAAGAAGGGTTGATTGTGAGGACAGTCTGTCAGTAGTTGGAAGGAGTTCTAGAATGTGGTGGGTGGGAGCTGCCCTTATCCTTAAAGAGAAAGAAAGATACTCATTCTCTTTAAGGGTTGACAGGTTTAATAGAGGGTCTGGGACTTAGAGTGTGTTAAGAGTCTTGGCGGGTATGAGATGAGGGCCTCGTTCCCTGTAGTCCCCAGGTGAGGCCTGACACAAAGCCTTTGATGAACATTTGCTGGTGATGATGCAACATAATCCAATTGGCTGAAAGTTTCAATTGGGTCTTATGTAGTCATGCAACTGTGTATTCGTGACCGCTGTTTGCCAATTTTCATGGATCATTGAAATGTAAAAATTGAGCACTTGGCTCTTAGGTTGGCAGGTTTTATCCACACTGATCCTAATGTTTCTTTCAGAACCAACTCTTGCAGGATAAAGAACTTAGAGATTTGTAGACTCTCACCATGTTCCTTGGATTCTTTCCTACCTCTTCAGTGAGAGGAGGCCAATTGTGCTCCTGGGGACATTAACTGGCTCATCCCCCAGGCTCTTGTTTCCATAAAGCTAAAACTCTGGTTTTGACAAACCTGCAAATGATTGTCCTTGTCACAGCTGCTTAAGACGTGATTTTTATGGCATAATCTTGAAATGTGATACCTAGCAGGCATCTCCTATATCTCAAAACGTTAATGTTAATATGTATTGCAGCTTTGTTTTCTTCGATTATCTTCTTCAGGTATTATTGAATTATGAGCCTCTAGAAGGGGAAAGATGCATCATTTTATCATGTAACAAAGTACTGTTTAGGCATTTGGTAAATGCTTTGATCTCATATTTAAAAGTCATTGTTACTTAACTTAATATTTTTATAATCCAGCAAGGACATGCCTTCTTTATTACATACTTGCTGTGGACAATTTTACTCCTTTGGCTAACCATTTTTAGTTTTTTGTGTCTCCTTATTTTCTACTCCAAATGAATATTTGAAAGATCAAATTAGTGATTCGATGGTTCTGACTATTGTGACCACTGATTCCTCATTTTGTTTCTTCTTTTTATATAAATCATTATTCTTTTCATTTTCCAGTTACAGGCCATTTAAAATATGTGCATGTATATATAGTTATACACACAAATACAAATACACACACACTGACACCCAGGTATGTGTATATATTAAGATATATATATATGTATATATATACACACACACACACATATCTGTATCTATATAAATGATGTTATGCCTTGGGTTTTAAATGGTTAATTTATATAGCACAGTTACACTGCTTTGTAAGCAAGTTTTCAGTACCATAGCATTTCATCATATATAGCAAAATGAGTATGTAGTTTTTTACATACTCAAATCGGTGTTAAAACTGAAGATGAAATCGTACTTAGCTTTCTTTCTTAAACTTATGCCCATCCTCCTAAAAGCAGTCTTGCAAACAGATGTAGGGAAAAAATAGTGAGAAAGCTGTTGTCTTTCAGAAGGAAAAATTGCATGGTGAAAAATTGAAAGGCTCTCATTGGAGAATAAAGGATGTAATCTCTGTATTAAACACAGATGGAATATTTCAGTCTCAGCTGTCATCGAAGAATCTCCACATTAGTTTGGATTGTGCACCTTTGGGGCATGGATAAATGACAGTGATAAAACTACCTCTTTGCTGAGCAGGAGTACACAACATCCCTTTATCTATGCCATCTGGTGATGCAGAGGATGGCAAATACTCTCTGCCATGATTTTTTTCTTTCTTTGGGATTTATAGCCTTTTTTAGCATAGAATGTGTTTGACCAAAATCAGTCTTTGCTCAGATTTCAGGGGCAACAGATTGAAAAGAGAAAAAGAATTCTAAGATTAAAAGTGTAGGAGGAGCAGAGAAGTTAGTTTGATGTACTGTTGGGATATTTTGGAGGGTGGTGGTTGATTGCAAATATGCTGCTTTGTAAGCCTTGACCATAACTCCCTCCCTAGTGGTGGAAAACAGTTTAAAGTTTTGTTTTTTCCATTTTTTTTGCTATTGTTTGTAACATAATAATAATAAACAATTGATGTTCTGGTTCTTACCCATAGGAGCAGTGAATGGTAGTTATTATTAAGCCTTAGAGCTCTTACTTTATTGTGTATTCTAAAAATTGGCTCACAATGCTTTATCACCACTTACTCAATTTATCTATTTTAAGACCAATCAGGATATTTATTGGTTGTTGAGTCTTATAATAACTTGTGTTCCTTTATTGTCTTCCATTGTCTGTGATTAAAATCAAAACAAAGTTAGATTACATTTTACTAACAAAAGAACATTCCTTGTATGAATTATGAATTAGTGATAGGAGGTTTATAAGTTATTAAGTTTTAATATTTCCCCCCAAATTGGACTTAGATTATGTAAAAGCAATCTATACCCACTTAGGAGTTTTTTTATCTAGATTCACTTAGCAGTATTTTTTTTTTTGTCACAACATGCCAGTGCTACAGAGGACTATTCTCTGGGTGAGTTCAGCAGAGAACCTTACCAGGCAAAATTTTATAAAGTGTTCATCAATAGGATCACTCTAGAATTGACAGAGTCCAGGATACAGTCATGAGAAATGGGAAGGACTCAAATTTAATCAAATAAAACTGGGAGCTCTTTGAGTTCAAGCGGAATAAAATTAAATGATTTAAATTTATGTTAAATATCCAATTATGTGTGGTCTAGTTGAGAGTTACTTCATTTTTGAGTTCTTAGATAAGTGCAACATGGTTAGAACCTGTCCTGACTAGACTGGTTTAGAGCAGAACTCAGATGAATTGCCTGAACTCTCTGACTCCCTTTTACGTTCACCAGGGAACTTCTTTTTCATGAGGGGCGCGTAGGTAGAGCAGCAAGTTCTCCTTTTCAGTCTTCACTTGCAGTGAGGTGGTCTGTTTTCTTTAAGCCTCCTAATTTATCCTAACCAGCCTCTTGTGATGTAAAAAATAATTGTATGTGGGTTTTTCTTTTGGTATGGTCAAAATGATGAAGTTGTTGCATCTAGAAACGTGTAACATGGTAAGAAGCCAGGCAAGCACTGTCTTTCTTATTGCATGTTCATCAACCCATTGACAGCCACAAGCAGTTGTGCAAAGGAGAGGGACTGAGTTTCAGAAACTTGACCTTGATTCTCAGACACAGTGGGTGGTAAGGGGTAGGCGGGGGGCACAGCACAGTTTCCTGATGGCCGTGGTTTTCTCTGGTCATTTCCAGTGCCCTGATTGTCAGGTGCTGGGTAAGAAACCATTGATAGGAGATCATTAATGTATTACCTCACTCTTAGTCTAACATTCACAAAAGAAGAAAATAAAAACTTCTTGCTCTCCTACTCCCCTCCTTTGGATACTTCCAAATTTAAGCAATTAGCAGAGGCCTGAAAACATGGTAAGTAAAACTCATATTTTTCTAATTGTAGTGATATATCTACCTTAATTATGGGTATTTGCACTGTGTGTGTGCGTATGCTAAGTCGCTTCAGTCGTGTCCGACTCTTTGTGACCCCATGTACTGTAGCCCACCAGGCTCCTCTGTCCCTGGGATCCTCCAGGCAAGAATACCGGAGTAGGTTTGCCATGCTCTCCTCCAGGGGATCTTCTTGACCCAGGGATCGAACCCACATCTCTTACATCTCCTGCATTGGCAGGCAGATTCTTTACCACTAGCGCCACCTGGGAAACATGTGGACTAGGTAGGTATTAGTATTTAGATGCTCATCTTTATAAACCTGAGTGGGTTTACTGTGGGAGTAGAATATTGGAGATAAATGCCTGATTTAGTACAAAGATTTTCAATACAGGACTACCTGATTTCTGCCTCTTTGGCTCATCTTTACAGTGAGGGAGCACACAGCACCCTAATTATGAGCCTCTCAAGTTCCATCCCATTACTAGCAGGGTGCCTGTCATCATGGTGCCTTTCACGATAATTTTTTTAGTGTAAAATGTTCATTAAGGGTGTTAAAGGAATTCACACAGAGAAGGATATAAGGGGAGCTTGGGAAATCTTATTTACCTAACTTAAATGACACTCTATCTAATTAAGTCACCTAAAAAGGACTCAAAAGCCAGCTGGACAGGACTTCAGTGCTGGGATTTTGAGCATCAAAAATGAATAAAGTCTATGATATATCATAACACTGAATTTTAAAAATTGAGAAAGTAGCATTATGCATAGTGATACACAGTAATGCCCCTAAAATGACACAAAATGAAATACTTAGGAATAAATATGACAATATATGCACAAGATCTGTACTTTGTAAACTATACAATGTTGCTGAGAAAAACGGCAGATTTCAGTGAATAGAAAGTTTTTATAGATCAGACTGTTATTAAAATTATCATCTTCTTTAGATTTAGTGCAACCCCAACAAAACTTAGCAGGTTTTTTTGTTTTGTTTTTTTTGGTAGAAATTGATAAGCTGATTCTGAAATTGAAACAAATATAAAGAAAGTTCCATTGGGCTGTTTACCAGCTGAGCCACAAGAGAAGCCCAAAACTCTTGTCCTTCGAGCTGCATTTCCCTGGTGACTCAGCTTGTAAAGAATCTGCCTGCAATGTGGGAGACCTGGGTTCGATCCCTGGACTGGGAAATCCCCTGGAGGAGGGGACGGTGACCCACTCCAGTATTCTGGCCTGGAGAATTCCACGGACTGTATAGTCCATGGGGTCACAAAGAGTCAGACATGTCTGAGTTACTTTCACTTCACTTCGCTTCATAAAGAACCTAGACCAGTGAAAACAATTTTGGGAGAAATTGAAGAGAACTTACAGTACCTGATTTCAAGACTTTTAAGCACCTTAAGGAAAAACAGTGTAATACTGACATTAGGGTAGAAAAATCAATGACTTGAGTAGAACTCAGAAATAAACTATATTTATGTCTATATTTTACAAATTGCCCCCTCCCCTCAGGTAATTTAGTGGAGAAAGGATAGTCTGACCAGCAAAGAGTGATAGTAAAAATTGGATATTTATATTCAAATGCAAAACTAACTCTATCCACATATAAAATTTTATTTTAAATGGATCATAGATTTATAAAATTTTTCAAAGAAAGCCTTCGAGAAATTGTTTTCAATTTTAGATTAGACAAATATTTCTGACATACAGTATATCTAAACCCTAGAAGAAAAGATGATTAATTTGCCTAGTGCTGCTAAGTCGCTTCAGTCATGTCTGACTCTGTGCGACCCCATAGACAGCAGCCCACCAGGCTCCGCTGTCCCTGGGATTCTCCAGGCAAGAACACTGGAGTGGGTTGCCATTTCCTTCTCCTTTGCATGAAAGTGAAAAGTGGAAGTGAAGTCGCTCAGTCGCGACCGACTCGTGGCGACCCCATGGACTGTAGCCCACCAGGCTCCTCCATCCATGGGATTTTCCAGGCAAGAGTACTGGAGTGGCTTGCCATTTCTGGCTACAAATAACTTAAAATTTTATAGAAAAATTCATCCTGATTAAAAAAAATACTTGAATAGACATATCAAGACAAAAAATACAAATATAGTCAATAAGGATATCAAAAGATGTATTATGTCTCCAACCATTTAGAGAAAGAATTGCAAATTAAAAGCTACAATGATACCCTTATACTCATTAAAACAGCTAAAATTTAAAAAGTGAAAATAGCCAAATATTGACAAAGGTGCAGAACAACTAGAACTCTCAGACATTGCTGGTGGTAATTCAGAAAATGGTACAATCATTTTGGAAAACATTTTAAGTTGAAACAATGGTTTCTTAGCCATTCCATTCTTAAGTATCTACCCCAAAGAAATGAAACACATGTTCACATAAATACTTGCATATGAATGTTCACAGCAACTTTATTCATAATAGCCCCAGACTGGATACAACCCAAATGTCCTTCAACTGGTAAATAGATGAACAAATTGTGTGACAGTTATGCAGTGAATTTCTACTCAATTAAAAGGAACAACTCTTTTTTACATGGAGAAGAATGAGTGAATTTAAAAAGCATTTTGCAATATGAAAGAAGCCAGACACCAAAGACTATATACTGTAATATGATTCCATTAACTGAAATTCCAAAAGGGCAAAACTATAATCATGCAAATTAGATCAGTGGTTCCTGGGGTTGAAGTAAGGGAATTAACTGCAAAGGAACAGGAAGAAACTCTTTGGTAGGAATGTTCTATATCTGGACTGTGATGTTTGCACAACTGTATACAATTGTCAAAACTCAAGCTTTACCATATTTCAGTTTAAGTTGAATTTTATCATATGTATACTTCAATAAAGCTGTTCAAAAGTAGGAACATAGTGGTGCTTTTAAATTTTAAAAAAGAGGATTAATAAAGCAAAAACATAGCCCTCAAAAGACAAAAAAGACCCTTCAGTAGTCTGCTAACTACACATTTAGAAGGAATTATAGCATTTATAGGACCACCATTTTGAAAATCCTAAAGTAGCAATTGGTTCAATGAAGAATCATCAATAATTGCTAAAACCACTTGGAGAGATTGTAGGAGAACACGACGTCGAGAAAGATTACAGACTTTTAACTGCTTTTATTGGCTAAAATGTGCCTTTCCTGTGGCGTTCATGCTTGTCCCCAAAATCTGCATTACCAGCAGTGGGTGACCTGACACCATGAGCTACTTGATGTGCACCTGGATGGAATGTTCTTGCCCAAACTGCTTAACTGGAACCTAATCCAGAGTCTAAATCTAATGTCCAATTTACAGGAAATATGAGGGCTAGAGGAACACTTTCAATGGTGTAAGTAAATGATTTGGCCAAATTCTAAATGAAGGACATTCTACAAGACAGTTGGATCGGGTTCTCCAAAAAGTTACATCAGAAAAACACAGGCTAACTGGGGAAACAATTCTAGATTTAAAGAGTCAAAAAAGACAACCAAAGGCAGTGTGTGAAACTTGATTAGATTCTGGTTAGGTTATAATCAGAATGAAAGACAAGTTATAAATGATCTTTCAGGGCAAATGTGAAGATTTGAAAATATAAATGGGTCACTAGACAAAATGGGATTTTGTTGATTTTTATTTTTTGTGATGCAGATGTTGTGGTTATGACCAGAATGTTCTTAGGAGAAGAATGGTGTAGAATCCTATAGTTTCCAACTTACTTTCATTCAGAAATGAAGAGTGTTATACACCAACACATGGATGAAGCAACTATGACAGAACATTGTATGCCTAGTCACTCAGTCATGTCTGACTCTTTGAGACCCTGTAGCCCACGAGGCTCCTCTATGGGAATTCTCAAGGCAAGAAGACTGGAATGGGTTGCCATGACCTCCTCCAGGGGATCTTCCTAGCCCAGGGATTGAACCCAGGTCTCCCGCATTGCAGGCAGATTATTTACTGTCTGAGCCACCAGGGAAGCCCAAGAATACTGGAGTGGGTAGTCTATCCCTTCTCCAGGGGATCTTCCCAACCCAGGAATCAAACCGGCGTCACCTGCATGTCATACAGATCCTTTATGAGAGTTCAATCTAGGTGGAGGTCATATGAGCATTCATTTTAGTCGTCTATGTGCTTAATTCATTTTTTTTTATTCAAAAAGTTGAAAAATGAGATCTGTATTCCCCTTTTTGGAAACAGAGTTCTGAAAAATAGTGTCTCAGACTCTGAAACTTCTAGTTCATAAAAGTATGGTCATTTAAGAAGATCGAGCCCTCTTTTTCTCACTTTTTCAAGCATCAGATCCATTGTGTTACTTGGAATTATATTTCTTCATAGAGGAAGTTGTCTTTGAATACTGTAAGTTTTGTGTTTTTTTTTGCCAAAAACTAAAGTTTGACTCACTTTAAACTTAGTTTAATTAAAGAAATCCCAGCATGTTAAAGCATAGACTTTAAACTTTAACCTCATAAGTCCCAATTAGAAAAGTAGATTTAAACTCCAAGGCTAGTTGCTGCCTAATGAGTTATCTGAGACATCACTACTTAAAACCAGACCAGACTGTTTGCTCACAGCTCTGTAGGTCAGCAGTCTGGGAAGAATGAATTGTTTTCTCTGATTGGGTTCTTACAAGGTTGAGCCAGGCTGAGCTCTTATCTGGGAAGCTCTGTTGGAAGAATTCAGTTCCTAGGGGTTATTGTGGTTCTGAGGTCCTTCTCTCCTTTGTGGCTGTCAGCCAGGAGTAGCTCTCTAGTCCTGGAGGCCACCTACACTCTTTCTTCCATGTTCTTCTCTACCTGCAGACCAGTAGCATCATTTTTTTTTCTTTCTTCATACTTCACCTATTACTTTCTCCTGCTACCATCAAGAGAAATGTTCTGCTTTTAAAGGGCTGGTGTGATTAGATTAGGCCCACTAGAAAATATTGTAAGGTCAACTGTGTCATAGAACATAAAATAATTATAGGATCCAAGGCAAAATGATTGTCTGAGGAGGCCTTACAAAGAGCTGTGAAAAGAGAAGCAAAAAGCAAAGGAGAAGAGGAAAGATATACCCATTTGAATGCAGAGTTCCAAAGAATAGCAAGGAGAGATAAGAAAGCCTTTCTCAATGATCAGTGCAAAGAAATAGAGGAAAACAATAGAATGGGAAAGACTAGAGATCTCTTCAAGAAAATTAGAGATACCAAGGAAACATTTCATGCAAAGATGGGCTCAATAAAGGACAGATATGGTATGGACCTAACAGAAGCAGAAGATATTAAGAAGAGGTGGCAAAAATACACAGAACTGTACAAAAAAGATCTTCACTACCCAGAAAATCACGATGATGTGATCACTCACCTAGAGCCAGACATCCTGGAATGTGAAGTCAAGTGGGCCTTAGGAGGTATCACTATGAAGAAAGCTAGTGGAGGGGATGGAATTCCAGTTGAGCTATTTCATATCCTGAAAGATGATGCTGTGAAAGTGCTGCACTCAATATGCCAGCAAATTTGGAAAACTCAGCAGTGGCCACAGAACTGGAAAAGGTCAGTTTTCATTCCAATCCCAAAGAAAGGCAATGCCAAAGAATGCTCAAACTACCACACAATTGCACTCATCTCACACGCTAGTAAAATAATGCTCAACATTCTCCAAGCCAGGCTTCAACAGTACGTGAACCGTGAACTTCCAGATGTTCAAGCTGGATTTAAAAAAGACAAAGGAACCAGAGATCAAATTGCCAGCATCTGCTGGATGATCGAAAAAGCAAGAGTTCCAAAAAACATCTGCTTTATTGATTATGCCAATGCCTTTGACTGTGTGGATCACACCAAACTGTGGAAAATTCTGAAAGAAATGGGAATACCAGACCACCTGACCTGCTTCTTGAAAAATCTGTATGCAGGTCAGGAAGCAACAGTTAGAACTGGACATGGAAAAACAGACTGGTTCCAAATAGGGAAAGAAGTATGCCAAGGCTGTATATTGTCACCCTGCTTATTTAACTTATATGCAGAGTACATCATGAAAAACACTGGGCTGCATGAAGCACAAGCTGGAGTCAAGATTGCCAGGAAAATTATCAATAACCTCAGATATACAGATGACACCATCCTTATGGCAGAAAGTGAAGAACTAAAAAGCCTCTTGATGAAAGTGAAAGTGGAGACTGAAAAAGTTGGCTTAAAGCTCAACATTCAAAAAACTAAGATCATGGCATCTGGTCCCATGATTTCATGGCAAATAGATGAGGAAACAATGGAAACAGTGACAGACTTTATTTTTGGGGGGCTCCAAAATCACTGCAGATGGTAACTGCCACCATGAAATTAAAAGACACTTGCTTGTTGGACGAAAAGTTATGACCAACCTAGACAGCATATTCAAAAGCAGAGACGTTACTTTGCCAACAAAGGTCTGTCTAGTCAAAGCTAGTAGTCATGTATGGATGTGAGAGTTGGAGTATAAAGAAAGCTGAGCACTGAAGAATTGATGCTTTTGAACTGTGGTGTTGGAGAAGACTCTTGAGAGTCTCTCGGACTGCAAGGGGATCCAAGCAGTCCATCCTAAAGGAAATCAGTCCTGAATACTCATTGGAAAGGCTGATGCTGAAGCTGAAACTCGAATACTTTGGCCACCTGATGCAGAGAACTAACTCATTGGAAAAGACCCTGATGCTGGGAAAGATTGAAGGCGGGAGGAGAAGGGGATGACAGAGGATGAGATGGTTGGATGGCATCACCGACTCAGTGGACATGAGTATGAGTCAAGTCTGGGAGTTGGTGATGGACAAGAAGGCCTGGTGTGCTGCAGTCCATGGAATTGCAAAGAGTTGGACATGACTGAGCGACTGAACTCAGCTGTACTGAAAGAAGAACAATTATTCAAGAGTGAGTATCACTGGGATTGTCCCTAGAACTTTACTTTGATTTCCAGGAGACAACATATTTTATGTAATGATAAATTATCTATTTTATCTGTATTTTTAATAATAGAAAAATATTTTGATGATGAAAGACTTTTCATTCTGATGCTACTTAAATTGGTCAGCTTTGATTTTTTTTTTAAATTATTGGAGTATGGTTGCTTTACAATGTTGTGTTTCTGCTCTGCAGCAAAGTGAATCAGCTATACATATACATATTCCCTCTTTTTTAATGATAAAAATTCTCATCTGTATCCTCTAACTATAATACATATAGAAATACAGTGCTGTCTGTAGTCCTTTGAATTTACTTTGAAGTTATTCCCTAAGTTCTAATTCTTTTTAAATGTTTTCCTTTTTTTTCCCCCCCAAATTGCTCTATATCAAGCCGAGCTCTAACTTTAGTGCTAGCATGCTCCAAATATCTACTCCTGCTAATGAGCCAGTCCTACCATAATAGTATGCTGCTGCTGCTGCTGCTGCTAAGTCGCTTCAGTCGTGTCCGACTCTGTGCAACCCCAGAGATGGCAGCCCACTGGGCTCCACCATCCCTGGGATTCTCCAGGCAAGAACACTGGAGTGGGTTGCCATTTCCTTCTCCAATGCGTGAAAGTGAAAAGTGAAAGTGAAGTTGCTCAGTCGTGCCTGACTCCCAGCGACCCCATGGACTGCAGCCCACCAGGCTCCTCCATCCATGGGATTTTCCAGGCAAGAGTACTGGAGTGGGGTGCCATTGCCTTCTCCACCATAATAGTATAAAACAAACTATTTTGTCACGCTTGTTCATTCAGTGATTGAGGAATTCAGGTGGGACACAGAAGGATGTCTTTTCTTCATGATGTCCGGGGCTTCAGTTGGGAAGGATTCTATAGTCAGAGGTGACTTGGAAAACTGAACTCTCAAATCATCTGGAGACCTGTTCACTCTCGTGTTTGTATCTGGGCTGTGATGACTCCAAAATTAGGCTTAGCAGGACTGTCAAATAGAGTGCCTATGCATGGCCTCTTCAAGTGACTTGAGCTTCCTCATAGTATGGTGACATCAGTAGTCAGGTTTCACACATTAGCTCCAGGCTTCCAGTGCAACTTCAGTGGTCACCTAAAAATGTTCTTTTCCATGTTTTAAATAAGATACAACACAACATTATTTTCTATGTTTGAGAGTTGACACTTTATAAACTATCTTAAAGTGTGTTCTAATATTCTAGGATATGATATGTCTCTAGAGAAAAAGTATAACTTCCATATTATAAAATTTTAGACTCTTGAGATGGATGGAAAAATATATATTACATATATATGTGTTATTCATAGCTAAGTAGCATTTTTACTTCATTTTGAGATAATTGGCATCAATTTGAATAATAGATAGTTTTTTTACCATTAAGAAGATTGCAGCATCATTAAATATGACAGGGTTTGCTCTGCTTCTGTGTTATCACTGATGAACTAACTAATGTTAGAATTTTTTAGAGAAGCTACCTATCAACTTTTGGAAGTAAGAAGGTAGAAAATGAAATACTGATACAAAGGAAAGGAGAAAAACAAGTTTTTATAAAATCAAATTATATTTCTCCTGTTCTTGGCTTTCTTATAGAATAGAAAGATAGAACTTGTTTTTGTATTACCCAGACTGAGATCTGATGAGGTTGAGTTCTGTATTTATTCCTTTGAAAGACCTTCAGAAATTGACTTCATTCATTTAAATCTTCAAGGGTCTTGAGCTAACAGAAATGTGTTAGAGCAGCCTCCTGCCATACTGACTCTCCTCACAAAACCCCTGATGGTACACCCAGTTAATTATTCAGTATTTTCTGATGTTTATAGGGCTTCCTTGGTGGGTTAGACGGTAAAGAATCTGCCTGCCATGTGGGAGACCTGGGTTCGATCCCTGGGTTGGGGAGATACCCTGAAGGATGGCATGGCAACCCACTCCAGTATTCTTGGCTAGAGAATCCCCATGGACAGAGGAGCCTGGCAGGCTACAGTCCATGGGTCACAAAGAGTTGGACATGACTGAATGACTAAGCATAGCACATAATGTTTTGTTTAAACTTCAAACCCTGTATTCTTCCACACCCTGTGGGTTATGAAGACCGTGTTTATTCTTACTAATTTGAGAGGGAATGTCTTGAAGAATTTCCTGCAGAAACTTTCCATTTTTGCCAACTTATTAAAAAAACCTTAGCTCTTGTTTTTTGGTTTCTATCCTGTAAGTGTTTAACACCATAGCTTTAATTGATACATTAGGCTCCCTGACACTTAGCAGATATAATGTACAGTCGATTTAGGGAACTTTGCCAGGAGAGACACAAGCACATCTGGCTCCAGGGAAATCCCATTCCTCCTCTCAACAAGTACTATTCTTCCTACTCATTATATACTGGGCTTCTGTGAAAACCACTTTTTCCAAGCATTCAGGGAAAACCTGAACTAGAATTAAGTGATGCTGACACTCCAGGTTCAGAGGTTCTCAATGTGGTCCATAGATCCAACAGCTTCAGTATTGTTACCAGGGAATTTGTTACAAATGTGTGTTCTTAAGCCTCAGCCTAGTCCTGCTTACTCAAAAGCTCTGGGCTTGTATTCCAGTAGTCTGTGTTTTGATAAACCATGCATGGGATGCACAAAGTCTAATAGCTATTTTCTAAGATTTTTGCAGTTCGTGTTAGCATTTAACAATATGGCCAACTTATCCTTCTGCATGCACAAAACTTTCCCTGGTTGCTCAGAGGATAAAGAATCTACCTGCAATACAGGAGTCCCAGGTTCAATCCTTGTGTCAGGAAGATCCCCTGGAGAATGGACTGGCCACCCACTCCAGTATTATTGCTGGGAGAATTCCATGGACAGAGGAGCCTGGCGGGCTACAGTCCATGGTGTCACAGAGTCAGACACAATGGAGCAACTAAACATTTATCCTTCTGCAAAAGTATTATCTAAGTAAAAGACAATTTTATGTATATCATTTTTAATAATTGTGTTTATTACATATAACTGTTTATGTATATAGATATTGACCTACATTTTTCTTGATTCTGTGTATTAATTTAAAAACAATGCAAAGAGCTGTATCTCACCCTTTGTCCCCTGCAGAGTTTGATTCAGATAGAAAGATCACATAATGAAGAGAGAAGTAGATCAGGGTAGAATACTATGGAGCTGGAGGTCAAAGGACAAGGGGTGAAAAGCAGGTAAGGAGAAAAGGGTGGAGGAAAAAAAGGACTCCTAACTTGTGTTGGGAGTTCAGCTGAGGACATCATCAGAGTAGCTGAATGGGACTATGGCAGAAGCTGATGCTCTGCCACGTGGTTTTAGGCAGGACTGTTCCCTTTCAGGCAGAGGGAGGATGTTGAATCTATGGGCTTTGCTTGGCAGATTGAATCTCCCGACTGTCAAGAACTATCTTTGCTTTCGTTGCTATTGTTCAGTCACATCTGACTCTTTGTGACCCCATGAACTGCAGCACACCAGGCTCCCCTGTCCTTCAGTATCTCCCAGAGTTTGCTCAAATTCACGTCCAATGAGTCAGTGATGCCATCCAACCATCTCATCTTCAGCCACCCACTTCTCCTTTTGCCTTCAATCTTTCAGCCCTCTGTAAACTCACTCCTGCAGTAAGATAAGCTGCCTTTTTGATGATTACCATTTTTGCAACAATTGACACTAATTTTATTGTAAAGCTGCATACCATACGTTATAGCCCTGAAATGTTATGATAGTGTTACATTATTCAGAATGCAGTTGTTCTTACTGTTAAACACTGAGGTGGTGTCTATCTAAAGATAGACTTCAGTTGCTTTCTTCAGGAACATAATATCATTGTTTTGTCCAGTAAGAGATTTCACTTACATTGTTTCCACTTGCAAAGCTTTTTCTCAGATTTTGTCTTATTGAATGGAATTCTACACTTTGCAGTAGCTGAGAAACAACATGGCTTTCAGTAAGTTAACTGTATTCTAAATTTATTTCTTTATCAATTTCTTGGAATGATAACTTCTTTATAATATTTTAAAGGCTGTATTGAAATTGTTTAGTTTTGGTATATGTATTCATAGTAGTAGATGCCCACCAAATACTGGTTAAGAAGAAGATTGTCGGCTTTGTTACTTTAAGGATTTTTTGAGAGCTGGTTCTGTATTAGAAAGGAGCTTGGAAATAGTATTTTTTTTTTTTTTTTTGCTATTGCTCTGAGTTGAGTTTTGTATTATATTTTTGTAGTTAAATATTGATCTCTTTTTTGATATTCTTAATTGCTTATAGATTTTTAAAGTTGATCTTTATTTTATGGTTCTTTGCTTTAAATGTTCCACTTAATTTCAAATGGAAAGGATTTAAAACAGCTCTAAACTAGGACAGACTGCATGTACATGTTGTGAAAAATGTTATCAAGTTTTAAAGTTGTAATGCCACTATGATGGCATTTACTGGTAAGGTTTCTCATCATGTGCTCAGGGAAGGAAGCAAAGAATCTTACTGTATTGCTTTCATGACCTTGTTACAAAATGCAGGGACTTCACTGGGCTTTTGTGTTTTAAACTAGAAAACTCATTTGGGTATCTGACATTATTTTTATTGTTTCTCCCCATAGCTTCCTGAGTGGCCTTTCAAGTTGTTTTTCTCTTATATCATGATACTCTTACATACCATGCCTTCACAAGAGGGTCTGTCACTACTTAGACACTACCTGTTAAGTGCTCTCAGACCCTTCTGGGTTCCTCTCCCCTCTTCTTCACCTGGCATTTCAGAAGAGCTAGTGTGATGAGGCAACAGAGAGCAGAAGTCCTGCTTTCTTTCATTGAGAAATGTCTTGACTCTTTGGTCGAACCCAGGTCTCCCGCATTAGAGGCAGACGCTTTAACCTCTGAGCCACCAGGGAAGCCCCTTTGGTCATGGTGACTATCAACTATCAACCTTACTTCAGAGTCTAAAGGGCAGGCAATTAATAGCCCTCGCCCTTGCAGAGGGAAGTATGTTATCAGGAAACCTTTTCCTATCCGTATGTCTCCCATTCTTTTCTTCACTTAGCAGTTGTTTTTGGAAAGGATAGCTAAACTAGAATAATTGAATCCTGAAATTACCTTCTTCTTGAGACTGTTATTGCCATTGTTGTTTAGTTGCTAAGTCATGTCAGAGTCTTTTCCAACCCCATGGAGTATAGCATGCCAGACTCCTCTCTCCATGGGATTTCCTGGGCAAGAATACTGGAGTCGGTTGCCATTTCCTCTTCTGGGGAATCTTCCTAACCCAGGGATCGAACCCATGTCTCCTGAATTGGCAGGTGGATTCTTTACTGCTGAGGCACCAGGGAAGCCCTCTTTCTCAAGACTAGGCTTGACTAAATTAAGATCTTTGTTCCAGAAGAGTTATTCAGATTGACAGGATGTGTATTACGTATTTCCTCATATCCAACACACTTCGGATAGGATTGGGGTTTACAGTAAAACAGAGGGTGGTCGCTCAGTAACCCTGTTTCACAGTGAGGTCATAGTTGTTCAGGTTCAAGCTGGGCCAAAACAAAGAAAAATCAAGGTTTGTGGTTTCACTGATACAAACCCTTTTGAATTTTACATCATATTTTCCTAATGATTGATTGCCAGTTTCACATGGAAATTTCTTTCATGTGAAGAAAGAAGAGACAGCTTCTTGGGAGAGGCAGCTGATTTTTTTTTAATCAGTGAGGAAAGAGAAACTGGGAGGAAGCAGCTGAAAGAATGTGAAAGAGAAAGTTTAATAGCTAGAACAAAGTTTAAAAGGATTCAGGAAGAGAGAGGTCCAGGGCCAGTCAGATGTATCTTTTGACCTTAGGAAGAAGAGATACAGTGTTCTCTGGGGCCAGGAAGGATCAGTGTGACTGTGTGTCTGAGTTCAGAGAGTTGGCAAGCTTAATTCCAGAGTAGAGGTTAAGGGTGAGTGATAGGATGAGGTGGGATCTGGAAGAAAATGGTGACGTTTGTGGTGCCTGAAGTGTGGAATAGAACCATGGGTGAGATAAAGGATTTCTGAGGGTAAAACTGAAACTAGCAATTCAGTATCTGTCCAGGGGATACTGCCATGCTCCATTCTCCTCAGAACTTGGCATTAGCCCTTCAGAAGCAGGAAAAAGAGGTGACTGATTAATTTGAGGTGGGCTGTTCAGTCAGATACAAGAGAACAATGAAAGGAAAAAGGTTGACAAAAGATAATTGGCAAGTGAGAAAGTTGAAGTGCTGAGTCATGGGGTCCAGTCTGAGTAGGAAAGGAAATGAAAACATGAAGTGGGGGAAACTTTGAGGACCAGGAAAGCTTTGAAAGACCTCGAGGGTCTTCATGCTCCAAGGTCACAGGAAGTGATAGAGAAAAATGGAGGCTGGAAGACAGAATTCCAGACCTGATGATGTTGGAGCAATGCAAACGTCCAGGTCACAGTCAGTGATTTTCTCTTGATGGTCACTCCTTTTTTTGGATGTGGGACTTGAGGGGATCTTAGCTCCCTGACCAGAATAGAACCTATGCTTCCTGCCGTGAACTTGTGGAGTCGTAACCACTGGACCACCAGGGAAGTCCCCAGCAAGTTCTTAAGTAGTCTGATGACCCAGGTCAGAGCTCTCCCTTGTAGAACCATTGCTCTGCAGGCAGGAAATAAAATGAAGCTGGATAGTACTTAAATATTAATGCTAACCATCTAAATTAGGGGAAAGGCTTAGATTAGTTTTTCAAAAATTTCTTATTTTTCATATACCCATGATTTCGTTAGCAGGCTGGGGATAGAGAGTGGGTCCAAAGCCAAATCTAATAGGACTTCTTTAGTTTGGTTGGGATTATTTGTTACAAGCAGATTTGATCTTTTGCATGCTTATAATTTTGTATACTTGAGACAACCCCCTTTCCAGCAATAATAGCAAAGATAAATATTATGTGCACGCACACACGCTCAGTCGTGTCTGACTCTTTGTGACCTGCCAGGCTCCTCAGTCCATGGAATTATCCAGTCAAGAATACTGGAGCAGGTTGCCATTTCCTTCTGCAGGCCATATTCCCTACCCAGGGATTGAATCCATGTCTCTTGTGTCTCCTGCGTTGGCAGGTATGTTTTTTACCAGCTGAACCACTGGGGAAACTCAAATTTCATATAACCTGTGTCAAGTTCATAATTAATTTAAATGCTAAGATTTTTCAGGGAATTTTCCCCCCAAACTAATCTGTTAATTATCTGAAGAACAAAAGTGCAAAGATTCTGGCCTTTACTTTTAGTATGGTAATACCACTGAGGGCCATTTGAATGTAAAACAAGTAATTTCTCCATTAGTTCAGAGTTGTAAAGATGTGATTTCTAAAGATATTGAAATAGCCCATTTTAGTGACATTTTCTCCCCAGTATCAATGGGCCTTTCCTATCAAATTTTGGTCTAGAAGAATACTTGTGGTATATTAATAACACTCTTACTATCTGGCCTTGAGCTCTGAGAAATGCTTTATGGATTTTTGTAAAGCTATCTCACAATATTAGTAAATACTGAGATCCTACAAACTCAATTTTGATGCAGTAAGTCCACACAGTAGGCTTCATCTCTTTTTTATTCCAAAAATAAAGCCAATTTGGAGTCCATGTTACAAGCCAAAAAGAGCAGAGAGATGTGACTTACATTTTTTAATTCTTTGTATGGTTAAAGGATACCCACTCCAGTGTTCTTGCCTGGAGAATCCCAGGGGTGGGGGAGCCTGGTGGGCTGCCATCTGTGGGGTTGCACAGAGTCGGACGTGACTGAAGCAACTTAGCAGCAGCAGCAGCAGCAGCATGGTTAACGGATAACCAGGAATATGTGTAAGAACTTCATATATTTACCTGATAAAAGTATGCAGGTTACCTGTGCTTGAGAAGTCTCTATTATAATACCCTCTACACAGTAGCTAATAGTTGATAGAGGAACTTCCAGAACATAAATATTAATTTGTGTCCAGCTGATAATCTCACACAGAGTGCTGATGGCTCTGATTTTTCCTTTTTAGACATTGTTTTAATGCCTAATAAGATAAAATTCTACATGTGGAAAATATTAAAGTAATTAAAAACATTTGGCTTTTTTGCATATATTTTCTAAATTTAACTGTCTTGTTAACACTCATCTCTCTTGTCTCTAATTGGGTTGAAATGTGTGAAAGAAAAAGTGCTTTGATATGGAACTATTTTTCAAAGGATGGCTCCACTATGATACACATAGAGGGAGTTAATAGACGAAGCTTTGAGAAAAGTTTCTGATGTCAACGTTCTTACTTTGGTGATACAAGATTTAAATAAGAATTTGCTGCATCCCAATAACTAAAGTTTTTTTTTTTTTTAATGTATCATTTGGAAACCTAATCATCACTTTAGATATGAGTTTAAAAGTGACACTCCAAGATTTGATTCTGCAGAAATACTTTATCTTACTTTTTAAAAACAGTTGCAGTATCATATAACTTTCTCATTCAGAAGAGGGATGATATTTAGTAATTTGCTTTTCTAAAGACAGATAAATACTATTATTTCCTTATTTTGAATGTTCTATAGCTGGATGGTTTTTACTGACTTTAAAATTGTTAAAAAGAATTAAAAAAACAAAATTTTATATAATATCTGACTCAGATTAAATTACCGTAATTTGAATAGCTCTTCCTAAGGCTTTACATTAAAAAAATTCTTATAGACCATCCGTATTCTAAAATTTCGCTGTAGGCAAACACCTAGTGTATTGAGACAGCTCTTAGCATCTTTTGAAGGTTGAATTTTACATAAAAACAAGATTATATTGTATGCCTGTGGAAAAGTTAATATTCATTTCTTTCCTGTCATCCTGTGAGTTTTATTAAAACTGCGACCACCTGTCAGTGAGAGGTAGATGAGAAGCACAATGAAAGGAATTGGTATAGAAGTAACTTCCTGAAGGAAAACAGAAGCAGCTCTTTTTTTTTTTTTTTAAATTGTGCTATGTACTATTGGGGTCTTACAAAAGTTTGAGAGAATTCACAATCTTAAAAGAGGAAGGCAGGGACATAACCAGGTTTGGTGGAGTCTGAAACATGTATAATTTGGAGGGTTTTCTTTAAGGGGGGAAAAAAAAACCACAAAAATATTTTCCTTGGGAAATTTATAAAAACCTATGACTAAATGAAAGCATCAGATTCCTCTTAGGTCCCTGAAAGGGTCTGTGGCAGGAGCGGCCCTTAAGTTTAAGCTTTACTAACTTCAAGGTAAGTACTGCCTTTGGGACAAAAAGGAGGAATGGAGGTTTTGCCTATGCACAGGAGTTGACCTCCAAAATTCCTCCCAGAACTGGACATATTTTTCAAACCCCATGGCCAATTGAAGAGAAGTTGTACTTTGTTGCCGAATTTCCATCCCACCTTCTTTAGTCCTGGTTTCCACAGTATCTACCCCAAACCTGGAATCTTCAGTGAAACTTACTGAGTAGATATTTTTCAGCTGGTCAATTAAGACTTGACCACATTCTAGCACTTGGCCAATATTGCTGAAAATTGAAAGAAATCATGTCATGGATATGGTTGGCAATTTATTGACTTTCCCTATATTTTAGTGTAGCAGTAAGTTAACATACTAGCGAGCAAAATACCCGAATGGCATTACTCCTGAGGAGATGTGATTGTTGATTTATAGTTTGCTGTTGTGTTACAGAGGCTCAGTGGGAGAACCATCTGTTGGAACAGCATTTCTATATCACACGTTACTACATAATACGTACTGTCCATCAGATCTCACCTGTCAAGAAGTGTGTATCTGCCTTGCTGATCCCAATGTCTAGTGGCCTTACTAGAAACCTGCGTAGTGGCACTGAGACGTGTTGTGTTAAAAAACATAGGCTTTAGAACCTAAACTGTTTGCTAAGCATAATCACCATCGTCTGGGCTATTTTCTTATATTTATTGTAAAATATTTAGTAAATATGCTAATTTTATATATTCACAAAGAAAGATTATCTTTTAAAGGATGAATTTGGGAGGCTGCCCAGTGGTTCTGCGTATGTTGTTGCTAACTCTGTGCCACTGGACTCTCTGTGTTTGTACTTCCATTTTCTTGTCTATACGTTGGGATTTCCTGAGGTTCTTATAATGATTAAATGGTATAATAAATGTAGGGTGCTTGGTGACATGTCTGGAAGATAATAAGTGCTTCTAAATGTTTACCTATTGCTGCAGCTGCTGTTTAGCCATTGATGCAACATTATACAAGTACACATCTGATAAATTCCTACTTTTAGTAAATGAATAAAAAC
The DNA here is from genome assembly GCF_032452875.1 of Bos javanicus. Lineage (NCBI taxonomy): Eukaryota > Metazoa > Chordata > Mammalia > Artiodactyla > Bovidae > Bos > Bos javanicus. The sequence continues at coordinate 93,105,998 of NC_083869.1, forward strand.
TGTCGTCTTTTTAAGTCTGAATGTTTTCCCTTATCAGAAAATTAGAACTGTGTAACACAACCTATTTTCATTTTTGCCTTAGATATCAGTAAGCTTAGAGCTAAATTCATTATTCTGATGGTGTAATTTGTTCAAGTCTGAGAACAACTACTTTGCTTTCTTCAGTTGATCTCTATTCTCTTTGATCTTTTAATTTCTAATTTTATACCATCTTAATCCATAAATCACTGCCAAGTCTTTTGGAATGGGAATAATTTATATAAAATGGTCTATCTCCCATTCCCCATTAACGTCTTTATCATGTTCAGTTGCAGACAGTTCTCATCTCTGTGGTTTTAGTGGTAGCATGCATTCTTCCCAGGCTTATTTGAGAAAGGGGTCCATCCTTCATACCATCTTTGTTGTTATTCAATTACTAAGTCTAGTCTGACTCTGTGACCCCATGAACTGTAGCACATCAGTCTCCTCTGTCCTTCACTATCTCCCAGAGTTTGCTCAAATTCATGTCCATTGAGTTGGTGATGCTGTCTGACCATCTCATCCTCCACCACCCCCTTCTCCTTTTGCTTCCAGTCTTTCCTAGCATCACAGTTTTTTCCAATGAGTCAACTCTTCATGTCACGTGGCCAATATTTAGGACCTTCCATAGTGCACCATAAAGGCTAACTTATGTATTATATTTTATGACAGGTTTGAAGAACAAAATGTGAGTTACCTGCTTGCTCAGTACATGGCTTAGAAAATGACTTATTTGGGGGTAACTTTTAGGCAAAACTAAAAGTCCTGTTACATATTTTAGAGCCAAAACTATGTTGGAGATGGTCAAAAGTATCTGGCCTTACTTGCTTGTAGTTTATATTCAAGAGTAAACCAATAACCATTAAATGAGATTTTAGGTTTTGCTAAAAGTGAGATTTCCACTGAGAAGATGTAGCTTGTCGTAGTTTTGTTACCTGTGATTTTGTAAGCTGGAAACACTGCATTTTCTATCTCTTCATCTTTTGTTCCACATTATACCTGGTGGTGGTGGTGGTTAGTCACTAAGTCGTGTCCAACTCTTGCGACCTCGTGGACTGTAGCCTGCCAGGCTCTTCTGTCCAGGGAATTCTCAAGGCAAGAATACTGGAGTGGTTTGCCATTTCCTTCTCCAGATATTATACCTAGGTACCCCCAAATGCATTGAAAACTTTGTACTACTAAATTGTAGTATGAATGAGTCATTATTAAAGAAATATATCTGCTGACAGAAACAAGCCATCCTGCTACTGCTCCTGCTGCTAAGTCACTTCAGTCGTGTCCGACTCTGTGACCCCATAGACGGCAGCCCACCAGGCTCTCCCGTCCCTGGGATTTTCCAGGCAAGAACACTGGAGTGGGTTGCCATTTCCTTCTCCAGTGCATGAAAGTGAAAAGTGAAAGTGAAGTCGCTCAGTCGTGTCTGACTCTCAGCGACCCCATGGACTGCAGCCCTCCAGGCTCCTCCGCCCATGGGATTTTCCAGGCAAGAGTACTGGAGTGGGTTGCCATTGCCTTCTCCAAGCCATCCTAAGTAGAAACAAAACTTTGAAAACTCAGAGTTCTGTGGATTTACAGCTTAGAATACTGCATGTTGTTAGTAGAAAAATTTTCCAACTCTGTCTTAGAAAATTTTAGCTGGCTTATTTATTTATGTATTTTTTAAGTTGAGCATCTACAAGTTACTTAGATTGTGAATGAATGGGTGGCACACATAAAGCAAAAACCCCAAATCTGATATTGGTACTTGAATAGGAGGATCTCTTCAAATAGCCCCCATGGCTTAATACCAGCTGTATCACTCAACAGGTGATTTTGAGCAAAAACATTAATCTCTATGCCTAGATTTTCACATCTGCAGAATGAGGATTGGATTCAATGAATCTCTAATTCCCCATTCAGCTCTGACAAAGTTTGATTCTATTGTCACAAAGCAGAATATAATAAAATGCTTTATTCAAAATCTGGTGGTATAGTGTTCTTTAGTCTGGGCCCCTGGAATATATTCACTGGTCAGGGATGAAGTTCACAGTTATGTGTGTTCTGAATTATACACTTGAACCCTTGAAGACAGTGACCAATATCTGTAACATGCTTGTGACACTTCTGTTCCATAATCTGTAAGAGGCAATTGATGGTCCAGTCTGCTCTGTGTATGTGCTAAAAGCAAGCCTCAGGCCACACACACTTGGGACCATGTGAATACAGGCATCTGTAGAATGCTGTGGCTTTCTGCTTGCCTGCTAGGAGTCCTGCAGTGAGCACAGCCTGGAAACAATGCCCATGTGAGACAGTATCATCTTCATGGAGAAGAAAATTGCTTTGAGAACCTGAAGTGCGGTCCATGCCTTTCTGTGGTCCACTAGGGCCCAGCAAACACTCCACATATATATTTGGCAGCTGGGGAGGAAAGAAGCAAAGAGACAACTTTGCGTACATTCCGCAAATTTTAAATGTTAGTAATTGACACGCAGTATAGCATATTGAATTAAGAATAATTGTAAGAGACGATGGAGCCCATAATGGTTAAGAGAGGGCAGTTGGAAGCTGCTATGAATGTAGAGTCCATGTATCTATTTGAATTATAGTTTTCTTTGGATATATGCCCTGGAGTGGTATCTCTGGATCATATTGTAACTATTTTTAGTTTTTTAAGGACCCTTCATGCTGTTCTCTATAGTGGCTACACCAATTTACATTGACCTTCCGTTTTAAGCACAAGCTTCAGAGGTCACATATGACCTTCTGGCTTACATTTTGTTGACCACTTAATTACAGGGCCACACTAGGCTTCAAAGGAGAATGTAAAGTGCTCATTAATGTGATGAGTGTACAGTGAAGGGTTTGTTATTGAGAATGAGAGTATCTAGCATCTATCCATAAACAGTACATTTTCAAGACTGGAGTCCTAGGTGTTCTCAGTTAAGGTGCAAGTTTGTTGCTAAAATATTTATTTGCATATGATTTACATGTTTAAATATTCAATTTCTGTTATTGCTGTTTTAATTCCTATGTACACAAAAATGGATTGATGTCTCAGATGTGATTAAATGATAAAAATGGAATTAAAATATTAGCATCAGAACTTTAATTCAAATACTGAATTTAAACCTATATAAAACATGTAAGAAGGGATTCTGGTAGTGTCATAATTTACCAGAGGCTTCTGAATAAGGAGTCATGTGAACAGCACGTATGACAGTAGGTATCTAGCATTCAGATTTCATTGGATTGGTGATCCATCGACTGATAGTCACCTGTTATGAACCTGTTAAAATGGTTTTTGCACTGTGAAGTTGATGATCTTTTTTCCCCTAAAACCAGAATCTAAAACCCTAGAGCTATCACTCATAATTTCAGTCTTTTTTTATGGCATAAGTCACAGTACTATGATGAAACTTGTCATCTAGCCCAAACACTAATAACAAACGTATGTAGAGGGGAAACATTAATTATTGGCAGAATTCCTTTGTTAAATGACACCTCACGCATCAGTGGCCTGCAGTGAGTAAAACAGCATTTGTTATTTTGTGTACTAACCTTTTCCTCACAGTAAGGCAAAAGAATTGAGGTGTGGAGACTGAATCTAGTTTGGAATAAATGAAATATATATATTTATTCATTTATTCACTCACTCAACAAATTTTTTCAGAGCCTACTGTGTTAAGAATTGTTCCAGACAGACACTGGAAATACAGCAATGAACAAAAGAAACCAAGCTGTTGCCCTCATAGAACTTACTTTCTAATGGAGAGTCAATGACTGTTAGCATTATCATTTAAGACCATGTGCTGCAGGAAGTGGTAGTGATTGTTTTGAGAGTTCTGCTATAGACTGAACAAGGTGGATTAGAGTCTAATAAGAAATCAAGAAAGTAAAACAGTTGTTTTGGCAGAGAGCAGGGGTGGGCCGAGGTTGATGTTGCTTTGTAAGTAAGAGTTTAACCCCAGTGCTTTTCCATATGCTGCTTTATTATTGAAGAGTAGTTGCTTGTCAATAATATGTGCCCCACTTGAGGATTCAGGGATGAGGGAACTAGTGAAAATTGTGATTAGGATAAAATTGAAACCACTAAGTATATATCTTAACGTTCTGGGTGAGTAAATGCAAGACTATTTTTTTCCCCTGTAAAAAAAAAATGCTTGCTGGCTTCCCAGTGGTAAAGGGACTCAGATGTTTATCTGAAAGATGGAATAAAAACAGAGTTTTATTGGTAATGGATTCATTTATTTAAATGACTTGCTTGGTTGGTATTTTTTCATGATATTCAGTTTCTTGAATACCTTGGCCCTACCTTTCCATGGGGCTTCTTTGCTGGCTCAGTGGTAAAGAATCCACCTGCCAAGCAGGAGATGTGGGTTCAATCCCTGAATCAGGAAGATCTTCTGGAGAAGGGGATGGCACCCCACTCCAGTATTCTTGCCTGGGAAATCCCATGGACAGTGGAGCCTGGCAGGTTACAGTCCGTAAGGTATCAAAGAGTCAGACACAGCTGAGTGAATGAGCACACACTCACCTTTTCAGGGCTGCAATACCAAGCTGTCAATCATGGAGAGTAGGTTATGGGGGTTTTGAAGAAAACTGACTACAAATATTTGTCAAGAATTTTATTTTTCCCCATTACTTTTATAATTTTCTTTATTAAAATATTGAACTTTAAAGCCATAATTAAAAATCTATAGAAATCCTGCAGCAGAATATAAAGATTTATTTTTTATGTTAAAAGAGATCATTAGCTTTTCAGTGTGACAAGTGTTTCAACTGACTCTCTGAAAGCATATGTAAATGAGATATCTCTCCGTAATTCCAAGTACATTAACTCCACATATCCTGAAGTCTGAGAGAATTGCCAACCATACCTTCACTCCGAATGTTCTATAATGATAGAGTTTCTAATTTACATGAAGTAGTAAGAAAATTTACTAAACAGACATGAAATCTGACCTTTAGCTCATGTCAGATAAAGGTGCCTTAGTTAAAGATTTAAGCAGAAACGATCTCTTACTGATATGAAATTATTGTTAATTTTTAAATTTTTAATTTTTACTTAAAAATGCTGATGATTTTTCTTTGCTTGTCTAATAAGGTTGGTGTCTGTGTGTGCTAAACTTTTTTAAAGTGGATCAAAGATTCGTTAAGTTTGAGAAAAATCACTGTCTCCAGAGGAACAGAAATAAGACACACAAATAACAAGATGATGAAACAAACAAAAAAATTAGTTGGACATGTGATGGACAATGACCTTTTATTTTCTCCTAAGTCTACAGGTTGATTTGTTGTTTGGGGAAGTCACTCCATCTGTGTTAGCTAGGCTTAGTTAGGGGAACTTGATTTTCTTCCATGTGGATTCTCTTTCCAGTTAGTTTTATCTAAAGCATAGCAGTTGGGTACCAAGATGGATTTTCCAAGAAAACTGACCCCAAAGTCAAACAACAGGAAAGACTGATTCAATGGATTGACATTATAAATACCTACTTCTGCTTTCAACCTAGATGGATTTATCTTGGTGGCCACCCCTTCAGCAGAGAGACTGAATGATATGCCTTTGAATGATGCTGCATTCTAAAAATAAATAAATAAATAAATAAAATGTTTTCACTTTATGTTTTCGGCTTCTGGAACATCATGAAATACAAGTGTTAACACAAAGGTTAAGGAAGATGATAGAAGACTAAAATAAACTCTTTGGAATCCTGACCTGTTGGCCAAAACTCAACCCCATGAACCTCATTGTGGAAATACAATGATTGTGGACTTAGGGTCAGGTTTGCACCCTAGCTCTGCCTCTAATGAAGTCTATAATCAATGGCCTCTTGGCCAAAGCAAGTTGAGTGGCCATGCCCAGAGTCAGAATGAGAGAGGACTCCACAAAGGAATCAATCACCCAAGTATGTTTCACTGGGACCCACCAATGAAATAATCTGCCACAAATGTAGAAAGTAAGAAGCCTCTGATTTGTAAGGTTTATATTTCAGATGATACTTTGAGGAGTTGTTATCTTGAGAGGTGGGATAAGTTTAAATTGTGAAAGTTTGAATTACTCTATGAATATGAGAAGCTGGCTATCTTAGGGCTGTGGTTCTCAACTTCGGCTGCACGTTAGAATCATTGGAGAACACTGAAAATTTCAGGTGCTTGATTGCATCCCAGGCCAATTAACTGAAACTTCCTAGGAGTTGACTCAGGTGTGAATATATTTTAAGGTTCTTTGGCAGCATTGCAAAATTCAGTCACAATAGAGAATCACTGGCTTGAGGGTGTGTTTCTGTTGAGATGGACTAGAAGGAGAATATCTATGTCTTTTCTTGGCATCACTGATGGAGATGAAATGCTTGCCATGTGTGCAGTGAATAAAGGATCAAACATGGCATGCTGTGTGGTTTGTCAGGCTCCCAGGTTATGACTTCTGGTTGTTCCAAAAACCTGTTTTTCCTGAGATATCAGCTGGATCTTATTTCTACTCTCCCCAAAACACTAAAGTGGGTCAGTATTTTTCCCTTAAGTGACATTACAATGTCTTATATGAATATATCTGGTTTGAGGTCCTCAGTTTTCCATCTCTGATGTTCCTCTTCCTTACTTATGTCTCCTGTAGACTTGTTACCATCCTCCTATGACTTCTCTCCAAACTCTGACTCTTACCGTCTTTCCACTTCTCAGAGCAGATGTCTTGCTAACATCTAAGCTATATGACAGTCTCCTTCTAACATCTCAGCTATATAGCAGTTTCCCTCTTGTCCTTTCTCCTTGCATTTTGCTCAGACTAATTCTTTATGACTGCAATTCTATTTTTGTTCTTCTTTCCACAAAATTAAAACTTAATTGTATAGGTTTGTCTATCTATGGTTAGCCATACCTTTATTTTTTTATGATAATTTATTTCAAATGTAATATATGTACCTGATAAAACTTTGCACATAAGTATAAAATAAAAACTTTTTTCATGCCCACCCACACTCTAATTCCATCAAAGAAACTCAGTGCTTTATCATATGTCCTTCCAGAAAAGCTCTAGGCATATATGAAAAATTATATACATATTTTAAAATATATAGCAATGGGATTAAGTATAATGTTCTAAACTTTGTTTTTAAATGTAATAGATCTTGGGGATTTTGTCATATTTTGGCTTTTGATAATTTATTGTATGACTATAGCAGCATTTATTTAAACTATCCATTTTGGGTAGCATTTACTCTTTTCCCAGTTAACTATTATTTCCAATGTATATCTTCATGAAAATGTATATATTAATAGCAGGGGAATTGCTTAATTAAATGGTACATGTGCTTAAATTTTGATAGCTATTGTCAAAGTGCCTTCCAAAGAGATACTAATAATTTTATATTTCCACAGTAGTTTATAAGAATACCTGTTTTCCCACATCTTCATCCACACTGGATTTTAACCAACTTTTTATATTTTGCTTTAGTTTAGGCCATTATCTTGTATGAACTATTGGAATAATCTATTTTCTCTGCTTACCCTCTACAGAGACATTAGCAGAGTGTGGCATCCATGGAAGATTCCCTGCAAATGTCAGAACAGTAGACTTGACTGGATGAAAGAACAGATCACAAAATGTCTACTCTTGTAAATCATAGTCACAAAAATCCAATGTAATATAAATATTCCATGGTGCTACTTTGGAACTATACTCTATCCTAAAATAAAAGTAACCAGATAGTCTGTACCAGGCATATATATATTTAATATATTTAAAAAGCTGAACAGAGTACTAGAAATCTACCAGCAGTTCCAATGCTGGACTGATACTTTGTACCCTGTGGGTTGTAGCATTTTTTTAAGAGTTATGTACATGTAATTAACATTTTCTTTAAAACCCTGTTTGAAAATATCTTTGCTTATTTGGATTCTGTGGGGATTTCCTCTTGTATACAGATAATATAGTACATGATGCATGAAAAAGATAGTCTGACACATGGAGTGGAATACTTAGAAAAGTCCGAAAAATTACTGCTTGTATAATAAAAACTGATGTTGAACAATATTTTATTATATTGTGATTAAAAAATCATGACTTTATGAATTACATTTTATATCTGGCCACTGTAGTTTTTCTTTTAATATATTGAAACTATTTTATTAACGAGGAAATATAATATTTTGAAACTTTTATCAAAGGGCAAATATAATTTTCGTGGTTCTTTGTTAGACTTATCTGTCTCTTAAATAACTTGCCATTTTTTAACAGTGATAGAAAATGTGGAAAACTGTATTATGCTCCTTAGGATTGTAAGAGATATTTATTGTATTTGAGTATATTAATAGGAAATTATTGACTTAGTGGGTAAAAGATTAGTATGCCTTTCCTTTTCAAAACATTCATTTTTCATCACGGATGAGAGTTAAGTTGTATGTTTAACACGTATTCATGAAGCTGAAAGTATACAATCTCTATCTATTGATAAATGCCTAATTGTCTTCAGGGGTTCTTCTTTCTACCTGTTGAAGAAGAGCTTCTAGCTGCTGCTGCAGCTACTAAGTCACTTCAGTCGTGTCCGATTCTATGCGACCCCAGAGACGGCAGCCCACCAGGCTCCCCGGTCCCTGGGATTCTCCAGGCAAGAACACTGGAGTGGGTTGCCATTTCCTTCTCCAATGCATGAAAGTGAAAAGTGAAAGTGAAGTCGCTCAGTCGTGCCCGACTCTTAGCGACCCCATGAACTGCAGCCTACCAGGCTCCTCTGTCCATGGGATTTTCCAGGCAAGAGCTTCTAGATAGCTACCTAAATTATTGACTGTCTTCTATATTCTAGTACTTGTACTAGGTATTGCCTAGAGAATGCATTGGTCATAGCAGACACCCTCTTCCAACAACACAAGAAAAGAGTCTACACATGGGCATCACCAGACCAATACCGAAATCAGATTGATTATGTTCTTTGCAGCAGAAGATGGAGAAGCTCTATACAGTCAGCAAACACAAGACTAAGAGCTGACTGTGGCTCAGATCATGAACTCCTTATTGCCAAATTCAGACTGATACTGAAGAATGTAGGGAAAACCACTAGACCATTCAGTTATGACCTAAGTCAAATCCAATGTGATTTTACAGTGGAAGTGGCAAATAGATTCATGGGATTAAACTTGGTAGACAGAGTGCCTGAAGAACTATGGATAGAAGTTCTTGACATTGTATAGGAGGCAGTGATCAAAACAATCTCCAAGAAAAAGAAATGTAAAAAGGCAAAATGGTTGTCTGAGGAGGCCTTACAAATAGCTGAGAAAAGAGAAGTGAAAGGCAAAGGCAAATGGGAAAAGGAAAGATATATCCATATGAATGAAGTGTTTCAAAGAATAGCAAGGAGAGATAAAGCCTTCCTCAGTGATCAACGCAAAGAAATAGAGGAAAACAATAGAATGGGAAAGACTAGAGATCTCTTCAAGAAAATTTGAGAGACCAAGGGAACATTTCATGCAAAGATGGGCTCGATAAAGGACAGAAATGCTATGGACCTAACAGAAGTGGAAGATATTAAGAAGAGGTAGCCCCAGAACTATATAAAAAAAATCTTCATGACACAGATAACCATGATGGTCTGATCACTCACCTAGAGCCAGACATCCTGGAATGCGAAGTCAAGTGGGCCTTAGGAAGCATCACTACAGACAAAGCTAGTGGAGTTGATGGAATTCCCATTGAGCTATTTCAAATCCTAAAAGATGATGCTGTGAAAGCGCTGCGCTCAATATGCCAGCAAATTTGGAAAACTCAGCAGTGGCCACAGGACTGGAAAAGGTCAGTTTTCATTCCAATCCCAAAGAAAGGCAATGCCAAAGAATGTTCAAACTGCTGCACAATTGCCCTCTTCTCACACAATAGTAATGCTCAAAATTCTCCAAGCCAGGCTTCAACAGTAAGTGAACCATGAACTTCCAGATGTACAAGCTGGATTTAGAAAAGGCAATGTAACCAGAGATGAAATTTCTAGCATCTTTTGGATCATTGAAAAAGCAAGTGAGTTCCAGAAAAAATCTACTTCTGCTTTATTGACTATGCCAAAGCCTTTGTGTGGATCACAACAAATTGTGGAACATTTTTAAATATTTGGGAATACCAGACCAACTTACCTGCCTCCTAAAAAATCTCTATGCAGGTCAAAAAGCAACAGTTAGAACCAGGCATGGAACAATGGACTGGATCCAAATTGGGAAAAGAGTATGTCAAGGCTGAATAGTGTCACTCTGCTTATTTAACTTATAGGCAGAGAACATCATGCAAAATGCCAAATTGGCAAGCTGGAATCAAGATTGCCGGGAGAAATATCAATAATCTCAGATATGCAGATAACAGCACCCTTACTGAAGAAAGCAAAGAGGAACTAAAGAGCCTCTTGATGAATATGGAAGAGGAGAGTGAAAAAGCTGGCTTAAAACTCAACATTCAAGAAACAAAGATCATGGCATCTGGTCCGATCACTTCATGGTAAATAGATGGGGAAGCAATGGAAACAGTGACAGACCTTATTTTCTTGGGCTCCAAAATCACTGTAGATGATGACTGTAGCCATGAAATTAAAAGATGCTTGCTCCTTGGAAGAATAGCTATGACCAATCTAGACAGCATATTAAAAAGCAGAAACATTACTTTGTCGACAGTTCCATTTAGTCAAAGCTTTGGTTTATCCAGTAGTCATGTTTGAATGTGAGAGTTGGACCATAAGAAAGTTGAGTGCTTTGAAGAATTGATGCATTTGAACTGTGATGTTGGAGAAGACTCTTGAGAGTCCCTTGGACTGAAAGGAGATCAAACCAGTCAATCATAAAGGAAATCATTCCTGAATATTCATTGGAAGGACTCATGCTGAAGCTGTAGCTCCAATACTTTGGCCACCTGATGCGAAGAGCTGACTCATTGGAAAAGATCCTGATGCTGGGAAAGATTGAAGGCAGGGGGAGAAGGGGACAACAGAAGATGAGATGGCTGGATGGCGTTACCGACTCAATGGTCATTTGTTTGAGCAAGCTCTGGGAATTAGTGATGTACAGGGAAGCCTGGCATGCTGTAGTCCATGGATTGGCAAAGAGTTGGACACGCCTGAACTGAACTAAATGGATTTTATATTATACATATTCTTGTTTTAAGGTCCTGTTGAAGTGTTACCACATTTTTTGGCTAACATGGTTAAGCCTCCGTTAGATTAAGTAACAGCTTCGCGATTGATTATAGACTTCATTAGCGGCAGAGCTAGGGTTCAGTCATTGTATGTCCACAGTAATTGTGGGATGGAGTTTTGGCCAACAGGTCAGCATTCCAAAGAGTTTATTTTAGCCTTCCATCAGCTTCCTTAACCTTGTGTATCACTTGAGCTTCATGATGTTCCAGAAGCTAAAAAATGGGAATGGTTACACTTTTTGGCTCTTTTTAGAATGCAGCGTCATTCAAAAGCACATCATTCAGTCCCTTTGCTGAAGGAGTGTCCACAAAGATAAAGCCACCTACGTTGAGAGCAAAAGTAGTTATTTATAATGTCAAGTCAGTGAATCAGGCTTTCCTATGGTTTGACTTCTAAGGGATCAGATTCAAGAGAGAGAGAATTGTGTGTGTGGTCATTTTTGAGCTGGCTATTATTTTCCTTTTATTAAATTCTCTCACAGATTTTCTTTGATAAAGGGAACTTTTATTTCTGTGTGAGAACTACAAAAAATAGATTTCATAGTTTCTTTAAAATGTAATTTCTTACCACCATAATTTCAATCATTTTATCACAGTTGAGATGTATTAAAATGGTTTTTAAAAATTTTGTTTGTAAAATATGTAAAATGTTTTACATATTTTACAATTTGTTCATATTTTACAAATTGTTCACTCAGTTTTTGTATGTAAGACAAGGTATATTTCCTTATTTCAGTTTTAATGAAACACCATGTCAAAAAGAAACTTATCTGGAAAATAGTTATAAGACCTTTAAATTTTGTGATATTTTGAAATAGAGTACATGATATAGTTATAATATCTATGTGAATCAGGCTCTCAGTTTGAAAAATCTCTTGTTTACTCTCTGAGGCTCCTGGGATGGATGTTGTCATTATCTTTATTGTCTGAGGAAAATGTCTTATCTTGCCATTGAGCCCACAATCTTCCTTTTTAATCAGATAACACTTATTAATTAAATAAAGATTTTTCTAAAGCCGAATCAAATAAATTTCTAGAAACCTCACAAGAGGCAGGATTTACATTTATTTATACTTAACATTGAACTTTGAAACATATGTAAATATAATTTGCATTGAGTTAGAAGTGATCTGTATGTTGATTTTTTTTTAAGATGTCAATTCCAGTAGTATGGGCGTTGGAGTTTTAGTTTATTTCTTTGATGTTTTGGATCAATGACTTTTTTCCATTTACTACTATTGTTACATATTTTCTTTAGTATGCTTATGAGGGAACTTAGCTGTCAACCACTCCTCTTGCTTTGGTTCACAGGTTCCCTGCACTGCCCCCTGCCTTTCATATTTGTTGCAACCCTATGTGTGAAAGTTGCTCAGCCATATCAGATTCTTTGCAACCCTTAGAACTATACAGTGAGTGAGTGAAGTTGCTCAGTCATGTCCGACTCTTTGCGACCCCATGGACTGTAGCCTACAAGGCTCCTCTGTCCATGGAATTTTCCAGGCAAGAGTACTGGAGTGGGTTGTCATTTCCTTCTCCAGGGAATCTTCCTGACTTAGGGATCGAACCCGGGTCTCCCACATTGCAGCCAGACGCTTTAACGTCTGAGCCAACTATACAGTCCATGGAATTCTCCAGGCCAGAATACTGGAGTGGGTAGCCTTTCCCTTCTCCAGGAGATCTTCCCAACCCAGGTCTCCTGCATTGCAGCTGGATTCTTTACCAGCTAAGCCCACAAGGGAAGCCCAAGAATACGAGTGGGTTTCCTATTCCTTCTCCAGGGGATCTTCCTGACCCAGGAATCAAACTGGAGTTTGCTGCATTGTAGGCGGATTCTCTACCAACTGAGCTATCAGGGAAGCCCTGCAACCCTATACATTGCTGTACTATGTCTTTGTGGATATGTGTCTCTTGGCTTCACTCAGCAGGAGCATCATGCGCTGGAAAGTGCATTTCGCTGTTGACACCACTTATGCTGTTCCATCCAGCTAAATCTGATCTAGTTAAAACAAAGCCAAAATATTCCCCATGTTAAGTTTCCACATACAGATGAAGATTACTTTGTTTGTCCTTTTAATTTAATTTTGTGGATTAAAGGCTTAACTCTCTGCATATTTTGAGTAAGTGCATTTTTCAGGACTGACACATAGGCAACTTTGGGTAAATTAGTTTCCTGGCTACATGAGCAAAAGACTCAGAATTCTTCAAAATACAAGAGTTATATTTTTTTTCAAACAAATACTAGTTTTTAGTGAACTGAAGGTGGCTCTTACTGAAAGTAAAATTGATTTAAAAAGGTTTTAGGACTTCATGAAATTATTTTTTAAAGGAGATAAATGGTACATTCTTACTGTCAATAGTAGAAATTCCAGTTGATGCATAGCATGTTTTTTTCTTCAAGATATTTCACGTACACAAATTATACCGTGAGCTCTGAAGAATATTTGTGGCACTCTCAAGGATAACCCTGCTTAAATATTAAGTCTCATTGACTTGGTGAAAATATGTAATAGTGTACACCAGGCTATGCATTTTGGTTCAGTAGTTTTGTATTTATAATGGGTAAAGATAATATATATCAGTTGTTTATTAGACCAGCTTTTCTTCCATGGTTATAGAATAATTAGTTTCTGTATCAACATAATACTTAGCAAATGAGTATTTCGCCTGTACTTAGGATATTTGGACTTCCCTGGTGGCTCAGAGGTTAAAGTGTCTGCTTGGTATGCAGGAGACCCGGGGTTCGATCGCTGGGTTGGGAATATCCCCTGGAGAAGGAAATGGCACCCCACTCCAGTACTCTTGCCTGGAGAATCCCATGGAGGGAGGAGCTTAGTAGGCTACAGTCCATGGAGTCGAAAAGAGTCGGACACGACTGAGCGACTTCACTTTCACTTTCACTTTCTAGGATATTTACTTTTCTAGAAATCGAATTTCTTTTTCTGTGGAAAGATTTCTTCACAATTTTGATAGCTTTTACCAAGAACTTTTTTTAAACCTTGAATAAATGGAGGAACATACCACATACCTGGATGTTGATACTAGATTTTATAATAACTTAAATCTGGGCAAGTAGGCTGCCTGACTTGCAGGCTGAATTTGGCATACAGGGGTATGTGTGTGTGTAGTGAATTTTTCATTAAATTTAAAATATGTTTGGAGATAGCAGACATTCTGTAACTGCAAAAGTGAACTCCATGTCCTCTCATATAACACTGTTTTCCTTCATTCATTTGTTACCTTCCTGACTTTTAGAATCAGTGGAGGTTCTGACCATTAAAAAAGATCAATTTAGTATGATCTGATGTATTTTATGTAGCGCTAGTTAATATTCTAGTGAGATTTAGTGGGGGAAGAGGATCCATTTAAAGGTCATCTCCTGGACCATTTTCTGGGTTATAGAGAGAAAGGGAAATGGAGATTTACCACCAGCCAGCTTTTAATTTTTTCCTTTTTTTGATTAGCAAAGTGAGTTTTAACTGGGAAAATAGCTTATTCTGTAGGATGTAACTGTCTTGACTCTAAGGTAGAATAGGAATAAATTGGTTCCTCTGGGGGAATGGCGATTGTGCAGTGGGTTCTCAGTATATGGGCACCAGAGCAGCATCAGCATCATGTGGTAACTGCTTTTATGGGAAAATACTCAGCTGTCTTCCAAACCTACTGAATCAGAAACTCTAGGGTGGAGACCAACAGTTTGAGTTTTAACAAGCCTTCCAGGGTATTCTGCTGCTGCTGCTGCGTCGCTTCAGTTGTGTCCGACTCTGTGCGACCCCATAGACGGCAGCCCACCAGGCTCCCCCATCCCTGGGATTCTCCAGGCAAGAACAATGGAGTGGGTTGCCATTTCCTTCTCCAATGCATGAAAGTGAAAAGTCAAAGTGAAGTCGCTCAGTCGTGTCTGACTCTGGCATGGACTGCAGCCTACCAGGCTCCTCCGTCCATGGGATTTTCCAAGCAAGAGTACTGGAGTGGGGTGCCATTGCCTTCTCCAGCAGGGCATTCTGATGCTCTTTAAAACTGGAAAACCATTGGTGTGTTGACTCTTCTTACTGCAGTAAGATTAGTAGAATGGGATATTGTTCCTTGGATTGAAGAGTCTGGTTTTGACTTACCCTGTTGTCACCCATGCAGCTGTGAGCCCCTGTATCTCTGTTCTTTGATTGTAAAATGAGGGAATTGGATTCTGTAACTTTCTTCCAAATGGACCAAGGCATTAGTAACTTCAAAACTTTCAACTATATTATTTCTTCTCTCCTGTTGCTGTGCAGTTAAAAATAAAAAGCCTGAAAGAAGTACCATTCAGTCTTCCTTTGTTTAAGGAGCTGTGGGAAATGGAAGTAAAGCATTTGTCAGGTGCCCTTAGGCTACAAAGTAATAACGGAAGAAATGTCCCTGAATCTTCCTAACACCTGTAAACCTTGCCTTAGAAGACACTTGACAAGGGCAGTTGGAATATTTAGTGGTACTTGATGTGCTGGAGTATGAAACCAAGTATCATTTAAGCCATTTAGAGCTCATTGAACTTGTCTAGCTAGTGCAATTGGTATAGCCAACAAATGGTTATGAAGGAAGCAGTTAATATAAATGGCTTCCTGAACTATTCAGCATGTTTTAGAAATGAGTGAATTATAAAACTCCAGTCTCAGTGATGGTTTGGTATGGATTTGTTTCATCACAAACTTGGTATTTGTGTTTAAACTGTGCTTTAACTTCAAATATAATTCCATATATTTTATATTATGGCCAGAAAAGCCTATCAAATAATAGTTTATTAGAACAACAAAACAGAGGCAGAAGTTCTTCTTTATCTGATTAGTACCTGAAAATTTTTGGAAACTTTATTCTGAATCTCATTGTTTTGTTTTTAAGTAGTATATGTGATCAAAAATTTGTAATATTCTGATCACAGAAGCATAACTACTCACTGTAGAAAATTCACGTATTATAGAGGTATGCAATAAAAAAAAAGAAATCCCTTGGAACTCACTTTCCCTACTTTTGCCTACTACACAGAGTAGCCATTGTTTTTGTATATTCCTGCATATATTTTTCCAAAGTGCACTCTTAAAAATATTTTCATGTTATTTGCACAAAGTTTCAATTCTTTTGACAAATCTGGGACAGGACTGTGGTATATTGGTGAAATCTTCAGTTTATGTTCATCCTCCTAAAAGGGAAATACAAATATGAATGCCACTTTTAAAACTAAAAGCCAAGAGGAACTAGATTTTTTTAAAAATGAGGAAATAACGAGCAGACTACTTTGTCTCTAAAACTTATGAAGTAGAAAGGTGCCCTTTTGTAAAATAATAAATTGTTGTTGTTTAGTGACTATGTCTTTTGCGACCCCATGGACCAGAGTCCACCAGTCTCCTCTGTCCATTGGATTTTCCAGGCAAGAATACTAGAGTGGGTTGCCATGTCCTACTCCAGGGGATCTTCCCGACCCTGGGATCAAACCCATGGCCTCTGCATTGACAGCGGATTCTTTACTGCTGAGCCACCAGGGAAGCTCAAAATAGTATATTATGAGATTGTAATAAGGTCTTGGTTGAAGTAAATGATTTTGTTTAGTTGGTTTAGAAATTAATGGTAATATTTCAGTAGGAAAGTCTGGACTAGAGTATTCTCTCTATTGTGGCTTATGTTTTCAAATAATGTGTCAGTTTCTTGAATGTGCTAGGTTAGGTTACATCAGAAATGATCGTCATTCATTGTCAGTTAGTAAATACTTTTGCAAATCTGCTATGCTTCAGGAATGAATTTTTGTGAGAAACTTATGCAACGTTTTTATTCTTCTGCCCCTTCGAAAGAATGGATCTCCCGTTCCCAACTGCTCATACCCACCCTGTGATACCGCCTAGAACCAGCTCCCACCGCCCCTCCCCCCTCACACCCCTCCCGCCTTCCACCTGCATTAACACCTGACAGGCCCTTATTTCTCTGTCAGGGGTCTTTGTTGCTGTTTTGTCCTTGACCAAGCCATGTTTAGAGAAAATTTAATCTCTTGTGTAATTTTGGCAAACAGCAGCCGGAGCTCTGCTTTTTCAAACAAATAACTTGCAGATTGTCATGTTTCTGTTAGGAGAAGGAAAAACGTCCAATCAGAAGAGAATTGAAATGATATAAATTAGGCTCATTGTTCAGCAAATCGCTGGTGTTAGGTAAGAATTGTGGATAAGAATAGCCCAAGCCCCCTTCAAGATCAGAGCAGGCATGTGTGCATGCATGAGGAAACCAGGCCTTTGTCAGGATCCTTTCTGGAATGGCTATTAAAGTAATTACAGTAATTTATAGATTTTTTTTTTCCCCTTCTATTTCAAAATGGGTTCCATTTTTTGTCTTTTGTCTTGAGTTCCTCAGTTGAAGTGTGTACGTGTGTAAGTGTGTGTTGAGTAGCACGCCTATAGACTCTATGAAGTAATCTGATGAGGTGTGGAGCTCAGAGATACCCAGAGATGGCTTTGCAGTGTTGCTGTCAGGAAGCTCCCAGGCCTTCAAGAGGAATGAGAGAATTGTACTGTACAATACCTACCACAGTGGTTAATTATAGTTTGTCATGGAACCATTTAAAATCACTCTTTGATTTAAAGAGATACTTTCTCTGAATGTCTTTAAAAATACCTCTGTTCACAGCTATGGGTTTTATATTTTTATATTGCTGATGCTTGTGTATATGGACAGGAATACTTTCTGTATATGACTTTTAGAGGGTGACTTTAAAAATCTCTTGACTGTGTAATAAAGTATGTGCTCACTGTGCAAAACTTAATTTTTGTATAAGAGATAAAAAATTATGTTGTAGTCTTTCTGTATTTAATTTTTAAAAACTTTTATAGACTTGATTTTTTTATAGCTTCAATAATTACAGATACTAAGAATTTCTTAGGATAGTTAATGGTTATTTTACCTTGTCTTTGCCTGAATAAAACAAATTGGTTAAGAGTGATTTTCTTTTTAACAAGTTCATACTGATTATGGAGATTAGGCTATTTTTAAATAAGCCATGGCATCATTATTGTTTACCACGGTAGTTAGTTTTGTTGATATAAAACGTATGTTTTGAATTTCCCTAAATGAGGGTGTTTATCCATGTAATGACAGTTCACAAGGCACTAAGACATAGCATATGTTATATCCCTTCTTAGAGTCAGAACTAAAAGAGTTAAGTTTTTCCTATTCTGTAGATCAAGCTTTGTAACCACAGTAACCAATTTACTGTTATTTGCTTACTCCTAGCAGAGACAGAAAGTCAGTGGTAGAAAAAGTCTACTTCATAGACAAGCACAACTGCAATTGATCCCAGTGGGTTAAGATCCTGAGGTATAACTATTTGCGTTTAAGGCTATGGTTTTAATAGAAATAAATTGTTTTTTATTTTTCAGGTGTTTCAATTCCTAAGCAGCCACTCAAGTGTAATATAAAGGAAATTTATATAGTAGATAGTTTGTACTTTTATAAGGAAACAAGGACTTTTTTTATAAAGCATGACCTAATCACCCCCTTTTTAGAATGTTCAACCTTCTAATACCATCCATTGAATATTAGATTTCAGCATATGTATTCTGAGGGCACACAAACACTGTCTATATCAGACAATGTGTCCTCAGAGAAACCTTTCTCCACTGACATGTCTCACATTGCAGCTTTCTGTCTGTTTATTTTCTTACATTTTATTTATTGCCCTTACTACTGCTTGGTATTATATTTTGTTCCATTGTAAATGTTACATATTTTGTTCCATTATAATCCAAACTTTGTGAGGATGAGGAGTTGTTATTTTTTACTTCTCTGGATTTATGGGAGGCATACAACTGTTGATGTAATTGTTTAAGAAATGAATATTCAAAAGAACTAAGCTTAACTAGGTATAGAAATCACATTTTCAAATGAATGAGGGGAGCAGGCTTAGGATACCAGTAGGGGTGCAGCTTGGGATCAGGAAATGGTGCTTATTTTAAAGTCCTGCAGATCCTTCAGCAGCTCAAGCAACTGTCCCCACTGTTGTCTTTCCTGTTTGTGCTTAAACTTTGTTTAATCCCACTTTTTGATGGCTTGTCTCTTGGAATCACCTTTTAGACAGTGCTTTTTGATGCATAACCTTTCTGATGCATGGCCTTAATACCTTTGCATAAGCCCTACTCTGAAAATTTACCATTTTATCATGTTGTATATTTCTAAAACCCCACCCACAGGTGGAATTTGCCCAATATTTCTTTCATTTTCTGTGTCTACTGAGTATCACTCTTCAGTTATTTACGCTTAGGGGTAAGGAAAGATAGTATGCCTAGTCCTTATGGTAAGAAATCATAGAATTTGTGTACACTTGTAGAGATTAGTAATTCTTTCCATTTACAGTGGAATTTTAGTATGAAATATTTAACTGAATCGTCTCTAGAAATCTAAAAATGCCAGTGTATATCCTCAGAATGAGTAATTTCCTTTCTTATTGTCAGTGGAAATGCCTACTGACTGAATTTCTGAATTACAACAAACTTGAGGGTCTCAGATCTGCTTTAATTGTTTATTGAAGATGATTTTGTGGAGTAACTTAAAAATCCAGTGGTTAAAATAATTCAGTTGGTAAACACTAATAAGAAAAGTCTCATGTATCAGCTATCAGGAAATGAGGCATAGTGCATAAAAGCATTTTGGGGCTGTCAGAAATTTAAGCACTAGGATAGTTTCACAAAATGTTCTCTTTTTCAATGAAGTCTATTATATCAAGTACTTATCATAGATGTAGCTGATAATGATAGTAATAATAATTGAATGCTTATGTGACAGAAACTAAGACTTCACATAATATCCTCTCTCTTAATCCTCAAAACATTTTATAAAGTCAATCTTTTTTTTTTTTTTTTCTTCTTTGAAGATTTAAGGCTAACTTGCTCTGGGTTATGCAGATTGAGTTGGAGGAGACAGAATTTAAATCCAGGGACTTCTGATTCTCAAACCCAGGATATCAGCCCAAGGAAACTCCTGTGACTTGTCTGAGGTTCACAATGATGATCCTATTCTCTTCATCACAGTAGAATGTTGCCCTCAGAGTCTGTAAGCCTCTTTGTTCACCCCCCTATTTAAAGCCCCAGATAGTACTTTGGCTGACTCAGCTGTCTGTTCTGGTTATTTCTTAGGGCTTCCGTTTCTGGCAGATGTCCTCAATGCATGGATTCTGTTAGCATTTGAGAAGAGAAATCAAATAACATGATTAAATCAGGAAGACTAATTAGTGCTATTTTAAATCTTTTTGATTTGCAGGTACCTCCATTTCTCTTGGGGAAGATTTTCTGATTGCTTATTTCCCATGCTGGAGTAAGAATGAGCACTATTACATTTAGCTTTTGCAGTAGAAGGTGTCCCCCACCCTACCCCTGCTTGTTTTATCAACAGAAACTCTGGAGTTTCTATGACTTTATTAGCTAAAGAAATCTGCCAGTATCCAAATATGTGATCTGATGATGCTCAAAACAAACTTTTGTTATTATTTAACCTTTTCTGTTAGGACTGCTATTGAATGACACAGCCTCTTGGGAAATTTTGCTGAAATGCTGAAATACCCTTCAGATAGCAATTACAATTGTTGATATGTTTTCTAGCTTTGGGACAAACACGAGTGAGTAGAAGGGGAGTTGAAAGCCTTGAGGGTTTGGAAAAGTGGTTTGAATAGATTATTAATTTGTGGTAGTCTGGTTGAACAGTTGTAAAATTTTATTATGTTAGGTCCTAAGTAGGCAAGTGGTCATTTCTCAAATGAATTTCTCAAATATTTATTACTCCTTTTACTAAGTGTATTTGTTTTTTCCTTTAGAACAAAATTGTGGAACTTTGCCTTTTGTATAATAAAACTTGGCTACCATTTTAGAGTTAGAAAAATGGGAGGTGTGCTAACCATTGCCTTGGGCCTGAGCAGGCAAACCACGGAGGGACTGTGGTAGGAATCTAAGTTGAACCAAACGTACCAGAGAGCATACTTGAGAGGTCCAGGGTATGTAGTTCTGAGGTGTTGGGCTTACTTTGTTGAGTGTATCTGAAGTTTCTAGTGTGCTTGAGTAAATAGCAGCTCTACAGGACTGGAACAGTGACATTAGTTGGGGCGATCCCTCTTCTCCTTTGCCTATGGAGAGAAATTTCAAGCCCAGCAGAGGAGATTTATGTTGATATGTATTACTTATGCCTAGACTATGGTCTAGAGATCTCAGGAGAGAAATGGCAAGTGAAAGGAGATAAAGTGGGAGTTGGTATGTAACATTGAAAAGGGAAGCAACTAGATGATAATGTCCCAGTAGGAACAAGAAAGAAGCCAAAGGTTTACATCCAAGCTCTGCATGATGTACCTATGGCAGCAGCTTCACCAAGTGGAGATGATTAATAAACCCAATGAGATGTTGATTCTTATTACAGAGAAAGCTGACTTTCAAATTTGTGAAGACTGAGAAGAATCCAAGTCCAGAAAGATATCTATAAACAAGTTGCACAGAACATTATCAGTTTACCCAGTAATGATCAAATAAATTTGATTATAAAGCATTTTAAATAAAAGTGGAGAACTAATTTTTTCTCTTTGGAGCTAGAGTTCACCAGAACCTTCAAATATATTGTACTATTTGGTTAGCACACAGGCCTTCTAATTTCAGGCCAGTTCTCTCTCTCTCTCTCTCTCTCTTTCTCTCTCTGTGTATAGGTGGAGACAGGGAGTCAGAGGTGAGAGTAATGGAAACATGAAGGTTTATATATGAATTTAAAGAATGGTGGCTAAAAACATGTCTTATTCTATATCCCTGAAATGGTCATCGTATTATGTCCTGCTTCTTGTGGCTTTATTAAAATACAGTTTCGCTAAACATTTCTTTCTGACGTGCGTGTTATCATGTGGTAATTCTACTGATAATGAGAACTACTGAACATTTTGAAGCAGTGAAATAATGTAGTTACCTCTGCATGTGGCTGAAAGGTAGAGATGGTATTGGAATTGAGAGAGATTTTAGAGATGTAGAATATTTAGTGCAATTGCTAATAAGAGCCTGGACCAAGGCACTGATGGTGAAAGTAGAAAGGGATGGTAAACCTGAGACATGGCTTTGGGTAGAATCTATATACATTGTCGGATGGTTGAACTTAGATGGCAGAAGTGAATAGTTGAGTGACTATACGAAACTAGAACTAACAATGGCATCTTCTCCTCTCATCAGCTGCCAGCAACTCACTGCCAAGTCCCGTTGATTCTGGTTCTGAAGTATAGAGTGAGTTCTTCATGCTGACTTCACTTCCGTCCCTCTAGTCCAAGTTGCGGTCTCTGCCTGGATTGCTGCAGTGTCCTCTTACTGGTGCCATAGTATCTGTTCTTTCCCCCTTGCCATCTGTTTTCCTTATGACAGTGACAGTGATCCTTTTAATTTGCACTTCTGATCATGTTACTTTCCTACTTCATTCACCTATTCCATGATAAAGACCAAAACCTTTGATGCGACCTACAAAGTGTTAGACTGTGGGCCCTGCCTGCTGTGTCAGGCTCACATCACTCCATTTCACTCTGTCTTCATGTGGCTCCAGCCATTCTTTCCATCCTTCAAAGCATCAAATTCTCTTTGACTTGCTTCTTTGGCACATGCACTTTGCATGCTTGAGATTTTCCAGCCTCTCCTTTTCCCTAGGTCAACTTCATCTCCCCTTCTTTCAGCCTCTGATTTATTTTTTCTTCATTGAATCCTTCCTTGATACCCTTGATTAGGTTTGTCCACTTCCTTCAATAGTCCACCTTCCTCACATAATTTTTCAGTGAATGAATTTTCATCACACAAGGGAATCTTTGCAGTTTTAAAAAAGTTACTATTCCCAATACAGTGCCTGGTAGACTAGATAGCAGCTGTTTAATGAATATATTCTAGGTAAATGAATAGTGGTTTTAATTGAAGAGATGTGAATTGATCACATGGGTCATTAGAACTACTTAGTAAACTGTCTAGTAATTAGTCATTTCTTATCTATCTCAGGTAAACAAAAGATATACTGTAGGTCATGTTTTGGTTGACAGTTTTTTTGAAGACCAGAATAATATAGTCAAACATGGGAACGTTTCTGATAATCTGATAGGAAAGTACATGAACTAGGAAGCTTAGAGAATGAAGACTTAATATGTCTGGCAATCTTTGTTCTTTCTTATTTCCTACTAACCACTGTATTGATTAACCAGGATTAATTTTGTTTGTTTAGTCACTAAATTGTATCTGACTCTTCCACAACCGCATGGACTGTAGCCCACCAGGCTCCTCTGTCAATGGGATTTCCCAGGCAAGATTACTGGAGTGGTTGCTATTTCCTTCTCCAGGAGATCTTCCTGACCCAGGGATCAAACCTGTGGATACTGCATTGGCATGTGGATTCTTTACCTCTGAGCCACCACGGAAGCACCTAATAAGTCCTAGGGTTATATGACGATGAAAATGCCCTATTAATCTCAGGGTCCTATGGCTGATAAATGACGGAGTAAATGGTATTGAGGCCACATGGATTTAATTTGCAATCCTGGACTCAGTCACTTACTGTGAAAATCAGGTATGAAGTATGCAAAAACTATTTTCTAAATTGTTAAACTCTAAACAATGTGAGATTTAGCACATTGGTGATGTATTTAACCTTTTCTCAGAAATAACTATAAATTGTATATTTCCTTAAATGGTAGAGAGGAGGATGGTGAGTTCTGTGTGTAAGGTAGCACTGAATGAATCAAGTTGAGCTATTTTGCAAAGGCTTCATTGTGATTGTATGGCTGGATTTGGCAAGCAGAGAAGTCCTAATTTCTTCTGCTGTGAGACTCCCAAGGAGACAGTTATGTTAGTAATACTGAATTTGCAAACCTGCATTTTAAAATTTAGCTCTATTTGTATTCTTTGTCTCTCTGGGTGTTCACTGCATTATGAAATTCTGCCTTTTACCTCCTGCTAAGGATTTGAGTTCCTAGCCTAATTAATCATTAAGTGTTGTCAGTCTATCATGATGTGGTTAATTATCAGAGAGTGTATGTGTTTCAGTCATGACCCTTTCCTGGGTAGCTATAGAAACCTTAGCAGTACTAGTTATTATCTAGAATTATAGAATTTGGTTTTTAAAGAATTTTAGCCTTTGATAGTTATAGGCAAATAATTGGTTATCATCCAGGAAGAAAGAAAAGCTTGTGTGAAACTAAGATCTTAAAATAATTTATACATAGTGGACATGTGTTCTAAATAATTTATAAACAATAGGACTGTATTTATAGAATATTTCTATATAATATTAGATAAGAATTATATAGAAATTAGATAAGATTATATAGAAATATATATTTATATATAATATTATATAAATAGTCTATATAACTATAGAATTTCTATAGTTATAGAATATAACTCAAAAAGCCTTTGTTAAACAGTTTTGTATGCTTTTTATACAGATTTTTCACAAAATGTATTTTTCTCCAATAATGTTTAGAAGCATCTTAATATAAATGTAAGGTTGTTCCTGATTTTCACTAATATAGTGATTTTATAGTGCATAGCAGCTGCACATCTGGGTGGAAAATAGCTGAATTTGGGGGCTTAGATAAGCCCTGTGCACATATACAGACAGTATTGATATTGTCAAATGTCATTTGAAAGGAACAGAAGTAAAAACAATTGTTTTTCCTATTCTGAGAAATTCCATCTCATCCAGAAAGAAAAACTAATACATACATACATACATATATATATATATATATATATATATATATATATATATATATTTGCACTGTTAAATTTGAAGCTCAACAAGGATTATAGTCTGAATGGAGTTGAATATTAATATGGAAAGTAGAAATCTGGCAAATATATATTGTCCTCAGTCTAAACACATCATTCAGAGAACAGGTAGCATCTCACCTGGAGAAGGCAGAGTGTTTACAGGCTGTTACTGGGGGAGTGGCATAGGAAGATGGTGGAGTAGAAGGACATGTGTTCATCTTCTCCTGTGAGAACTCCAAAATTACAGCTTGCTGCTGAACAACTGTCGACAGGAGAATGTTGGATCCCACCTAAAAAAGATAACCCACATCCAAGGTCAAAAGAGAAGCCCCAGCAAGATGGTAGGAGGGGTGAAATTGCATTTAGAATCAAACCCCATACCCGCTTGAGACACTTGGAGGGCTCAAACATACCTTGTGCACATCAGGACCCAGAGACCCCACAGAGACTGAACCAGACATGTGTTTGAGTGTCTCCTGCAGAGGTACGTACGGGTCAGCAGTGGTCTGCCACAGGAGCAGGGGCTCTGGGTGCAGCAGACCTGGGTATGGCATAAGCTCTCTTGGAGGAGGTCACCATTAACCCCACCATAGAACTGCCGGAACTTACACAAAACTGGGGAAACAGACTCTTGGATGGCACAAACAAAACTTTGTGTGTACCAGGAACCAGGAAAAAAGAGCAGTAACCCCAAAATAGACTAACCCAGACTTTCCCTTGAGTGTTCAGGAGTCTCCAGCGGAGGCATGGGTCGGTGGTGGCCTGCTGCAGGGTTAGGGCCACTCAGAGCAGAAGTGCATGCATGGGACCTTTTGAAGGAGGTCACCATTATCTTCATTACCTCCACCATAGTTTGGCCTCCGGTAAAACAAAAGGGAGGGGACACAGCCCCGCCTATCAACAGAAAATTGGATTAAAGATTTACTGAGCATGGCCCTGCCCATCAGAACAAGACCTAGTTTTGCCCTCAGTCTGTCTTTCCCATTAGGAAGTTTCCATAAACTTCTTATCCTTATCCATCAGAGGGCCAACAGAATGAAATCCACAATCACAGAAAACTAATCAAACTGATCACATGGACTACAGCCTTGTGTAACTCAATGTGTCACGTAGGGCCACCCAAAATGGACGAGTCATGGTAGAGAGTTCTGACAGAATGTGGTCCACTGGAGAAGGGAATGGCAAACCACTAAAGTATTCTTGCCTCGAGAACCCCATGAATAGTATAAAAGGCAAAAAGATAGGACACTGAAAGATGAACTCCCTAGGTCGGTAGGTGCCCAATATACTACTGGAGATCAGTGGAGAAATAACTCTGGAAAGAATGAAGAGATGGAGCCGAAGCAAAAACAACACCTAGTTGTGGATGTGACTGGTGATCGAAGTAAAGTCCAATGCTGTAAAGAACAATATTGCATATGAACTGGAATGTTAGGTCCATGAACCGAGGCAAATTGGAAGTGGTCAAACAGGAGATGGCAAGAGTGAACATTGACATTTTAGGAATCAGTGAACTCAAATGGACTGGAATGGGTGAATTTAATTCAGATGACCATTATATCTACTACTGTGGGCAAGAATCCCTTGCAAATAGTTGTACACGACTGAGTGACTGAACTGAACCCTTTCTCATTGGTCCGGTGGAACTTAGTGACAAGGAATTCCAGTGATTTGTTTTCTTATTATAACATGAGAACAGCCTTCTTATGGTTCTCTTGTATTTTAGTGCATGTATCCTTTCAGAGCTAATGAACTTTAATCTGCCTTTTAGCTCAATGCTAAATTCTTGGGAATTTAGTAGAGCAGATTAATGACTTTTATATACAAAGTTAGGGATGCATACAGAGAAGGCGATGGCACCCCACTCCAGTACTCTTGCCTGGAAAATCCCACGGACGGAGGAGACTGGTAGGCTGCAGTCCATGGGGTCGCTAGGAGTCGGACACGACTGAGCGACTTCCCTCTCACTTTTCACTTTCATGCATTGAAGAAGGAAATGGCAACCCACTCCAGTGTTCTTGCCTGGAGAATCCCAGGGATGGGGGAATCTGGTGGGCTTCTGTCTAAGGGGTCGCACAGAGTCGGGCACGACTGAAGCAACTTAGCAGCAGCAGCAGCAGCAACAGGGATGCATACATGCTGCATTCCATGGGGTTGCAAAGAATCAAACACAACTTAGCAACTGAACACACATGTACAAAGTATCACAGTATGAATAAATAAAAACTGAAGGTCCAATTTAGTTCTATTAAAATTCTGTTTTAACAAAAGTGTATATAGAAACATCTGTACTTGAGACATGGACTATGTCAGCTCATTTATACAATACAAGGTTAATTTCCATAGTTGTTTGCAGCACAGAATTAAGTTAAAATCAGTTATTTACTGTTCAGATCAAAGCATAGGTATTTTGGCAATAGGAATTAGCTGCCAATTTAGTTGACAAATAACATAGGCAGCAATTGCTTTTTATTGTTGGCCTTATACTTAAAAAGTAAGTATTTATTTTTGTGAAAAATTCAAGTCATTACAAGGTATTAATGATTGGTTTGAGAAAGAGATGCTTTATAAAGGTTTGTAATCTTGTGGTAGGCTTCCCAGGGGACTCAGTGGTAAAGAACCTGCCTTCCAGTGCAGACGTGAGTTTGATACCTGGGTTGGGAAGATCCCCTGGAGAAGAAAATGGCAACTCACTCCAGTATTCTTGCCTGGGAAATCCCATGGACAGAGGAGTCTGGCAGGCTACAGTCCACAGGGATGCAAAAGAGTTAGACACAAGTTAGCGACTAAACAAGGATGACCATCTTGTGATAAGTTCAATAGGTGTATGTAATGGATACATCTAGACTGAAGCAACTATTTCCTTTTTTGTTGCTGTTGTTAATGTGTTTTTTCAAATGATTTTCCTTCAGCAAAAGTGCCTAATAGGCAGTTTTAGTTGTTGTGGCGTCATGGTTAGTGCTGTTTTAATTCTCTTACTACATGCTAATAGCTTTTTCTGCTTTGATTATCAGACTCTGCTCTTAATATTTTTCCCTTTTGTTACTCTACAAGTTTGCAGGCTAATAATCAGAAGCAAAAAATTTTCTGAGCTGAGAGTGTTACAACTCTTACGGAGAGTGTAGTGTTATTGGTTTCTCTATGCTGGAATGTTAATCATCCTAATTATCTAAGAATCTTCTGGGTTCTCTAGTATGTTACAGCTGTGACTTTCCCTTTGTCTTTGAGATAGCTGTTTTCCACACTGCACATGCACATGAGAATGTATTTTTCCAAAACATAATTTTTTAAAAAATATATTGAAGTGTCACTCCTTTTTGAATAAGGCATTTCTGGTTATTTATCTTATCCAATAAAACCACACCAGTCATTCACTTGTGAAATATTTTAAATCAGATATATAAAAAGGAAATTTAGTGCAACTTCAGTTCCGTTCAGTCGCTCAGTCGTGTCCGACTCTTTGCGACCCCATGAATCGCAGCACGCCAGGCCTCCCTGTCCATCACCAACTCCTGGAGTTCGCTCAGACTCATGTCCATTGAGTCGGTGATGCCATCAAGCCATCTCATCCTCTGTCGTCCCCTTCTCCTCCTGCCCCCGATCCCTCCCAGCATCAGAGTCTTTTCCAATGAGTCAACTCTTCGCATGAGGTGGCTGACTTAAACCATTGCAAATAATTCCTGCAACAATTGCCTTTCTTTACTATATCTTTCTATTTGGCAGTGCATCATCTTTTTTTTTTTTTTTTTTTTTACAATTTCCTTACCCTCATTAGTTAGGTATGGATATTTCTGGCACAGTTTTAATTTGTTTATTTTTGTACTCTTGGCTTTGTTGTTTTTCAGTCTCTCAGTCGTGTTCGAGTCTTTGCAACTGCATGGACTGCAGCATCCCAGGCTTCTCTATCCTTCACCATCTCCTGGAGTTTGCTCAAACTCATGTCCATTGAATCTTTGATGTCATCCAACTGTCTCATGCTATCATCCCCTTCTCCTCCCACCTTTAATCTTTCCTAGCATCAGGGTCTTTTCCAATGAATTGGTTCTTCACATCAGGTGGCCAAAGCATTTGAGCTTCAGCTTCAGCATCAGTCCTTCCAGTGAATATTCAGGATTAATTTCCTCTAGGATTGACTGGCTCGGTCTCCTTGCTATCCAAGGGACTTTCAAGAGTCTTCTCCAACACCTTAGTTTGAAAGTATCCATTTTTTGGTCTTGAGCCTTCCTTATGGTTCAGCTCTCACATTTTACGTGACTACTGGGAAAAACCATAGCTTTGAACGTATGGACATTTGTTGGCAAAGCAACGTCTCTGCTTTTTAATACGCTGTCTAGGTTTGTCATAGCTTTTCTTCCAAGGAGCAAGCAATTTTTATTTTCATGGCTGAGTCACTGTCCATTGTTTTTGGAGCCCACAAAAATAGTCTGTCACTGTTTCTGTTGTTTCCCATTGATTTGTCATGAAGTGATGGGACGGTATGCCATGATCTTTGTTTCTTGATG
Source organism: Bos javanicus (assembly GCF_032452875.1). Lineage (NCBI taxonomy): Eukaryota > Metazoa > Chordata > Mammalia > Artiodactyla > Bovidae > Bos > Bos javanicus. The sequence continues at coordinate 93,135,415 of NC_083869.1, forward strand.
GCAAGCTTTAAGTCAGCTTTTTCACTCTCCTCTTTTACCATCATCAAGAGGCTCTGTAGTTCCTCTTCAATTTCTGCCATAAGGGTGGTGTCATCTCCATATCTGAGGTTATTAATATTTCTCCTGGCAATCTTGGCTCCAGGTTTGATTCATCCAGTCTGGCATTTTGCATCATGTACTCTGCATATAAGTTAAATAAGTGTGAATATACAGCGTTGATGTACTCTTTTCCAGTTTTGAACCAATCTATTTTTCCATGTCCTTTTCTAACTGTTGCCTCTTGACCTACATAAAGGTTTTCTCAGGAGGCAGGTGAGGTGATCTGGTATTCCCATCTTTCTAAGAATTTTTCATAGTTTGTTTTGATCCACACAATCAAATACTGTAGCATATTCAACAAAGCAGAAGTATATGTTTTTCTGTAATCCTTTCTTTTTCTATGACCTCACAATGTTGGAAATTTGATCTCTGGTTCCTCTGTCTTTTCTAAATCCAACTTGTACTTCTGGAAGTTGTCAGTTCACATACTGTTGAAGCCTAGCTTGAAGGATTTTGAGCATGACACTGCTAGCATGTGAAGTGAGTACAGTTGTATGGTAGTTTGAGTATTTGGCATTGCCCTTCTTGGAGATTGGAATGAAAACTGGCCTTTTCCAATCCTGTGGCTACTGCAGAGTTTTCCAAATTTGCTGGCATATTGAGTGCAGCACTTTAACAGCCTCATATTTTCAGACTTGAAATACTCAGCTGGAATTCTGTCACCTCCACTAGCTTTGTTTGTTGTGATGCTTCTTATGGCCCACTTGACTTCATCCTCCATGATGTCTTGCTCTAGGTGAGTGATCACACTATCATGGTTATCTGGATCACTAAGATAATTTTTGTAAAGTTCTTCTGCATATTTTTGCCACCTCTTCTTAATGTCTTCTGCTTCTGTTGGGTTCATACCATTTCTGTCCTTTATTGTGCCCATCTTGGCATGCAATGTTTCCTTTATCTCTCATTTTCTTAAAGAGCTCTCTAGTCTTTCCCATTGTATTTTTTTCCCTCTGTTTCTTTGCATTATTCACTTAGGAAGGCTTTCTTATCTCTCCTTGCTCTTCCTTGCAACTCTGCATTCAGATGGATATAACTTTCCTTTTCCCCTTTGCTTTTTGCTTCTTTTCTCAGCTATTTTGTAAGCCCTCCTCAAATAACCATTTTGCCTTTTTGTATTTCTTTTTCTTTGGAACAGTTTTGATCAACACCTCCTGTACAGTGTTATGAACCTCCATCCATAGTTTTTCAGACACTCTGTCCGTTACATCTAATCCCTTCAATCTGTTTGTCACTTCCATAGTATAATTGTTAAGGGTTTGCTTTAGGTCATAACTGAATGGCTTAATGATTTTCACTTCTTTCTTCAATTTAAGTCTGAATTTTGCAATAAGGAGTTAATGATCTGAGCCACAGTCAGCTCCTGGTCTTATTTTTGCTGACTATATAGAACTTCCCTAACTTTTGCTACAAAGAATATAATCAGTCTGATTTCAGTATTGCCCATCTGGTGATGTCCATGTGTAGAGTTGTCTCTTGTGTTGTTGGAAGAATATGTTTGCTATGGCCAGTTTGTTCTCTTGGCAAAACCGTGTTAGCCTTTGCTCTGCTTCATTGTGGTCTAGGGCCAAACTTGCCTATTACTCCAGGTATCTCTTGACTTCCTACTTTTGCATTCCAGTCCCCTATGATTAAAAGGATGTCTTTTTTTTTTTTTTGGTGTTAGTTCTATCAGGTCTTGTAGGTATTCTTAGAACTGCTCAGCTTCAGCTTCTTTGGCATCAGTGGCAGGGGCATAGACTTGGATTACTGTGGTATTGAATGGCTTTCCTTGGAAATGAACCAAGATCGTTCTGTCATTTTTGAGACTGCACCCAAGTACTGTATTTTGGACTCTTATGTTGACCATGAGGGCTACTCCATTTCTTCTAAGGGATTCTTGCCCACTATAGTAGATATAGTGATCATCTGAATTAAATGCTCTCATTCCTGTCTATTTTAGTTTGCTGATCTCTAAAATGTTAAGTTTCAGTCTTGCCATCTGCTCATCAAAGGAGATATTTAAGTCTAGAGTGTGCTTCTGACAATTTGGAGCCATCAATACTGACCTGAATGGAGAAAAGCTGGTATAATCATAATCATTGTGTGTAAGTTGGGGTTGGTTTTGGTGAGGACTCCTCCTCTCTTGCTGTCTTGGAGATAGCCACCTTCTTGCTGTGTCCTCACAAGGCCTTTTCCCTGTGAAATCTCCCAGCTCTCTCCCTGTTATAGGGACACTTGTCCTTGGGACAAGCCCACCCTTGTAATTTCATTTAACTAATGAGATTAGCTGCCTTAAGACCTTATCTCCAAATACAGTCATGTGGTGGGTGCTAGGGTTTCAACATATGGATTTTGAAGGCATATAGTCAGTGTCACACAGTACTATTGCCTATGAAACACTCTGTGCCAGACACTCATTTATGGACAACTCATTTTACACATGAGGAAACTGAGATCCTGAGAGATTAAGTGTCTTACTCAATATCATAGATAATAAGGGCCAGAGTTGGGATTCAAACTCATGTAGTCTGGCTTCAGAACCCTGGTCATTCTGACCTGTTAGCCCTTCTCTCTTTAATAGTGATGTGTTTACCGTTTTTCCTGGCTGATTTCTTTTGGCTTTTTTATGTAGAATGTATAGTTGGTGTTTACCTTTTTTTATATTTGTAACTGACTTTTTACCTGTTGTAAGAATTAAAAGGGCAGACTCCAGAGCCAGAGTTTATGGCTTCAAAGGCTTTTTTTTTTTTTCCTGGGTAAATAGAGAATTGAGATCAACTACATATTTGGAATGTTGTGATAATTAAATTAGAGAACACTTATTAAGAACTTAGAAGTGAGCCTGGTACACAGTGCATAGTAAATATGAGTGTGTATTAAAGATAGGGCAGTAAATAAAAAATGATCTCAGAGTTATTTTCCCCCCTGTCTTAGGGAAGGCTTGCCTTATGGAAAGTGTTTTGTTATAAATCTTACACACCTGCTAACCAGTGGCAGCACAGGGTTCTTCACAAAATTTATATGCCTTGGTAAACTTGCCAGATAGGCAAGTTTTACAAAGTGAATATTATTTTCAGTTTTTTCTCTAAATGCTTTGAAGATAGCATTAGAATATTATTATTTTTGAACTGTAGGTTATTAAATCCCTTTAAGCCAAAAGATCTTTTTAAGTTCCATGCTTAAAGGACAACCCGTGGCTTTCTAGTATAAGAATAACACCCAGAATATCTAAAATGTACACATCCTCAGCTTTCATTGACTCCTGACATAGTTGTGCAGCTGACGTGCTCTCTCTGTGCCTGGACACCTTTTAGGTTTCCTTTTACCACCCCAACTTCTTTGGCTGCAGCAACAGAACTCTTGGACCTTGGCAGCTCTTTCCTCTTCCAGCTTACCCCCAGTTCTGGTTCTATGTGAGCCTGCTACCATTCACTTTCTAATGGAATGGAGCTTTGGAAGGGGAGAGAAGCTTGTAAGGAGAAGGCAAGCCCTGAAGATGCTTCCGTCTCTCTTCCTCTGTTTTAACAGGTTGGTCGGCAGCATGAAAGCAGGAAATACTTCCTGGACGTTCCTTAGTGCCCTCAGTAAAAATGTAATTCTGGAAGCCTTTACTAGTTTCTGTGCCAGGATTCAGGCTTAGCCCTGGGTTCAGAGACAGTGAAGGGAAATGGCATGTAAACATTCATGCCCAGTGTGTTCAGTGCCGGAGTGGAGGAACTAATACTGCTTCAGTTGTGTTGGCAGTCATTGACACATGGAGAATCATTTGTGTTGGGTCCTTTGGGTTGATTGCCTGGGTTGCTGGTTGCTGGGTATAATTCATCTCATTCGCAGTTGTCTTATGTGGCAAGTAGCCCTGTGTGGGCTAGTCAGGGAACCAAACTGCCAAAGATATTTCTAGGGGGAATTATTTTTGTTTTAAGCAACTGATTGACAGAGGATGAGATGGCTGGATGGCATCACTAACTCGATGGATGTGAGTTTGAGTGAACTCTGGGAGTTGGTAATGGACAGGGAGGCCTGGCGTGCTGCAGTTCATGGGGTCGCAAAGAGTCGGACACGACTGAGCAACTGAACTTAACCTCCAAATGTAACTTTAGTACACAACCCATTTATAAATTGCTTTGATTGTTTATTTTTGTAACAGCTCATATATCCATGCTTCCTTGATAAGATTTCTGGTCAAGTTCACAGTGAGACGTTTTCAGCAGTGATAATGGAGTTATACTAATGGTCCATTAGAATTCTTGCTCAGTGCCTACTTTGACCATTAGCATGCATTTGTAGGACTTGGGTTAAGAACTCAGTCTGGCCATGTGAAAGATTCAAGCTGTGGAACCCACATGCACATCAAACCTACATTGCTGTGCCAAACTAAATAATTAGTTAAGTACAATAACTGTAAAACTATAAAAATCAATAGTGACAGGTAGTATATGAAAATAAATCACACCACAAGTATAGTGAAAGAATATCACCCAAACTCTGAAAATACTATTCATACTATGGGAAATGATATTTCTAAAAGCTTATCGATTTTTTACTATAAATTTGTATTACTCTATGATGATTCCTTTATATCTTGTAATACTTTTCTCAACATTAGAACTTCTTTCTAATTTACCCATTTCCGTAGGAGTCATGTAACTACTTCTGTTCCCCATGTGATCTGGCTGCTCTTTATCGATGTTTCTTTTTTCTAGCCTCTCCCATGAGTTCTAGATTTCGTTGTACTGAATGAAGTGCCAGTAATTCCTTAGATGAGCCAAGCTCACTCCTGTCTGGTCTTTGGTATCTCTCCTTCCCCATGCCCAACTTGGCAACTCTTCCCCTTTTGGGACTTAGCTTAAAAGTCAGGTGTCAAAAAAAAAAAAGTCAGGTACCCTTGGCCATACTTCCTTGACGTGACACATCAAGACTAGATAGATGTTTCTGCATGCTCCACCAAACCTACAGAAATACTTGGGTGTGTCCTTGTCACAAAGAGTTATACCTATTAGTCCCCTTATCTAGACCTTGAGACTGATTTTTATACATTATTTCATCCCAAGCATTTTAGCCCAGTGACTGACATTTAGGAGGTATTCGATAAATATAAATTATACATATATATATATGTTGAATAAACTAGTAAGTTTTAATAATTTTTGCCTCATCTCTCTCCAAACTGTTTTAATTAACTGATAAGAGTCTTCAATGGCTATCATTAATGCATCAAAATGTATAGATGTGTGGAACCAACAAATGAATACTTTTTTAATTTCGGTCCTCACATAATCATATGAGGAGCAAGTTATTCAAGTGGCAATAGAAACATGGCATATTGTGACAGGCATAGCTTGATGCTATGACATCTTACATTCAGGAAACTCAAAGTGTGTTTTTAACATAAATTTAATTTACTACTCCTTGAAGCCTTGTATTTTGGATTCTGTTTGATTGGGACTCATTTTACAAATTGAAGAATGTCCTTCTTGTGCTAAGGTGCTTTGTGTTTGCCTTTTGTTTGCTTGTTTGCTTTTAGTCCTTTCTCTGAATTACTGGAGCCCAGTGCTCCAGTGACCTACATGCACTTCAGACTCTATGCAGTGGCCTGAATTACTGCCATCTCCTTGGATGGCAATAAGCTAAACATTTGAAAAATTACTGCATCTCAGAATACCAAAGGAGGTCACTGGAATTTAGTCCAGCTAATAAGGTTTTTCTGTCCTATTTATTTTCCCTTATCAATGTTGCTCTGGGCTCCTTAGGAATTTATGAAGAGTATGGTATTTTTTTTTTAACTTAAAAACCATCTGTATTGATTTTCTTTAAGGAGCAAATAACAAAATATCATTTCTAAAAATAAGTTGTTTCAGAGATGGTACATGACAGTCCCACCAATACAATGAAAGGTTATATTCATCATAATATAGATACTCTGAGTATTAAATACTGTGAAAATTGCAAGCATTTTGCTCCCATTCTCAATATAATAAAGACAAAAAATAGCAATAAGACTCAAAAACATTTTCCAGCCAGGCACTGTGAAATGATTGTGACTCAGAACTGCTCAGATCTCTGTGCACGTAGGCTGCTAGTGTTCTGTTCCTGTGGAGTCTAGAGCACCTAAACACACACATGTTTCTTGTTTGTTCAGGTAACTTTATAGCTGTTGCATCATTTCAGTAAAGTTAAAAGGAGAATTTTGTTTTTATAACAGCTGAGGCATTTTGAATTCCTACTACGTACCACTTCCGAGCACTGCTCATCTCCCGAGTGCTGCTGCCCATCATCTAGGGCCGAGGGACCCATTCACCCAGGAGATGTTTCATTTCTGCCTAGGCCCTGTTCTTCACCCGTAAAAGTACCTGATATTATATCTCAGGTTCTGTCCTAATCTCTCCCTTCTTACAGACTTTCCAGCCTTTCTCCATCTCTCCTATGTTAGAGAATCTGTTCCCTAAGTATTGTCACGTCTTGAGACACTGTTAAAAGCAGTGTAACTTCAGCTGAATTACAAGTGACATAGTCTCAGCATTGTGGCCACTGAGGTATAATAGCAATTCTGAAAGGCCACCCCAGCTCAGTGCTGAGTTTATCCAGTCTAGTCAAACTTGATGCCCTCGTAGTAAATAGGATTTCTGGAGAGCAAGTATGATACTAAGAAGAGTACACCTTGTTTTCCCTTGATGACATGAGTGAGAGAGTTTTGCTGTTTTCCCATTTTAGTGTAGCCCTTTCAAGTTCAGATATTAGTATTTTTAATCCTCATTATATTGTTGTTCAGTCGCTAAGTTGTGTCTGACTCTGCAACCTCGTGGACTACAGAACGCCATGTTTCCCTGTCTTTCACTATCTCCTGGAATTTGTTCACATTCATGTTCAGTGAGTTGGTGATGCTGTTAAACCATCTCATCTCGTATCACCCTCTTTTCTTCCTGCCCTCAATCTTTCCCAGCATCAGGGTCTTTTCCAGTGGATCAGCTCTTCCCATCAAGTGGCCTTAGTATTGGAGCTTCAGCATCAGTCCTTCCAGTGAATATTCAGGGTTGATTTCCTTTAAGATTGATTAGTTTGATCTCCTTGCTGCCCACAGGACTCTCAAGAGCCTTCACCACCACCACAATTCAAAAGCACAATTCAAATAGTTCTTCCGTGCTCAGCCTTCTTTATGGTCTAACTCTCATATCCGTGCATGACTACTGAAAAAACCATAGCTTTGACTATACGGACTTTTGTCAGCAAAGTGATGTCTCGGCTTTTGAATATGCTGTCTAGGTTTGTTATAGCTTGTTTTCCAAGGAACACACATCTTTTAAATTCATGGCTGCAGTCACCATCCACAGTGATTTTGGAGCCCAAGAAAATAAAGTCTATCATTGTTTCTATTTTTTCCACATCTATTTGTGATGAAGTTATGAGACCAGATCTTAGTTTTTTGAATGTTGTGTTTTAAGCCAGCTTTTTTACTCTCTTTTTTCACCCGCATAAAGAGGACTCTTTAGTTCCTCTTATATTCCTCATTATATTAATGGGTCTAAATTAATTTTTTCTACTACTTCCCAAGGGGAAAACATGTTTTTAATTTGTCAGTTGTCTTGAAAGTCTTGGGGTGGACTCTGAATGCCAGCTTTACAGACAGAGTTGAATAAATGGGCAGTGATATTCTCTGTGTTCCTTTTCCCTCTTGCTGAGCTTGGGTGGGTGCCTCTCCTGAAGTTATGTGTTTTAGCAGAGCATGGCTATCATATTGGATTCAGCCACTGATCTTGGGAAACCGAGTTCCTTTGGCATCATGACTGTCATCGCTGTACTTCCATAGAGTACTTGGAGTGTAGTAGATGTTTAATGGACAGGAATCTGGTGGGTACAGTCCACGGGGTCACAAAGAGTTGGATACGATTTAAGTCCTAAACAACAGCAACAACAAAGATCTTTAACACATGATTTATGAACAAATTTGCTTTTATAATGTTTCGTGACAAGTCAGGGGACAGGAGCATGCATATAAATTGAGCCTCTTAACTTGGGAAAGGCATACACCCTCATCAGAGATTAAACTGATATGCTGATATTGGCCAAAGAAATTAGCCACCCTCCTCTAGCCTGACGTTATACTTCAGCAGAAACCCTAGGACACATTCTTTTGTTACAGCTCTGCTTCAGTTCTTCATAGGGACTGTTAAATTCCCTGCTATATACAGAGGAGTAGAACCCAGAATGTACTAAAATAATGATAACTTACAAGAGTATTACCATGACGGTTTGCTTTAATTCTGTAATGAATCTACAACTACCAGGATAGCCATCAGACACAATTCCCTAGTTATTTTTTTTTTTTTACATGATAATTAAATGTTTAAGCTTTAGCTACAACAGCTTCCTAAAGCTAGTCTATTAATATTTACTCTCAGACGTTTTAATAACTTAAAATTATTGGCGGTGGTTTTAGTGCTCCAAGAGCCTTGTGGCCTTCCCCAGGTCTTTACGTGAGTTCTCTAACTTGGTGGAGGTTAATTTCAGCTCAATCATATTTTTGAAAAATAGAAAGGTCACAGAACAATTTAGACCTCTTGAGTTGTGTCTTTCTACTCGCTCTGTATCTCATGTTAGTTATTTTGCAGTCAAGTTGGGGGTGGTGCCACTCCCAAAACTTTCCTTTTTGTCTTGGGGTGTGGGGCGGGAGTAAAGTTCTACCTGAAGTATTTTATCATGAAGGTTTTACTATCTCTTCAACTGAAGTTATTTCCATCACATTCTTTTATTTTTTTGACAAACTAACCAAGGCTTCGAGTCATTAAATAAATCTAAACATTGGGAATTTATTAATTTGCAGTCAAAATTCAGAGAAAAGATGAGGACTTGGTATGTTATAGGAGGTCCTCTGAGTTTTGATGTTTACAGTCTGGTCCCAATGAGTACCTGGATAAATTTCCTGACATGGAGTTGACAGCAGCTACTCCCAAAGCAACATCTAAGAACCTACCAATATTAATGAAGCAACTTCCACAATAACTGGTCAGTATAGGAAAGGGTCAGGTTTTCCTAAAGCCATGGCCTCTAGGTGGTTGTTTTTATTTTTTTATTTAGTTTTTTTCAGTGTCCTGAAGGGACCAGGAAATGGAAAGCCTTGTTCTCAACTTTTATGACTTAAGTTTATAGTGTTAGAGAAAATGCTTACCCAAAAGAGAATAGAAAATAGAACACTCTTTATCTTAGAATAGGATGTAAGCTTAAAGGCCTTTCTTTAGTCATTGTATGACTGCTATGGGATTGTGCACCAAAGAATTGATGCTTTCAAATTGTGGTGCTGAAGACTCTTGAGAGTCTCTTGAACTGCAAAGAGAACAAAATTTTCTAAAGGAAATCAACCCTGAATATTCACTGGAAGTACTGATGCCACAGCTGAAGCTCCAATACTTTGACTATCTGATGTGAAGAACCAACTCATTGGGAAAGACTCTGATGCTGAAAAGATAGAGGGAAAAAGAAGGGGGTGGCAGAGGATGAGATAGTTAAGTAGCATCACTGACTCAAGGGACATGAATGTGAGCAAACCCTGGGGGATAGTGGAGGACAGGGGAGCCTGGCCTGCTACAGCCCATGGGTCACAAAGAGTCAGTAGGACTTAGCAACTGAACAATAACAACATAATGGAATTGTGAACACTTGGGTACCATAGCAGTCAAACTCTAACTTAGCCTGTGATCAGAGTGAAAATGATAGCAATTCACTCTACATTTAGGCCTTGTTTTCTATGTGTGTGCCTGTGCTTAGCTGTTTAGTCATGTCTGACTCTTTGCGACCCTCTGGACTATAGCCTGCCAGGCTTCTCTGTCCATGGGCTTTTTCAGGCAAGAATACTGGTGTGGGTTGGATTTCCTCCTCCAGGGGATCTTCCCAACAGAGGGATCAAACCTGCATCTCCTACATTGTGGGCAGATTTGTTACCTGATGAGTCACAGAGGCAATTTGTTTTCTAAAGTATTCATAATTCATAATTTTCTAAAGCACTGTTTCTCATCTCTTACCCATATTATATCATTCCTCTCTTATTTGGACATATAAGATAAATGCCTTTCATCATAATCTTGAAACTCATTTGTAATAGCTCATAGTAATTTATGTATAATAATCTTATCACAACAGTAAGAAAACATTATCTGGTTTTTAAATGAATTTCTAAAATATTTCCCACTTTCCACTCTGCTTCCTGAAAGAATAGTTTTCGAGAATCAGAGGATTTTAAGAGTAGAATGATTCTTGGAAACCATTTTGGATAAGGAGGCTCACTTTGTAGTTGAGGAAAGTGAGACTCAAGTTTCAGTGGCTCAGCTGAGAATGTGATTTCATGAGATAGTGCAGTGGTAACTACAAATCTCAGCTTCGTGATTACTTTTCACTGCGTTGGTTCTTTTTTTGATTGTATCAAATGGCTTCACTCTTTTAAACCAAGTTTTGTGCCAGTAGCCAGGTTTTACTTGTGTCAGGGCCATTATATCATTGAGCTTATCTGTTGTTGTTTTTCATTCATTAAGTCTGTCCAACTCTTTGTGACCCCATGGACTGTAGTCTGCCTGGCTCCTCTGTCCATGGAATTTTCCAGGGAAGAATACTGGAGTGGGTTGCCATTCCCTTCTCCAGGGTTATTCCTGACCCAGGGGTTGAACCTGGGTCTTCTGCAGTGCAGGCAGAATCTTTACCATCTGAGCCACCAGGGAATTACACCCATCTTATTCCAGTGTAGAGGACCAATGGATAGATGTGCATGCTCAGTCGTGGCAGACTCTGCGACCCCATGGACTATAGCCTGCTAGGCGCCTCTGTCCATGGGGTTCTCCAGACAAGAATACTGGAGTGGGTTGCCATTTCCTTCTCCAGGGAATTTCCTGACCCAGGGATGGAAGCCCCATCTCTTACATCTCCTGAATTGGCAGGTGGGTTCTTTACCACTAGCACCACCTGGGAAACCCAGCGTAGAAGATGGAAGTGCTTCATTATGATCCTTGCCTTGGTTTTCTGTATTTCTGCGCCTGTGCTTATGTATGTATTATCTCATTGTACTTCCGCCCTTCAGATCTGAAAACTAGAAACTCTGTGTTTGGTTGCTTTACTGTTCATAATCTTTTACCTTACAGTACCTGAAACTTCTTTTTTTTTAAATCCCACTTACTAAAATGTATACAGGGATATGGTTTCAGAAAGAATGCTGGACTCTTTTACATCTAGTGAAAAGTTCTTTGGTGCTGATGCCCTTGGGATAAATGATAATGAAAGTCAGAAGGGTGTTAAAAATCTAATTTAGAAAGCCTTCACCAATTTGGTAAATAGAAAAATTCTGACTAGTGAGTCTGATAGCAAATATACATTTATTAGACTTTTGATTGGACATGGATATGTGCTGAACTTTATGGGTGAAAGCACAAATATCAGAACATATTATATTCTTCTCTCTTATGTTTTTCCTTAAAGTACTTAAAATATTATCCCTATGAACCTGCTTCACAGTTTTTGCTTGTTAAAGAATACAGCAATAATGGCTTTAAACTTGAAATCGTAAAGCACATTATTTGGAACAGAGCTTTCATATTTTTTATCAAGTTTTATGTTGACCAAAGAACAATAATATATATGCTTTGTCTTCATAGTGCTTGCTATATTGTAGAGAAAACCAAAGTCCTGAGTTTCTTCTTAAAATGAGACTGATGTTTTTAATAGCTAGAGAAGATGAAGAAAGATTGATGGCAGGAGAAGAGGAAGAGATGGTTGGTTGGCATCACCGACTCAATGGACATGGGTTTGGGTTTGGATGGACTCCGGGGGTTGGCGATGGACAGGGAGGCCTGGCGTGCTGTGGTTCATGGGGTGGCAAAGAGTCGGACACTACTGAGTGACTGAACTGAAGATGAAGAAAAAAATAACCACAAAACTTGGAATTTAAAAATTTTCAGCCTACAATTGCACATTCTATGTCTAGCACTGTCCATCCTTCTACTCCCAGTGTTATCACGTTTACCTGACACCACCCCCCAACCCCAGCAATAATTTATGCATTTCACATATTACCTAAAATACAAAAGTAGTCCTATGGTTAAGTCCTAGATATTGTTAAGTACTTAATTAGAAAGGCCTATGGTTTCCAATGCAGAGAGTTTACAACCTGGTGTGTTTCAGCTAATTTTAATTCTTTTAGATGTCTTGAACACAAATCACTTGATTACCTCCTACATCTCTCTTAATCTGGGTTACTGAACATAATAATAATATTTTGCTTTCTTTCTTTCTTTTTTTTTTTTTAAATAGACCCATTCATCACTGGAATCTTTTAGCACTTCACAAGCAGCTGGTGGCAAGCAGTATCAGTGACATTCTTTTAGAGATTTTTGGCTTTTTTTTTTCTGTCTTCTGCTTGATTGTCATGAGCTTGAATAAGGAAGGAAAAAGGAAGACCAGTTTTTGTTTAATCCATGGTGATCAAAAGAAGTCCCCAGTAATTGTATGGACTGATTTTTGACAGTAACTTGTAAAATATGAGGCTCACTCCAATCTTTTTCTTTTTCCTTTTTTAAAAAAATCTCTTCTCTTTGTTGGGGATGAAGTTTTAGTTTTAGCCAGAATATTTTGTTCATATTTGGGAGGACTGTTCCTTAGCTCTTTTACCTTCATCATCATGGGAGTGGGCTGTGAATTCTCCTCTGCCTTATTTGACTTGTAAAAAAAATTCCTAAATTCTCTTGAAAGTGAGCAGACTCTTTAATTAGCTGTGCATATAATTTGTTTTTGTTTCAGTGCTAATAAAATATACATACATAGTTTTAGGATTATAAATCTTAAAGGTCTTCCTTTAAGTGAGGGTACACTTCAAATATTCCTCAAAAAGATCATTTTATATTTTCTCATATCAATTTTTTCTTTTTTTTCTTTTTTACCATAAAGCCCTCCTTCCTTTTTCATCATTAGACGTGTCAAAATACCTTTCTGAGACTGATATATTTTTTTACTTTGACTGAATATAGTCATATGGGGAGCATGTTTGCATGTAGTTGTTATGATATATAACTTTTTTCTGGTACTTTATAACTCTGGAGATCACCTTGGTTTTGTATGATCTCAGTATGGATGTGTGCAAAGGTGATGGAATTTATTTGGAGATGGGGAAATTGAAAGAAGCTAAGAATGCTGTGCTGCAGGTGATGAGTAGACTTGGTTAAAAGTAATGAGGATACTTTGGGATTTTATAAATGTTGTTTATATTGTTCAAAGCAGCATGTTTGTCCTATTCTGAAGGTCAGAACTTATATAAGACTTTTAATCAGTCTTCAATATTAAGTTTCAAATTTTTGTAAATTCTATGTAAGCAAGGAGGTGTATTGTTACTTCAAAAAAAAAAAAAAAATCACAGCAGTATAAAATTGTTTCCTTAAATTTGGTTTTAGTATTTTAACAAGGGTAACTTACATTCTTTATACCATGATTCATAATACCATGGTGCTCAATTCACCTTGGTTAAGTGTCTGCAGTGGTCTGTTGGTAACTGTTTATCAGCCAGCACTCAGGGCCAGGGTTGTACCACATACCATGGTGAAAATACTCCCTCGGACAATTCCAGCCTACCAATAAAAGGTTACTAAGCAGAGGGTCAGTCAAGGCTGTGCAGTAGCACACCACTATCTAATCTTCCCACCTTGCAGGTAACAACGGTTGTCAGTTTAGTTCAGTCTCACAGTTGTGTCCGACTCTTTGTGACCCCATGGACTGCAGCACACCAGGCTTCCCTGTCCATCACCAACTCCCAGAGCTTGGTCAAACTCATGTCCATCGAGTCAGTGAGGCCATTTAAACCATCTCATCCTCTGTCATCCCCTTCTCACCCTGCCTTCAATCTTACCCAGCATCAGGGTCTTTTCAATGAGTCAGCTCTTCACATCAGGTGGCCAAAGTTTTAGAGCTTCAGCTTCAGCATCAGTCCTTCCAGTGAATACTCAGGACTAATTTCCTTTAGGATTGACTGGTTTGATTTCCTTGCAGTCCAAGGGACTCTCAAGAGTCTTCTCCAACACCACAGTTCAAAAGCATCAATTCTTTAGTGCTCAGCTTTCTTTATGGTCCAACTCGCACATCCATACGTAAGTACTGGAAAAACCATAGTTTTGACTAGACAGACCTTTGTCAGTAAAGTAATGTCTCTGATTTTTAATATGCTGTCTAGGTTTGTCATAGCTTTCTTCCAAGGAGCAAGCATCTTTTAATTTCTTGGCTGTAGTTACCATCTGCAGTGATTTTGGAGCCCAAGAAAATAAAGTGTGTCACTGTTTCCATTGCTTCCCCATCGATTTGCTATGAAGTGATGGGACCATATTCCATGATCTTCATTTACAAAAACAGTTGAAAATAGGCTCAAGAATATAGTTCACTGTAAAATGTCATAAAACATTTAGAAAGTGATGTGTTTTGAGTTTTTATTACAGCACATTTGTTTTTAACATAATGTATTGAGTTCTAGTTTTATATAATTAGATATTTGATAATGGCTATGGTTTAACATGTGGCTCACAAAATACCTGAAATTTAACAGTCTGCTCCCTTAGTTGGTATAAGCCATCCCTAGAAGACCCTTTACAATGCACTGTGGCCCTGAGTCGTCTTACATGTATGATGTATCTCTTTGATTATTGCTCTTACCTTTGAAAATACTGCTGCTTACTCTTTGTGATAACATATTTGTATCATCATCATTAATATAAATATTTTAATAAATTGGTTTGATATATGTTTGTTTCTACATGAAGTAAGTTACATATAGTTAGTCATTGTTCCTTAGAAACTTAAAACCCAAGAAAGATAGTACTATGCATGGAGAGAATAAAAATATATAAAATGTAAACACTGAACAACTGAATTAAATCTTCATATTTGCTCAGACTTAGGTAATGAAAAGATGTTCCATTCCATTCTGATTAGTCTAGGAATGCCTTTGGTGGATTAAAGTCTATTTTGTTGAGCATTGGCCCTGTCTCTTTCAATTTTTGTATGAATAGATACTGATTTTGGAGACATTCTTTTGCATTCCAGACAGGAAAACAATGTTAGTCATTATACTGCTATATGTTAGGTTAGCTTCAAAGGGCAAAAGACTCTCCAATAGTCTACTCAGGGTGGACTTCTGAGACTACTGGGCACACATGAAGAATGCTTAGGGCTTGTTGGCAGAGGACAGAGGGAGAGTTTTCCTATTATTAATGAAAACTGCTCAGCAGGCTGGTCAAGGTTGACAGTGACATGCCAGTGTTGTGAATTTCTCTTCTGTTACCAACAGAAAATACTTGGTAGCATCCCAAGCTGTCCCCAAAGAGAGGCATACAATAGAAATGTCTAACCTTCTTAGATCATTAGAAGACTTATTAGCTGAGCCTGTCCCGAAATGCATTTCCTGAACTGTTTTCATATTTTTGCTCTTACTGAGAACATTTACGAGCAGCAGTTAAGAATACTTTCCTACTTTATATTTCATATTTCTTCTATGTCAGCCAGTGTGATAAGTTAGTTTTAGAGTTTACAAACAGGAAAGAAAGGCTGGCATGCTGTAGTCCATGGGGTCGCCAAGAGTCGGACACGACTGCATGACTGAACAACAACAGGAGTTCATTTCTTTTCCTTATAGCGCACTTTTGTTTGTCTTAAGATAAGGATTCTTAACCTTTGAAATGGTGCATCACTGAACATGGGATGGGCAGGAGGCTCAAGAGGGAAGGAATATGTGTGTGCATATAGCTGATTCACTTTGTTGTACAGCAGAATCTAGCACAATATTGTAAAGCAACTATACTCCAATAGAAAGTGGTGAATCACTACACTGTACACCTGTAACATATACTACTGTATGTCAACTACACTTGAATAAAAAAAAGCAAAAACAGACAAGGATTCTATATAGCATATTCATCCTATTATTTTTATCTTGGTGATCAGGAATCGAAAGTTAAATTTAACAGATGTGTACTAGTGTGATTGAAACTTGTTTCCTAATCACTCTACATGTTTGACTTTTCTCTCTTTTGTGTCTGTGTCACTGTGTGCTCAGTTGCTCAGCCATGTCCTACTCTTTTCAGCCCCATGGACTATAGCCTGCCAGGCTCCTCTGTCCACGGGATTTCCCAGGCAAGAATACTGGAGTGGGTTGCCATTTCCTTCTCCAATCTATATCATTATATATAAGCAACTGTAGATCTTCTGACAGAAGGTAGGGTGTTAAATAATAAACACTTTAAAGAGTTGTTCATGGAAAAAAGTAATGGCCCTATTTGTAATGGAATATATGCCATGATGGTAGGTGCTGTTGGTTGACTGTGATTCTATTTGCTGTTCCCAGTCACCATTCTCTTCTCCATACCTACTTCCATCAGTATTATCTTGATTTGGGGCATGTTGTGATTGACCTGTTATGTTCAGAAATATTGGGTTGGCCAAAAAGTTTGAGTTTCTCTATAAGATGTTATGAAAAAACCCAAATCAAGTTTTTGGCCAATTGAATACATGATCTGATTGAGTAATTATGTCCAGAAATACTATTGCCTGGTGTTTCACATGGAGTAGCATGGCACTGCACAAGCAGGGCAGGTATCGTAGACAGGAAGAGATTACATGGCCAAAGGGCGATCATGCCTCTCTTTATCACAGCGGGAAGAACAACACTGACCCGATGTGGATCCAACACACAAGTCAGAGAAAGGAATTACATCACCCCTAACACTAAGAGGGTAACAGGTGGACAGGGAGGCCTGGTGTGCTGCAGTCCATGGTGTTGCAAAGAGTAGGACACGACTGAGCAACTGAACTGAACACTAAGAAGCTATTTCAAAGATTAACAAACTAAACAGCAACTTGTCCTCTGAAAAGTTCAACACAGATCATTCCTGTAATGCTGGGGACCTTGCACATAGTAAACCATTAGGGTCCTTTATTCTCATTAACAGAATTCAGAAATGCAGAGTGTGCATAGCCAGGGAAGCAACATCCTACAATTACTAAGATTAATTGAATCACATGTCAAACAAGACCACTTTGTGAAGCCTGTGTGTTGAATCACTCAGTCATGTCTGACTCTTTGCAACCCCATGTACTGTAGCCCGCCAGGCTCCTTTGTCCATAGGGATTCTCCAGGCAAGAATACTGGAATGGGGTTGCCATGCCCTCCTCCAGGGGATCTTCCCAACCCAGGGATCGAATCCAGGTCTCCCAGATTGCAGGTGGATTCTTTACTGTCTGAGTCAACAGAGAAGCCTATGACTACTGGAATGACCAGTCTATCCCTCCTCCAGGGGATTTTCCTGACCCAGGAATCAAACCAGGGTCTCCTGCATTGCAGGCAGATTCTTTACCAGCTGAGCTACCAGAGCAGCTCTTGTGAAGCCTAGCAGGTGTATTATCTTCCAGATGGTCCCATTCCTGGATTACATTTGCGGTCAGCATGGCAATACAGTTGATAGAATAACTTCCAATATCTAGTCTCACATATTCAAATCCTGGTCCTATGTTTTGAGTAGCCATATGCATTTGGCTAGGCTGTATTTAGATATACTATTATATTTGTATTGTTCATTGATCATACTCCTTTTAAACTATTCATTAGATTTTAAAAATTATACTGTAGAATGGTTGAAACTTTCACAGGAAAATAAGCTGGTTTGTATATCATTAACTATTTAACAACTCACAAAGAGTTATAGCATATGAAGGAACTTTTTTCAATTAAAATATAGTTATTTTATAAGAGTCCAAGTATAACATTCTATTCTGTTTTATGTTAGACTACTGAAATTAATTCTCACATTTCATTGGTGAACAAGTTTATTACCTAAAAGAAAGTTTAATGAGTTTTTTTTAATTGCACCAAGAGAACCTAAATATGCCTCATTTTGCATGGTTGTTTTGTTGTTATATTATTCTCATAAAGGAAAGTTATTAAAAGAAATATTGTACCAGGGAAGTATACCTGTAAATAACATAGACTTATGGGAAAATTACATAAAAAGTGGATGTAAATATGAGAGCTTGGACAAATATATTTAAAAATGATAATATATAAGCTGACATCACTATTTCACTACTCTTGCTATTTTATTTGACTTCCTTTATTTGTGAAATAAATATATTTTATATTACCATATGAGCCATCTTAAATTTCTGAGCTTTTTAAAATGAAATTTATTGCCGTATCAGGGTTTCTGAAAACAGAAGAGTTTTTTTGGAAGAATGCCATTGGCCCAATGAGATAGGGAAAATGCTCTGTGTAATTTGAAAACATATTCCTTCACGTGAATTAAAAGGCTAGGGAAGCCATTTTAAAAATTAATATAATTCTCTTGAGAGAAACCATTACATTCAAAGATACTGAAATTATCTCAAAATGTTGTATGAGAAATTTATTAAGTTTTGACTCATAAAACCTCCTGCATGTGAGGTTGCATTTCTATTTGTATTTGTCTTTATTAACCAGTTTTATTTACACTGGGAAAGGTTTTCAGGTTTATCTTTATTGTAGTACTTGAGAAGAAATCACCTGTTTGTATACTCATTTTTGCAGAATTATGTATCCCTTGCATGAATCTATTTGTTCTTTGCATTTGTGTTTGAGGAGTTCTATCTAGGTCTTCCTGGATAAGGAGGAGGGTAATGGGATTTTTTTCTGTTGCTGTAACAAAATATTTTGAAGTACTTAACAAAAATTGCTCATTTTATTCTGTTTGCATATTGCATTGTACTTTCACAATGTTTCAAGTCCTTATTTTATCTCTCAATGTGCCTAACAGAGTGTTGGGAGCAGCTGACAGAAATAGAACATGACTTGTAGATTTCTAAGCACAATTGGACCGTCAGTACTGTGGAATTTGGTGCTGAGATTTTTTTAGGGGCTGGATTGAAGTGTTGGAGGTAACTTCTGAACTGGGGGTATGGGGAAGGGTGGGGTCAGAGTCTGGTCACTGGATAATGGTTTGTATAGAATCTGAGCAACTAAAGGTTTGTTTGTCCATAGACTTCAAACTCTTGTTAATGACCACTGTGTTTCTTTCTATTATCATTTCCCCTTTTAAACAGATGGTGAAAATAATTTGTAAAATTGAATATTTAAATAAATTAGAACTATTGTTCTATTAATATTAATATGTCTTAGTTATAGTTCCTCTTTTATGCTTTCTCCTACTTAAATTAATAGGGTTCTAAACTTACATCTTTTCTTTTTTTGTCTTTACCTGTTTTTGTTTACCTTTTCTTTCTCTCAGGCATTAAATTGAAAGCCTCTAATTCTGCTTCATGCTGTTGCTTTTTCTTTCCTCTCCTTTTCTTTCATTTTTTCTTGGTATTTTCTTATTTCTTTGATACTCAAATTCTGTGTGTGAAATTAATGCTAGTGAGGTTTAGATCAAAACTTGGTTAAAATGGCAAATTGTATGACATGTATATTTTACTATAATACAAAAATATGTTAACTGTCTGATAGAACACTAAAAGTACTTTGAAGATGGATAGCTCCCAGTATAGCACATAATAAACCTGAAGATGAAAATATAGTAGAGTCCACTCCAGAGGCTGTATCATTGCAAGCCTCAGGTGTTCTCACACGGTGAGTCTCTATCAGTGCTACCAGCCCTAAGCCTGAACAGGTTAAGGGAGTTTTCCTCTAGCTTCAAAATGCCTTTTCCTGTGTGAAGGATCCTACAGGAAAGCATGTCACATTGTTTGATTTTATATTTATTATATAAAATATTGACAGAGGGGTATCGAAATTTGTGGCTCTAATTGTGGGTTTGTCTATTTCTTCTAGTTTATCAGTTTTTACTTTATTACTTTTGAGGATATGCTGTTAGGTACATCATTATGAAATGATCTCTGTGTCTTTATGACATTATCTTTGACAGTATTTCTTTGTTCTGAAACCTACTTCATCTGATTTAATGTTGCCACTCTAGCTGCCTTTTGATTACTGTTGGCATGGTGATTTCCCCCCCCATCTTTTTACTTTTAACCCATCTGTGTATTTATAGTGAATGCAGATTTCATGTAGGCAGCATGTTTTGTTGTTTAGTCACTCAGTCATGTCTGACTCTCTTTGTGATCCAATGAACTGTAGGCCACCAGGCTCCTCTGTCCATGGGGTTTTTCCAGGAAAGGATAGCTGAGCAGGTTGACATTTTCTTCTCCAGGGGATCTTCCTGATTGAGGGGTTGAACCTGCATATCCTGCATTAGCAGGTGGACTCTGTACTACTGAGCCACCAGGGAACCCTCTGCACCATGCGTGTACATGAGTTTTAACTTTAAAATTTAATCTGACAATATCTGCTTTTAACTGGAGTAATTAGATCTTCTGTATTTAATGTGATTATTCATATGTTGAGACATAAATTTATCATCTTATTACTTGGCTTCCATTTTCCTATTTTCTGCTTTCTTTTGCATTAATTAAGTGACATTATAATTGTTTTATCTCTGTGACTGGTTCATTAGGTATAACTCTTTATAATGTTAGTGGTATCTTTAAAATTTATACTTTTCCTCTCCATTTTAACTTATCAGAACCTAGCTTATTAGTGATATTTTATTACAAGTAATTTTTATAGAATGTCAGACATTGTAAGTTCTATCTTGTTGAATACTGGTTGTTATTTTTTTTTTCCTGTATATATTCTTGATCATGGTTGTGGCACACACTTTTCTTGGAAACAGTTTAATCCTTTTAGGTATTAATTCTAAAATTTGTTAGGTAGACCAGCACCGTGCTCAGTCTAGGTCTAACTACTCCCTAATAATGAGCCATGAGCCTTCTGCATCGTCGGCCCAATGTCGAGGCATTTCAGCATGCCTTGCCCAGGAGGAAGCACCGGCTTGGCCTTGCGTGTGGTCTGGCTGTTATTTCTAATCCTTCCAGGTTGTTTTCTAATAGACATGTGCTGATCAATACTCGGCTGAATATGTGAGGGAGACCTTCTGCAAATCTCTGGATTTACTTCTTTTTGTTCAGCTCTCTCCTCTTTCCTGTGAACAATTAGACTCTCAGTTCCATCTTCTAAATGCAGAACTTCTGCTGGAGTTCAATTTGGATGCATCTTTCTGATCGATAGCCTGGAAAATCTATTTACTGGGGCCGTGAGCTGAAGCAGTTGTAGGGTTCAGCGTGTTTGTTTCTTGTGTCTCAGGCATCCTGTATTGCCTGACGAGGATCCTGCAAATTGTTGTTTTGTTTATTTTGTCTAATTTTTTTCCCCAACTTTTAGGCGAGGAGTTTAACGTCTAGTCCCTTTTGTGAAAGTTGCTCAGTTGTGTCTGACTCTTTGAGACCCCATGAACTGTAGCCTGCCAGGCTCCTCTCTCCGTGGAATTCCCCAGGCCAGTATACTGCAGTGTGCAGCTGTTTCCTTCTCCAGGGGATCATCCCAACCCAAGAATCAAACCCAGGTCTTCCACATTGCAGGCAGATTCTTTACCAACTGAGCCACCAGGGAAGACCCCAGTCCCTGTCACTTTAAATTTTGGAGCTAAAGTCTACTAGGGGTATTTTTTTTAAAGGTGAAATTAACTTTAAAGGTATACCCCCAAGCTATCTTATTTTGTTGATCAGTGTAGGTATGTTCTAATGGCATAATCTTCCTACTGCTGAGAATGATCTCAGCAGACATACATAGCACCTTCATTGATATTTATCAACATAGACAGATTGTGGGAAGAGTTATTTAGTAGAGGCTTTCAAATGATTATGAATCCAAAAAATATAAAAGTATAAATTAGTAGTTCTTGACTCAGTAAGAAAATTTAGAGTAAAAGAAATTGAATTTATGGCCTAATTTTCATTTAAGAAGTGAAATGACCTTAAGAGTACTGTTTATTTTACCTATAGCCCTCAGTTATCTCAGGAAATAGGTGGAAATTTTGGTTTAATCTGCTAATGAGCACAAATTAGAGTAGATATTAATTATTCACCCTGATTTTTTATTTTGGAGATATAAGATGTTAATGTACACTACCTTCAAAATAAGGTTTATAGAATCAGAGTTTTCCAGATATCTAGAATACAGTATGTTTTTATGTTGATCTGAATGTGCTAGTGTAGTTTCAATTATTCCTGTGGGATGATCATACAGTAATTACCAATTTAAGTAGTTCATGTGTCTCAAAATGTTATCATTGCATATATTAATGCTATTCAAAATGCAGTTGTAAAAAGAAATATGAGGAAAAGTATTAAATAATTATCAGAATGAAGTTGAGTTAATAGGTGTGACATCCAATTATAACTTGCCGCAAGAGAAATATCTAGTGAAGGTTGAACATTTCAGCCTTAGCTAAGATCCCTGCTTAGGTTAACTTAGGTGAGGTAGGATTCATAATGAGAAAGGAAGTCTTCGTTAGTATCCTATGCTATTAATACTTGATATAATTTATTCAATAGAGTCAATGTATTATATATGTTGACTAAACTATCAGTTGGAAGAACACTCTTTATTTTAAAATCTTGCTATTTTCTGGGGAGAATATGCTACAGTGTGTTTTAGGATGTTTTGAAATTATATAACCCAGAGTGTGGGAGGTTATAGACAAGCACGGGAGTAGGCTAGAATAATCCATGTGGTAATGGATTAGAGTTGGAGACTCTAATCAGTATTGGAGTCATGTTTAGCTTACTGTAGATATAAATGGAGATAGATGTGTACACACACATGTATATTCATACCTATAGGCATGTAGATGTACATTGTATATACATTGGTTAGTATACACATTTCATACATTTCCTTGCTCTGAAATCTGACAGTGCCCAGATGCAATATTAACAGACTAGTAGCAACAAACATGCCTAACACCCAAATTTTCTATTAATAATTCCACATGAAAGTAAGAGGAAGTGGATGTTTTAGAGAAATGACTAATGCTAAGCCCAGAAGTGAAAATGCACAAGATGAGCCTGGAGCATCTTGAGGTGCCAGAAAGTAAGTTTGGTTTTAGTATTCAAAAAAATTGCACAATGATATTAATAGAAGTATGTAAAATGAAAGATACCCAGTGGCTAAAGCTGGAATAGTTTGAGCAGCAAAATAAAAATATGCTTTGGGAATAGAGCCCACAGTTAAAAAGAAAAAAAACCCATGAGTCTATACTGATGTAAATGAATTAGTGATTAAATGAGAGAAATATAATCTATGCAGAAGAACTGCAATTAATTAATGTAGGTACTCTGCCATCAAGGGGGTGAAATATAGGTCTTTACTCCTTGAGTTTGAGTTCATGTAGAGATTTCCTTTTGGAGTGGAGAAAA
The DNA here is from genome assembly GCF_032452875.1 of Bos javanicus. Classification (NCBI taxonomy): domain Eukaryota; kingdom Metazoa; phylum Chordata; class Mammalia; order Artiodactyla; family Bovidae; genus Bos; species Bos javanicus. Next base: position 93,158,782 of record NC_083869.1, read on the forward strand.
CTGACAGACACCACTTCAGCCAGATGGTCATGATTTACATACAGTGATAAGTCATGTTGCTGGTTTCTATCTTCCATACGATGTGATGAGGCAAGCACTTTACTTCTGTTGTCTTCTCTCCCAAAGCCGATAAACACAGCCTAATCATAAGCAGTACTGCAGATGAATCCAAAATAAGGGACATTGGTCTAAAATATTTGATTGATATTCCTCAAGCCAAAACCAAGAAAAGTCTGAGAACCTAAAATAGCCAAGAGGAGTCTAGGAAAACATGAAAACTGAATGTAATCCTGAGTGCAATCTTGGAACAGAAATAATATATTAGGTGAAAAATGAGGAAATACATATACAGTGTGGACTGCAGATAATAATATGTCAATACATGTTAATTAATTTTGACAAATGTGCCACACTAATGGGATTCCCAAGTGGCTCAGTGGTAAGGACTCTGCCTGCCAATGCAGGAGACCTGAATTTGATCCCTGGGTCAGGAAGATCCTCTGGAGGAGGAAATGGCAACCCACTCCAGTATTCTTGCCTGGAAGATTCAGTGTACAGAGGAGCCTGGTGGGTTACAGTCTATGGGGTTGCAAAGAGTTGAACATGATTGAGTACACTAAAACATCATACTAATGCAAGATGCTAATTACTGGATACTAGGTATATGGGAATGCTGTCCTACATTCACAATGATTTTATAAATCTGAATCTACTTGAAGTTTTTTTTTTAAAGTACTTAAACATGTTTGGTTTATTTCTAGCCTTTTTTTTAAGGATATAATTCATAACTATATTGTAGGGGATCACACATAATTCAATACATGTTTTAGAACCCATTGGATATTATTTTATGGTATAGAAGATGAGGACCCAAAAAGCAGGTACTTTTTCAAAGATTATATTGGAAGGCAGGAAGGATAGCAACCTCTGAAAATAACCAGAATGAGTCAATTTCAGGATTCTGAGCAAAGGAAGGTTAAAAGTCAGTAAATCAGTGAGGCCATAGTTCACTTCGTATATTTGTCATCATTTCCTTGCTTGTTTTTTTACTGTTTTAATTGATGTTCAGAATTCCTGTTCAAAGTATTTACTGAAGACACTTGCTTATCCAGTTACAAGTTGAAATCCTAAATGGGAAGAGAGGCTGAGAATTTTCTAATTTTGAGGGTCAACTTCATTCACTGTATATTCAGTTCAGTTCAGTTCAGTTCAGTCTCTCAGTCATGTCTGTCTCTTTGCGACCCCATGAACCACAGCATGCTAGACCTCCCTGTCCATCACCAACTCCCGGAGTCTACCCAAACCCATGTCCATTGAGTTGGTGATGCCATCCAACCATCCACTGTATATTAAAAAAATTAAATACACTGAAGTTAACAAATCTCAAGTGACAATACATTTATATGTATATCCTTTAAGCTGAAAAACTTCATATATTGTAGTGCAGATATATTGGAAATAAAAAAATTCTAGCTTTTGCTTTCAATTTGCTTTCATTTTTGAAAGATAAAATTTTCTCTGGAGATTGAATTATATATTAGTAGTTGATGACCTTCAGCTCTTTAAATACATCATTCCATTGTTCTCTACATGCATAAGTTTGGCTAAGAAGTCATTTTTAATTCTTACTTTAATGAGTAAGGTATCTCTGTTAGAGAGGTACTTTTGAGATTTTGTTTTCAGCAGTTTTTCATGTGCCTATGTGGTTTTCTTTGCATTTATTTGCCTGGATAAATGCATAGGTTGGTTATGACTATTATATCTTCAAATAATGCTTCTACCTTGTTCTTTTTCTTCTCTACTTCTGATATTCAAACTACATATACATTAGGTTGTTTTACTATATTCTATATTTCTAGCCTTATTTCAGAAGTTATCAGTTTCTGTGGTGAAACAATATGAGCAGTATACAAATGGACTTTAATGTTCAAATCAGATAACATATTTATTTCAGTGCATTTTTATCTATCTGTGTCATAAATATCTCTCTTAAATTGTATGACTTGTTCCCATTTGTTTTGGGTTGTGTACAACACCCCCCACCTTTCTTTATTGATGGTACTGAGTAAATAATGAGAGAGAACAAATGAGGAAACAGATTTAGCTCATTAAAAGTTGTCTCATGCTGTGTAATGCAAAACATAGTTTTTATACTAACTTGCTCGATTGAGAACAAAATATTTAAGCACTTGTGTTGCCTTTTTGAGAATCATTGTGCAACAATGGAGCTGCCCACTGATCTATCCTTTGCAAATACCAACTTTCTTAATTTTTAAGGCAAAAATATTAATTAACTGCATATAACCTCTTCTCATCAGCTTCATTCCCTCTCTTTCTGCATCACTTTGAAATCCTCGTCTTCTTCTGAAGCAACAGAATTACCAGATTTCAAAATTTTTGCCCCTATGTCATCATAGCCAGTTTTTCCTTTAGTTTTATGTTCATCTCTTTTCTGGTGAAGCAGAATGGTATCCTCTGCAGTTTTTGTAGGCCAGTTGGATATCTTGTGCACTTACGTTAGCCAGCTGATCTGGAGTTTGTTGGAAGTAAAACAACGGATGTGTAATGTTTAGGAACTGTTGTGGAATATCACTTACTGTTTTATTTTTTAAAGGTTTATCATTTATATAAAATATGTACCACAGTAGATACAGAGATAACAGATAACACTTCTGCCTTCGTTGACTTTGCAGTCTAGTAGCTAGATACATCAATATAATTAATACATGTTAAGAAAAATAGTACAGGCCAGGAGATGCTGCTTATTGAGTTGCTTGTGCATACTTATTGCGAACTTGTGTTCTTATTGCCACTGATACTTATTTCCTTACTGATGTCAGAAAAAAAAATGTAGAACTACAGGGAGTAGCAAGTACTGAAAAGAAGAAATAATGAAAGTGAAAAAGATGAAAAGGAGTTAGAGATGGGGATTCTGATAAGAACGTGTCTGTACACATCTGAGCCAAAGCCGTGAACCATGTCAGGGAATCACAGTTTGCCCATCAAATGTCTGTCCTTTTCTTCTCTGGACCCACTATCCACCCTTTTCCACTCTCCTGTTTGCACAGGGCAGTCTAGATCCCATGCTGTACAGTTTCCACTTGCATTTCACTAATAAGGAACCCCAAAAAGAGATGAAAAAGGGAAGGGGAGGGAAATTAGGTTATTTTCCCCTTGTTGCCTTCTGCAGGGGTTCCCTCAGTCTGGCTGTGTCCCTCTACCAAAGATCAGACTCAGGCTAAGCTGGCTCTCCTCTCTCCATCTTGGTTCTGGAAACACTTTCCTCTTGCTGCGTCAGGCTTAGGCCTGCTAATAGCCATTGCACACCCGGGAGTACTGCCTACTGTCTCGTGGTTCTCCTATACCTGCCCACAGCTCTGTAAGTATTCCCTAAATTTGGCTCTTCTTGAATCAGCCTTATTTGAGTGCATCACAGGCTTCCTGACCAGCACACCCAGAAAATCAGAGCCCCAAGAAGGCAATCATCATGCAGCTTTCTTTCCACTTCATTTTATGAATGATGGAAATGAGGCCAGAGAGAAGTCAGCTTTTCCTAAGAATGTAATCTAATGGTAATGACTGGTCTAAAATCTAGACATGCCGATTGCTACTCTTTCTAGTTCTCACTTCCCATTTGCTTTGAAATAATATAAATACTATTTTTTTTTTCCAGTTTTCAAATGTAAGACCTGTTGCTTCTCTGCCTTTTGGCTAAGATCAAGTGTAGTATCCAAATGTAAGCCTTTTAAAACTGAGGCAATGAACATTCCAGCATTCTGCTTTTAAACTTGTGGAAATAAATGAAGACCACTCAAATGAGAACAAAGGCTGTTTATTCAGAGATTGCTGTAGCAAGGGAGTCAGCCACCATGACTTCTGTTTGGCAGAGATTCAGTGCAGGCAGGGGTGTGGGAAAGCCTTATAATGGAAAGAAGTTTTAGGTGTGTTCTGATTGGGGGTTGTTGGCAAAGTGGAGCTGGAGACAGGAGCTAAATAGACATAAGACATCCAAGATTGATTTGAAAGCATATCTGGCTTCCTCTTCTTGGTTCTGAGTTGGAAGCAGAGGCAAAAAAAATATAGGGAAGCTGGTAGTCACTAAGTCCTGACTATTTGGGGTGATAACTACAGAGTTTGTAGATCAGAGTTGTGTTGCCACATGTGAGGAGAAGGAAATGGCAAGCCACTCCAGTATTCTTGCCTAGAGAATACCGTGGACAGAGGAGCCTGGTGGGCTGCTGTCCATAGGGTCTCACAGAGTCTGACATGACTGAAGTGACTTAGCAGGCATGCATGCATTGGAGAAGGAAATGGCAACCCACTCCAGTATTCTTGCCTGGAGAATCCCAGGGACAGAGGAGCCTAGTGGGCTGCCATCTATGGGGTCGCACAGAGTCAGACACGATTGAAGAGACTTAGGAGCAGCAGTAGCAGCAGACACGTGTGACCAGCCATTATCAGTTGTATGGTCAGGCTCTTAAGCTTGAAAGCACTTCATTTGCTCTGCAGCAGTTTTTGCTCATCATCTGAATGAATTTTGGCCTCTGAGTAGATTAACTATAGAGTTCTCAGGGTATATAGGAGGAGAAAGTGTGGCCAAATGGTGGAAGAAAGAGGCAGATTTGGCATACTTTGGAACAATTCTGTTGACAGTCTGCTAGACTGGAACAAATAGGAACTATGCTTGCAGTATTTGGGGTCACACACATTTATGCCTTAAAGGTACATTTTTGGCACAGCTGACTTTATGTAGAAGCTTTGTCAATTATTAATGTAATTAGGTTGCATCTTTGCCCATTCTTTTATTATATGGGTGGCAGCAACATTTCTGGTGAGAGCCAGCAGAGAGAGCTTTATTCTCCTCTGAGAATCTGGAGTTGGCATGGCAGCCGCATGTGAGTCAAGTGTTGAGTGTAGATGAAATCCTAAATTCCTTATTCTAGTATAGTTTCCTGACACTTACTGCAGCTGATATGGACTTCAACCACACACTTGAAAAAGGCCCTGAGCCCACCTCATCCTCACCCAGATTAGCATACAGAAATGCAGCTCTCAAAGATGTGGTAGCTGGTGGCTACCATTCTCATGCCTTCATGACTCTTGCTCTACAGGTTTTCACTTGTGTTGTTGAATCGCTTCTTTCACAAAATCTTATATATTTGCATGAGATTGGCTGCACAGTGAAGCTATAGAGTCAGCTTCCCCCTTAGGTTCACTCCTGTTGCACTGAAGTCCCCACAGGAACTCCACTTTGTTTCATAGACATTTTAAGAGAAATTTCAGACAGGATAAGTCAAACAAGAAGTTTCATTTGGGAGATAAGGTGGAGGGAAGAGGAACTTCTGAAGGATATTACAGAGATTGGGAGCAAAAGGAGCTGACACGTCTCTCTCCTGATACCTATTTGGCCTTCTGGCTGAGATTGCAGGGACTAGTCATACCTCTCTAATTAGAGTTACCAGCTTTTAGAATGCCAGAGGTAGAAATCTTCCTTGGGACTTAATATTCCATGTGAATTTTTGATTTAGCACAGGGCTGACTGTAGCCACTCTTGTCCGGCAGTTGGCAGAAGTAGAGATTCTAAGCTGTCAAATTGGAGTGATTTCATTCCATTCAATGGTCTGTGGGCTACTAAGGGCAAAAACCGAGTCTTATTTTTACATACCTAGGGACTACCTGGGGTTTCCCGGGTGGCCCAGGGAAAGAATCCACCTGCCATTGCAGGAGACACAAGAGACGAGGTTTGATGCCTGGATCAGAAAGATCTCCTGGAGTGGGAAATGACAATCTGCTCCAGTATTCTTGCCTGAAAAATTCCATGGATGGAGGAGCCTGAAGGGCTACAGTCCACAGGGTTGCAAAGAGTTGGACGTGACCAAGCACAACACAACAGCAGAGGGACTGCCTAATTCATCAACACGTAAAGGGTTACCTGTTACGGCTGTGCTTTTTTTTTTTTTAATGTTAAAATGTTGATGCATAGTATTGTCTTTCCCTTGGAAATAAAGACTTTTCTTTTTTCCTCAACTCATTTCCACATATAATGTGAAAAAATATTGTAGTTGTTTGTTGTTGGTTAGTTACTAAGTCATATTTGACTCTTTTTCGATCCCATGGACTATAGCCCACCACGCTCCTCTGTCCATGGGGTTTCCCAGGCAAGAATACTGAAGTGGGTTGCCATTTCCTTCTCCAGGAGATCCTCCCAACCCAAAGAGTGAACCTGCTTGTCCTGCATTGGCAGGAGGATTCTTTACCACTGAGTCACCAGGAAAGTCTCAAGAAAATATATCTTGATATAAAAATGAAGATAGTATCTTTTATTTTGCCTTTGTTTTCTTGCAACTTCTATTCCTATAGCTTTTAGTTGTTGTCTTGTAATGTCTCGCTGAGTTTTCTAGTGATTGATCTCATGTAAATAAATTTAAAAAATTGAAAAAGGAATTACTTGTGTACAATTTGAACTAAGCAATGATCCGTATTCACAGTTGTTGAAATATTGTATTCGGAACTAATGTTAGCAATCCAGCATTGGCAACATTATGCCCTGTTTATTTACAGATGTTTGCAAATCGGTATAGTGACAGAAATGCATGAAATTGCAATACTTACGGAACTTTTTATAATGGAGAAAAAAGCTATGACAGAGGTAGGGATCTACTCATGTATTTCATGGAAATATTAATTTAATTGGTTTCCTTTAAAACTTTTGTAGAAATGGCAGTGATAGTTACAGAAGTAGGAAGATAGTTAATGCTTAGTTAAACAGATCTGGCCTTCTCTTTTGTTAATGAATGACTTCAAAGCTAAAATTTGCATTAAGAACATTAATGTAATAATTTAAAAGTACTCATTAGTCTGACATTTTTAGGATAACAAACTCAATTCTAGTGAAGTTGAACATGTGGAAGAACAGTGGTAGATTTAGGCAAGAAATAATCTGATCACAATAAAAATATACTTTTGCTTGAAAATCTGTCAAAAGGAATTCCAAGTATTTTAAAAAATGCATGTTAAATGGGCTTTGCTACAGTTTTGAAATAGATTAAAATTATATGCAAATTAATGCAAATCATGTGGCTTGAAGATTAAGTTTTGAAGTGCTATCTTCATTCCCTGGAGTAAATGGCTTTTGAAGAATGGATGTATATAAATATCTGGCTGGCTGGCTGACTGGTAGACAGACTGAATGAACGAATGATTGAATCCTTTTCTCTGCTTTGAAAGCTGTCATATTTTTCTTTGCCGCAAAACCAGGTTTTGATCATGTTCAAAATAGTCTAGAAAGTGGGAAGGTGAAACCCCAAGTTTTAGTGTAATCAATCCAGCTCAACCCAGTGAAGACCTTTTGCCTCAGAATGTCGCTGGCCCAGCTTAGAATTGCTAAGCTATAGTGTGTTTGAACCTCAAAGGAAGGGGGCCATCTTCTCAGCACTCATTCATTCCCTGAGTGTCCACTTAGCACTTCCCAAGAGCCAGGCATTGCTTTACATGCATCACTGCTGACCTCTTATACAGCAGTTAGTACTATTTTTGCCACCTATGCTTTCTGGAGATTTCTTCTTCCCTTAGATCCTGCCATATTTTATTTTCCTGGCTTTCCTTCTACTTCTATAAAATGTGATTCCATCTCCATTTCCGAACTTGCTTTGGGAGTTCCCTGTGGCTCAGTTTTTGCCTTCTGTTCTTTCTCTGCTCTGGTGATTCTCAACCCTGGCTTTGATCATAGCCTCTGAGGTGAGGCCCCAAGCATGGGCACATTTTAAAAGCTCCATAAATGATTCTGGTGCACAGCTAGGACTGAGAGCCATTTTTCATACTGTAATCCAGGGAATTGTTGTGTCTCAAAACGTCACTTTTGTCTCTCCTGATTAGTGTCACGCCAGCATCTTCTTTCTCTTAAATGCCTGTTCTGTGCCTCCAGCTAGCCAAGAGGATGTTTCCATTTAGAAATATCACTTCTCTGCTTCATCTCCAAAATATCTTTACTTCCTGATTTCTTCTTACTATTCTTTAATGCCAGTCCATAAATATTAGTGTTTGACATTCCTCATTGCCTTCATCTATTCAATATCTTTAGCATTGTATATCCACTTAACTCTGAGGCTAGTCTTAGCTAATCCTTTGCCCAAATGCGATTGATTCTTTGTTGCCTATAGGGTCACACTAAACATTTTTATCAAAGAATATAAAGCTTCATAATCTAGACCCACACATTGACTTCCACATAGGACGTCTGTTTCAGCCTTTTGTTAGAAGGGCCTGTACCTTTCCCCTTTTTGCCTGAATTCTTCCTTGACTGCTCCATGACATGGCTGTCTTTCCTTTTCAAGTCTTACTGATAGTATATGAATCTGAATCACATAACTCTTATGTTGAAGTTTGGCTATCACCTAGAAGACAAAATTCTAACTGATTTTGTGCCATAAGTGTCAACATATACTTCCTTTTGTTTATCAGAGACATTTATTAATACATCAGGGGAGGTGATGAGACATGGGTTATATATTATGGCAGCAACGTAAAGAATGTTAAAAACAAAATACCTATAAAATACAATGTGGGGGTTAATCTTCCTATAAGTTAGAGTCAGCACTCTGTATCCACAGTTCCTTAGCATCTGCAGCTTCAGCTAACCACAGACTATATAGTACTGTATTACTTACTGTTGAAAAATATCCACATCTAAGTAGACCCTCACAATTCAAACCCATGTTGTTCAAGGGTCAACTGTATTTTCTATAAGTTCATAGTCTATCACAATTAAATGGATGGCTATTGCATGCTAAGGACTTTATGTTCCTATTATTTCATCCTTTTGAAAAATTAAGTAGTATGATCTCAGTTTTATCATGAGGAAACTGAGATCCAGCCATATGAATCAGCTTTGTTCAAATTATGGCCTTGACTGAGAGTCCAGTTTGGCTCTTTGGAACTGAAATCTGGTGCTTTGTCTCTCTAGTAAATTTTTTCTTTTAGAAGGGGTCGGGGCGGGGGGTAGTTTCGAGGGGATAGGAGGTTGTACTTTTATTCCATTAACATTTTCCTTTCCTGAACTCACTGACCATGATAGGTAGTTATAAAGGTGCTAGTGAATGAAATAAAATGTGGGAAGGATCAGAGGATAACCTGGATTTCCTGGGTCTCCCTCCAAAAGCTCTTTTAAATTCAAACTGAAGCAGAGCAGCAACTTTCAGCATTGGGTTGTTAAGAGTTGTTTGAATAATGCCTTGTTTAAAGGGTTGATGCTGAAAATGCTCTAAGATTATCTAGCATATGAATTTTCTGAGAAACAATTTTAATAAATAGGATTTGAACTCGACTGTTGTTATCTGAGGGCTTCCCAGGTGGCCCTGGCAACCTACTCCAGTATTCTTGCCTAGAAAATCCCATGGACAGAGGAGCCTAGAGGCTACAGTCCATGGAGTCCCGAAAGTTAGACAGGATTTAGTGACTAAACAAAAAACAATTGTTATCTGAGAATTTAGACTAATGAACATTTCAAGACCTTGTAGACCAGGTGTGTTTCTTGCAGGAGAAGGGGTTAATTTTCCCACCACTGTGTCTTTGAAATGATAGATGAAGCTAGTGTTCCCATGATGGCTATTGTTCAGCTGAGAATGACTTCATGTATCAGTCTCCAGGAGACAGGAGACCGTGGATGCCCTCTGTTCTTTATACAGAGTGAAGGGAAGAGCAGGCACTTCCTTGGAATAGCTGCTGTGTCATTAGGTCTCTGTTTTATTTGTGAAATATATTTCCTAATTTGGATCTGATGACTAAATGGAGGTTAGAATACAGAATTCTAGCTATTGGGACTTCTCTGGAGCTCCAGTGGTTAAGACTGCACTTCCAGCGCCTCTACTGCTGGGGGCAAGGGTTTGATCCCTGGTCAGGGAACTAAGATCCCACATGCCACACTGGTGGGGCCAAAAATAAATACGTAAATCAATAATAAGCAATGCTGTGTATTTAAGAAAAGAATTGTAGCTCTCTTTGCTGGAATTTACCTATTATATTTTAAAAATGGTAACTACTTTTATCTAAATGAGTACACTGATGCTTATATTTACTGTTTTGTGATTAATGGAATAAATAACAGGCTTTAGCCATCAAGGTAACCAAATGATGTCTGGACTCTCCATGTCTTAAGTTTAGACCAATAGGTTTATTTCCTTAGATGTTATGTGATTTAAAACTTTTACTTGAACTCTGCCATATTTAATAGTGAAATTAGGAGTAGGAAGTTGCACTTCAAAGGGAAATGTAATTTTATTCTTTGAGCTACATTGTTGCTGAGATCAAAAGCATTTGAAGGGTGACCTGGGTGGCCATTATAAGTAATTGGAAAATAAGTGCAATTTTTATTACTGCATCTTCAAATGAGGACAGCATTCTTTCAATATCACTTTTATATAAAAACTTGCACAAACTCACTGTACATGTCTTAATTAGAACCTACTATAAAAAGACATTTCATTGTTTTTATAACTTGTGTTCAGAAATGAACCTGCTCTTATTTAAGTATTACATAGCAGAGACACTAAAATCCAATCTAGAACAGAGAAAAAGTATAAAATTGTGATGTGCTTAATGTAAGAACAGAGTTTCAGTACAGTTACAGGCAAACAGAATTTTCTCTGGTCCTAAACCAAATCTAATGATTTAACTTGGCTTATTTTTTGTACATATGTGACAGCTAAAGGATGAATTGCCTTCCAGACAAAAAAACCTTCTTGTAGTGGCTCATTTGGTAGTCTCTATTTTGTACTTGTAAGGACCTTCCTATTTGAGATGAAACTATTCTAATCAACAAACATGTATGAATTTTGTGAAAGAAGCTCCCAGAATCTTGTTTTTCAATATAAATACATTGTGTTGAATAGGATTTATGACTGGCTCCATGGACCCATGGGTATATGTAGATGCTAACTTGCAGAGCCGCAAGTGGAATGTCTCATCATTTTAATGATTATAAAAATAGTGAACTATCTGGTGAACTAAGAGTGAACTATTCTGAACTATCTGGATGATTTTTTTAAAGGATTCTCATGGAGAATTTCAGTGTCCATGCTTGCCTTCATATTTAGAATCAATTCACTGAGAGCTGATTTTTCTATATGGGCAAGAATTAAATAGCCGTTCAAATATGGAAAGTGAGGGAGTATTAAATCACCTCATGGCACTCACCTTGCCAGTGTGTACTGTATTCATGTTGAAAGTAGCTTAATTTCACAGGGAAGAGTGGACATGCCACACTAAGAGAACAGGTGGAACAGAAGCTTTCATGCCGTGCTTGGGAGTAGCTCTATGTGGGGAGGTCCAGAGAAGACTGATGAGGAAGGTGGAGTGAGACTGATCCGCAAGAAGTCAGTGAATTCTAAGTTTTGAAGGGTGCCCTGGTTTGGGCAGTGAGAAACCACTTAAGCTGTAAGACATGGCTGTGACATAGGCAGAACTATGATCTAGAAGTTTTTTTTTTTTTTTCTTTTAGTGTGAAGCATTTCCTTTTTAATGACATCTCCAACTAATAGTTATTAGTTGTCTTTTTTTAATGAGAACAATTAACTTTTTCATTGTAGTAAAATGTACACAATGAATATTATACTATTTTAACTATTTATTAAGTAAATATGTCAGTGGCATTAATTAAGTACAGTCACAGTGATGTGCAGCTGCCAGGACCATGTATCTCAAGAACAGTTTTCATTTTTCTTAATTGAAACATCAAACCCATTCAACCATAATTACCCATTCCCCTCTCCTGGCCCTGGCAACCACCACTCCACATTCTGTCTCCGTGAATTTGCCTATTTTAAGTACCTCATATAAGTGGAAATATAAAGCATTCGCTCATTTGTGACTGGCTTCTTTTACTGTAAAGTCTTAAGGTTTTGCCTACATTGTAGCATGTGTCAGAATTTCCTTTGTTTTTTTAAAACTAATTTTTATTGAAGTATAGTTTATTTACAGTGTTGTGTTAGTTTCTGATATACAATAACGTGAAACAGTTATATACTTATATTGTTGTTGTTGTTTAGTTGCTAAGTCGTGTCCAACTCTTTGCACTCTCATGGACTGTAGCCTGCCAGGCTCCTCTGTCCATGGGATTTGCCAGGCAAGAATGCTGGAGTGGGTAGCCATTTCCTTCTTCAGGAGATCTTCCCAACCCAGGGATTGAACCCATGTCTCCTGCTGGGCAAGCAGATTCTTTACCACTGAGCCACCTGGGAAGCCCACATATACTTCTATCTTTACTTTTTTAGATTCTTTTCCCATATAAATCATTACAGAGTATGGAGTAGAGTTCCCTGTGCTATACAGTACATCTTTGTGTGTGTGTGTCGCTCACCTGTGTCTGACTCTTTGTGACCCCATGGATCATAGCCCACCAGGCTTCTCTGTCTATAGAATTCTTCAGGCAAGAATACTGGAGTATATAGCCATTCCCTTCTCCAGGGGGTCTTCCTAACCCAGGGATCGAATCCAGGTGTCCCATATTGGAGGCAGATTCTTTACCTTTTGAGCCAGTAGGTCCTTATTAGTTACCTATTTTATATATAGCAGTGTGTCTATGTCAACCCTAATCTCCCAATTTAGTAGTTGTTTTTCAATAAATATCTCTTCCTTATATATTAAAGTATCCTGGAAACTCTCAAGAAAAAGTGGCAAATGAATACCTGGTCCCTATCATTAAAGAACTAAATGCTATACAGGAGCTAAGTAGCTGTACAGATGTAAGTTAGCATTATTACTGTAGTAAAAGAAAAAGCATTGTTCTAAGCAGGCAATTAAACTTACAGAAGATTTATAGCCCTGAAGATATCCTCCAAGTCTCCCTTGTTAACTAACAATGTTTTCATTTACTGTGAAAAATGGTGAATGCAAATTACGTACCCTATTACAGTTTGATTATCAGGAACTTTATAGTTACGTACATGGGCACTATGTTATAGATAAAGCTTGAAGAGTCAAAATGTTCACGCCTGCATGCTCAGTTGCTTAGTTGTGTCCATTGCGACCCCATGGACTGTGTAGCCCAGCAGGCTCCTCTGTCAATGGGATTTTCCCAGCAAGGATATTGGAGTTGGTTGCCATGCCTTCCTCCAGAGGATCTCCCTATTACAGGTTGATTATCAGGAATTTTATAGTTACATAAGTGGACCCCATATTTTAGGTAAATGTTGAAGACATCCGCATTAAAAACCCTTCAGGTGAGGTCAACAAAAGCGCAAATAAAAAAGTGGGACTGTATCAAACCAAAAAGCCTCTGAACTGTAAAGGAAACCATCAGTGGTTTGAAAGAGTGGGAGAAGATATTTGCAAATCATGTATCACGTAAGGAGTTAATATCCCAAGTATATACAGAACTTGTACAACTCAGTACCAAAGACAATTTGATTGAAAAATGGGCAGAGGATCTGAGTAGACATTTTTCCAAGGAAGACATATGCATAGCCAACAGATACAAGGAAAGATGGTCAACATCACAAATCTTCAAGGACGCACAAATCAAAACTACTGTGAGATATCATCTCATATCTATTATAGTGATTATTATTGAAAAGACAGGAAGTAACAAGTATTGGCAAGGATGTGGAGGGGAAAAGGGAACCTTTGTGCACTGTAGTGTAAATTCACGTAGCCACTGTGAAGAACAGTATGGAGATTCTTCAAAAAAGAAAAATGGAATATGAGGCAGAAATTCTGCATATAGGTATTTATCTGAAGAAAGTGAAAACACTAATTTGAAAAGCTATATGCACCTTTATGTTCTTTGCAGCATTATTTACAATTGACAAGATATGTTATTGCTTAGTCATGTCCGATTCTTTTGCGACCCCGTGGACTGGAGCATATCAGGCATCTCTGTCCATGGGGTTTTCTGGGCACAATTACTGCAGTGGGTTGCCATTTCCTCCTTCAGAGGATCTTCCTGACTCAGGGATCAAACCTGTGTCTCCATGTCTCCTGCACTGCAGGCAGATTCTTTACCACTGTGCCACCAGGGAAGCCCACACCAAGAGATGGAAACAATCTAAGTATTCATCAGTGAATGAGTGGATAAAGAAGAGGTGGACGTGTGTGTGTGTGTGTGTGTGTATATATATATATAAATAAGAGTGTACATCTGTACACTCATCTGTAAACTAGAGTGAACATCTTGCCATTTGTGACAACATAGATGGATTTTGAAGGCATTATGCTAAGTGAAATAAGTCAGATTAAGTCAGTAAGTATGATCTCACTTAAATGTGGAATCTAAAATAAATAACAAAGCAACACAAAACTAATAGATACAGAAAAGAGATTGGTGGTTGCCGTAGTATAGAGGGGGTTTGGAGGGAGGTCGGCAAATTGAGTGGAGAAGGTCAATAATTATGAACTTCTAGTTATAAAATAATTCATGAGGATGTAATATACAGCTTTGTAATTAGAGTCAATGATGTTGTACTGCATATTTGAAAGTTGCTAAGAGAGTTAATCTTAAAGGTTCTCATCACAAGAGAAAAGACTGTACCTTTGTATGGCGACAGATGCTAATTGTATTTATTGTAGCCATCATTTTACAGTGTATACAAATATCAAATCATTATGTAGTACACCTGAAGCTAATGCAATGTTTTTATGTTGATTAAAAAAAAAATTTGATATTCACTGGCATCTTTGAATGTTGTGGCTTGGGAGGATTAGAGTTATCCCTCCATTTTTCTCCCCAAATTGGAGGAATGCCAGAAGACATTTCAGAGTAGCCCCTTGTTAACTTGGCTGCTTTAACATCAAAGCTAGAGCTCTTAATAAGGGCCCGGTTTTCTGGACCAATATTGGCATTGGGTTAATTAAACCAAAGCCATACATTTCTCATGTCCTCTCTGTGCTTGGGGCTTCCCTGGTGGCTTAGACAGTAAAGAATCTGCCTGCAATGCAGGAGACCTGGGTTTGATCCCTGGGTCAAGAAGATCCCTTGGAGAAGGGAATGGCTAGACATTTGAACCCATGACTGAGTTACTAATACATTTACTTCATACTCCTCTGTGCTTAAACCCTTTCAATGTCTTATATTTACCTGGAATAAAATCTAGAATTTTTAAAGTGGCCCACAGCTCTGAGAGCCCTGGCGCTGCTACTTCTCCAAATCACTACCACTTCCAGCCTAACAAATTTCCACAGGAATGTTCTACCTGCTTCAGCCCAATCCCCAGTCTTTGCCTGGTCATGACCTCTCTTCTGTTCTCATGTGAAGAATTAATCTCTTTAGGAGATATTTTTTCCTTTCTTAATCTTTCAAACTAAATCAGGGATATGTGGACTCCTAACTTTTCAGTTTTTTCTTTCATAATAACTTTTACTGTTTATATATTATTTGCATTTGCTTTACCTGTGTCCTCAATGGGTCCATTGTCTTTATGAGCAAATACACCAATTTTGTGCTATAAACTCAGTGCCCAGCACAAAGTAG
Organism: Bos javanicus; assembly: GCF_032452875.1. Lineage (NCBI taxonomy): Eukaryota > Metazoa > Chordata > Mammalia > Artiodactyla > Bovidae > Bos > Bos javanicus. The sequence goes on from NC_083869.1 coordinate 93,174,242, forward strand.
GAGCTTAATGAGTATATTTTTTACTGGTGTATGGACAAAGAGAGGGAATATACGTATAAGGTTAAAATAATAATTGTAAATAGAAATAATTTCTAAACTTTAAAAAATCAAGCAAATATCTGCTGAGACAGGTTTGAATCCTATAAAGAAACTATGTCACAGCAGTCCTGGACAAGATATATTTAAGTGAAGGGAGTATTACATATATCTGACCGTTACTAAAGCATGAGTAGAAATATGAAGAAATCTTCAAAAATTTTGAGTAGCATATATATTTTTTATTAGTTGTTATCCTCATGTGATCAAAACAGTTCAGTAAGAGAAATACGTTTCCACAATGGAGAGGCATTTTGTGAATTAATAGACTGGAACTGTAAAAAGACAAAATAAGAGCAAAAGCTTAAAATGGCAGGGAGAGAGGAAATTTCTCCCACCTCCACCCTCCTCCCACAGTTCAGCAGCAAGAGTGTTTATTAAACCAGAAGTGATCAAAATCACTTTTACTGTGTCAGCGTGGGCTGAAAAAGACACCTGCATTTCATGAATTGATGAGTAATTGTTTTTAGTCCTGATTCTGAGTACCCTGTTGATTGCAGAAGTGTGAAGGTTTAGATCTGGAACACCTGGATTTAAGTCCTAGCATCACTTAGCTTTACATTAGACCTGGAATGAGTCACTTCACTTCACCAAGGCTGATTTTCCTTGTGAAATGGTGTCCTGTAGGATCCTTGCATGTATCAAATAAGACAATTACAGAGAATCTCTTGGAGAAGGCATGAAATACTAAAATAAGCTTTTGGGATTTGAGTATATATTTGTCTTTAAGTAACATACTTTGTGCAGATGTCCTGTCCTTTACTCCAGACAAACTTACATATCTCTTGGTGGGTGATATACAAACCAAGAAATGCACTTTGATGCAGAAAGTGCCATAATGCACAGATGAAGGAGCTTATTTTTGCTTCTGCCTACCTTTCTTTCCACACAATTCTGTGGGCAAGAAAGCATGACAGTTGGACAAGGGAGATTTATTGATCTAAGAAGTAAGCAAATTGAGTTTTGGAATAAAATATTCCGTTTACCCATGCATTAATTTAAAAAATGTAGTTTAATAATTATCAAAACATATCTGAGAATGAGGTAGAATAAATACAGGTGTTTTTTAATCTATTTGGATATTGCCTTTTTATATGAATGAAGCTTTTAGCTTCATGTACAGTTATTTTTATGGTTTTATTCTATTGACCAATTAAAGATAGTCTTGGATTTTTGAAGGATAAGTAAAGTATATAGGTGCTGTGGCATTTATTAAGGGAGATAGAGTGGATGGTATTATTTTTTAAAAACAGATTATTTTATATCTCTGAAATTATGAAGCACGTTAATCAGAAAAATCAAATATATAAATTCTATTTTACATGTAACATAATAACCATATATAACAGAAACAATGATGATGGTAACCTTTACATTGCACCAGAGAGCAAAAATATGTTATGTGAGTAAGGATGTATGTGTGAAGAGAGTGTGTGTGTATTTGTATACAGACATATGTGAAGAAAATACAATGTTAACACCAGTTATTTCTGGGATATGTGATTATAGATGATTTTTTTCTATAGTTTTTATTTTAGAGATTTTCTATGATGACCATATACTTTGTTGATGACAAGAATGTTATAGAAGTTCAGTTTTACACACTATATAAAAGTAACATACATAAAGTAAATTTTCTCTCTGAAATTAAAGGCTGTTACAGCTACAGCCTCCCTCACTGCTTTTAAATCACACTTCCGGTGCCCATTTAGATGTTTCATCCTCAGTAACATAAGGCGTTTCATTAGCGTCCAGTGGTGTATGATTGGACCTCCTGAGGTGTTATGCTTTCACATGAATTATTATAATGTATCATACATCTTAGTAATAACAATGAAGTTATCCAGTAAACATTCATAGGTAGTAACACTCTATAAGAATATGTGATTTCTTTTAAATGTTTGTAAGACAGTAAACAAATATTTTGAAATGTACTTTTACAAGTACATTTACATATGTATTTTGTATATTGGTGAATTCGGTGCTTTGGGGTTTTACAGTAATGGTGACTTCTTGCATAGTATCTCATGACTGTCTAAAGCACCAAGTCTATGCTCTTACAGCTGCCTAACTTCCCATAGGAAGGTTGGCTGTGATAATAAGGCACATAACATATCTTCATATCAATTAACTTCTGTGGCAACAGATATTTTATTGAAATGGTTCAAAGTATTATCTTATTTCTAGTAAGCTAGTTTTAAGAAAACTCTTAGCTTAGTTGTGTAACTCAATAAACTCAAACTTCCTGTTGATTAACTCTCTTTTTGTCCATTTTGCTTTTAAAAATGTTTTATCTCAAGCCTTGGTGGTGACTTCTTGCATGCATTCCATGCTTTAATCTGATGTGACTGTGCTGCAGAATTACATCTTTAATTCTCTTTGTGTTCTTTTAGATAGATTTGGGGTTTCCCTTGTGGCTCAGCTGGTAAAGACTCCGGCTGCAATGTGGGAGACCTGGTTTTGATCCCTGGGTTGGGAAGATCTCCTGGAGAAGGGAAAGGCTACCCACTCTGACCTGGAGAATTCCAGGGACTGTATAGTCCATGGGGTCACAAAGAGTAGCACATGACTGAGCAACTTTCACTTTCACTTCAGAGAGAGATTTGTTTTAATCTTTCTCTCCTCCACACCCTGGCAACCCTCTATCTTCCACTCTCTTCATTTTTCTGGCACCTCTTTACTTTTATTTACATTTTTAAGGCAACTCATCATTCTTGCATTCAAGGTTAAGATGGAAGGAAAGTAAATTTAGTATAATCAAAGGGAAAAAAATCATTTTAAGAACTGGCAAGCACATCCTTCATAAGAAACAACTTGTTTTGTTCAGGATAAGTTGTAAAGAGACCTGTCTCATAACAATAAATATTTTAGAGCCGCTAGCAAAATGTATCAATATATTTTTCTTAAAGGAGACGTTCCTTCCCAGTGTGAGTAAATGTTCTCTTTCCCCTACCCGCTACATATACATTCAGAAAGTTAAAGAGTAAGAGCTTAACCTCCTTTTTTCCAACAGAACATCAGGACGTATACACTTACATAATTAATACAATTTAATATTATTAACATAATTAAAATAGCAGCTTATATTAACTTAGTAGTAGTATTTAAGTCACAGATAAGAATATAGTTAAATAAAAATTTAAGACTCATAAATTTAAGGATTAAGAAAGTTTTACAGATGTAGAGGCATTTCTAAATTCAGGTTATCTATGATAGCTCTGGAGAAATAAATTTAAGACCTTCACAATTCTATAGGAAAAAATCCCACTCTAAAGTCATTTTTATTCATAAAATATAGCAGAAAATGTAAAACGTCCCTGTGTTCAGCTTTCATTCTTTTTCTGTAAAATTAATACATAATGGCATGCTTCCCATAATTACCATTGGCACATTAGTCTTTGTGGTACTAGTACAAACTAATCCCTTTCATGTGATATTTTAGAAGTTGTACAGAATTTTTTTCCTATTGTTTAATGTTTTTTAAAGTATGAGTGTCTTTAATAGTTTTCACCTTGACTATGGCTGTTTCTTAAAGTTTATTTTTGTGTTTAGTTGCTCAATTGTGACGACCTCATGGACTGCAGCCTGCCACGTTCCTCTGTCCATGGGGATTCTCCAGGCAAGAATACTGAAGTGGGTTACCATGCTCTCCTCCAGGGGATCTTCCCAACAAAGGGATTGAAGCCAGGTCTCTCCCGCTATTCTAGGTGGACTCTTTACGGATTGAGCCACCAAAGTATGAGTATCTTTAGTGTAATAGTTTTCACCTTGACTACTGGTTTTTCTTAAAATTTATTTTTAATTGGAGGATAATTGTTTTAATAAGTGTGTTAGATTTGCCATACAATTCCAGTCAGCCTTGAAGTACACATATGTCCCTTGCCTCTTGAATCTCCCTCCCACATCCCACCCCACCCCTCTAGGATGTCATGGAGTATGTGATTGAGCTCCCTTTACCATACAGGAAGTTCCTATTAGCTATCTGTTTTACATATGGTAATGTACAGGTTTTGTGCTACTCTCTCAGTTCGTCTCACCCTCTCTTTCTGTGTTTACAAGTCTGTTCTCTATGTGTCTCTGTCCCTATCCTGCAGATAGATTCATCAGTACCATTTTTATAGGTTCAATACGTATGTATTAATATACGATATTTGTTTTTCTCTTCATTCTGTATGACAGGCTCCAGGTTCATCCACCTCAATAGAACTGACTCAAATCTATTCCTATTTATGCTTGAGTAATATTCCATTGTGTATATGTACCACAAATTCTTTATCCATTCATCTATTGATGGATATCTAGATTGCTTTCATGTCTTTGCTATTGTAATTAGTGCTGCAGTGAACATCAGGGTACATGTGTCTTTTTCAGTTATGATTCTCTCTGGGTATGTGCCCAGAAGTGGAATTGCTGGATCATAAGGTAGTTTTGGAGAAGGAAATGGCAACCCACTCCAGTGTTCTTGTCTGGAGAATCCCAGGGACAGAGGAGCCTGGTGGGCTTCCATCTATGGGGTCGCACAGAGTCGGACACAACTGAAGTGACTTAGCAGCAGCAGTAGCAGCAAGGTAGTTTTATTTCTAGTTTTTTAAGGAATCTCCATACTGTTCTCCATAGTGGGTACAAAATCACTGCAGATGGTTATTGCAACCGTGAAATTAAAAAACGCTTACTCCTTGGAAGAAAAGTTATGACCAACCTAGACAACATATTAAAAAGCAGAGATATTACTTTGCCAACAAAGGTCCGTCTAGTTAAAGCTATGGTTTTTCCAGTGGTCATGTACGGCTGTGAGAGTTGGACTATAAAAAAAGCTGAGTGCCAAAGAATTGATGCTTTTGAACTGTGGTGTTGAAGACTCTTCAGAGTCCTTGACAGCAAGGTGATCCAACCAGTCCATCCTAAAGGAGATCACTCCTGAATGTTCATTGGAAGGACTGATGTTGAAGCTGAAACTCCAATACTTTGGCCACTTGATGAGAAGAACTCATTTAAAAAGACTGTTGCTGGGAAAGTTTGAAGGTGGGAGGAGAAGGGGATGACAGAGGATGAGATGATTGGATGGCATCACCGACTCAGTGGATATGAGTTTGAATAAACTTCGAGAGTTGGTGATGGACAGGGAGGCCTGGTGTGCTGCAGTCCATAGGGTCGCAGAGAGTTGGACACAACTGAGCAACTGAACTGAAATTTGCATTCCCACCAACAGTGCAACAGGTTTCCCTTTTCGCCACACCATCTTCAGCATGCTTTTCTGTATATTTTTTGTAATGGTCATTCTGACCCATGTGAGGTGAAACCTCATTGTAGTTTTGGATGGCATTTCTTTAATAATGAGGCGATGTTGAGCATCTTTTCATGTGTTTGTTGACCATCTCTATGGAGAAATGTCTATTTAGATCTTCCATTTTTTTTTTCTTTTTTCTTTTGATCAGGTAGCTAGTTTTTCTGGTGTTGAGCTGCATGAGCCGCTTGTTTATTTTGGAGATTAATCCTTTGCAAGTTGTTTCATTTACAATTATTTTCTCTCATTCTGAGAGTTGTCTTTTCATCTTGTTTATAGTTTCCTTTGCTGTGCAGAAGCTTTTAAGTGTAATTAGGGCCCACTTGTTTATATTTGGTTTTATTTCCATTACTCTAGGAAGTGGGTCAAAGAAAATCTTGCTGTGATTTATGTCAGAATGTTCTATGAATTAGTCTTAGTCTTTTATACTTTCTGGACTTACATTTAGGTCTTTATTCCATTTTGAGTTTAGTTTTGTGTACGGTGTTAGGCAATGTTCTCACTGAATCTATAGATTGCTTTGGGTAGTATAGTCATTTTCACAATATTGATCCTTCCAACCCAAGAACATGATGTATTTCTCCATCTGTTTCTGTCATCTTTGTTTTCATTCATGAGTGTCTTACAGTTTTCTCTATATAGATCTTTTGTATCCTTAGGTAGATTTATTCCTAGGCATTTTATCCTTTTTGTTGCAACAGTGAATAGGATTGATTCCTTTATTTCTCTTTCTGATTTTCATTGTTAGTGTATAGGAATGCAGGGGATTTCTGTGTATTGATTTTGTATCCTGTGGCTTTACTAAATTCGTTGATTAGCTCTAGTAATTTTCTGATAGTCTATTAAGGGTTTTTGCTCCAAAATCACTGCAGATGGTGATTGCAGCCATGAGATTAAAAGACGCTTACTCCTTGGAAGGAAAGTTATGACCAACCTAGCTAGCATATTCAAAAGCAGAGACATTACTTTGCCAACAAAGGTCCATCTAGTCAAGGCTATGGTTTTCCCAGTGGTCATGTATGGATGTGAGAGTTGGACTGTGAAGAAAGCTGAGCACTGAAGAATTGATGCTTTTGAGATGTGGTGTTGGAGAAGACTCTTGAGAGTCCCTTGGACTGCAAGGAGATCCAACCAGTCCATTCTAAAGGAAATCAGTCGTGGGTGTTCATTGGAAGGACCGATGCTGAAGCTGAAACTCCAATAATTTGGCCACCTCGTGTGAAGAGCTTACTCATTGGAAAAGACTCTGATGCTGGGAGTGATTGGGGGCAGGAGGAGGAGGGGACGGCAGAGGATGAGATGGCTGGATGGCATCACTGACTCGATGGACATGAGTTTGAGTAAACTCCGGGAGTTGGTGATGGACAGGGAGGCCTGGCATGCTGCAGTTCTTGGGGTTGCAAAGAGTCGGACATGACTGAGAGACTGAACTGAATTGAACTGATGTATAGTATGTCATCGGAGAAGGCAATGGCACCCCACTCCAGTACTCTTGCCTGGAAAATCCCATGGACAGAGGAGCCTGGTAGGCTGCAGTCCATGGGGTCGCTAGAGTCAGACACGACTGAGCGACTTCACTTTGACTTTTCATTTTCATGCACTGGAGAAGGAAATGGCAACCCACTCCAGTGTCCTTGCCTGGAGAATCCCAGGGACGTGGAAGCCTGGTGGGCTGCCATCTATGGGGTTGCACAGAGTCGGACACGACTGAAGCGACTTAGCAGCAGCAGCAGCATAGTATGTCATCTGCAAAGAGTGAAAGTTTCTTTTTCTTCCAGTCTTCATTCCTTTTCATTTCTTTTTCTTTCTCTGATTGCTATGGCTAGGAATTCCAAAAACATCTGAGATAATAGTGGTGAGAGTGGGCACCCTTGTCTTGTTCCTCATCTTGGAAGAAATGCCTTCAGCATTTCACCGTTCAGAATGTTTGCTGTGGGTTTGTCATATGTGGCCTTTATTACATTGAAGTAGGTTCTTTTTGTGCCCGTTTTCTGAAGACTTTTTATGATAAATGGGTGCTGAATTTGTTGAAAGCTTTTTATGCATCTATTGAGATTATCATATAAGTTTTCTCTTTTAATTTCTTAATATGGTGTATCACATTGATTTGCATGTATTGAAGAATCCTTTAAATATGTCCCACTTAATCATGGTATATGATCCTTTTAATGTATGGTTGAATTATGTTTGCTAGAATTTTGCTGAGTAGTTTTGCATCTATGTTCATCAGTAATATTGGCCTGTAATTTTCCTTTTTTGTAATGTCTTTGACTTGGACTTCCCTGATGGCTCAGATGGTAAAGAATCCAGCTGCAATGCGGAAGACCTGGGTTTGATCCTTGGATTGGGAAGATCCCCTGGAGAAGGGAACAGCTACCCACTCTAGTATTCTGGCCTGGAGAATTCCATGGACTACAGTCCACAGGGTCACGAAGAGTCGGACACGACTCAACCACTTTCACTTCACTTTGATTTTAGTATCAGGGTGATGGTGGCCTCGTAGAATGAGTTTGAAAGTGTTCCTTCCTCTACAAGTTTTTTTGGAAGATTTTGAGAGGGATAGGTATTAGCTTTTTTGTAAAATATGATAGAAGTCACCTGTGAAGCCATCTGGGCCTAGGTGTTTATTTTTTGGAAGATTTTTAATCACAGGTTTGATTTCCATGCTTATGATTGGTCTGTTCATATTTTCTGTTTCTTCCTGGCTCACTATTGGAAGGTTGTACTTTTCTAAGAATTTGTCCATTTTTTCCAGGTTGTCCATTTTATTGGCATATAGTTGCTCGTAGTAGTCTCATGATCCTTTGTATTATATTTCTACATTGTCTATTTTGACCTCTCCTTTTTCATTTCTAATTTTGCTGATTTGAGTCTTTTCCCTTTTTTTCTTGATGAGTGTGGCTAATGGTTTGTCAGTTTTGTTTATCTTCTCAAAGAACCGCCTTTTAGCTTTATTGATCTTTGCTATTCATTTCTTTTTATTTATTTCTGCTCTGATCTTTATAATTTCTTTCCTTCTACTAACTTTGGGGCCTTTTATTTTTCTTCTTTTACCAGTTGTTTTAGTGTAAGATTAGGTTGTGTATTCAATTTTTTTCTTATTTCTGGAGATAGGATTGTATTGGAGAAGGCAATGGCACCCCACTCCAGTACTCTTGCCTGGAAAATCCCATGGACGGAGGACCCTGGTAGGCTGCAGTCCATGGGGTTGCTAGGAGTCAGACATGACTGAGCGACTTCACTTTGACTTTTCACTTTCATGCATTGGAGAAGGAAATGGCAACCCACTCCAGTGTTCTTGCCTGGAGAATCCCAGGGACGGGGAGCCTGGTGGGCTGCCCTCTATGGGGTCACACAGAGTCGGATACAACTGAAGCGACTTAGCAGTAGCAGCAGCAGGGTTGTATTGCTATAAACCCCGCTTTTAGAACTGCTTTTGCTGCATCCCATAGGTTTTGAGTCATTGTGTCTGCGTTTTTTTTTTTTTTTTTCCTGGCTTGGTATTTTTAAAAAATGTTTATTTGCACATTTACTGACCACATTGATCCTGACTCCGTGTTTAGGGAAAATCCCTGTGATGCAAGCCCCAGTTTCCACGTTATACCCATTTGGAGAACCAGGCCCACAGCTGGATGGAAGGATGGTAATAAACAGGACCACAAGCCCCATCAGGGATAGGAGCAGTTGGTCAGAGTGCCTGGGATTGGGAGGCAGCACCAGTGAGTTCTCAGAGATGGCTGCTTCTCTGCTATGCATTCCCCGAGGCTGACTCACCCTGGCAAAGTTGATCCTGGGTCATTTCTACAAATGGGGTCTTGAGGCAGCGAGGTACCCAGGGACACCCAGCACCAGGGGAGGCACTGAATGGAATTATTCACAAAACGGCCATCAGCTGCTGTGCTTCCCCTCTTTGATTACAAAATAAAATGTATCTTACATGAAAGAGAGACGTGGGTCTCTGGTGAGCTGCCCTCTTCCCAGTATTGACGCTTGCTTGGCTGCTCTCTGGTGTGGCCTCAGCCTCCCACTAGGACCAGGGGGTCTGGGGATGGGGAGGCGTCTCCCAAGCCCACCCAGGGCTTGGCCTGGCTCAGAGCAGGAAGGAGGGTGGTCTGGGTGCCCTGGGGGGTGTGGGGTTGGGGCTCAGGGGAAGTCTCGGTAGGGCTTCACTGACTCAATGGACATGAGTGTGAATAAACTCCGGGAGCTGGTGATGGACAGGGAGGCCTGGCATGCTGTAGTCCATGGGGTCACAAAGAGTCAGACATGACTGAGTGAGTGAACTCAAAACTGAACTTTAAATATATCCTGCCATTCCCTTCTGGCCTTCAGAATTTCTGATGAAACCTCAGCTATTAACCTTACGGGGTTTCCCTTGTATGTTACTTGTTGCTTTTTCCTTTCTGCTTTTAATGGTTTTTTTCTTCAATTCTTCTGCCTCAGTTACTCTGCTATTGATTTCTTCTAGAATATTTTTAATTTCAGTAATTGTGTTCTTCATCATTGTTTATACTTTATTTCCTTTAGGTCCTTTTTAAATATGTTTAAATGGTTAGAGTTAAATAATTCTTGCATTTTCTCCACTCTGATTTCAAGATTTTGGATCATACATACTATCACTACTCTGAACTCTTCAGGTAGTTTATTTACTCTTCATTTATTTGGTCTTGTGGATTTTTTCCTTCTCCCTTCATCTGCACAATATGTCTGTCTTCTTTTTATCTAGCTTGCTGTGTTTGAAGTCTCCTTTCTCCAGGCTGTAGTGTTGTAGTTCCTCTCGCTTTTGGTCTCTGCCCCCAGGGGTAAGGTTGGTCTAGTGGCTTGTCTAGGATTTGTGATATGTAGGACTTGTGCATTCATTCTGGTTGGAGCTGCTGAGTTTTTGTTTTTTTGTTTTTTTTTTTTAACATTTGATGGGCAACACTGTGTGAGGTGGTGTTTCGAGGTGCTTGTGGGAAGCCTGTCTGCTAATGATTGGGTTTGTGTTCCTTCATGCTTGTTGTTTGGGGTGTCCTGAACTGGGTGCTGCTGGAAGTTGGGTGGTGCTGAGTCTTGGATACAGCTGAAAGTTTTCATGGGAGTTCTCACTGATTAATACTCCTTGGGATCATGAGTTTTCTGGCAGTCTGGAGTTCTGGGCTCAGTGCAATCACTCCAGAAGCTCAGGCTTTACCCCTCTGGTCTGGAAACTATGATCCCCAAGCCATTTGTTATGACAGTAAAGAGAATTAAAACAAACAAAAAAAGCCAAGACACAAAAATGAACCCCAGACAAATGGCAAAAATAAAATCAGAGAAACAAGAACAAGGAACACACACACACACACACACACACACACACGAAGCCAAAACATACCAAAGAAAACAAAGTACCAGAGTGACCTGGCAAGAAAAAGAAAGCAAAAATGATATCAACCAATTAAGGACAAAACTAACAAAAACACATAACAGAAAGCAAGACCAAAGCAGAGTTCCAAATGAGGACTAAAGAAAATAAATAAACATGGTGAAAAAAAGAAAGGAAGAAAAACCCCAAAAACAAAGTAAAATAGGGGTATTTTTAAAAATATTTAGATATATTAAAGAAAAAACACAAGAGAACTACAAAACAGAACAAAACAAAAAAAAGAAGAAAAAATATCCGCAGAACTGCAGAAAGCCAAATTAGAAGTAGAAATAGATCAACGAGAGAAAAAGTGTGATTAACGATTAAAAAAAAAGTTCCCAAGAGTCTAAATGGAGATGATAATAAAAAGTCAATAATAACAGCAACAGAGAAAAAGAAAAAAAAAATCCAGAACCAATTACAGGGTGAATCAAAATATAAGAGGAATATGTGTGTGTGTGCATGCACCAATGCACATTCAGTCGTGTCCAACTGTTTGTGACCCAATGGACTGGAGCCCACCAGTCTCCTCTGTCCATGGTATGCAATAATAAGAATACTTTTGAGTCTGAACTGTCGGTGTCCCTTCCCCCACTGTGAGCCACAGCCCACCTACACCTCTGTAGGAAGCCCTACAATACTGGAAGGAGCTGACTTCTGAACCTGCTGTGGGTACAGCTCAGACTCTGATCTGACCCTGCTCCTGTGCGCTCTTGCCTCCAGTGTCCACAGCTGCCAGAGCTAGAGCATTTTCTTTTGTGGGAGCACTCATCATTGTTTTATATATTCCATACATACAGCGTCTACCTAGTTGATCGTGTGGATTTAATCTGTATCTTTTACATCTGGTGGGGAAGGTTTTAGTCCTCTTCCTTAGTCACTCCATTTCGGGAACTCAATTGTGGTTTTATACCCACTTTTGCATGTGGGTCATCCACAGGAGTTTGCTCCTGAGGCTGCCCTGGTGGACTTGGGTCCGCCCCAGTGAGGAATGGATGTGGAGGTGGCAGTGCTGCTCGGATCTTGTGAATCTTGGTGGGTACCAGGTGTGCAGCGCAGCCAGTGGCCATGGGTGCAGGTGATATGGCATTACTAGAAGTTTTTCTAGCCTCTGGCAGCTCTTCCCCAGTGATGACTGAGTGTAGCTAGGATGGCTGCTTGGATTGCCAAGATTCTGGCAGCACCAGGTGTGCAGGAAAGCTGGCATCTATGGGCCCAGGAGATAGGGCACGGTTAGGATTTGTTTTTAGCCTCTGGCAGCTCTGCCTCAGTGAGGACTGAGTGTGGAGGTGGCATGGCTGTTTGGATCATGGGGACCTTGGAGATGCCAGGTCCACTGGGAAGCCAGCAGCCATGGGCACAGAAAATATGGTGTATTTGAGTTCTAGCCTCAGCAGCTGGTGCTCAGAAAGCCACCCTGGCTGGTCCTCTGTTGCTCAGCACATGAGGTGGTCAAAGGCAGTTGTGGTTGGGGTCCTTCTCTGTTACTTGGTGTATCAGGTGCTCAAAAGGCCACCTTCACTGGAGTCTCTCTATTCATCGGTTGCCAGTATAGGATGTGGGGAGGTAGAGGCTAAGTGATGACTCCACCCTCTGTGATTCAGCAGTTGTACCCAGTCTCCATTGCTACCCAGCTTTCCTCTGCAGGCATTCTCCCCAGGGATTTCCTCCCTACTGTCTCCTTGGGAGATGGCTGTCAACAGCAGTTCTGGCCCTGGGATTTCTCTCCAATCCCCACGCTCCAGATCTCAGCAGCAGCCCTATTTGAGATATGTAGGGCCAGAGTACAGATTGTTTTGTACTTCTGACTCCATTCAAACTGTCCAGGATTAGCTGTTTCACTCTCTGACAGCCTCAGATGCTTCCCTTTTGTCCCAACTGGTTGCCCCAGAGGCAGGAATCTCACTTCTGCTTCGCCCACTGGGTACAGGTCTGGTCCCACTCTCTCTACTCTTTTCCCTTCCTTTCTTCCTTCATCCTACCTAGTTTTGCATAGGGGGGACTCCTGCCAGTATTCAGCTGGTATTCTGCCAGATCTTCTGCATCTAGAGATGTTCCTGATATATCCATGGAGAGATATGTACTCCATGTCCACCTACTCCATCATCATCTTGTCTTCTCCCTTGAGTATTGCTTTTGATTATGGTTTTATTTGAATGAAAGTTAGCATATAAAATGAATTAATGCACAAATGTTCTAAAGATAAATCCAGGACAAAATTGGTTTTGAAAGTGGTATAATTTCACTAGAGATGAATGAATCAATTGAATGAAAGTGTGTGGTTAAGTCCACTAGTGTTATATGCATCAAACTTCTTTTTTATTTTCAGAGATTTTATTCCTTCAGATTTATACCACATGCAATAGCCAAAATCAGTGGCTAAACACTAAACACCATTCACAAAAGTTTCAAAATCTAAACACCATTCACAAAAGTGTGCTTTTTCAGCATCTAATTTTTTAAAAATGGAGTCCACATATAGCTGGAAATAAACAGTTCATATTCTTTGTAAAGCATCAGTTCAGTTCAGTCGCTCAGTCATGTCCAACTCTTTGCGACCCCATGAATTGCAGCACGCCAGGCCTCCCTGTCCATCACCAACTCCCAGAGTTCACTGAGACTCACGTCCATCAAGTCAGTGATGCCATCCAGCCATCTCATCCTCTGTCGTCCCCTTCTCCTCCTGCCCCCAATCCCTCCCAGCATCAGAGTCTTTTCCAATGAGTCAATTCTTCGCATGAGGTGGCCAAAGTACTGGAGTTTCAACTTTAGCATCATTCCTTCCAAAGAAATCCCAGGGCTGATCTCCTTCAGAATGGACTGGTTGGATCTCCTTGCCGTCCAAGGGACTCTCAAGAGTCTTCTCCAACACCACAGTTTAAAAGCATCAATTCTTCAGCGCTCAGCCTTCTTCACAATCCAACTCTCACATCCATACATGACCACAGGAAAAACCATAGCCTTGACTAGACGGACCTTTGTTGGCCACAATGAAAACTTAGTTGTGTGATAGTTACTGACCATGAAATTATGCCTGATTATTTTTATAAAATGTAAACTTTGAATGCCATTTCATCACTGTTGTGCTTTGAAGAACAGCAGTTTATTCTTGATCACCATGGAACTCAAAGATAGCTTTCATTTTCTTTTTAGCTAATGTAAATTCTAGAAATGAAATGATACTGAAAATCTTGCTTATTTATATTCAGAGAAAACTTTTTTTATTTCTGGAAACTTATAAGTGTATGATCTATAAAGGTTGTCATGTATTTTATGGTTGCTAAGATACCTGGAGTAACTAGACCACTGAGTCTCATTGCTCAGGTTGAGATTGAGCTAACTCTAGCATAAGCCATCCAGAGCCTTGTATAGTTGCCCTCTAACATTACCCATTTTAATGTGAGTTTATTAAAATAGGGTTTGGAAAAGTGAAGAAAAATTGTTGAATTTGCCTTTCATTTTTTGCTGTAGTTCTTAGAAAATAGCTTTCTACTTAAAATAGAGTTGGAATAACCTTGGTCATGTTGAGTACAACAGCAAAACAATGAAAAAAAATTGTCCCATCTAACTGCAGTAATAACTCTTAGAACTTAATCTTGTAGTATTTTTCTTCCAAATTGTGGATGTTTCTGAATCAGTCACACCTTGTGCACAACCAGTACATTGATGAGGATAACTCAAACTAGTTTGCTCTCAGCTGTTTTCTAACAGTATTGTCACAGTTTTCTACTGCTGCTGATTTTTCATTTCTGCCATGCATTTGTCACTTCTGTTGATACCTTTGGTGTTTGTGATGAGATGAATCTGGTTGGGAGGATAATAGTGCGCAAAAGCTTCCAAACAGAGCAGAATGGAAAATTAGAGCCTCAGAAGTATCCTTGAGGATGGATTCCAGTAGATGATGTCTGCCCACATTGACAGTAATGATGCTAATGCAGAAATACTGGAGATTAGAAAACAGAGTGTATGAATGAGGGCAAGGCAAAAAAAAAAAAAAAAACAACTCCACCTATTCAGAAAGAATACCTCACTTCACTTCTTTGTAAAGCTGAAAAATGTCATGAGTGTGTTGAGCTCCAAACAGAACAAGTACAATATAATTCTAGAATAATGTCTTATCAGTGTCAGAGCCTCTCAAGTTGTACCATGATTAGTGTTATGTTGCTGTTTAAATGATTTTGTTTCTAGAGGTGCAGATCTTTAAATACAGTATATAGATTTTTATATGGGAACTGCAGTGTTGGTGATGCTTTGTTTTATAATTAGGGCAAATTTCCTATGGTTTATTTTTCTCTGTTTCCAGTGAAAACAATGTTCTCTCTCCTTTTCGTATTGGGAATATGGCAGTTTTAGGTCATGGTAGCAAATTCAGACTGTCAACATTGTGTCACAGCAATAATCCTTTTTTTTTTTTTTTGCAAAAGAGTTTTTTTGGTGTTAAGACAATTAAAAAATTAAATATAAAATAATGAGGGACAAGTTTTAACATTGTAGGAAATTAGAACATTTTCGAATTTACTTTAAATGAGTAACACTATTTGGTTGCTAATATTCCAGAGGATTCAGCTGTCTCATGGAAAATTGAATATCTGAGTAATTTCCAGTTAGACTAGAAATTATCTGAAAACTTAAAAATTTCCCATTTATAAATCTAAATAAATGGGAAATTTTTAAGTTTTCAGATAATTTCTAGTCTAACTGGAACCTGGGAGAAGGCAATGGCACCCCACTCCAGTACTGTTGCCCAGAAAATCCCATGGACGGAGGAGCCTGGCAGGCTGCAGTCCATGGGGTCGCTAAGAGTCAGACATGACTGAGCGACTTCACTTTCACTTTCCACTTTCATGCATTGGAGAAGGAAATGGCAACCCACCCCAGTGTTCTTGCCTGAAGAATCCCATGGAGAGGGGAGCCTGGTAGGCTGCAGTCCATGGGGTCGCACAGAGTCGGACACGACTGAAGCGACGCAGCAGCAGCAGCAGGATTGAACCTATAGCAATGTGTGTATGTGTGTGTACATTCAACAGTAATTTTTTTTGAGGGGATAGTCTTTCAAGCCTTTCTCTAATCACTCTAGCATCTAAAATAAAGTAATATAAAATTTCCAGGTGGCTACAAAATATTAGATACATTGATGCTAGCATTGGGTGTATTGGTGGTAGTGGGAGGGAAAATAATGATTATGCATGATTTATATGCTACAGAATTAAAGTGGCCTTTCATTTCCTTTAAAGAATGCTATTTTCTCAAATGAGGAGGGTTAAATAAGAGCCTTAAAGAGAGAAGTGAGACAGTGACATCTGCTATGAAGAGTTACTATAAACAATGAGGGATCAATGACAGAAAAGAATAAAATATGTTCTTAAAGAATGAAGGGGGGAAATTTAATAATTTCACTTTTTAAACGCACCTGAAAAATTAGAGGGATTTAAAACTCCCTAGAGTAGAGAGAATAGTTTCTGTTAGAATGACTGGTTAAGATTTCTGAGCAAATGTGCCAGAAAAAATGATTCTGAAACAATGTAGTTTTTAAATCTTTGCTTCATCCTGACTCCTGATGAAGGGAATGGCTGTGTAGGACTGGCCTGCACCATGCACTGCTTTCCTAACTCCTCCACAGCTGATTTATTAATGACTGCTACCTTCAGTTCAGTTCAGTTCAGTCACTGAGTTGTGTCCGACTCTTTGAGATCCCATGGACTGCAGCACATCATGATTCTCTGTCAATCACCAACTCCCGGAGCTTACTCAAACTCATGTCTGTGGAGTCAGTGATGCTATCCAATCATTGCACCCTCTGTCTTCCCCTTCTCCCTCTGCCCTTCAATCTTTCCCAGAATCAGGTCTTTTCCAATGAGTCAGTTCTTTTCATCAGGTGGCCAAAGTATTGGAGTTTCGGCTTCAGCATCAGTCCTTCCAATGACTATTCAGGACTGATTTCCTTTAGGATGGACTGGTTGGATCTCCTTGCAGTCTAAGGGACTCTCAAAAGTCTTCTCCAACACCACAGTTCAAAAGCATCAATTCTTCAGTGCTCAGCTTTCTTTACATCCAACTCTCATCCGTATATGGCCACTGGAAAAACTATAGCTTTGACTAGATGGACCTTTGTTGGCAATGGTTGACTGCTACCTTCATTCCTCAAAATTGTTAAATTTCTTTAAGAAAAGCTGAAATATTAGGAAATGTTTTACTAGGATAAGGGGAAATAGACCATTTAGCTAGACTTGGCTGCATATTCCTGAGGTTCCACTCCATGATGGTGAGGCTCTTAAACTGAAGGGTACATCAGAAACCTCTGGAAGCCTTGGTTAATAATTCAGGATTCTGGGATCCCTGCAGAATTTCTGATTCGGAAAGTTTGAACTGGAACTGGGAGTTCACATTTCTAACAAGTTCCCAGGTGATGCTGTTGCTTCTAGTTCTGGGCCCACACTTTGAGAATCTCTATCCAAATGGAAGCTTAGAGGAGAAAAAACAGCGAGGGGGGCAAACCTTGGCCCAAAGCACAGCAGTCAGCTTCTCACTGGATGCAAAACTCACGGAACTGCCTTTTATTAGTAGATCCTTTACTAGGTCTTGACATGCAATCTTCCATCCAACCTTGTGAGGGATTTTCCTATTTAGATTTATCTTATAAAACCTCTCTGCTGCTGCTGCTAAGTCACTTCAGTCATGTTTGACTCTGTGCGACCCCATAGACGGCAGCCCACCAGGCTCCCCCATCCCTGGGATTCTTCACGCAAGAACACTGGAATGGGTGTAAAACCTCTCTAAGTTTGGGCAAATGATTTCTCTTTGAGTAGCTATTTAGGACTTTTGAGTAAATGTGCTGGAAAAAGTGATAGTGAAACAACATATGTATGTGTATGTATGTATGTGTTTTATATATATATATATATATATAAAACACTTTAAAACTCTTTTAGTCTTTGTTTGAACCTGACTCTTGATGAAGTAAATGGCTCTGGCGTTTAGCTATGTTGCAAAATCACCTGTACAGAACTCGGTTTCTTTAATTAACTTACCTAAAGTTTGAAGCCAGAGATGCAGTTAGACCTAAATGTCAGTCTTGGCTATTTGGGTCTGAAGTCTCACCTCTTTGCATCAAAATATACTTTTGTGCTTCTTTCCAAAGAATCTCTACTTCCTTTTCATTTTTTTTTTTCACATATTGTTCAGAAGCTCTCAAGCATGCTTGTATTTTTATACCATTTTCTAAAATTAAATTCTGACCTGATAGCCCTCACTGGCAAGTAACACTAATTATTTAATAGCAACTGTGTGTATGAGTCATGGAAAAGTACAAATGTGAGAGAAGAGCTACAAATGGTTTTAGCAAATTAGTGGAGCAGATATAGAAATAACTCTTCAGTGAGAAACAGCTAGCTGGCCGTGAACTATGCTAAGAACAATACAGAAGGTATCTCATCTAATCACAATGAGCCTGTCCCAAAGAAGAGTGTTGCCTTTGGAACGAGTGCACTCATTGTGTTTGTTTTTATCCAAACTGATGTCAGGGAACTGATGTCATATTTCTATGCAAAAGTCATTTAAGTGTTCTTAGGTTACTGTTTATCTGTGTTTAAGGTTAAATCATTTTAGTACCATCACAAGTTAAAAGTCACAGGTAGAAAAAAATACAATATGAGTCTCATTCTGAGCTGTGATCATTTAAATTTGTTTACGTGAAAATATTAGTTTAAAAATAATATTTTTCAATTTAATATTTTAATTTGTGCAAATCATTGATGTGGAAATTTAGCTTTATGAAATATACTCACTGAGATGTCATTTTAGTCATGTTTTATTAAAAATACTAAATTTGCATAAAATTTCTGGCCATATCTTTCAAGCACCTTGATCATAGGGAATACATGTTATGTATTTTTTTTACATCATGCTTGTAGCTCAGCAAGGTGTCATGTGTGTGATCGGAGTCAGTATTTTTTTAAGAAATGGTAAAGTATTACTTCTGTTGAGTTACAAATTTTTAATTCAAATCCACCTGTGAATTTTTTTATGAGGACAAAATAAGATAATGGCTTCAGATAAGAACTCGAGCAAGTATGTTACACATTCCACTTTCTATCAGACTTTACTAATAACCTGCATTATTGATTTACCCTTCTAGGTATATTTTTGAATATGACAAGGTTATGATTTTCATAAGTGATTTTATTACTGTTTGACTTCTGACCCCAACATCTCTTAGCCAGCCTTTTTCCCACTGGGCCACATTTCTAGGTCAAATTATTGAAGAGGGGAGAAAGATGTAACATTTTCTAGAGAGAAACTCTCCCAGAGTACACATCTTAAGATAGGAAAATATATCATGTATGCTAAGGATTACCTATAGCTAAATTAAAGTTTAAAATAGAAGCATGTGTTGAATTGAAAGTGAGTTTGGAAGGATATAATAATCTGACAGGTGTTAATGTTACCCTCAAAGGGAATAAACTAGAAGCCATAAAAAGCATACATCTCCCCTCATTATGTTCTATGATGTTCCTGCAGTGTTAAAGGGAAGCATGGAGATGAAAATAATTAGCTTATGTAAAGCTGTATATTCTGATAATCCAAGATTCAACTTTCTGCCTCAAAAAGATTTTCATGTGGAAAATCTTTTTTTTTTTTGCTTTTACTTCTGAGTTTTTTTTTTTGAAATTATTCTTTTTTTTTAAATTTTTATTTTATTTTTAAACTTTACAATATTGTATTAGTTTTGCCCAACATCGAAATGAATCCGCCACAGGAATACCTGTGTTCCCCATCCTGAACCCTCCTCCCTCCTCCCTCCCCATACCTTCCCTCTGGGTCATCCCAGTGCACCAGCCCCAAGCATCCAGTATCGTGCATCGAACCTGGACTGACGACTTGTTTCATACATGATATTATACATGTTTCAGTGCCATTCTCCCAAGTCTCCCCACCCTCTCCCTCTCCCACAGAGTCCATAAGACTGATCTATACATCAGTGTCTCTTGCTGTCTCATACACAGGGTTATTGTTACCATCTTTCTAAATTCCATGTATATGCGTTAGTATACTAAATAGACATTTCTCCAAAGAAGACATACAGATGGCTAACAAACACATGAAAAGATGCTCAACATCACTCATTATCAGAGAAATGCAAATCAAAACCACTACGAGGTACCATTTCACGCCAGTCAGAATGGCTGCGATCCAAAAGTCTACAAGCAGTAAATGCTGGAGAGGGTGTGGAGAAAAGGGAACTCTCTTACACTGCTGGTGGGAATGCAAACTAGTACAGCCACTATGGAGAACAGTGTGGAGATTCCTTAAAAAACTGGAAATAGAACTGCCTTATGATCCAGCAATCCCACTGCTGGGCACACACACTGAGGAAACCAGAAGGGAAAGAGACACGTGTACCCCAATGTTCATTGCAGCACTGTTTATAATAGCCAGGACATGGAAGCAACCTAGATGCCCATCAGCAGATGAATGGGTAAGAAAGCCGTGGTACATATACACAATGGAGTATTACTCAGCCATTAAAAAGAATACATTTGAATCAGTTCTAATGAGATGGATGAAACTGGAACCTATTATACAGAGTGAAGTAAGCGAGAAAGAAAAACATGTGGAAAATCTTAACTTTATTTGGCTATGTGAGTGAGTGAATAATGGTTGCTCAGTCGTGTCCAACTCTTTGTGGCCCTGTGGATTGTAGCCTGCCAGGCTCCTATGTCCATGTAATTCTTCAGGCAAGAATAATGGAGTGGGTTGCCATTTCCTTCTCCATTATTTGGGTATAGTTTGTTCTTTTGCACAATGCTTACAAGATTTTTTTATAATAAGCTTTATTGTATAAATCATAAAATATAAACTTTAACTATATTTTAATATTGTCCAAATTTTGCTCATAGACTCAAAATTACACTGTTAGGTATTTAAGAGATATCAATAAAATATATTTTTACAATCTTGGTGGTACTTGTTTGTTTTTTATAAAATGTAAAAAACTGGTTCTGAAGATTGCACACATCCATCAAATCTGATTTAGTCTTGTTGAATATAAGAGTATGGCTGATTTCTTTCAATTCTGAGACCCTGTCATACCCGCCTTTGCCTTTATATAGATTAGTAGTGAATAGATTCTGATTTCAGCTGATTTTATTTCATATAAAACTGTAACCTTCACAAGTACACATCAACCTCAAACTCATTAGAGAGGTTTATTATTTTAACACTTTTTTCCTCCAAATTATTTGAATAGATAGTAACTGATTTGAAAACTAAGATATTATCATTCTTTTCATCTGTAGAAAGGTTTGACATATAAGCCTGTATAAAAGTGGAAAACAAGTATGTGATAAAGCACCATACGTAATTAAAAGACAAGAGACAGGTGGTAAAGAGTATCTGCTGTGTATTTGATAAAGGATTAATATCTAGAATATAAAAGAAGTCTCTGTGAATCAAAATGGAAAAGAGTCAAAAAAAATAGGAAAGAAATATGACACTTTTGAACAAATTAATAGAAGTAAGTTTATATAAGAAAGGAATAACAAACATGAAAAATGCTCATTTTCAATACTATTTATCTGGAAATTGAAAATTAAAGTCCTTTCTGAAGATTGGCAAAACTGATAAGGATTGATAATATCCACTGTTAACTTTTACACATCATAGGAAATACATTTTAATTGCAAATAAGTACAGGCACACAACTGCAACTAAAATTTTGCAAGCTAAATTTACTATACTATAGTATACTTACATTTACTGTAAATCAACCAGTCTTGTATTTTTTGCCCATTGACTTTATTTCAGAAAAAAATGTAATCTAGTACATTGATTTCATTTCACATGCTTCATAATCTTCATTTAATTGTAGGAATACATCCCAATGTTTCATCTATTTTATTGCTTACACTTTGGTTGTTTTCTACTGTCATTTCCTGAACAGTGTGACCATGAAGGTTGTTGTACACATCTCCAGGTTTGCACAAGCTAGGTTCTTCCTGGCAATGCGATTGTGTAGTCTTTGGGTGTGTGCTTGTAAGCTTTATTTGATACCATCAAACTCTTCTCCTAAGTGTTTGGTACTCATATATATTCCCCCAGTGTAAAAAGAGCTGTTCTGGCACACACTAGTAAAGTAATGCTCAAAATTCTCCAAGCCAGGCTTCAGCAATACGTGAACCATGAACTTCCAGATGTTCAAGCTGGTTTTAAAAAAGGCAGAGGAACCAGATATCAAATTGCCAACATCCTCTGGACCATCGAAAAAGCAAGAGAGTTCCAGAAAAACATCTATTTCTGCTTTACTGGCTATGCCAAAGCCTTTGACTGTGTGGATCACAATAAACTGTGGAAAATTCTGAAAGAGATGGGAATACTGGACCACTTGACTTGTCTCTTGAGAAATCTGTATGCAGGTCAGGAAGCAACAGTTAGAACTGGACATGGAACAACAGACTGGTTCCAAATAGGAAAAGGAGTATGTCAAGGCTGTATATTGTCACCCTGCTTATTTAACTTATATGCAGAGTACATCATGAGAAACACTGGGCTGGAAGAAGCACAAGCTGGAATCAAGATTGCTGGGAGAAATATCAATAACCTCAGATATGTAGATGACACCACCCTTATGGCAGAAAGTGAAGAAGAACTAAAGGGCCTCTTGATGAAAGTGAAATAGAGTTAAAAAGTTGGCTTAATGCTCAACATGCATAAAACTAAGATCATGGCATCCAGTCCCATCACTTCATGGCAAATAGATGGGGAAACAGTGGAAAGAGTGGCTGACTTTATTTTTCTGGGCTCCAAAATCACTGCAGATGGTGTTTGCAGCCAAGAAATTAAAAGACGCTTACTCCTTGGAAGGAAAGTTATGACCAACCTAGACAGCATATTAAAAAGCAGAGACATTACTTTTCCAACAAAGGTCCATCTAGTTAAGGCTATGGTTTTTCCAGTGGTCATATATGGATGTGAGAGTTGGACTATAAAGAAAGCTGAGCGCCGAAGAATTGATGCTTTTGAATTGTTGTGTTAGAGATGACTCTTGAGAGTCCCTTAGACAGCAAGGAGATCCAACCAATCCATCCTAAAGGAGATCAGTCCTGGGTGCATTGGAAGGACTGATGCTGAAGCTGAAACTCCAATGCTTTGGCCACCTGATGTGAAGAGCTGACTCATTTGAAAAGACCCTGATGCTGGGAAAGATTGAGGGCAGGAGGAGAAGGGGACAACAGAAGATGAGGCGGTTGGATGGCATCACCGATTCAATGGACATGGGTTTGGGTGGACTCTGGGAGTTGGTGATGGACAGGGAGGCCTGGCGTCCTGCAGTTCATGGGGTTGCAAAGAGTTGGACACGACTGAGCGACTGAACTGGCTCCATTCCTGTGTAATAACATTGGTCTAGCTTTTTAATTGTTGCCAGTCTAGTGGATATGAAATCATATTTCCTAATAGTTTCATTTTTATAGTCTTCTGATTTTCAGTGATGTTAGATATTTTTTATGTATTGAATCATTTCTGTTTCTTCAATGAGATGCATTTTTGACATGTGTGCACTTTTCCTTTGTATTGAAGGATTTACTTATTTCATAAACCTTTTTCCTTATGTCCTGGATATTAATCCTTTGTCTGTGTTTCCAGTGTCCAATCTTCCTGCTTGAGGGATTTTATTTCACATTTCCCTTTCAATAAAGAAGTTTTCTCAATTGTAATATAGTTCAATTTGTCATTTTTTTCTTCATGAATTATGTTTTTTAAAAGCCTATACAATAAATCCTTATCTCAGTGTCTTAAAGATATTTAAGAAAATCTTTAACCAATCTATAATCTATTGAATATTATGGAAGTAGAAATTTAATTTCACTTTTTCCATTTGGATAACTCAGTAGTCCAGAGCCATTTAATGAAAATCCACTCTTTCCCCTGTAATCAAATATGCCATAAATGGCATGGATCTGTTTCTGGACTCTTTGGGTCATTGGCCAGATTGTCTATCGTTTTAAAATTTTTGTTTTATCCATTCATTCAACACTGATTTATTGAGTGTCATTTATATGACAGGTACATTTCTACAAATTTGAAATTAATCAGTGAGCAAAACAAAGATTCTTGTCCAGTAGAGCACATATTCAAACACAGAGACAGACACATAAATAATATTAAATGTTATATTTAATATAATTAAATATGTTAATATAGCATATTAAATATGTTATATTTAACAGACAGCATATTAAAAAGCAGAGACATTACTTTGCCAACAAAGATCCATCTAGTCAAGGCTATGGTTTTTCCAGTAGTCATGTATGAATGTAAGAGTTGGACTATAAAGAAAGCTGAGCGCCAAAGAATTGATGCTTTTGAACTGTGGTGTTGGAGAAGACTTTTGAGAGTCCCTTAGACTGCAAGGAGATCCAACCAGTCCATCCTAAAGGAGATCAGTCCTGAGTGTTCATTGGAAGGACTGATGTTGAAGCTGAAACTCCAGTACTTTGGCCACCTGATGTGAAGGACTGACTCATTACAAAAGACCCTGATGCTGGGAAAGATTGAGGGCAGGAGGAGAAGGGGACAACAGAGGATGAGATGGTTGGAGGGCATCACCGACTCAATGGAGTTGCGCTTGAGTAGACTCTGGGAGTTAGTGATGGACAGGGAGGCCGGGCGTGCTGCAGTTCATTGGATCATAAAGAGGTGGACACGACTAAGCGACCAAACTGAACTGAAATACGATACAGAATGTTAAATGATGATAAATCCTATTCACCTCTATATCAATGGAAAGATTAAAATCAAGGATCAAGATGGACAAGGTTCGGAGAAGAGTTGCAGCATTTTATAAGGCAGGCTACATTGGTAGAGCAAAGCAGGTTCCCTCCTCTCGTTTATCTTCAGGGGTGTATTGTTTGTTACATGTTTACTACATGATTCTCAATAAACATTTCAGTTTGCTTGTCTAGAATCATGAAAATACTGGATTATTTAACTTGCAGAATTAGTAACATATTAACATAGTAAATGTGGCTTCCCTGATGACTCAGATGGTAAAAAATCTGCCTGCAATGCAGGAGACCCAGTTTTGATTCCTCAGTCCAGAAGGTCTCCTGGAGAAGGGAATAGCGACCTACTCCCGTATTCTTCCCTGGAGAATTCCATGGACAGAGAAGCCTGATGGTCTTCAGTCCATGGGATTGCAAAGAGCTGGACATGACTGAGTGACTATCTCTTCACTTCAACATAGTAAATACACTTTTTGTCTCTCTCATTTCACTTTGAGTAAATAGTTACAGTAGGTATAGCGTTGTAAATTGACAATTACTGTAGCACATTGAATAAAATCATTCTACTGTTGGCTTTGTTTTTGCGGGTTGCTGCCAAGATATCAGCTGTTAGTTTACTTACAATTTCTCTGTAGTTGATGTATTTTCCCCTCACTGTTTTGAAATTGTTCTCTTTTCTTAAGTTTCACTGTGATGCGTATAAATTATGAGTTTTTTTTTTTAAAAAAAAACTGTATCCTGTTTCAGGTTTTTTTGGATAGGAAGTTTGATTACTTTTGGAATTATGGAAAACTTCACAGTGATTATCTCAAATCGTTTTGTCTTTACTACCTTTCTGAAACTTTGATTAGATACCTGTTAGACCATCTACCCCCTTTCTTCCATGATGCTTTAATCATGTACTCTTACATTTTGCACCTTTTCGTGTCTATGGGCTGCATCTGAATTGTTGTCTTTAATTCTTGTTATTTAAATCTTATTTCCATTTCATGATGCTTTCAGCAATATCTAATAAGCTGTTTTACATAATTCATCCTGCTTTAAATTTCAGTTATTATACTTTTCCTTTGTTCTACCACCTTTATCATTTTTGGTTTCTTATTCTTTGTTTTTAAAGCTTTCTTTTTATGTCTTTAACACATGAAACACGGGTATTTTACATTCTCACTTTTAACATTCTAATATGCAGTATCTTTGGAGATGATTTTACTGTTTTTGTAGTCTGAGTCTCATGCATACTGCCCGATGTGTTTTTTCTTTTTCTTTTTTAATTTATGTTCTTTAGAATTATTTGTAATTTACTTGAAAATATTTGTGTGTCTGTCTGTTTTTGCCAGCCATTTGGAAACACCACCACCCAGAATCACTTTAAATGAAATTCTCAGCATCTGGTTATTGGAATTCAGGATGGATATATTCAGATGTGACTTCCCCATCCCCTCTCTCACCTACTGCTGGTGTCAATATAGTCACATTTGCTTGCTGAGATCTTCCATGTAGTGAATGTATTTTTCAACACTGTTGCAATGACAGTATGGATTTTTAGTGTCCTAGTTTTTTGTGAATATCAGCTATGAGTATCTGCTATAAAGTCTCTACCTTCAATATTTCCTGTAGGTTGTTTCCTTCTCCTGTACCCTGTGCGAATTAATAATCAATGTTACTAAGTTTTGTCATATACTCTCCAAATCAAACTTTAGTGCTTACTGATTTCCTGGGTCCCTCTTTCATTTTATTTTAGCCTCTGTGGATTCTTTATTGTCCTTGATTTACAACTTACATTTTTTTAATTGAGAAATATTATCTGGCTTTGTAATATCGCTCATTTAGTGTTTCATTCATCTTACTAGAGGTTGAAATTTCAAGCTCATTATTAACAGTGTTTAAAAGTTCACTGTTATGATCCTTTTTAAAGACTTGATAAGATTCTTTAAGGTTGTTTTCTCATTTATCTCAAGATTGTATCACTCTAGTTCTTTGATGT
This sequence comes from Bos javanicus, assembly GCF_032452875.1. Lineage (NCBI taxonomy): Eukaryota > Metazoa > Chordata > Mammalia > Artiodactyla > Bovidae > Bos > Bos javanicus. The sequence continues at coordinate 93,200,770 of NC_083869.1, forward strand.
AGAGGTTGCTTGACTATTTAAATTGACTGTGAAAATTCTTGCAACAGACCATTGTAGGAAAGAAAAATGTCACAAATGAGATGTAGTGGCTATTGGAAAAAAATATCCACTGAGATTCGAGAGTGAAATTTGGGATCTATTAACCTTGACAGCATAATTAGAATGCTGTCATTTTTCAAGCAGATGGAAAAGTGAATCTTCTGTAGGACTTAAAGGACACTTAGAATCTCCTGAGGATTTTGATTATTTCTAATTCATAAAGTGCTGAATGTATATTATTTTAAAATAGAAACTCTTTTAATAAATGCATTTGCAACTAAAACTTCTAAACTCAGACTGTCTGCTTTGTGTTTCAGCATATGACTTGGCTGAATATTGACCTTCTTGCAACCTTTTAAATGAGTGTAGTTTGAGGTGCTGAATTCTAAGAGGCATGTTGGCATTTAGGGAGTAGTGAAGAGCTAACATCTTTGTAATCTAACTTTTGAACCTTTTCATGAAATTTAAATGTTAGTACAATGATATCATTGCAAACACTAAAGAATCATTTAAAGACTATTTCTATACATTAGAACTGCATGAGCATCCAGTTGATTAGTGGCACCTTACTTGGCATTTACGAGAATGGAACAAACCTCAGAAAAAAGTTTTCAAAACACTGTTTTTCCTATCCCTGATATTCTTGCCTGGAGAATCCCATGGACAGAGGAGCCTGGCAGGCTACAGTCCATAGGGTTGCACGCAGTCAGACTGAAATGACTTAGCACACACGCAATAGTATATATTTACCTGTGGGTAGGACCTATGTTCAGAAGGCAATGGCACCCCACTCCACTACTCGTGCCTGGAAAATCCCATGGACAGAGGAGCCTGGTGTGCTGTAGTCCATGAGGTCGCTAAGAGTCGGACATGACTGAGCGACTTCACTTTCACTTTTCTCTTTCATGCATTGGAGAAGGAAATGGCAACCCACTCCAGTGTTCTTGCTTGGAGAATCCTAGGGACTGGGGAGCCTGGTGGGCTGCCGTCTATGGGATCGCACAGAGTCGGACACGACTGAAGCAACTTAGCAGGACCTATATTGGGCTTCCCTAATGGCTCAGTGGTAAAGCAACTACCTGCCAAGCAGGAGACATGGTTTTAATCCCTGGGTTGTGAAGATACCCTGGAGAAGAAAATGGCAACTCACTCCACTATTCGTGCCTGGGAAATCCTGTGGACAGAGAAGCCAAGCAGGCTACAGTCCATGGGGTCATAAAGAGTTGGACGTGGCTTAGCGACTAAACAGCAGCAGGACTTACATTTAAATTTACTTTTATTTTTTTTACCAACATATATAATCCTAAAAAATGAAAGTTGAGTAAGTAAAGTATTTTATATACAGATAAATGGTCATTTCATATTTCTGGAAGTAGTGGTGATTTCTGCTAGTGGAGAGATTGAGTATTAGTGCATAGGGAATGGAATAAATCATTGTTTATCTTTCTAATAGCTGAATGGTTGATATATAATACTACATATGCACAAACATCTACATTCATACTCTTTTTGAACTGGCACACGTTAGCCCAGGTCTCAAATGTTGAACAACTACATGGTCATTTTGAACAACTACGTGGTTGACTTCGTCACAACTCCGGTATTTAGTGCATGTAGATTTGCTGTTTTTGGTGTTTAGTTTGCATTTTGTCTCCTTGTTGCATTTTATTGAAAACAGTATTTTTTATGAGATTTTGAGATGTGATATTCCTGTTTTGATATTTTTCTTTCTTCCAAAGGAAGACTATCTAATTATTGAAGTCATTCTTCCAGTAGCAAAGAAGTAATTGCAGTTTCTGGTCTCCTTGATATGTGCAGAAAGTTAACCTTTATGGTACTGCTGAGATTTATTATTTATTGGGACTGGAGCTTATAAGCTCTCTTAGAAGTGAACCCCGATAAAGCACCTTAATCAAACTTTGCACATGCGTATATGATTAATGGGGTGAATGTGATGAAAACATGTGAGCTGAGGAAGTTGCTGCATTTGGTGATTCTGGCTTAGCAGGAAGTTACTGATATGCGTCATGAGTTCATTGCATTTATTTACTTAATTAGGCAGTGTTGGGAGATCTTTCCAGAGCCCCTGACTCCTTTTTTGGTGCTTGACTATCTATCTTCATCATCTAAGTAACCGCTGACCAAATGCTGAAATATGTGACTCCACTTATGAGTTTGCATTACCTTGGAACTAGGGCAGGGGCTGAGCTTAATGTAGCTATTAGGTTTTGCATGATGTCTTACAGTGCTCCACACATGGTCTGTGCTGTCTTTGTACTGGTAGCTTGGTCATTATGACTGGCAAATTGCACTGAGTGTTCTTCAAAGAATCACATTGTTACCATCTGGTGAAGTAGAAGAAAGGAGTGCAGAAATTCTCTGGGTCTCCATACCTCTATGCTAAAGAGTGTAATTCAGCTTGCATTTGGTTACTAAATTGTTCCTATTTTTTGGATAATTCTCCTTAGAGCTGGGAAAATGCTCCTAAAGGTCAGAATAGCTTGAGTAATGTGAAGTCCCCAAATGAGACGTCAGTCGTCTAAACCATTAGAAAATAAAGCATAGTGACTTATGCTAATTTATACCAGTGGACGCCCTTATTTCCCATCTATTCATCTTGGTGAGACATACACTTCCCTTCCGGCTTATCCTCTTCAGTCACCTATAAAGGTTAGTGAACAACAAGAAGAAATGTTTCAAGTCTGCTTATCTGTGCAATTTTGCTATTTGTATGTTCTGAAAGAGTATGTTAAAAAGTAACTGTTCTCCCCAGTGCCCCATGCTAATCCAGATGGTTTTTCTCAAGGCTTTGGAAATAATAGAATATGTGGAGAATAGAACAATATAAGAATATAACTTGAATAGAATTTAACTTCTTGTCATCATGAGTGGTAAGTAAGCATTGTATCAACCTGGATTCTGAATTTAAAAACTTGTTTTGCAGATTTTTTGTTCTAAAATTAAGACAAGATTCCTTGATAGTTATTTCTCTATCAAACTGTATTTGAATTTAGCATTCATATTTTATACAGCTTAATTAGATATGTTTAGCGCTAAGAGTCTGACATGACTGAGTGACTTCACTTTCACTTTTCACTTTCATGCATTAGAGAAGGAAATGGCAACCCACTCCAATGTTCTCGCCTGGAGAATCCCAGGGACGAGAGAGCTTGGTGGGCTGCAGTCTATGGGGTCACAGAGTCAGACACGACTGATGTGACTTAGCAGCAGCAGCAGCTCTATATAATTATTCATAAATGGACACATTGCAAAAAAAATTAAAAACGCCAATTGCCTACTGGTCAGCATAAAAATCTCAACAAAATCACATGAAACAAGTATTTGAACTCGTTTTTTACAGATAGTTTTGACTATGAAACCGTTTGAGTATGAAATCATTATGACTCCCACATTGAGATATAAGGAAAGGAATTAAAAAATAAAATGAGAATAGCATTTTACAAGTGGCTGCCCTTTAACCCATTCAGGAAACATTTTCTTTTTTTAGCTTCTTGTAACAAGTTTTGCTTGGCAAAAACTGCTTGCCATTTTGGGGGCTGTTTTCTTCAGTAGTTTGTTAGGTGATTGCTCTGCTTTTAAATTCCAGTGGAGTGCAGTACTCTTTAATTTTCATAATTGCAATTATGCAGAATATTACATTTATGTATGTATATAGGTATGGTTCTAGTTAAGGCTTGTTAAACTTCTTGTGATAATACATAAAGACAAAATTTAAAGCATGTGATGATTGTGTGTTGCCTTTGGTTCAGTATTTACATGTCCATAGTGAAAAAAAAGAATAATGTTTTTTCCATAAACAAATTGGAGTTGTGTGACGGACATTAAGCACAAATTTTATCAGAATTGAAATTTAAATACTGAAAAAAATCTATATACACAACAAGCTTCTCTAAGCAGGGAATTTCTAGGGATTAATGTATTTCCCAAGAGGCTAATGCAACTGTCTCTCTGGTTGTGGTCTTAATGTGCTTGAGACATGCAATAATTCTGCAGAAATGCAATGCTCCAGAGTATATTGTTCTTAATTATAAAAGCCGTTGTAATTATTCTATTTTAAGTGCTAACTTATTTAAGTTTTAAAGGCTCAGTAACTCAGCTGAAAGTTCTTTAATTGAGATGGAATGGGGATCATTGAATCTAGGTCTGTCACTAATAATAATAAAGAGGAACCCACAATATGATTTGATATCTTAATAATAAAAGTTAACATGTTGAAGTTCTTTTAGGCCCTTAGTCATTATATTGTATATATCAATTGTTCATCTTCATTCTTAGAAATATTAATGTCTTAGAGTTCTTTGGATTATTTTATTATCAAAATATGCAAGTACTTTCCAGAAAGTTGGAATAATTTTAAGCATGTATGAGAGGCATGGTTGGTTAAGTTGTTGGTTATGGTACTATGTAAAACCTCCACAATAAATAGAAAGGGGATTTTGGCATCACACAAAAGGACATCCCAATCAGCTTGGGAAGTCTTCTGGATAAGTGTCACCTGTGGGTTGAGTTAAGTGCAACAGTTCAGTGTTGGCTTGATGAAGCCTGGATATGTGAAAGAGCAAGGACAGTATTCTATCCCCAAGGCATCTGGGGCCAAGAGTTTAGTAAACTGCAATGTTCATTCAGTGCTGTGCTTGTGTTAAACAGAATAAATCAGACTTATTCTGGAACCTGGAGATGAGAGGCAGTATCAGAACTTCTCAAATACTCAAGCTTGGCAAGCTATCAGACAGAGTGACAGCCATAACAAATAACTAAATGAATGATGAATGAACTTTGGAGAGAAACAAAGAAAAACAGCTTGAGAAGACGTTCACTGTTTTTTTTTTTATTTTATTTTTAATAAGTATTAACTGAGTGCTTTATGACTAAGCATGATGTTAGAAGTTGAGTAAACAGTAATGAATGCAATAAATATATCTTTGCCCACATGGGCCTCAGTCTAGCAGGAGAAACATTTTAATGATCATTGCACAGATAAATGTGTAATTCCAAGTCGTGATAACTTCTAGTTAGAAATGGTGAAGGATATGAGAGAGAGAATGGAGTCTTCTGTAAATGTAACTATGGTCAAACATGTGTTTTTGAGGAAGGGATATTATACTAAGCCCTAGGAAAACATGGGGTATATCAATGAAAGAGCAAGACATAGAACATTCTGGGTAGAGAGGGAGGGGCATGTGTGAAGACCTGAGATGGAACAGAGCTTGGAAGGAACCAAAAGAAACTCTGAGACTGAAGTAGGGCTAACCAAGAAACCAGTGGTGTAGGATGAGGCTGGGGGAAGGGGTAGGTAGAAAAGAACTCAGGTTAAAAAATGAAGATGAAGTATAAATTAGAACAAAGAAGTGAGGAGCCCACTTTGAGAGTCTGTAGGGAAGTGATGCACTTCCATCAGTGTTCAGGGGGAATTATTCTTTTATATCGTTTTACAAAGGAGTTTCTTTAATACAGTAAGGAAGGTGGATGGGTGAAGCAAAAGTGATGAGAGTAATCTACGCTAAGAGTGCTGGTTAGATGAAACATGTATCAGTGATTTTTCTGAGAAAAAAATGGAAGGATTTTAGGTTGGAATAAGGAGGAGTAAGATCAGTAAGGCAGTATAAAGAATCAAGACGGTGAGAATGAAGTAGAAAATACTGATTTGCAGTAGACGTATCCGGAGGACTCTTAATGATTGTCTTCTACCAAGAATGGGTGGAAAGCCTACTTTAGTCAATATTGAGTAGTGAAAGCAGAATGCTGGACACATGGCAAATGTTTAGTAATTTTCAGAATGGTTGCTGTCCTTGGGACGTAGTGCTAAATTTCTCCCAAAGAGGGATAAATCTATCATTCTATTAAAAAATGATAATTAGTAAAGAGGGATGTTAGTCTCTTTATCATAATGACAGGTAGACTTCTAACATTTCATTCAAACAAATGGATATGCTGTTACGTGATGTCCATGGTGGTATAATTAAGATGCCTTTCTTTGAATAGTTTTCTTTCTCCCCACCCATCTTTAAAATGTTAAAAGAATAACTCACTCATAAGTTATCGCTAAAGAGTCAGCAAAACTCAAAGTGCTATCTGTTTTGCATCATTATTCCAGTGTAGCATATTGATCTCTGGGTGAACTTTTGCCATTTTTTTCTGCAGCTTTCCTTGACAAGCTTTATGAAAGCACCACTTTCTTCACTAGTTCATGACTTTGCACCAAGCATTTTAGGGGAGAGCTTCTTCATAAGCAAATACTTTTTTACTCCTTTTACTTTATAATAGGCTGGACCTAATACTATATAAGTAACTTTAAACTTATGGACACTATTTAATCAATCATTTTATCAAACAATTTATTAAGACCATCCTGTTAACCTCATAGTTTTCATCATAGAGTAAATATTGTTCAATTTAAAGTACCAGAGAGAGAGAAACACTTCGACTAAAAATATATTTATTTTGAACTGAATTATAATTTTTAGAAACAACCTTATGTTTCATAACATTTATGAGTTATCAGTTCAGTTCAGTCACTCAGTCGTGTCCAACACTTTGTGACCCCATGGACCACAGCACTCCATGCCTCCCTGTCTATCACCAACTACCAGAGTCTACTCAAGTGCATCTCCATTGAGTCGGTGATGCCATCCAACCATCTCATCCTCTGTTGTCCCCTTCTCCTCCTGCCCTCAATCTTTCCCAGCATCAGGGTCTTTTCAAATGAGTCAACTCTTCACATCAGGTGGCCAAAGCATTGGAGTTTCAGCTTCAACATCAGTCATTCCAATGAATACTTAGGAATGCTCTCCTTTAGGACGGACTGGTTGGATCTCCTCGCGGTCCAAGGGACTCTCAAGAGTGTTCTCCAACACCACAGTTCAAAAGCATCAATTCTTTGGTGCTCAGCTTTCCTTATAGTCCAATTCTCACATCCATATGTGACTACTAGAAAAACATAGCCTTGACTAGACGGACCTTTGTTGGAAAAGTAATGTCTCTTCTTTTTAATATGCTGTCTAGGTTGGTCATAACTTTCCTTCCAAGGAGTAAGTGTCTTTTAATTTCATGGCTGCTACCACGATCTGCAGTGATTTTGGAGCCCCCCAAAATAAAGTCAGCCACTGTTTCCACTGTTTCCCCATCTATTTGCCATGAATTGATGGGACTGAATGCCATGATGTTAGTTTTTTGAAAGTTGAGCTTTAAGCCAGCTTTTTCACTCTCCTCTTTCACTTTCATCAAGAGACTCTTTAGATCTTCTTCACTTTCTGCCCTAAGGGTAGTGTCATCTGCATATCTGAGGTTATTGATATTTCTCCTGACAGTCTTGATTCCAGCTTGTGCTTCATCCAGCTCAGCGTTTCTCATTATGTTCTCTGCATATAAGTTAAATATAGCCTTGATGTATTCCTTTTCTATTTGGAACCAGTCTGTTGTTCCATGTCCAGTTCTAACTGTTGCTTCCTGACCTGAATAAAGATTTCTCAAGAGGCAGGTCAGGTGGTCTGGTAATCCCATCCTTTTCAGAATTTTCCACAGTTTGTTGTGATCCATACTGTCAAAGGCTTTGGCATAGTCAATAAAGCAGAAATAGATGTTTTTCTGGAACTCTCCTTTTTGATGACTTATAGCCTTTGGTACCCCACTCCAGTACTCTTGCCTGGAAAATCCCATGGACAGAGAAGCCTAGTGGGCTGCAGTTCATGGCATCACTAAGAGTTGGATACGACTGAGCGAATTCACTTTCACTTTTCACTTTCATGCGTTGGAGAAGGAAATGGCAACCCACTCCAGTGTTCTTGCCTGGAGAATCCCAGGGACGCGGGAGCCTGGTGGGCTGACGTCTATGGGGTCGCACAGAGTTGGACACGACTGAAGTGACTTAGCAGCAGCAGCCTTCACAAAATAATCTGTTCCCTGTTTCTGATATTCTACATGGTTTTGTCTAAGTTTTTCAGGAACACAAAGTATTTAGGAACTTTTTCATTCCAAAATTTCAGTAAAATTGGAATGTAGAATCTTAAATGTGAAGGAAGTATTGTTTTCGTGGAATTTTTGTTTAAAAAGGTATACATCAAAGCAAAAACTACTTGTGAAATTTAATTTAAATTTAGAAGCAGAATTTAATAGCTAATTCCTTATCATTTTCAAGTAGTTATGATATGAATAATGATAGCTATTGTGAAGATTTACTTATACTCACAAATATTAAACTATAATATGTACTCATCCGCTATGATTCCAAATTATGGAAATCAAAACAATAAACTTTTTATTACACACACAGGTATAGAAAACATGATATAATTTAAGAGATTGATGAATAGCCATATGTCTTAACATCAAGGTCTGCGATTTATATATATATGTGTGTGTGAGTGTGTGTGTATATATATGTGTGTGTGTATATATATATATATATATTTAGCTTATGGTGTGAAGGTTAATACAGTTAGAGCACCCTGCACTATTTATGCAGATCAGGATCAGCCATGCCTACAGAGAATATTACCATCTGTTTGTAAAGATTGAGAAATTTCAAATGTTGTCACTTAAAATATTGTACATTTTCTGACATTTGGGTAGAATGGTGTCATTTCTTATGAGTGAACTTGATTCCTGACATTCACTCAAATGCTAATTTAATTGTTACTAGAATAGCCAAAGGCTTCCAAATTTCATGGTAGTTGAGTTATCCTGGGATTCCAGTAAGTGATTGGAAATGAACAGGACCTCCCTCTGAAGCCTGGACAGTGATGGAGACATTAAATTCCCAGCAATAGCAAATCTAGAAAGAAAATCTCTTGAGTGTAATCTGCAGCAAAGCCTGAAACCCTCTTGCTTTAAGGAATTTCCTGGTGGCCTTAGGGAGGATATTAATGGAACTCTCTAGGCTTAACCTCGTTAGGAGACTGTTATTCGGCCCTTGTTGTTTCTACTTTAAAGTCAAGAATTTTAAGTAGATTAGAAGGAAGAACAGTGCAGTGCAGCATAAAGTTAACATTATACTGTTAATAAAATTCAACTGAATTATTAATTCCTACCAGAAGTTGCTTTTAAAATAATCAGGATTAACTGTAAGAATAAGGATTGTTTTCCTCTCTTTGCTTCTCTATCTGAAGGATAATTCTTCATAATTAAGAATACCTTAGACAAACAAAAAGGGAACATGGCCATGAAAAATTTGTTATACTAATGACTGATTCTATTAATGTACTATAACTGTCTAATTCTTTATTGCGACAGGGGAGGGAAAAAAAGTCAAAGGAAAATGTTTCCATTCAAATTGTTGAGCTTTTTGTCCTGTTAAGAAGCAATGGGTTAGAGAACAGGGTTGGGATGATTACCAAGAGTGGTTAAACGTAAAAGGTGCTGGTTTGCTCTTTCTTTCTCTTCTGGTGAAAGAGCCATTTGATAAGCATACAGGCAACACAGCCTGGACTCAGAAGCAGAGAGGCTGGCAGATGGTACAGCAGGATGGAGAAACTGTTGGCAGATGGCATGGACTATTTGAGCAACAAAGACACTTTTGGCTACCGATGCGAAGAGTTGGAAAGAAAGAAGAAGACAACTTGCCCGATGTTGCCAGCATGTATACAGAAAACGTTTTGGCAGAATGGAGACTGACAAAAGATATTCAATTGTTAACTGCAAGGAAAGCAAAGAGTTGTTGTTATTAAGTTTCATAAAGTGTGTTCCCTCTGGTGTGGTTTGAATGCAGTTTCATATGAAAGAGCCCTTAAAAGATCAGCTAGACCAACTATGCTGAATGAATATTAAGACATACTCATTCTGTTTATATTACTGAAAAGATATCTCTTCAGGACGTTATTCATAAACAGTGTAATGTATGTTGTCTTTTCATAAGGTTTTTAAAAATCTCTTATTGCTATCTCCATTTCCCTGGCTTCGCATAGTGTAAAATTGTGGTTGTACATTGTAGGGATCAGGAAGGATCTTGTTTGTCACCGTCAAGTACCCTTCAGCCATGTTTCCCATGCTTAGGTAATGTGTTGTGAATTCAGGTTGGGCTATAGATGTACAGACTCAGAGTTTTATCAGCAAAAAGTGTATGTAATTTTGTCACTGAATTACTTAGGGGGTTATAGTTATTGCCACATCTATTGCATTTGTTTTCTGAGGCCTCCAAAGCTACCTGTAACAAATTGGCATTTAGTTCCTTGATTTCATTGGGACTGCTACAATTTTTCATTTGTAGCTTTTCCACCTATTGCTCCCTAATAAGTCTCCCTCTTATGCCACTTGTTAGATACTGTGTTTCCAGAATTAATTAATTCAGAAGACTTTACCTAATAAAACTTGAATCCACAAGCAGTATTTGAAACTGAAATATATAACCTGGTTGTTCTAAAAGGATACTGTTTTCATTTATCAACACCAGTATCAAGAAAAAATATTTAAGAATGTTTTAAAATCAAATTTTAAATTGAAGCATGCTGCTAAGAATAGCAAAACCAGTTCCACTGATTTCTAATAATTATTTCTCCCCAGCTCACTGAAGTTTAAACATTTAATATCTCAATTATTCAGAAAAATGCTGAGATTTTGGAGATAATTGAAAGTGCTATTGAACTGAGATCAAAAGAAATAAGATAGATTTTGAATGATGTCACCCAAGATGCCTCTAAGCCAACAAAATTACTGTCATAATGGTTATTTACCTTTTGAGAAGTCCTGCTTTAGAGCTTTTGGTATTTACCTTACACAGTATTCTATCCATCTTTGTGATCTGATTTCTCAGTCTGTGGAAGGCTGGAAGTGTCTGATTGGATTTAGAGGCCTATAAGAGGGAAGCATGGGTATATGAAGCCACAGCCTTAGCTTAACATAAGGGAGAACCCATTAAAAATTTCACAATTTACTAAATATTGAAAGAGTACCTTCAAGATTTTATGGGAACAAAACTTATTTCAACAGGCTGTAATTAAGACATTTAAAAAAATTCTCCAAAATATGGTCAGTTTTTACCACTTAGTGACAGACATTGATTTTCTACAATACTTGCTAATTTAGAAACTTTCATTCCATACTTAAAGACGGTTTAAATTATATATACTTTTTAACCTATACTTACTTTCATAAATTGGAAGTTGTATTTAAAACCTTTGCTTAAAGGGGTTCAGTTCAGTTCAGTCACTCAGTCGTGTCTGACTCTTTGCGACCCCGTGAATCACAGCACGCCAGGCCTCCCTGTCCATCACCAACTCCCGGAGTTTACTGAGATTCACATCCATCGAGTCAGTGATGCCATTCAGCCATCTCATCCTCTGTCGTCCCCTTCTCCTCCTGCCCCCAGTCCCTCCCAGCATCAGAGTCTTTTCTAATGAGTCAACTCTTCGCATGAGGTGGCCAAAGTACTGGAGTTTCAGCTTTAGTATCATTCCTTCCAAAGAACACCCAGGACTGATCTCCTTCAGAATGGACTGGTTGGCTCTCCTTGCAGTCCAAGGGACTCTCAAGAGTCTTCTGCAACACCACAGTTCAAAAGCATCAATTCTTCCACGCTCAGCCTTCTTCACAGTCCAACTCTCACATCCATACATGACCACTGGAAAAACCATAGCCTTGACTAGACAGACGTTTGTTGGCAAAGTAATGTCTCTGCTTTTCAATATGCTATCTAGGTTGGTAATAACTTTCCTTCCTAACCTATACTTACTTTCATAAATTGGAGTTGTATTTAAAACCTTTGCTTAGAGGGGTACACCTTCACAAATAGCACCTCTTTCTCACGGGTACTTGTCTCTTCCTCGTCATTTTCAGGTTTTATAATGACGGTGGCACTGATGCTGTAAGGGACACTGAGGTCACACAAGACAGGCAGCCCTCACTCAGCCTTAGGCTGGACACATTACTTTATCTCCCTAGACCTCTGTCTTTTCACCTATCAAATACAGGAGTGAGTTGGCTTTTAATGTCCTTTCTCCTTTAATGAATCACTGAAGCCTTTCCCTGGCACTTGAGGGTACAAATTATAAAAAGGAGGAAGAATTGATGTTGACTATTTTGAGGCTATGAAAAGGAAAGTAAGATCCAGAAAGCACAGACTAATAGATGTTTCATTATTGAGCATTTCAGATCTTACTCTAGATTTATAGCTAGACTCCTCTGCATTTCAATGCTGTTTTCCATCTCTGTGAAATGTGTTGATTCAGTAGGATAAAATCTTTGAGGTTTTACCGTATCAAAGACTGTACAATTTTTAGTTAAATGCATGATTCCTTATCTTTTCCTTTTAGAAAAGGAACCTGTCATTAGTTCATTCAAGAACTTCTGAGTAGGATGCTGTCATCTGTTCCAATACCAGACACTCATCTCTGCAACATCGCTTTATTTCCCCTTTACCACTTACTTCCTCTACCACTTTGATAATTCTTTCCATTCTGGAATGAGAGAAGTGGAGTCTGCCTTAATCATCACTACATCTCCAACTTCCAGCCAGATACTTGTTGAATTAATTAACACACATTTCTAACCATAACCTGAATCCCAGTGTTTCATTTACATTGGATTTCTTGTCCTTCCTTCACTTCCTTCCATTGGTAAAGATTCTTACATCCTGATCCCCTTCCTCCTTAGATTAAGCCTGCCACAACCCCTGCTTACTATATAGCGAAGCATGCTTATTCCTCTCATTCTCATGGTAAGTCATTAGGCATTAGGAATTGTTTTCCCCTAGAAGCAATGTTTAAAAATATCGTTAGCTTTGGTATTTTGGTATAGATGTAGTCTGAGTTAATGGCTCAGCAGGAAAGAATCTGCTTGCCAATACAGGAGACATGGATTCAATCCCTGGATTGGGAATATACCCGGGAGAAAGAAATGGCAAACCACTCCAGTATTCTTGCTTGGGAAATCCCTTGAACAGAAGACCCTGGCAGGCTGCAGTCTGTGGGGTCACAAAAGAGTCAGACATGCTGCTGCTGCTGCTGCTAAGTTGCTTCAGTCGTGTCTGACTCTGTGCGACCCCACAGACGTCAGCCCACCAGGCTCCCCAGTCCCTGGGATTCTCCAGGCAAGAACACTGGAGTGGGTTGCCATTTCCTTCTCCAATGCATGAAAGTGAAAAGTGAAAGTGATGTCGCTCAGTAGTGTCCAACTCTTAGCGACCCCATGGACTGCAACCCACCAGGCTCCTCCATCCATGGGATTTTCCAGGCAAGAGTACTGGAGTGGGGTGCCATGGACGTGACTTAGTGACTAAACAACAACAAAGTTTCAATTAGACAAATCTTTATTTCCTGGTTAAGAAATTTAATCATTATTTATAGCACAATATTATTTCTCTAGAAATACATATTCCAGGTTCCAAATGATTTGCAAATGAACTGTTGTAAAGTAACGCATGAGATGGCCCATTGGCAGTAGATCTAGGTACATTGGGATAAGTATGGTTGTGATATATGTGAAATTTGTAGTACCTCAAAGAAAACACTGTAGCTTGTGACAAAAGAAGAGAGTATTCCCCAGTCAATCATTGACTTTTCCCACATGTACAGATTTTCACATTATGCAAAACCTTTTCAGAGCATATCTACCAGAAGAGCAAAGTAAAGTTAAATTTTGTAAAAACTGAATTTGAACAAGGGCTTCATTATTATAAACTTTGCCAATCTGCACTGTTTACAGTTCAAAAGAAATTTTTAAGTGGATTATTTTCATTTAAGCTGTCATCTATGATTTGATTTTTCTACCGGGTGCTCCATTCATTTTGATAATGCTTCACTGGGGAAATCTTTTTTTTGATAGCAAATAGACTGCTTTTTATTCTATTTTTATACCTCTGCTTTTCAGTGTCTCAGAGTCACTATCTTTTTCTAGATGACTATCATATACACCAAAGTCAGGCTTGTGTTTCCCTTTTTGTCCATTCCTAAGGTATATCCCCCATTTTTTAATATAAACTCTCAGTCAGGGGACATGTCTCATTTGTTTCCCTGGTCCTTAGAATAGTGGCTGGCACAAAATAGACACATATGTAAGTGAGTGCTTTTTTTTTTTTTAATGCTTTCAATTTTATTTTATTTATTTTTATTGGAGGCTAATTACTTTACAATATTGTAGTGGTTTTTGCCACACATTGACATGAATTAGCCATGGGTGTATATGTGTTACCCATCCTGAACTCTCCTCCCACCTCCCTCCCCATCCCATCCCTCAGGGTCATCCCAGTGCACCAGCCCTGAACACCCTGCCTCATGCATCGAACCTGGACTGGTGGTGATCCTTTTCACATATGATACTATACATGTTTCAATGCTACTCTCTCAAATCATCCCACCCTCACCTTCTCCCACTGAGTCCAAAAGACTGTTCTATACATCTGTGTCTCCCTTGCTGTCTTGCATATAGGGTCATCGTTATCATCTTTCTAAATTCCATATATATGCGTTAGTATACTGTATTGGTGTTTTTCTTTCTGAATTCACTCTGTATAATAGGCTCCAGTTTCATCCACTTCATTAGAACTGATTCAAATGTATTATTCTTAATAGCTAAGTAATATTCCATTGTGTATATGCACAGCTTTCTTATCCATTCATCTGCCGATGGACATCTAGGTTGCTTCCATGTCCTGGCTATTATAAACAGTGCTGCAATGAACATTGGGGTACATGTGTCTCTTTAAATTCTGATTTCCTCGGTGTGTATGCCCAGCAGTGGGATTGCTGGGTTATATGGTAGTTCTATTTCCAGTTTTTTTTTTTTTTAAGAAATCTCCACATTGTTCTCCATAGTGGCTGTACTAGTTTGCATTCCCACCAACAGTGTAAGAGGGTTCCCTTTTCTCCACACCCTCTCCAGCATTTATTGTTTGTAGACTTTTGGATAGCAACCATTCTGACCGGGCGTGAGATGGTACCTCATTGTGGTTTTGATTTGCATTTCTCTAATAGTGAATGATGTTGAGCATCTTTTCATGTGTTTGTTAGCCATCTGTATGTCTTCTTTGGAGGAATGTCTGTTTAGTTCTTTGGCCCATTTTTTGATTGGGTCTTTTATTGTTTTGGAATTGAGCTGCAGGAGTTGCTTATATATTTTTGAGATTATTTCTTTGTCGGTTGCTTCATTTGCTATTATTTTCTCCCATTCTGAAGGCTGTCTTTTCACCTTACTTATAGTTTCCTGTGTTGTTCAAAAGCTTTTAAGCTTAATTAGGTTCCATTTGTTTATTTTTGCTTTTATTTCCATTACTCTGGGAGTTGGGTCATAGAAAATACTGCTGTGATTTATGTCAGAGAATGTTTTGCCTATGTTTTCCTCTAGGAGTTTTATAGTTTCTGGTCTTACATTTAGATCTTTAATCCATTTTGAGTTTATTTTTGTGTATGGTGTTAGAAAATGTTCTAGTTTCATTCTTTTACAAGTGGTTGACCAGTTTTCCCAGCACCACTTGTTAAAGAGATTGTCTTTTCTCCATTGTATATTCTTGCCTCCTTTGTCAAATATAAGGTGTCCATAGGTGCATGGATTTATCTCTGGGCTTTTTATTTTGTTCCATTGATCTATATTTCTGTCTTGTGCCAGTACCATACTGTCTTGATGACTGTAGCTTTGTAGTATAGCCTGAAGTAAGGCAAGTTGATTTCTCCAGTTCCTTTCTTTTTTCTCAAGATCGCTTTGGCTATTTGAGGTTTTTTGTATTTCCATACAGACTGTGAAATTTTTTGTTCTAGTTCTGTGAAAAATAGCATTGGTAGCTTGATACGGATTGCATTGAATCTATAGATTGCTTTGAGTAGTATACTCATTTTCACTATATTGATTCTTCCAATCCATGAACATGGTATATTTCTCCATCTATTTTTGTCATCTTTGATTTCTTTCATTTGTGTTTTATAGTTTTCTATATATAGGTCTTTTGTTTCTTTAGGTAGATTTATCCCTAAGTGTTTTATTCTTTTCGTTGCAATGGTGAATGGGATTGTTTCCTTAATTTCTCTTTCTGTTTTTTCATTTTTAGTGTATAGGAATGCAAGGGATTTGTGTGTGTTAATTTTATATCCTGCAACTTTACTGTATTCATTGATTAGCTCTAGTAATTTTCTGGTGGAGTCTTTAGGGTTTTCTATGTAGAGGATCATGTCATCTACAGACAGTGAGAATTTTACTTCTTCTTTTCCAGTCTGGATTCCTTTTATTTCTGTTTCTTCTCTGATTGCTGTGCCTAAACCTTCCAAAACTAAGTTGAATAGTAGCGGTGAGAGTGGGCAACCTTGTCTTATTCCTGACTTTATGGGAAATGCTTTCAATTTTTCACCATTGAGGATAATGTTTGCTGTGGGTTTGTCATATATAGCTTTTATCATGTTGAGGTATGTTCCTTCTATTCCTGCTTTCTGGAGTGTTTTTATCATAAATGGATGTTGAATTTTGTCAAAGGCTTTTTCTGCATGTATTGAGATAATCATATGGTTTTTATCTTTCAATTTGTTAATGTGGTATATTACATTGATTGATTTGCAGATATTAAAGAATCCTTGCATCCCTGGGATAAGGCCCACTTGGTCATATCTTTTTAATATGTTGTTGGATTCTGTTTGCTAGGATTTTTTTTAAAGGTTTTTTCATCTATGTTGATCAGTGATATTGGCCTGTAGTTTTCTTTTTTTGTGGCATCTTTGTCTGGTATTGGTATTAGTGTGATGGTGGCCTCATAGAATGAGTTTGGAAGTTTACCTTCCTCTGCAATTTTCTGGAAGAGTTTGAGTAGGATAGGTGTTAGCTCTTCTCTGTATTTGTGAGTGCTTTGGATATTGACCATATAGGTCAGGATTTCCCTGTCTTGGCACTATTGATGATTGGAACCAGATTAATCTTCTTAATGAGGGAGGCTGTCCTGTATATTATGTGATGCTTGGCAGATTCCTGGCCTCTGCCCACTAAATGCCAGGAGTACTCTCCTTTTGTGACAATAAAAATATGTGACCAGATATTGCCATTGATTGAGAATCATTGATAGAGGTGGAAGGAGAATGAATCCCCCTGTGAGTATGTTGGACTGGTGAGAGTCAGGGATACAGGGAATCCAGTTCCACTGTTAAGAGCTCTGTGACCCCACACTCTTGTTCCTTTATCTTTGAACCTTGGCTATCATGAAAACTAAATGACTCCAGATGTCCTGACCAGCATGAAATCCTTGCTTTCTAGACAAATCCTGCCTATGGTCAGAGATCGCTCCCCAATCTACCAGGTCTCCCCACTCATTCTCCTCATGGTTATTGAGTGAGAACTTGTACCAGATCATCATGATGAAATATTAATGTATAGCATATAGGTTCCTTCAGATGCCCAGTATTTCTAATATTTTGCTGTGTTATTGTATTTTGCTCTGAATTGCTTGATTATTTCTTATAGCCCTGGGATTCCCTCCTGGTGCAGAGGGTAAAGAGTCTGCCTGCAATGTAGAAGACCTGAGTTCAATCCCTGGGTCGGGAAGATCCCCTGGAGAAGAAAATGGCAACCCACTCCAGTATTCTTGCCTGGAAAATCCCATGGACAGAGGAGCCTGGTGTGCTACAGAGCTACAGTCCATAGGGTTGCAAAAAATCAGACACTACTGAGCGACTTCACTTTCACTTTCACTTTATAGCCATAGGAGGAAGGCTGAATCACCAAATGCATTGGAGCCTTAAGAGTCAAATGGATCTAGGGAGTTCAAAGGTTTTTGCATCATTTTTTAACTATGGCTCTGATTGCTATGTATTCTGACTGCTTATTCTCTGTGAACTTTTGGTTACTCTGTGAATTACTATGAAGGTTAAGTGAAATTATGTAAGGAGAACACCAAGAGCTGGGCACATAGTTGTTGCTTAAAACATATGAGCTCTCTTCCTTCCCCTTAAATTTCCCCACAAATTTATATACAAATTTGTGTTTGTGTGTAAAATCCCCTGGAGGAGGGCATGGCAGCCCACTCCAGTATTCTTGCTTGGAGAATTCCATGGACAAAGGAGCCTGGTGGGCTACAGTCCATAGGGTTGCAAAGAGCTGGACATGACTGAAGTGACTTAGCACTCACAAACACATCCATATATTCATACCTCTATCTATCCATAAATATACATGTAGATAATTATTCAATAATATGTTAAAAGAAACATTTATTAATCACCTATTTATCAGGTGCCAGCACTATTCTGGGTGCTGGAAATGGAGCAATGAAAATAGTCCAATCTGTAGCAATCATTAATAGTGAAGATATTAGATTATGTTCTCCACTGAGTTGGTATAGGGTGAAAACAGAAAAATTGAAAACCACTCTATGAATAGTCAGTTCATAATTTGAACTATTATATCTATTATTAAAAAGTTTGTCCTTGTTAAGCAGTGTTGTGGTAAAGGACATATTTATTTTTCAGAAATAAAGGCAAAATATTGAAAAGCTGAACCTTTGACCTAATTAATTTTCAATTTTTGACCCTGACAAATTGGAGTGGCTTAAGCATTTAAAGAAAAAAGCAAAAAACAAGCCACTTTTCAGTTTGTCCTCCTTTCTAGTTTATTATACTTCTACACACTCTCAACACTCAAATTAGTGCTTGAGGTCTGCACTGGTGGTGAAATACCTTTCTGTATAATCTGGGAATGTTTGTATATCTTCCTGTCTGAGAATATATGGATTGCACTGAATTTCCTCTCAGGGAGAAGGGTGAAAATAACTTTTTGCAAAGCATGACTGCATCATCCCTAAGCACCATTACAACATGCTTAATGGGCTGTAATAGTATTTTTATTGTCTTATAACTTTGGCTCCCTTAATGTGTTTGAAGGTGTTTAAAATGCACCTTTGAGCATTGTTCCATGTGCTTTGTGTCCCCTGAATAAATATTATACCCCTATTGACTTTTTAATTGTGAAATTTGATAATAGTAATGAAAGAGAAATCCCTGACCATTGTATACATTTTGCCACTTCATTTCACTTAACTTCTTTCAGTTTCCAGGCATGTGTTTAGCAGACGTGTGTCTGTTTTGAATGGGTTTTATTTGGTTGTTTAGAAAAAAAGAAGAGAGAGGAGAAGAAAATCCCACCACTGCTCTGCTGATCTTTAACTGATGCTATAAGGCAAACTGGATGTGTTTGAGATGTTGAAACTGACTGACGTAGATACTCCATGATCAGAAGCATATGAAAGAAAGGACTATCTCGTACTGGCAAGATGTTCTTGTGGAATAGGTCTTAGAGAGATCATTTTGGGCCTTGATGGGATGAGTGCTCCCACAGAGGAAACATTCTAGGTGTGTTTCATCCTAGTTAAAGCAAGAGTATTTTAGAAAACACATCTCCAAATGTCACTCACTCCGGGGGTGGTGATGGGGTTACATGAAGACTTCAGCTGGGTCTCTCTCTACTCAGGTGAGGTATTTATTAACCCTCTCTTTTGTCTTGGCCCAACTGGACTTCATGAAAGTAAAGGGACTGTGCTTAGTTGCCAGTGAATTTGACATACTTTGTTGGGAAACATTTAAAACTATATATGAAATGATATATATGAAATTTATATGAAATAATATATGAAATTATTTATTGAGTATATACAGTGAGCCAAAGATAATGATCAAAGCTTTAAGAGCTTCATTTTATTTAACCTTCACAATAATTCCACTAGGTTAATATTAGGACTGTTAGGATCTTTGTTTTATAAATGGGAGAACTGAGATTTTAGGGATTAAGTAATTTATATACCATCTTTTTTTAAGTCTATTTATTTTTAATTGAGTGACTTCCTTGGTGGCTCATATGGTAAAAGCATCTGCCTACAATGCAGGAGACGTGGGTTTGATCCCTGGGTTTGGAAGATCCCCTGGAGAAGGAAATGGCAACCCACTCCAGTACTCTTGCCTGGAAAATCCCATGGATGGAGGAGCCTGGTAGGCTACAGTCCATGGGGTCTCAAAAATTCGGACACAACTGAGAGACTTCACTATACTACTATTTTTAATTGAATGATAATTGCTTTACAGTATTGGACTGCTGCTAAGTTGCTTCAGTCCTGTCCGACTCTGTGGGACCCCATGGACTGCAGCCTACCAGGCTTCTCCGTCCATGGGATTCTCCAGGCAAGAACACTGGGGTGGGTTGCCATTTCCTTCTCCAATGCATGAAAGTGGAAAGTGAAAGTGAAGTCGCTCAATCATGTCTGACTCTTACCGACCCCTTGAACTGCAGCCTAACAGGCTCCTCCATCCATGGGATTTTCCAGGCAACAGTACTGGAGTGGGATGCCATTGCCCTCTCCTAGTATTGCACTGGTTTCCACCAAATATCAACATGAATTAGCCATCGGTTTACCCATGTCCCTTCCCACTTGAACATCCCTCCCACCTCCCTCCCATCCCAGCCCTCTAAGTTGTTACTGAGCCCCAGTTTGAGTTCCCTGAGTCATACAACAAATTCCTGTTGGCTATCTATCTTACATATGGTAATGTATGTTTCCATGTTACTGTCTCCATGCCTCCCACTCTCTCCTTCTTCCACCCCAGCTGTGTCCATAAGTCTGTTTTCCATGTCCGTATCCATTGCTGCTCTGCATATAGGTTCATCAGTGCCATCTTTCTAGATTCCATATATGTACATTGGTATGCAATATTTGTTTTTCTCTTTCTGACTTACTTCACTCTGTATGTAGGCTCTAGGTTCATCCACCTCATTGTGACTGACTCAAATGTGTTCCTTTTTATGGCCGAGTAATATTCCATTCTGTATGTGTTTGTGTGTGTCTTCCAACAACACAAGAGAATACTCTATACATGGAGATCACCACATGGTCAACACTGAAATCAGATTGATTATATTCTTTGCAGCCAAAGATGGAGAAACTCTATACAGTCAGCAAAAACAAGACAAGGAGCTGACTGTGGCTCAGATCATGAACTCCTTATTACCAAATTCAGACTGAACTTGAAGAAAGTAGGGAAAACCAGTAGACTATTCAGGTATGACCTAAATCAAATCCCTTATGATTATACAGTGGAAGTGAGAAATAGATTTAAGGGCCTAGATCTGATAGATAGAGTGCCTGATGAACTATGTAATTAAGTTCGTGACATTGTACAGGAGACAGGGATCAAGGCAATTCCCATGGAAAAGAAATGCAAAAAAGCAAAATGGCTGTCTGGGAAGGCCTTACAAATAGCTGTGAAAAGAAGAGAAGCGAAAAGCAAAGGAGAAAAGGAAAGATATAAGCATCTGAATGCAGAATTCCAAACAATAGCAAGAAGAGATAAGAAAGCCTTCCTCAGTGATCAATGCAAAGAAATAGAGGAAAACAACAGAATGGGAAAGACTAGAGATCTCTTCAAGAAAATTATAGATACCAAGGAACATTTCATGCAAAGATGGGCTCGATAAAGGACAGAAATGGTATGGACCTAACAGAAGCAGAAGATATTAAGAAAGGTGGCAAGAATATACAGAAGAACTGTGCAAAAAAGATTTTCAGGACCCAGATAATCACAATGGTGTGATCACTCACCTAGAGCCAGACATCCTGGAATGTGAAGTCAAGTGGGCCTTAGAAAGCATCACTGTGAACAAAGCTAGTGGAGGTGATGGAATTCCAGTTGAGCTATTTCAAATCCTGGAAGATGATGCTGTGAAAGTGCTGCACTCAATATGCCAGCAAATTTGGAAAACTCAGCAGTGGCCAGAGGACTGGAAAAGGTCAGTTTTCATTCCAATCCCAAAGAAAGGCAATGCCAAAGAATGCTCAAACTACTGCACAATTGCACTCATCTCACACGCTAGTAAAGTAATGCTTAAAATTCTCCAAGCCAGGCTTCAGCAATATGTGAACTGTGAACTTCCTGATGTTCAAGCTGGTTTTAGAAAAGGCAGAAGAACCAGAGATCAAATTGCCAACATCCGCTGGATCATGGAAAAAGCAGGAGAGTTCCAGAAAAACATCTATTTCTGCTTTATTGACTACGCCAAAGCCTTTGACTGTGTGGATCACAACAAACTGTGGAAAATTCTTAAAGAGATGGGAATACCAGACCACCTGACCTGCCTCTTGAGAAATCTGTATGCAGGTCAGGAAGCAACAGTTAGAACTGGACATGGAACAACAGACTGGTTCCAAATAGGAAAAGGAGTACGTCAGGGCTGTATATTGTCACCTTGTTTATTTAACCTCTATGCAGAGTACATCATGAGAAACGCTGGACTGGAAGAAACACAAGCTGGAATCAAGATGGCTGGGAGAAATCTCAATAACCTCAGATATGCAGATGACACCACCCTTATGGCTGAAAGTGAAGAGGAACTAAAAAGCCTCTTGATGAAAGTGAAAGTGGAGAGTGAAAAAATTGGCTTAAAGCTCAACATTCAGAAAACTAAGATCATGGCATCCGGTCCCATCTCTTCATGGGAAATAGATGGGGAAACAGTGGAAACAGTGTCAGAGTTTATTTTTGGGGGCTCCAAAATCACTGCAGATGGTGATTGCAGCCATGAAATTAAAAGACGCTTAAGATAGCATATTCAAAAGTAGAGACCTCACTTTGCCAACAAAGGTCCGTCTAGTTAAGGCTATGGTTTTCCTGTGGTCATGTATGGATGTCAGAGTTGGACTGTGAAGAAGGCTGAGCGCCGAAGAATTGATGCTTTTGAACTGTGGTGTTGGAGAAGACTCTTGAGAGTCCCTTGGACTGCAAGGAGATCCAACCAGTCCATTCTGAAGGAGATCAGCCCTGGGATTTCTTTGGAAGGAATGATGCTAAAGCTGAAACTCCAGTACTTTGGCCACCTCATGCGAAGAGTTGACTCATTGGAAAAGACTCTGATGCTGGGAGGGATTGGGGGCAGGAGCAGAAGGGGACGACAGAGGATGAGATGGCTGGATGGCATAACTGACTCGATGGACGTGAGTCCGAGTGAACTCTGGGGGTTGGTGATGGCCAGGGAGGCCTGGCATGCTGCGATTCATGGGGTTGCAGAGAGTCAGACATGACTGAGCGACTGAACTGAACTGAACTGATGCCTAGTAGTGGGATTACTGGGTTGTATGGTGGTTTTTTTTCTAGTTTTTTAAGGAATCTCCATACTGTTTTCCATAGTGGCTGTATCAATTTGCATTCCCACCAACAGTGCAAGAGGGTTCCCTTTTCTCCACACCCTCTCCAGCATTATTATTTGTAGATTTTTTGATGATGGCCATTCTGCCAAGTGTGAGATGATATCTCATTGTACTTTTGATTTTCATTTATCTAATAATGAGCCAAGTTAGAGTCTTTTCGTGTGTTTATTAGCCATCTGAATGTCTTCTTTGGAGAAATGTCTGTTTAGGTCTTCTGCCCACTTTTTGATTGGGTTGTTTGTTTTTCTGGTATTTGTACACTTGTATATTTTTGAAATTAACCCTTTGTACCTATAAAGGATGATAATGTGGTAGAAGAATGTAATATATAAGGTTTAAAAATTATCTATGATCATGCTTCAAAAATAGAACCTAAGTCTAGAAAACCCTTAGAAATCAAATCATCCAATATTCCCCCCACCACTACATTTCATATGAGGAAGACCCCGAAGTCCTAAGAATTTGAGTTTTCCTTTTAAAATACCCTAACAAAGTTGTTACTTTTACAACTTCCTAGGAGGGCTTGTACTTTTATTGAATTTAATATTAATACTACTTTGTTATTACTATGGATTTATTTTTTGGATTTTTTTGGATTATTTATTTTTATGGATTTATTATTAGTATGGATTTTTAATAGTATTTTAATAGTGTTATTACTATTTTTTAATGGATTATTATTACTGTGGATTTAGACAGGATGTAGATGGAGTATACTGAATTGGTAATTTAGAATTTCTTAATCTGTTGTGTTAGAATGGGTCACATGGGGCCATTGTTGAGTTGGGTCAGGTTGAGACCCCGCATTTATGGTTAAAATTCCATTCTATGGTGACTAGGTGGAAAGAGGATGTGACTGCTGGTTGTCAGTTCGTGTTTAACAGCTAACAGCAGAGAATCGGAGTACAAAATGTGAAAATCGTTACTAGAAAGGTATAATGAAATATTATCTGTATCTGACCACTGTGATGCATACTTTTTAGGCTGCTGCTGTGTAGATATATTTTTCCTCTTAAACAGTTTTATTTCAACCAGGTATCTGCTTTTTACATTGATCAAGTTTGGTTTGTGTAAACAAGGAGGCATTGTATGATATGATTGTTTGTACTCTATACCACCATTGGAAATGAGTCTTTTTCTATCTTTCTGTTCATTTCATTGTTTTTCAGACTTCTGGGAACACGTTAAAAGATTGATGATGGCCATTCTGCCCAGTGTGAGATGATACCTCATCGTAGTTCCCCATGTTCCACTTGCGGAACATGTTAAAAGATTTTCATTTAAGAATTCTGTGAGGGGTCCAGTAGTCTTCACTGGCTCCCCTGTCTGACCCCAAGAGATTTTGATGCGATTCATAACTAAAATTAGAAAAAATGTTGAATTAAAGGTACAATTCTATTTCTGATCTTTCTAAGATAAAGATTCCCCTAAATATCCTTCATATAAAAAAACAAAGCTGGATCAACAAAAAAAAATTGTCAGGTCGGGGTAATTTCTATTTTTTGCCAAATATAAAATTGAGTCTTGGTTGAATTTGTCTTTAGAGAGAACTGTATTTTGGAATACATAGAACCTAAGAAAACAAAATATTTTCTTGCCTTCTTTGATGTGGTATGAGGTTCATTTAATGTAGACAGCTTTTGTTGGCTATGATTCTTTTTCTTCAGTCTTATAACACTGGACTCAGACATGGAACTGATTAACATCTTTCTTTACAGGAATCAAAGATACTGAAAATGATAAGAGAAAACAAAACTATGTGGGTATTCAGTCTTTTTCTGCCTTAAACATCTTTGTGCTCCCTTCCCTTACTCCTCAAGTCTTTTGGAATTAAGTTTTTAAGAGGCATGTGTGGTATTTTTCATGTTTAGTTCATCCTTAAATATCAAAATGTTCCTTTCTCCATAATAGCTGTAGATGGATAACATCCAGTTGGCTCTCTGTTTTCTGTTCTTTTAATCAGTTGTTAGCATGGTATTTTCTCTCGGGGCTACAGCTGATATGAGAGTTGATTGCAAAAGTCAGTGCTGTACCCTCCCTAGCAGTTTCCACAGCTACCTGGGCACACTGGTAAAGTGAGGCTTTTGTTTTACATGCATAGCTCTACTCTCTCTCTCCTGTTCTGGTTCTCTTTTCTGAGGGCTTCAAATGAGCACTTTCACTGAGGTGGCAGAAGAAGTTCCCTTACTTTGAGAAGCTAGTCAACTAAGTATGCTGTCAGGCTGCAAGCCAACCACAGTGCTAAGCATGACAGTTAATTGGATAACTACCAAAATACCTCTTACTGTAACTGTAACTCAGAGTATCCCTTGCTGAAGTTAAAAAGAAAATAATTAATTTGAATATTTCTAAGGGTACCCACCAAATGTCAGCACTGTTGGGCCTGCTAAGTTTTGGCACTGCAGGCAATGGGAGGGACTGGTACGTTGTAAATAAAGCTCTTAGCGTGTGCTGGATTTAATCCTCCCCATACAGATTCAGGTAGCCTTGTCTCCACATCATAGATGAGGAAAATGAAACTCACACAACCAGTTTGTTTATATCCCCAAACTATGGGCTTCTCATTACTAAACACTATCCTTGAGTTCTATGATGTCTATCTTGAAAGGCCTGTATCCCAGCGAGAGAGAGAAGCCACACCCACAAATCACAGGGCTTATATATTTTTATTTACAGGCAGGTGAGTAATACAGAGAGATGCTGTCGGGGTTTTGAAGAATGAGACAATATGCTGGGGTAGGGCTATCATGGAAAAATGTCATTATGAGAATAAGAATTGATTCTGATGGACAGGGAGGGTCTTGATTGGCCAGTAGATGTGAAAAAGCCATTCTAGATAAGGAATACACTTCAGCCATAGCAGGGACAGAGTTGATAATCAAAGCTGAAGGACAGGAGCAGCAATGGGGAGATCATAAGATACTCTGGGAGAAACGTGAATGCCAGGCTTACAAGATAGGGTGTTGCAAGGTTGCAGTGGGAGAATTTTTACATTGTTGAACAAACATCAGTTATGAGGAACACCAGGATTAACCAGGAAGATATGGGCCAGTTGGAACTGAGCATGAGGATACTGGCAATTTGCTAAAGCCAATTTGGAGACTTCTAAGATAACCTCGCCCTGAGATAAAAGTGTGACCCTGGATAGTAGCATAGAATATAGGTTGAAAAAAGTAGATTTAAAATGAATGAGTGAGTTTAGTGACTGACTAGAACCAGAAAAACTAGTCAACTACAGCAGATATGCTACCACTCAGAAGTGAAATTAATCAATCCATGTTTTTTCTTTTTAACCAAATGCTCATTTTGCTTATGTGCTAAGCATTAAGAAGTTCATCAATGGAATTAAAGCTTAGGGGAGAGTGGAAAAGATTTGCCTGGAAATCATAATTATCCCCATCATATTATATGTCTAGATGTTTACATGGCTGTGTTAGTAGTCCAATAGGAACTTACCTGGAAGCTCTGACCCATTTAATATGTGCTTTATGATCAGAGCTGTCCTAGCTGGTTAGGGTCCCCTGATCACATTCCTAAAATTTGGAAGACGTACATTCATGTTGAGTTTGCAAGAATAATGAACAATTATATACTATTTTTGGAGAAGGCAATGGCACCCCATTCCAGTACTCTTGCCTGGAAAATCCTGTGGACGGAGGAGCCTGGTAGGCTGCAGTCCATGGGGTCGCTAGGAGTCAGACATGACTGAGTGACTTCACTTTCACTTTTCACTTTCATGCATTGGAGAAGGAAATGGCAACCTACTCCAGTGTTCTTTCCTGGAGAATCCCAGGGACGGAGGAGCCTGGTGGGCTGCCGTCTATGGGGTCACACAGAGTCGGACACGACTGAGGCGACAGCAGCAGCAGCATATACTATTTTATTAATATATATTGCTGTATAAAACTAAGGTGGAAATTTTGTTGTTGCACTTCAAGGGGACCAAAATAATAAACACTGAGTTTGTTTTTAAAGTTAAGAAAGAAATGTACAGAATTATACAGAATGTTTCCTCTGTGTCTTTTGAATATTTTATTTGGCGTCTGACTAGTCAAATTGGGTTAAATGCCAATTTGTTTTGGTTTCAGGGATTTTTATGTTTGAACTTCTCAGGAATGATATTTAGAGAAATGTGAAACTGCCTGTCCATTATTAAAATGTTTAAACTATTTGAAAATATTTTATAGAAACATCACAATTAAGGAATTATGCTGCTGTTTAATTGTGTAATATCAAATGCAGACTCCAATTCCATATGTTTTGATGTGGTATGATTCGATTTGAATTTACTTTGATAGTTCTCTGTTTCAAGTCCATTGTTATTCCCAGTATTTCTTTAGTTAGGACCAAAGCCATTTTCCTATCTGGATTTTCATTAATTGTTTTTTAATTTTACTGACTGCTTATTTTTGTGTTCTTGTATGAAAGAGTCACTTGGAGATTGTTCACAAATTGTAATTACGTTCTTACATAAACTTCTTTTGGAGACTTTGTGTAAATTTCCTTTTGATTTATTGTAGACTATAAACAACTCAAAACAGATTCTATTGTTTAGATTTTTTTTTTAAAGACACTAATCATGTCATATTTCTGCATCATATCCTGATTTATCCTACAGTTTAACTTTGGAAGTGGCTTCCTCTTTGTTTTCCTGATCTCAAGGCAGAATTCAGAACACTCTGAACAATGTATGAGACAGAGAATTTTCAACAGGAAACAAAAGTTTAGTTCTAATCCATTTTCATTTGTCTGTTCTATTTTTAAAACCTGAAGTGCTAAAAAGTAAATAATGATATGAATGATTTCTTTATTTAGAAAATCAACTGTCAATTACCTAATGAATATTCTTTTTAATCAGTGTTAATTGACAAACTTCCTGCACTTATAAACTCAGTGCTTGCATAATAGGTTCATTTTGACTGTTTCTGATTTCCCTTTTATGTTTAGGTAGTCCTGTTGGGTGTAATTCTATATTATTCCCTGAATTCCCTAGTCTGGAGCTAGATGGAGCTATGAGATCTTTTCTAGTATATGCCAGGCCAGTGGCTCTTCAGGTCTACTTGCGATAATCAGTACCAAAGCCTGTTCTTAAAGCTTCTTGCCCCTTTACTCTTGAAGAGAATGTGGAAGAAAAAGTCTAGACTTTTAAAGCACTGTCATTAAAATGGATAGATATTCCCACAGTTCTCCAATAATCCAGTATTACTAAACAGTTAAAAAAAAAAGTCTAACATTAAAACCCCCAAAACAAAAAGAGAAACATGTATGTGTTTCAGATATACCTACCCTTTAACGCTCAAAATCAAATTAAAAGTTTTGTCATAAAAATACACTCTTTGATTTTCTTTTCCAAAAGAGTATAACACTCTGAGAAATCCACAAAATACAGAAAATCATTTAAAGAATAAAGGAACCTATAACCATTGATTTAGAACTCACCTGCCAAATTTTATATGCACATGTGTTTGATAGGTGTAATTATATATGTGACATGTGATACAGGTATATATAACTATATAAGTGTATAGAAAATATCTCACCAAGAAAGAGGAGAAGTTTTGCCTGAAAGGTTTTAGTTAGAATTTAGTGATCAGTGACTTTGGGGGTTTCTGTGTGTGCAGGCTGGTTTAGAAAGTCTCATCAGTGACTCTTGCCCATGGCTACAAAATGCTTTGGACAAAAAAAAAAGCTACTGATTTGTGTGTAGTTGTTTCGTTTTGCTCTCAGTTCTCTGTGCGGCCAGCTGTGCTGTTGTCTCCACTTGTTATTCCGTGTGTTTAAGTCCCGAAGAATATGCCTCAGCTGCTGTCTCGCCGCTTAATATCTGTTAGGGCAGAAGTTGTTAAAGGCCATGTGCTTACTCAAAGAAGCTAATCGTAATAAATTCTTTGTGCTATTCTCTAATTGGGTTGGCTCTAGCTCTGTGCTACTCAGATATTTGGATAATTGTGTGTGTGATTTTCATTTACCTAATTTGGCAAGTACTTACTTGAACTCTGCACTTTCTTTGTCTTGTTTTTTAAGTCATTTGTAGACTAAGTCTCTTACTGAGAACTGCATCTCCTAAACTCCATTCTCCCTGTATATATTGTCTTTATTTGCTTTTTTAGATCTAGAGAGTAAACAGTGTTCAAACAGTTTCTAAAAGGTTGGGAGGGGTACAGAGGTTTTTCTTGATTTGACTTTAATAAGCACTAAGAGTATTTTGTCAATCTAGGTAGCTACCTATTAGATAAATAACCAATAAATAGGCATATTATAACCATTACTATAAGATCATAACTGAATAATAAAATCAATTAATAGATAAATAGAGATCTCACATCTCAAAGACCTGAGCATCTAAAATATGCATTAAAAGGGTTACACTGAGAATCTTACTCAAGGCCTACTGGTTAGTTCACACAATGACTGGGCTTCATTATTAGCCTCTTTCCATAAAGAAGGTTTGGAGCCTATTCAGTCCTCATAGCAGTGATACATGGTACATTAAGACATAGCGTCCTTTTAACAAGTGGGGGAGCTCTAGCTCAGAGGGCCTACACCCATGGTCTGCAACCATCCAGCTTACTGAAGTGGGATATTTAGCCTCAGTTATCTAACTGTCAAATCCCTGCTTCCCCCAGCTATTCATTATTCATTTGTCCAACCAAATACCCTACCCCCGCCCCCAGCACTTTCTTAAGTATATGTTTTGTGCCAGACACCCTTTAAGCTGCTTAGTATTTAATGCTAAATGACACTGATGAAGCCTGCTTGAGTCGGGAGACAGTAACAAACCAGAAAAATCAAACAAAGCCAAAAGAGTATATAATTATAATGTGGTAAGAAAGGATAAAAACCAGGATGCTCTGTGAGAGAGTGACTAGAAATGACATCAGGTGGAGGGATTGTGGAATGTCTTTGCAGAAAATACACCTGAGTCCATGTTATGATTCTAAAGGCAAATAGAAAGAAAGGATAGTAGGCAGCTAGCAAGGAAAGAGGAAATAGGCTAATAGGAAATACGTAAGGCAGAGAGGAATAAAAACAAAGCTACTAGCGTAGGAGCTCTCATGTAGAGCAGACAATAAATAGTCTCCTTTAACACAAATACCTCTCAAGATAGCCCTGCATTCTATCAGGGTACTCTAAGCCCTTAATGATTGAAATTTTGTACAGAAAGAGATGAAATAAGTACATTCTATTTCAGAAAGTAAGCACTTGTGAAGAATTTTAGGGGAAAAAAACAGTAAATATAGAGTAAAAAAGTTTTGGTGCTTAAAAAGAGTAAAGAGCCATTAGAAATTTCACCTGGAAAAAACATTACAAAATTGGAGGTAAGGAGAAGGGAGACCCAGCTACAATATTTTTATTTCCCAGGTTGTAAAGGGCCTCCAGAATATATGGATGTAGTATAATTATCATACAATAGAAGACAGAGATTTAAAAACATACTCTGTAGCATTTGTTCTTGTCATTGTTCCACATTTTGGCCATTCTAAGGAGAGGGCGATGGCAACCCACTCCTGTACTCTTGCCTGGAGAATCCCATGGGTGGAGGAGCCTGGTAGGCTCCTCCATGGGGTCTCGAAGAGTCGGACACGACTGACCGACTTCGCTTTCACTTTTCACTTTTGTGCATTGGAGAAGGAAATGGCAACCCACTCCAATGTTCTTGCCTAGAGAGTCCCAGGGACGGGGAGCCTGGTGGGCTGCCGTCTATGGGGTCGCACAGAGTCGGACACGACTGAGGTGACTTAGCAGCAGCAGCAGCAAGGATTATGTAGTGGTATATCATTGTATTTTTAATTTGCATTTTAATGACATGTAATCTGGATATTTCATCTATATACTTATAAGCAAGAGTCTCTTTTCCTTGTTGGGGTGTCTGTAACGTTTGGTCCACTTTAAAAAACAAACAATGTGTTTTACCAGATGTAATCACTGGGTAACCATCACTTAAATAAAAAATGTAGAACTTTTCCATCACTTGAATACATTGCCATGTACCTCTTTCTGGTGAAAACCCTCCATCCCCAGAGGCAACCATAGCACTGATTTCTATCACCCTAGCTTAGTGCTAGAACTTCATATCAACAAAAAATTATCCTCTGGGGCTTGGCTTCTGTCATTCCATAATGTTTGTGAAACTTAGTCTCATAGTTGTGTAAAAGTGAAAGTTGCTCAGTCGTGTCCATCTCTTTGCGATCCCATGGAATATACAGTCCATGGAATTCTCCAGCCCAGAATACTGGAGTGGGTAGCCTTTCCCTTCTCCAGGGCATCTTCCTAACAAGGGATCAAACCCAGATGTCCCGTAGTAAAGGTGATTCTTTACCATCTGAGCCACAGGGAGGCCCATAGTTGTGTGAATCAGTGGTTTATTCTTTTCTATTGCAGAATAATATTCCATTGTATGGATATGTGGAGAAGGCAATGGCACCCCACTCCAGTACTCTTGCCTGGAAAATCCCATGGACGGAGGAGCCTGGTAGGCTGCAGTCCATGGGGTCGCTAAGAGTCAGATACAACTGAGTGACTTCACTTTCACTTTTCACTTTCACGCATTGGAGAAGGAAATGGCAACCCACTCCAGTGTTCTTGACTGGAGAATCCCAGGGACAGCAGAGCCTGGTGGGCTGCCGTCTATGGGGTCGCACAGAGTTAGACACGACTGATGCGACTTAGCAGCAGCAGTATGGATATGCAATAGTTTTTTCATTTTTCTTAGCTATTCTAATGAAGTGATATATTGTGGTGTTTTTAATTTATATTTCCCTTATGATGAATGCTATTTGATCTTTTTATGATTTTAAAAGTTTAGTGTATGTTTTTAACAGTTCTACTGAGACATTACATATCCCACATAAATTTCACCAAGTTAAACTGCATTATTCAGTCATTTTTAGTATATATATATAGAGAGAGTTATCCAACCATCACCAAAAGTTAATCTTAGAATTATTCATTTCTCAAAAAGAAACTTTGCACGTGTATAAGTGCAAGGTCACTCCCCTCTTCCAGTCTATGCATTGTAAAATGTTTTATATTTTTGTGTGTTCTTGATCCAAGGCCTAGTAAATGGCTCTCTTGGCTTCGTCCACACTGAGCATGAAGATGGCACATTTCTTTTTAGTCTGTCTTTCAAATCGCTTTGCAGAGCATCCTGTGAAAATGTTTAGGTGAAGTGCTCTCGAATGTCATTCACATCACCTAAGGTTGCAGGTTCTGATTAGGTAGGTTTCAAGTAGATCTGAGATTGTGCATTTCTGACAAGTTCTCCCCTGATGCCTGTGCTGCAGGTCCATGGGGCCTTGTTGAACTACAAGGTAAGAGATTTTGGTTGGATATCTTGAAAGAGGACAGTGAAAGGAAGGCTGTGTTTCTGCTGTAACATTTTCTATCTGGTGATTTATACACAGATGACATTTTTATTCTCAGAGTAGTTCTTATTCCATTTTGGGTGTTTTAAAAGTTCATCGCATCTCTTTGTAGGTATGTAAAAAGGGAATGGGCTTTAAGAATTCAGAAGAAGGCCTTGAAAACCTTATAGCAGGTACTAGTTTGTTGATAGCTCACTAAGGATCCTGCTGAACAAGGAAGGAGAAACAACTATAGAGGGAGAATCCTTTGGGGTCCCTGTGAGGACTAGTTTACTAAGAGTGAAAGTGAAGTCGCTCAGTCGTGTCCGACTCTGCGACCCCATGGACTGTAGCTCACCAGGCTCCTCCCTCCATGGGATTCTCCAGGCAAGAGTACTGGAGTGGGGTGCCATTACCTTCTCCAGGGGATCTTCCCGACCCAGGGATCGAACCCGGTCTCCCACATTCCAGGCAGGCGCGTTAACCTCTGAGCCACCAGGGAAGCCCCAATATATATATTGGGAATTTATATATGTATGTTTTTATATATGGTGGTGGTTTTGTTGCTAGGTCATGTCTGACTCTTTGCAACTCCAGAGACTGTAACCATCAGGTTCCTCTATCCATGGGATTCTCCAGGCAAGAGTACTGGAGTGGGGTGCCATTGCCTTCTCCAGGGGATCTTCCCGACCCAGGGATCGAACCCGGGTCTCTTGCATGCCAGGCAGATGCTTTAGCCTCTGAGCCACCAGGAATTTCTTAAAAGCCCTTTCAGGGCCCTTCCTCAGTTTCTGAAACCACTCCTTTGTTGGCCTTTCCCAAAGCTTGTAGAGGACCCAGGGTGAAGAGGGAACTGTACTGAAAGTCGATGCCAGTTGAGAGATGTTGACCTGGATCTGTGAAAACAGCAATATCCATCCTTGCCTGAGTCAGTAGATTATTAGTTGAGTGGTGAACAAAAGGACAATATTGACTGTATATAGTTATTGATTATAATTGCTCAAAAGTATTAAGTTTGGCTTAAATATTTGTTTTCAAAGTGCAGTAATATGGAGACTTATTTACAGAGCTCTATTTGCCTGAACTCAGTGCTTGATAAGAGCTATGTTTTGGTGCATCTAGTTTAAATGCAACTTTTTTTTTTATTTCCTTAAAAGCTCAGTACACTTTTACTGAGCAAACCAATTTTTTTCTAGTATTAGCCAACAGATAACTGAAGATACATTTTATAGACAAAACGGTTGTTGCATTGAGTTAAAGGACTTTGGTTTTCTGCAAAGCATAAGTAAGTGGCAGTTACCTCATGCTACCTTGGTCCTGGCAGACATGTAGACCTAACAGATAATACACAAGGAAAGGTACACATTTTGACTTTTTAATTTGACTTCTTTTAACAAGATGTACCTCTGTCTCTATTCCAGGAAATGTTTCATTATGTTTATAAGGATCCCTCTCTCCAGGCCTGGTGGCTTCCAAACACTCAAGTCCACTTATTAAATTTTAAATTCTGTTAAGGTATTAAATTTTACCTGGTGGGGACACTGCCTTAACATGGTCTGAAGTCTTGATTGAAAAGCCCTTCATTTAAAGATAGAGGTTATATAAATGAAAAGAGTCCACTGTAGAAATTTTGTAAGGTGTATCTATTTAAAATGAAGTATAAAAAAATTTTTTAATGAAAATAAATTAAAAAATATAATGAAATCTGTAATTGTCAGTTTACCAAAGAATATCACCAAAGGTGTCAATATTTTATGAGGGATCATTATATGACTTTCTGAAAAATACCAATAATGCTTGTAAGTAGTGAGGGTCAGCAAATTAAGATTTATTTAGTAATGATAATAATTGTGGTACATTTGCATACGTGAGAACTCTGTGTTTCTGCTAGCCAAATACTTTGTGTCAGTTTGGAAACATCAGTTAGGTGTCCCACATCATTGTTTTGTTCGTTTCAGAGAGAATAATTCTGGTTAGAGAGATTGAAGTATGACTCTATGTTCTCAGAACTGAGTAACTTCCTCAGACTGAACATATTAAATTAGTTTCAATTTCCTGCCAAAATTTATAGACAGGTTGTAAATGAAAAAGCTGCCTCTGCTCTTCATTATCACCATATATTATAGTTTTTTAAATAAAAATGTTACTTACTTGCACCTACTGTCAGATATTAAACTACAGAGGCATCCATCAACAGTTCTGTTGGTGCTGTAAAGAAAAAAGGCATGTAACTGCACACCTGGCTTCAGTGTTACACCAAAGAGTTAGTGTTACAAGGTGACTTTGATATGTCAGAAAAGCTAATTATGTCCCATCAAAGGACTGAAGAAATTGCCTTTTTTAATGAAAAGTATTTTATTGGAGGTGGCAATGATCTTAGGCAAAGCAGTAAAACTAGGTGTGTAATTATATAAATTCTTTAAATTCTTATTAAACTTCACTAATTGACATGTTACTATCCCATATTGTAGGAAAAAATTGGTTAAACATAAAAATCAGAATTTAGACCATAGAGATACAATCTGATCTAAAATTGAGTCTCCATTTTTTCTGAGTACAGTCTCAATTTTCCTCTGTCACTTATTTATAGTTATGCATGTTTTTATTTTAGGTAGAACTAAGAGAATAGCAGATTTTTATAGGAATACACATTTTAGTCAACAAAATGAAAAGCAACCTACAGAATAGGGGAAGATATTTGCAAAGCATTTATCTGATAAGGATTTGATATCTAAAATATATATAAAATACATATTAAA
Source organism: Bos javanicus (assembly GCF_032452875.1). Classification (NCBI taxonomy): domain Eukaryota; kingdom Metazoa; phylum Chordata; class Mammalia; order Artiodactyla; family Bovidae; genus Bos; species Bos javanicus. The sequence continues at coordinate 93,236,016 of NC_083869.1, forward strand.
ATATATAAATCATACAACTCAATAGCAAATAAATAAATAATTGGCAAAGAGCCTGAATGGATTGAATCAAAGAAGACATACAAATGGCCAATATGTACCTGAAAAAGATGCTCAATATCACTGAGCATTAGGAAAATATAGATCTAAACTAGAACAAGGTATGACATCATACCTGTTAGAATGGCTGTTACTAAGAAGAGGTGTTGCCGAGTGCATGGAGAAAGGGAAAGGCTCGTGCCCTGTTGGTGGACATGTAATTTGGTACAGTCATTATTGAAGACAGAATGGTGGTTCCTCAAAGAATAAAAATAGAGCTTCTATAGGGTCCAGTGGTCCCACTTCTGAGTATTTATCCAAAAGAAATCGGGATCTCGAAGACATCTGTATTCCATTGGTCCTTGCAGCACTGTTCATGGTGGTCAAGATATGAAAACAACATAAGTGTCCCTTGATGGATGAATAAGGAAAACGTGTGTGTGTGTGTGTACATATATGCATATATATGTGTGTGCTGTGTGTGTGCATGTGGGTGTGTACTTTCCTGGGGAAGGAAATGGCAGCCCACTCCAGTATTCTTGCTGGGAAAATCCCATGGACAAAGGGATCTGGCAGGCTACAGTCCATGGGGTTGCAAAGTGTTGGACATGAACTACTGGCCACACACACATGCATGCACACACGTGTATTATAGCCATAGTGAAATATTACTCGTCCATAAAAAAAGATGGAAATCCTGCCACTAGTGACAAGGTGGGTGAAGCTGAAACATTATGCTAAGTGAAGGAAGCCAGGCGCAGACAAATATTGCTTGATATCAAATACAGAATATAAGAGAGTCGAACTTGCAGAAGTGGATGGTAGAATGATGGTTATTAGGATCTGAGTGGTTGGGAAATGGGGAGATATTGGTTCAAGGGTATAAAGTTTCTGTTATAAAATGAATAAGTTCTGGGGATCCAGTACACACATGGGATTGTAGTTAGTGTACTGTATCCTGGAAATCTAAGAGAGTAGAGCTTATGTGTTCTCATCTCCCCTGCCTCCCCAAAAGGTAGCTATGTGAGGCGAGATGATGGGTGGGTTAATTACCTCAATTGTGATCATTGTTTCATAATGTATAGGGATAGCAAATCATCCCATGTATGCCGTAAATATGTACAATATTTTGTCAATTATATCTCCATAAGTTGGAATAAAAGCATAATCAATTAATATCATATGTATGTTCCTTAAAGACACACATTTCCTAGCTAAGGGTAATAAATTACCCAAGTATCTTTCGCTTCTGTAATGTATATAACACATGTGTGTGTATGTTTTCATCTACTGATACACACACACACATATATGTTTATATATGAATTCAACATTTATTTCCTTTCAAGAACCTCATCAAGGGTGATTGTGAAGTAAGTCCTGCTCTATTGTACATCAGGATTAAGAGCAGAACTTTTTATTGCTAGCTTTGACAGAATGTATGTGATTATTAGTGATGTCTTTTTTTAGAAAATTGTAAATTATAGGAATGCTGTGCAGGAAGAAAGAAATGAAGCATACAGCAGTTATTTAGTTTTACAAGATTGACAATGACTTTTTTTTTTTTTTTTTTTTTTTTTAGGAAAAGTTCAGTACTTAAAGCAGAAAGCTGTAATTGTTGGCTGCTTTAGATGCCCTTAGCTATTTGGGATGTGGAAAGATGTATGCTATAAATGTTTTACTCCTGTAATTGTCATCACTTCAGAATGGTTTGATTCAGTTGTTCTGTAGGAAAAGTGCATGAAAAAATGATCTCTGGCAGCTTTCCGTAATGATGACCATTGGTTTTTCTTTTTTTTTTTTTTTAATTGCAAATGTGAAAGAAATTAAGTCATTTTTGTTAGTAGATGAGCATGGTTTCTGAAACATTCTGTTTCTATGTCTCGAGCAGTAGTCCAAGCAAGGACTGTGACAGGGCAACCAGTAAAGAGCAACTGCTTCAGTGTTTAAGGTGGGAGAACTTCTTAGGGTGTATTCCAGCTATTTGGATTTGTGATTCTGAAATAGTAAAATGAGATTTGAAGGTATGAACTACCCCATATCAGAAAACTCATAGATATGAGTACAGGTAACCAGGGTGTGGGGTTTATCCTCCTCCCAACTCATGTTCTGTGACACTAGTTAAATCACCTTTCTCTCTGGGTGTCCTGTGATGCCATGGTCAGCTCTAAGGTTGCTTAGATTTTGCAGCAGTGTGACATGCATGGAGGAAACCAAATGTAAAAATATACAATTTATAAGAATCTAGGCCAGAGCATTATCTTGGGAACCAGAGGCTTTACTGGGTTGTAGGTAGAGTAAGATTCTTTAAAATAACTCTTGATAGCTACCATGGCATGTTTTTTGTAAAGCTGTTAGAGGTTGTCTCTTATCAGCATTAAACATCTTGGAATTGAATATTTGGTTGGAGCTGGTTTGGTTTTTATACCTACTTATGCCTAATCAACTTTTGTGCTTACAGCTCATAGCTTGATTCTGAAATAGGTTAGCAGAGTCTAGGTATCACTGAGCATATTCTTTTTGCCACTGCCTGACTGACTGGCTGACAGAAGCCAGGTGCCCGCCTATAGTTAAATGGAAATGGACTCTGATGATTAGTAGAATTTTAGTGGGAAATAAAGTTGAGGTTATTTTCGCTTTGTTTTATTAAGTGTGAAATTGCAAAGCATCCTTTTATATCGATCAGACATGATGTGGCTGTTCTGAAGGATTCATTTCTTTGATGTACCTGGATTGTGCTTCTCAAAAGGAATAGATTGGATCCCAGATTTTTCTTTTCCAGACTGCCAACTTCCAATATGTGGGAGATTGCTCTGTAAAATGACCCCATTTCTGCAGGATATTTCTCACTGTTTTCAAAGGGGGCTGTCAGAGCCCAAGAAAAAAGAAAAGGTTTACTGTCAATGTTCTTTGAGAAAGGTTGGAGGAGTTGTCTGGGCTTTAACATCATTTAGCTTGAAATTATCAGCTGTTCTCCATCTCTATCTTTGGCTGGTTGCCTGCAAGTTCCATATACATAGGGGTTTGGAATACAGCAGAGTAGGCAAAAGCCTTGTTATCTCCCAGAAATGTACAGCTGATGTGGGGCTGCACATAAATGACTTTCCCATGGACAGGATATCTGGTCTAACTACTTTAAAAAATTGCATGGTCCTATAGGGAAGCCTCGCTAACTAATGCAATAATTATCTAGGAGAGGAGCCAACATCCTGCAATTATATTAGAACAAACGTGCTGCAGTGTTTCTGTTTGTGTATGTCTCTTGGCATCTTGAATTAATATTTTATCCTATTTCATTAAGAAAAAAAAAGTAAGCCAGAGAAGCCTTGGAAACAAAATCATTTGAAATTACCTGTTGTGTGAGGTTAGGAAATTTCTATGAAATTTCTTCCATCTTGACAAAATAATTTCACACCACTGAAAACAATTCATGTTTCCCTCATAGTTAGTAGAGGCAAGTATTTTTCTTGAGGTCTGCTTTAGAAAAACTTGACCCTATTAGACATTATCTTTAGTTACTTAATTTTTCTTTCTATTGTTTTGTAATCTGTGTCTATATTAATTGAATGCATATAGTAGGGATTTTTTTTTTTTTTTGGTTGAATGCAAGTAGATTAACAGAGTTCAACATTTATAAGTTGGTAAATCTTTAACTGGCAGTTATTTCTTCAGAACGATGTTGTTTATTTTATGTATAGCTTCAGCTTATAATAATAATGCAACCTAACATGGAATTTTGCTTAATAAAATTTAAAAACAACTAGGAGGATTTATGGAGAAGGCAATGGCACCCCACTTCAGTACTCTTGCCTGGAAAATCCCATGGACGGAGGAGCCTGGTGGGCTGCAGTTCATGGGGTTGCTAAGAGTCGGACACGACTGAGCGACTTCACTTTCACTTTTCACTTTCATGCATTGGAGAAGGAAATGGCAACCCACTCCAGTATTCTTGCCTGGAGAATCCCAGGGACGGTGGAGCCTGGTGGGCTGCCGTCTATGGGGTCGCACAGAGTCGGACACGACTGAAGCGACTTAGCATAGCATAGCATAGGAGGATTTAAGCTTTTTTTTTTTTTCTTTTAGTCATAGATGACTCAACATTGTCATTTTCAGTGGCTGGGGAAATGATTAATTTTAACTTGTATATCTCAATCTGAAAAATAACATCTCTTGAATTTGGTAGACAGTCCCCAACAGTGACATGCTCATGCTAACTGCGGATCTTTCAAAGGCAAATTTCTGGTGGATACCAGGCCAGGGTGATGGAAGAAGATCTGAGGCTGCATGAGTAGTCGACATGGGATCTTAGTCTGGGGTAGTGGTGGTGGAGTGGGTTGTTCAGAAAGAGAATGAGTTTGTAATAAAGAGCCCAGATTACCAATCCTGTGGGTAGTCATCAGTTGTTAGCTAGGCATCAGTCTTCTTCTCCTAAGGTGATAAAGGTGTGCTTTTGCACTGTCTTAAATCTTGAGTATTGTAGGAAGGGCAAAGTTAGACCCAGGCACCAAGATTGGTATTGTACTGTGGTTGTCATTTTTTGAAGGGCCTAGTAGATAGCTGATAGAGCATGTCTGGGACACATTCTACTATCAGGCAGTAAAAACACCTTCTTAGATATACTTGGATATACATGCATGCTTTTTATTTCAGCAAGGGGTGGAACAAGGTCTCACTTGCACTGAAGCACAAAGCTGTGAACTAACTTTCACTACCTTTGGAACACAATGGCTGGGGTTGGTGTTAATTTCCAAACTTTGCATATTCAACAAAAGCAGTTTTGTTAATTTTCCCCTGTTTAAAACCTGTCCCGTTCCTCTGTTTTCCGGAAGTGAGAATCCACTGAGAAATCTTTGTTACCAGTCGGTACTGTCATCCCATTGTACCCAGAGTTATTATCATTGAATTTAGTGTTAAATCGCTCTAAACCTTTCTTCTAGATTGTATTTTCCATGAGGACAACAGCCTGATCATTATTTGATAATCCTTCTAAGATTTAGCATAATGTTGCGTAGTCTAGAAGTAGCAACACTTTACCACTGGGTGGATTTATTTTTTTGCAGATGGCTGATTTTACAAAAATCTTTATTTGTAGATCGTGTCTTTTATTTCCCTCTCTCTCTTCACGCCTCACAAAGGATTGCTTAGTGTGTTGGTGGTCAGACTCTGACAAAACATCCATTTTGAAGACTACTAGTTGATTCTGTGGACTTCAAAGTAGGGGTCCTGCTGTAGGTCTTTCAATGTTATGACTTAGGTTTAGAATTTTTCTGTTCAAAATGTGGCTTGTGGACAGCATGACATCATCTGCAAGCTTATTAGAACTGCAGAATTGTGCTCTTCCTCCCAATCACTGACTTAGAATACTTTTGAGGGAAATCAGATGATTGTGAATCTCCAAAAATTCAAAACTGCTATGATAGAACCTCAGAGAGTTAACCTTCAGTACTGTAAACACCATTCAGGATGAGTTAGGAAGTCCTGGTGGAATTTGGGGGAATTATTCCAACCTCATTCTTTGCACACCTTTGCAGGGAATAAGAGATGAGACTTTTCTATGAAGGGAAATGAGTTTCCATTGCTTTTGCAAAGACACCTTGTAGTCCAAGTCTTAATTTTCTCCTGTTTGGACTGTCATATAAATGAGAATTTACATTTTTTTTTTCCTCAGTGTCTTTGGAAATGCTAATAAAAATAAGTTTCCCCGTGGTTGTTTCATTACCGGTGTGGTTCTCATTGACTGTTTACTGTGTTGACATTGTGAAGAAGTGGGGAAAATATGGATTTTGAAACCATTGGAAACTGGTTTTAAATCCTGGATTTGCCAAATATTAGAACTATGTAGGCTTGAACAAGTTACTGAATCTTTCTATACCTCAACTTTCTATAATCTCTTTGCTTCACTTTGGTTAAATACTTTACAAAGCAAGTATGTGAGAAGATCCATATAACTCACACATGATAAGAATCCAGGAAATGGTAGAAATTAACACCCTCATCACTGTCTCCTCCTCCTCCTCCTCATCCTCACCAACACTTAAGTGTCTCCAGTGGTAACTGTGTTAATGTTCTGTGTTCCAGAATGCTGTTGAGACCTAAATTGTTGTTCTCTGTTTAATTTTCCATCATTGATATGTTTTCTGCATGAAGATACATGCCCACATTTTCTTTGTGGGAATAAATACAAAGTAGTAGTTAAGTCTTCACTTCTTTTAGGCTTAAAGGGAAACTTCTCAACCTTGAGTATTACCAGATAGGAGATAATCATAGAAGACCACTGCAAGTGAGGTTACTGCTAATAGACAAGGGCTGTTGAGGTGAAAAATATAAATAGATGATGTCTGCAAGTTTGAAATGCAGCTGTTGAAATAGATGGAGCAGACCCACTTGAGTAAGGATAAATAAAAAGAAAGCTACATCATTTGAATACTTTGTAAACAGAATTGTGGCTTTGTAACCAACAGGGTGGGATTTTTTGCCTTAACTTTTCTGTATTTTTTCTCCAAAGATATAATTCAATGGCACCCCACTCCGGTACTCTTGCCTGGAAAATCCCATGGACAGAGGAGCCTGGTGGGCTGCAGTCCATGGGGTCACGAAGAGTCGTACATGACTGAGCAACTTCACTTTCACTTTTCACTTTCATGCATTGGAGAAGGAAATGGCAACCCACTCCAGTGTTCTTGTCTGGAGAATCCCAGGAACGGGGAGCCTGGTGGGCTGCCATCTATGGGGTCACACAGAGTCGGACACAACTGAAGCGACTTAGCAGCAGCAGTAAGCAGAATAGAAATTTTCCTTTTGATGTAAGCACATTTTTCTTTATAAACATAAAGCAACTGAGTGTGTTCCTACATTTTTTTTCAGAGAACTAATATTTATTGAACAGCATTTATCCTGGCCATAGTACATGTTTAATGTTTTGTTTCATCCTTATGAAAGTGTTGTGAGAGAAACTGTGTTAATCATATTTTAAAGAAAAGGTATTATCTTTAAAATATCTTTCAGAGATTAGTGAACTGGAACTTTATTCAAGATCTGTGCTTCTCCCACTTAGAGGTTGACTGTAAAATGGATATAGAAATTGAAGACTAAGTTTGTTGAATTTGATTATTGTGGATAATATAACGTGTTTCAGGTGTTTAGTTAGTTGCATGTGTGTGTCTGATTTCAAAATTGGACTATGAAATCCTTGAAGATTTGGGGGCTCCGGTATTATATCTCAAGTAGAGACTTACCATTACCTTTGATTGCTCAAGAAATGTCTGTGAACCAAATGCTGAATGATCTACACACACTCCTCTGAATTACTTGCTTTGTGTGGAAACAGCTTCTCAGTGACATGGTCATCCTCAGAACAGACTCCTTTCTCCCACCTTGTGTTTTCTAAGTGATGTTGCAGGGCACTCGAACACCTGCAAAGAAGAGATGAATCGTAGAGTCAGTTTTCCAGTTTCCTTCTGTCCACAATTTTGTGGCTTAAAATAATCTTTCAAACTATTGGATTGGCCAGAAATTTCATTTGTTATTTTCTGTAAGATGGCTCTAGTAGCACTTCATTGTCTTTAACTTCATTCAAAACAATTTTGTTAGAGTGTATTGTGACAGCTGTCATCAGTGTGTGTTTACAAAAAACAATTTGTCAAAATCGGTGAATTTTTGTGTAACCATTTTAATATTGAAGGTGGCAGAAAAATATATTTGGTGTATTATATTTTATTTTTTCAAGGAAGGTAAAAACACAACTAAAACACAAGATTTGTGCAGTGTGTGCAGAAGGTTCTGTGACTGATTGAACGTTGTGTGTGAAGTTTTGTGCTGGAGATTTCTCACTGGATGATCCTCCATGGTTGGGTAGGCAGTTAAAGTTGATAGTAATTAAAGTATGAAAGTTTCTCAGTCATGTCCAGACTCTTTGTGACCCCATGGACTATATATAGTCCATGGAATTCTCCAGGCCAGAATATTGGAGTGGGTAGCTGTTCCCTTCTCCAGGGGATCTTCCTAACCCAGGGATCGAACCCAGGTCTCCCGCATTGCAGACGAATTCTTTACCAACTGAGTCACAAGGGAAGCCCAAGAATACTGGAGTGGGTAGCCTATCCCTTCTCCAGGGAATCTTCCTGACCCAGGAATTGAACCGGAGTCTCCTGCATTGCAGGCAGATTCTTTACCAACTGAGGTATCAGGGAAGCCTGGATAGAAATTATCACGATATTAATTGAGAGCAGTCAACGTTATACCACATGGGAGATAGCTGACATACTCAAAATATCCAAATCAATCAATAAAAATCAGTTGCACCAGCTTGGTTGCTTTTTGCTTTGTGTGGATTCCACACAAGTTAAGCAAAGAAAAAAAAATTTCTTGACCGTATTCCTGATGGCAATTCTCTACTTCACTGTAACAAAAATATTCTTTTATTTTAAAACAACTTTGATATGCTAAGAAAAATGGACACTATGCAATCATGTGGAATGGAAGAGATCACAGAGCAAGTGAAATGAAATGTCACCAACTACACCAAAGGCCAGTCTTCATCCAAAGAAGGTGATGTTGTGTATATAATGGGATTGGAAGGGAGCTCCTTCCAAAATCAAATGATTAATTCCAACAAGTACTGCTCCCAGTGAGACCAACTGAAACTAGCACTTGACAAAAAGCACCCAGAATTTACAGAAAACATCTAACCTTCCCTCAGGAAAACACAAAACCACATGTTTCTTTGACCTGGCAAAAACTGTTAAAACCTTGCCTGGGAAATTCTGATTCACTCGCCATATTTACCAGACGTTGCATTTTCAGATTTCCATTTATTTTGGACTTTAAAAAATTATCCTAATGGAAAAAATTCAAATACTTGAAAGATTATAAAAGACATGGAATAATTCTTTGCTCAAACAGATAAAAAAATAAAAAATAGGAAGATGTAATTATGAAGTTGCCTGAAAA